>NC_140444.1:2612974-3212974 GCF_963576455.1 Neolamprologus multifasciatus | reverse complement strand
TTTTTTATGGCAGCAATAAACATGACAGTTTACTTATTTTAATTTAAGACATGTTTTATTTTAATTAAGTTTAAAACTTTTTTATTTAATGTAAAATTATATTTTGTTTTAATTTACTTTCAAATTCTTCAGTTGCTGAAGGGGCTGCATAGTTTTCATAAACTGCATAGTTCAGAATAGCTATAATTGTACCAGATGGTTGATTCAGTTAAGTTGGACTAGACTGTAATACAAACCGTTCAGTTTGTCAACAATCAAACTGAAATGAGAGAAAGACTGAGTGTGAGACTTTGATATTAGAGAAAATGAATATTGATAAAGTTTACCTTTATGTACAGAATCTGAATATCGCAAAATATTTTTAAAAATTGCAATAATATCGTATCGTGGGATGTATGGTGATTCCCACCTCTAGTCTGCTGTGAGTTTCTCGCCCTGGTCTGAGAGCTCAGCGGTGTTTAAACATCTTTTTTGTGTTGGCGCTCCTTGTTGGACAGAAACGCTCATGTCGCACCTTTTCTTTCTTTTTCTTTCTTTTTCTTTGATCCACATTCTGCGTCTCAGGTGAAACAACATTCGCCTCCTCGGTTACTGCAGACCGAGCCTTGTTTTTTGTTTTAAAAAGAAAACCGTCCCACCTGAGGACACCCATCTACTTTCCTCCTGTTTTGCTTTCTTTGCTCCGTTTATTTATTCGTTGGAAATAAAAATATCTAAAAAGCAAATTGTTCAGATTAGCTAATATAAACATGTTGGACAAGAAGAAAAAAAGAGGCCCATTCCCTTTAAATGTGAGAGACACTCCAGTCTATTCTACTGTACAGGAAACACAAGTCAGCCACTGGTTTCCCACATTAACATGCAAGTGTTATTTCATTGCTGTAGTTCATTGAGGTAAGGCTAATCTAGTTTTCAACATATCATCATACTTCGAATAACTAATATTGTTTTGTATAATCTTTAAAGTAACAAATAGATGCAATGGAGTCAAAAGATCAATATTTCCCCACAAAACGTTGCACAAAAATTGACTTGAAACTATGCAGTACTTGAGTAAGCATACGTCCTACCACTCCATTGCCTTTGTGCATTGCATTGTGGGAGAGAAACCTACACTTAACGCTACACTGCTGAGGTAGAAAGTGCAAATGTGTAGTGACTGTAAAGCTGCTAACTATGACCTGCCCTGTAAATTGGCTCAGTAAGTGACTGCACGAGTGCCTCTTCCTGCACTTACTCCACACTTGATCATGTGAACTGTGCATCTACACGTGACTCTGCAGTATAAGCTCTTACCGCAATGAGGGCAGTGACAGAAAACGTGTAATAAATCGAATCTCGGAGTAGAGCCCAGTGAGACAGCTTCACTGCCTGTGAGGGGAAAAAAAAGGAAAAGTGAGAGATAAGCACACCGAGAGTATCCCGCATCAGTTTCTGCTCTCGTACAGTAACACTCAGCCTTCTGACATCATTACCATACTGATGTAAACACAGGAGGTCTTAAGTTAACCTTTTGAATCACAGCCACTGAAAAAGGCAATTGCAGGTTAGCATCCTACATAGAAAAAGAGCCGCTGTGTTTACCGACTTTATGTAATCAGATATAACGCAGGGGCCCACGATGCCGTGACTAACGCTGTAACGCGCTCCCACACAGCGCTCACTGTATATATAAGTGGAGGGTCAGGGGGTCACATCTTGAATGTGCCACTCCCAGCTGTGGAATCGTAAAGTTGGATCCCAACAAAATGTTTGCTTTTACTGGGTTTGACAAAAGCACTTTGTCGAAGGAACCTGCTACAAACATCTAGCTAAAGCTAATAAGCAGCGGCGAGGTGCACTGGGTGGAACCGAAGATGATTTCACTACCCCCTCCGAGCCCCCTCCGAGCTCCATCCCAGTGCCTGTCTTTCCCCCTCATTATCCAAGTATGATTACATAATCCACAATCTGGGATTGCATCACTGTTTGGAGTCCAGCGCATATATTTTTCAGAGCGGAGAGCTTATCCTTGTACTTTGCTCATTTCCATGTCCCAGGCATGTCAGAAAGCATCAGAGAGAGGCTGCTCTACGCGATGCTATCTCTGTATCTCATGTAAAATACACAAAACCAGTGAGGCAAAGTAGAAAAAAGATACAAACAGCCTCTTGTAATCACACTGACATGATGTTTTAATTAAAAGGAACAAACAAAAACACAAAAGCTCCAGAAAAGAATCAAATATAAAACACAAGCGTGATTCCTGATTTGTTCGTTTTCCTCATTTTTATCTCCTGACATGACAGCGTTTTAATATTTACTTTGAAATGATGCAGAATATGTATAAAAATGAACTCCCCGCCAAGCGTGCCACAGCTAACATCTGTGACATTAAAGCTCAAACGAACAGCGTGCGCTCCTCGCATAAACATGAATTCACCCTCTACCGCTCTGTGGTCGCTCGGTATTTAAAGGTGACATTAGGCCGCCGGTTGCGCGCTGTGAAAATGCCACCGGGTCAGCAGCGGGCTCGGCCAGTGTAACGCTGCTATGACATCATACCTGGCCGGCGAAGAAGCCACACACGCCGATGATGCAGAGGATGTTGAAGACGGCTGAGCCCACGATGGTCCCGACGCCGACGTCGCCGTGGGTGATAAAAACTCCTGCAGGGAGAGTGAGCCAACACGCGCACACACACACACGCACACACACACACACACACACACACACACACACACGATGAGGTCCACAGAGAGCAGAGCACACGTAGCATCTGCAGTGGTGACAAACAGATGTCACACAACTGTCAAAGCACTTGACACAAACACACGTGCCAGCAGAGGGGTGCGTGTCCCAGCGCTGCACTCTATGTTAATGATAGAGAGAAAGCATTACTGTGGACCTGTTATACATTTCAAATTCTAATTCTTTTGAGCCAAAAGCCAAAACTTCACAGTGCTAAAAACACTCAGATTAATACGTTTTTCCTGCTCTATCTATTTGTATCTGTACAGAGAGGGGATGTCAGCAATTTAGAAGAAAGCAGGTTTAAAACAGAGGAGCTAGGGTTAACCTGAACACTGCACCAAGGCCCAATAACAGATAAATAAGGATTATTTCAAACAGTAAATCAAGCAAAGCTACTCTCAGTGTTGGGAAGGTTACTTTTAAAATGTATTCCATTACAGATTACAGAATACATGCCCCAAAATGTATTCTGTAACGTATTCCGTTACGTTACTCAATGAGAGTAACGTATTCTGAATACTTTGGATTACTTAATATATTATCATGCTGTTTACAACTACATGAATGTACTATTGCTGTGATTTATTACTGTTACTGAAGGTCCGCGGCTCCGAACCGTAGTAAAGGGACCTCTGGCTAATACGGTGGGTTCTGTGTCGGGCTCGTAGCTGAAAACTAGCTTTACTTTGTTGTCTGGGTCAACTTTGCTAGTGAGAGACAGAGAGAGGCGTTGAAAGGCTGCTGCAACAGAACTTATTGTTTTTGGAGGAAAACACGAACACGGTGTACAGTCGAGTCTTAATAGCTTACTTACAACTGGGCTCGTCAGGCTCTCTTCTTGGCTGCAGTGGTTATTATTATATTTACATGCTTCCAGCTCCCGTTTCTGCTCGATGACAGCTCGTACTTTTCCTTTTTCTCCCTCCCTCGCTCACAGACACATAACGTGTATGGCAGTCCATTCTCCCTGCAGCACGGACTACACTGCCCATGATGCTACATTCTTTAGAGCTATACCTGTAGCATTCTGCCTATTAGCTTAGCACAACAACAACTGCGCTCTCTCACCCAGGAAACACGCAGAGAGAGAGCGTCACCCTGTAACCATGGCAACCGTAACGCTGCCGCCTGGAACACAGTGTTGCCAACTTAGCGACTTTGTCGCTATATTTAGCGAGTTTTCAGACCCCCTTAGCGACTTTTTTTTTCTAAAAAGCGACTAGCGACAAATCTGGCGACTTTTTCTGGTGTTATTGGAGACTTATTTATGACGTCTTTTTGATGTGAAAGCGTGTATCGCTCTCACTCTCAACAAGCAGCGGGTGCTGCCGTGGGCACCTCGCCCGTGCCAAAGCGCTCACGGGTGGAGGATAGTCCTCCCCCAGCTGCTATCAGGGCAGGAGACGTTCACACCTGTGCATCCAAACTGCAAATGAATCGCGCATGAGCGAAGCCGACGCTCCAGCACTGACTGTAACGCAATCAGTTCTTCTTTTACTGTTATGCTGTTTTGTGGATCAGGTTTAAAACACACACACACACAAAGTAACTCCACCAGAGTGCCTATTTCAGGTCACTTTTGCCGGTCCAAGCCCAGATAAAGGAGCAGGGTTGGAATTGTGACATTACAAAAAACAATAATTACTAAAAGAAATTTAATTTGTAGTTCTAAATAAATTCTAAATGCATTTAGGTCGCAGAGACACAGTCGCAGAGAGAGAGAGCGTCACCCTGTAACCATGGCAACCGTAACGCTGCCTGGAACAACAGAACGTAGCTGTCAAACAAAACCCAAACAGTCCTGACCCGCCACAATATGAAACAGGGAAGTACCGCCGTGTAATCCATTTATTTCAACAAAGTAACTGTATTCTAAATACCACCTTTTTAAACGGTAACTGTAACGGAATACAGTTACTCATATTTTGTATTTTAAATACGTAACGGCGGTACATGTATTCCGTTACTCCCCAACACTGGCTACTCTAGTAGAGTCTAGAGTAAAACTATAAAGCTGGAAATGAGCTGAATATGTCATCTTGAACTTAAATAAAATAAAGCATGTTAAACACATTTGGCACATTTACATATTTATAACATATTACAGCTAAATTAAACAGTACTCTTCACCCACCAGTAACACTGTATATGCCATTAGTGTGATTCTGAATATTTAAAGCCATGTTCACTGCATGTGTCTTGGGATAAAAGCATTCAAAGCTGCCTGCCTAAAGCAGCACTGTAGCTCCAGCTGTCAGAGTTAGAGCAGAGGATGTAGACTGATGGAGGGATGGGTGTAGCAATGTTGTACCTATGATGGATGTGAAGAGCTCCGGAGCCGAGCTGCCAGCGGCCATAAAGGTCGCACCTGCGACGTCCTCGCTGAGATTGAGACGCTGAGAAGGAACAGATCGGAAGATTAAGAACATTTCAACAGGGAAAAAGGTGGCGCAGTTTCAAAATCCAGACAAGACTGAAGGATTCTAGAAAACTTTTGGGAGAATAAATAAATGTAACTAATTTGGGCTAATGAGTAAATACACAGAGTCTGGTTATTTATTTCTCAATCAAATACAGAAAAAAGCATCTCTGCTACTGGCAAAAGAAATCATGTTTTTACAAAAAAAGAGTCTAAAAAACAGAAAAATATTCCTGTTTGGCAAACATGACAATTCATATTCAAAGAGTGAGTCGGATATTCTGCTATTTTTATGCTGGCGAAGTACATTAAAGTCTTAAAACAGAGAAAGAAAACTCCTTATCAGGATAAAAATGGGCATAAACAACTTTCTTTCTTTCTTCCTTTCTTCTGCGAGGACAAAGACAGTATCAGTGCTGCATGAGTTCCTATTTCTGGGAGATGGGAAAAGCACTTAATAAAAATTAAATAGAGTTCAAATGTGTTTGTCAAAGCAAATACATCAGCAATAAACATCCAGCTCTGATTGTCAGTATCTGTGGTTCATCTGAAACTGTAACTCTTTAAATTTCTTGACTCTCCAACATAAGTTCCCCAGCTGAGTGACTATATTTTGAAAATCTTGATTAATACCTCACATAACTTCTCCAGGGAGGGGACGAAGTAGTCATCGCAGACGACGGCCAGAGCGCAAAACATGTATATGGTCTGTGAAGAGACAGAAAGAGCCTTAAACATTACAGTGAAGGAGAAACACTGTGCTTTATGTGATTTGATCCATTTAAACTGGACAGCAACAAGAGATGTTGTTATTCTGTATCAAACAAATTCCAGAATGGTACAAGAAAGAAAAGAAAGAATACCTTTCTGCTTAAATCTCGGCCCATGACAATTCAGTGGAGTCCATTAACAGATCGGACATTAAACATTCAGGAAACACATACAGCAGGCCCACACGCTTAACTTTTAAAACAGGGAAGTTCGTTTTCTCTCCTGAAGCATGCTGGCATAAAAAAAAAATTCCATGTCAGGAAGTTTGCAACCAAAACATGACCTCTGACCTTGTAAATGTAACCGAGCTGTTTGATGCTTAGTAAAGACACTGGATTTGTGATTCCTTCTAAGCTTTTACTGTGTAGCTGCGCAGACATTACATGCAAACAGCTTGACTCTGGGGGCAAAGAGTTAGACATTTTTCTTACTGCGTACATGCATTGTGCACTCTATGAACAAGTATGGGAAACCCCCATTATTCAACAATAGTAGTCAGCCAAAGCTAATATAGTTATTTACAGACATGCTTAAATTCAGCCTAATTCTAAAACCAAGAGGCTTTTTAAAAAGATTTTTATGGTTATTCTGCTCTTTTCAACTATAATTTATATGTTTCTCCTTTATGGTACCAGCAATATCTTAGCCACTGCAAAAGAGACTAAAGTGCAAACATATGGATTTAATCAGTAACTAGTAATCTGCATAATATATAATCTATATCTATAACATAGTAAATCTACAAAGGGAACTTAAGTATTATGAAGATGGACTGGATAGCCAACCAATCACAGCAGATGGCCGCCCCTCCCTGAGCCTGGTTCTGCCGGAGGTTTCTTCCTGTTAAAAGGGAGTTTTTCCTTCCCACTGTCACCAAAGTGCTGCTCATAGGGGGTCATATGATTGTTGGGTTTTTCTCTGTATGTAGTATTGTAGGGTCTACTGTATAAAGAAACTTGAGGCAACTGTTGTTGTGATTTGGCGCTGTATAAATAAAACTGAATTGAACTGAAAATAGAACTCAGCTTATAATGAATAATAGTTAATAAAAATAAATCAAACCTGTATCCACAATAAGTTTCAGATTATTGCAACAATAAAATACGAGTTCATCATCTGCAAATAGATTAAAATCACCTTAAGAAGAGTTACCATAAGAAGAAATGTACATAATAGTCTGAATACTGAATACTGCCAGCTTTAGACATCAAAACATGTTTGAATAACACAGAAAAAATATTTGACAAAAAAAGCTGAAAAACGTTAAATTAAACCCTAAACATAAAAAATCTTATCTCATCTTAAAAAGAACAAAAAAAACCAAAACAAAACTCTGAACATGAATTCTTGTTGATCACGTGCAGCATAAGTTACATCAGTGATCTGGATTAAAAAGCAGCCTGTGACACTGAAAACTGTCATATTAGACGTCACATCAACTTCTCTGGCATCGCATAATAGATCCAACACAAAGAAATGGAGACGGGGTGGAGATCAAAGACAGGCGGTGATGATCAAAAGCAGCAGACCGACGCGGGAGTGATCACGCTCTTCGTGCCCAGAGATCTGTCACATTTCACCGAGCAACCACAAACTCTACTTCCTGATTCTGACAGCAGGTGAGAGCGAGCACGTTATGTGTTTGAGTGCCAAAAGCAAAAGGTCAGAGGTCACATGTAATCCTGCTAACTGGGTTTAACACAGATGTAGAGCTGAGATAGAGGGTGGGAGAAAGCGTCTTCAGCCACAGAGACGTACGCTGACTGCACACTTCTTTCTATGTGTGCACGTGTGAATTGAGTCGAGGAAGTCCTTCAGTCTGAGCTTGTGTTCGTGTTTTTTCGGAGAAGTGATGATCCCAGCGCTAACGAGTGAGTCAGCAGCACAGCTGCTGGGAGCACGATACTGCGATTAAAAAAAACCCTGAAGCATGCTTCCATTTTTAAAAACCACAAATACTCATGGTCAATTATAGCTCTCCCAGTTCAGCTTCACTTATGGCTGCATCACACGGAAATATGAGGGAAAAGACAGCAGTGTTTAAATCTGCATCCCTCTGTGGTCAACCTGAGTCGCAGGATGGCCTGGAAGAAAATTTAACTTCAGCATTTACAAGCACTGTGCTTGTAAATGCAGCTGCATGTTTTCACAATTTGAGCTTCATGTTCAATATTTCATATTTTTAAACAGGTAAATGGTTAATGAAGGAAATCGCAGGCCGTTTCACAAAGTCACAACCACAGGAAAATCTGAGCTTTTAAAGTTTCTACTGAAGAAAATATCAAAGTGAATCACAGCCAACGACTAAGGCGAGTTTAAGGCCTCAAACTGAGTCAATACAAATACGCTGAATTTTTAAACAGTAAGAAAACCATCTGACCCCCTCAGAGAAGAATTACTAGAGGGATGGCATAGGGGATAGCTTTAATTAAATTAAAAACGGCCTTTGAGTTTGTTTTTCCAGCATCTATGATCACTCGTGACTTCAGGAGAGATCCATGTGTAGCTTGTAATTTCTGGGCTGAAAAACATATTTAATCTTTTTCGAAACTGTAACCACGTCTATTTTACACCCAGTCTAAGTGTAACAATCTAGAGACAAATATTTTTCTCTATAACCTCCATAAAAAGCGCCATTTTCATGCCCGTGATGTAGAGAAACAGAAACGAGCACTGGCATCTTGGATCTCTGATCATTCAATGGAGAAAGCTCAACAAATGCATTTTGGGTAAACTTTGAAGAGTCTTATTGCCATGTGACCGATGGCTCCTCAGAACAAGTTAAAAGGTCTCCTTTTACCTCGAATTTGGCATCAGGCTCATCTTCTAGCTGTGATTCCTTTCATAAAAGTAATTTTCTAATATATTGATTTTAAGTTTGCTGCTGCTTTTTTCAACAGAACGTAATGAATTCAAAGACTAATAATAATAAAGTTACGGAGCCCCACAGGGGACATGGGAGAAAAAAAATTAAGACGGACTTTTGCGAGATCTCGCAAAACTAACTCGGGATCTCGCAAAACTTGAATTCCAACAATGGCGGCAGCTACTTAGTTGTAATATTACTCTTTCTGGGTCACAAAATACACTTTTAAGATATTTTGAGGCGTGAATGTAGTTGTGTAAACGTCAGATACCTGCTCGGTTTACAAGACATCACATATTTGCAAAAGTGCTCCGACGTTTTCGGAGATCTGACACCCATTAGCTCGAAGCTAACGGGAGGTCGAGACCTACTACAGCCGGGAGGAACACCGCTTTCCCGGCACATCGTGCCTCGACCTCCCGGTCAGCTTCGAGCTGGCGGCCTCCGAAGAATGCGGCTAAAACTTTTGCGAGATCTCACAAAAATCCATCTTAATTTTTTTTCCTCCCATGTCCCCTGCGGGGCTCCGTATAAAGTCAAAGACTGAACCAAGAAAAAAAAAATAGTAAACAGCTTGGACTGAGTTTTGTGACCAAATGAGAGACGTTGATTTTTGGTTGTAAAACTGAGTCACTTGGTTTAAGGCCAACATTAGAAGAGACTGCCCAGCTTTGGAGAGCTAAAAATCATAGAAATAAATAAATAATAAATAAATATAAATAAATAATAATAATAATAAATAAAATCATAAAAGTCATTTTCTAATATATTGATTTTAGGTTTCGAGTTGATCTGCTGCTTTTTTCAACAGAACGTAATGAATTCAAAGACTAATAATAATAAAGTCAAAGACTGAACCAATCACTATTTGGTGTAGCTACAGTTAAATACTTAAATAATAAACAAATTCGTGCTCTGAGTTTTATAACATTGCTTGCAAGACGCCTTATACTTCTAAATTGGAAAAATAAAGCCCCCCCACCTCATTCTGCTTTGTTAAGAGACACAATGTTCTTCTGCTTCTTAACTCAGATAAAACTGAGGTCATTGTACTCGGCGCTGAAAATCTTAGAAATATGGTATCTAACCAGATTCTTACTCTGGATGGCATTACCTTGGCCTCCAGTAACACTGTGAGGAACCTTGGAGTCATTTTTGACCAGGATATGTCCTTCAACGCACATATTAAACAAATATGTAAGACTGCGTTCTTCCATTTGCGCAACATCTCTAAAATTAGAAATATCCTGTCTCAGAGTGACGCTGAAAAACTAGTTCATGCATTTATTACTTCCAGGCTGGACTACTGCAATTCATTATTATCAGGATGTCCAAAAAACTCACTGAAAAGCCTTCAGCTAATCCAAAATGCTGCAGCAAGAGTCCTGACAGGGACTAGAAGGAGAGAGCATATTTCTCCTGTTTTGGCTTCCCTTCATTGGCTTCCTGTTAAATCCAGAATTGAATTCAAAATCCTGCTCCTCACATACAAGGTCTTAAATAATCAGGCCCCATCTTATCTTAATGACCTTGTAGTACCATATCACCCTATTAGAGCACTTCGCTCCCACTCTGCAGGCCTACTTGTTGTTCCTAGAGTATTTAAAAGTAGAATGGGAGGCAGAGCCTTCAGTTTTCAGGCCCCTCTTCTGTGGAACCAGCTTCCAGTTTGGATTCAGGAGACAGACACTATCTCTGCTTTTAAGATTAGGCTTAAAACTTTCCTTTTTGCTAAAGCATATAGTTAGGGCTGGACCAGGTGACCCTGAATCCTCCCTTAGTTATGCTGCAATAGATGTAGGCTGCCGGGGGATTCCCATGATGCATTGAGTTTTTCCTTTCCAGTCACCTTTCTCACTCACTATGTATTAACAGACCTCTCTGTATTGAATCATATCTGTTATTAATCTCTGTCTCTCTTCCACAGCATGTCTTTATCCTGTCTTCCTTCTCTCACCCCAACCGGTCGCAGCAGATGGCCGCCCCTCCCTGAGCCTGGTTCTGCCGGAGGTTTCTTCCTGTTAAAAGGGAGTTTTTCCTTCCCACTGTCGCCAAAGTGCTCATAGGGGGTCATATGATTGCTGGGTTTTTCTCTGTATCTATGAAGCGCCTTGAGGCGACATTTATTGTGATTTGGCGCTATATAAATAAAATTGAATTGAATTGAATTGACAATGTATCATTTACAGTTGGAGAAAATTAAATTCTCATTGAGAGATAATGTTAAACAGTTTTACCTAATTTGGCCTTTATAGATTACTTTAATAAGTAAAACTGGGAGGGATGGCTTCCTGCCATATCTGCTCCAAGATTATATACATTTGTCTGGGCAGGTGTATTGTTTTTTGTTTTTGTTGATTTTTTTGGGGGGGGGTGTTTGTTTTGGGGGTTTTTTTTCCTCTCCCCCTCCTTTGTATATACTTATTTAGGTATATAAATGTGTATGTATAGACATAGATATATGATCGTTTATATAATGGTAATTATATTTTATGTAAAAAGGAGGGGGAGAGGAAGGAAGGGAGGGGGAAAAAGAGGGGAGGGAAAGAAAAAAGGGGAAAAAAAAACATGTCACTGTAAATGAGATACTTACTTTGTTGCCTGATTTGAATAAAAAAAAGGGGGAAAAAAAAAAAAGACTGAACCAAGGAAAAAAAAAAGTAAACAGCTTGGACTGAGTTTTGTGACCAAATGAGAGACGTTGATTTCTGGTTGTAAAACTGAGTCACTTGGTTTAAGGCCAACATTAGAAGAGACTGCCCAGCTTTGGAGAGCTAAACTTCTGCCTCTAATTGTTTTTTGAAGGACTCGTTGTCATTGCCAAACAGGGCAAATGTGGACTTTTTGTCACGTGTCTTTACAAATACGTTGCAAACGGAAACAAGAGCATCTTTGTATACTCAGCTCAGACTCTGAGATCCAAATAAGCTTCTGGGTTTAAGTGCTCGATGGGTTCCTGTAGGATGTTGAGAGGATATCCGAGGCTTGGTGAAAGGCCAAGTTGAAAAAGTCTGTAAAAACCTCGTAAAGTCACCTTGAGTTAGGACTATTTACTATTCCCAAGCTCGGGAAAGTATTCCATCCGAAAACTTCCTGGAAATCCACTTTGTCCCACTTTGAGTAAGTCAAATGCATAAACTGCATGTCATACTTCAGACACACACGATCACAGTCTGAATATTTCTTATTTTTTTTTACAGGTAGCCTGTTACACCAGCGTTTTATTCTGCAGCTGCGGGGCACGATTGTCCTCCCGCTGTACACAGAAAAAAGCACAATGACATCGGCTACGAAAGGACACTGACCATTATTTTAAAGGTTAAAAAAAACAGATGGAGCTTATATTCACCTGCTATTTTTGCACTGATTTCTAAACACCCAAGCATCCCGGTAAAGGTTACCATTGTGCAGCAGCTCAGAGGGTGGCTGCAAAGTGAGACACGGCAAACGCTTCATTGTTTAGTCCTGCGGAGATGCTGCAGGAGCTTCCATTATGACGAAACCCCTCAGAGACCATCAGCACAATGCAACATGGATCATCACGTGCTCGAACATTCTGCATGCTTTGTCGCTCGCGCCACGGCGATGAAAGAAAGGCCCCATCGGAGTTTGGGCCTCGCACGGTGACCTCTGCTGGGTCCCGCTGCAAAGGCTGTGTGTTTGTTGAATTGCCGGATGGGAAAAGACTCGGCTGGCACTGGAATACTGTAATCCAAACACCAAAGATATTTCCAATTGCTTTGATTTATATTTGGTGGCATGGCTCGTTTCTGGGAGGAGAACCGGGGACAGAGATGGTTGCAAATCAGCTTGCAAAGGTGCATCTGCAACTGTGAGCAGGCTGAAGCAGCTTAAACTGTGTGCCTTATGTGAGAGTTTGCAGTCAGATGTGTAGAAGCCATCAGCTGATATGAGATTGACTTTGAACCCTGAGTTAGTTTATTAGCATGGCAAAGTTAAACCAGTGGTTAGCACTTCTGCCTCAGTTTGAGGAGCTGGTGGAAATGTGGAAAAGGAGATGTTCTTTATATTTTCAATCAAATTTAGATGTAAATGGATGTTTTTCTTCTTTTTAGCTTGAATTTTTTAAACCTCAGCATTTTCAGGCAGTATCGGTTAGACAACTGGTAGAGCCGTCCTTTCAGTGGGTTTTCAGCATCGGCATTATTTAACCCGCCGGGCTGTGATGGGCGGCAGGTCTTCTAAAACAATGTACATTTTGTTTCCATGTGTTCATGAAAATGAAGGCTTTGGATGCACAAACCATCTAGGAATTTTTGGATGAGTGAGTAAAATCTCTAACGTGGATACAGGGGAACGGATGCAGAGCTGTGTTGGTGAAGGCAAACTTACACACAGGACGTGCAAGGCCACGGCTCCTTCTGTCCTCTCTTTGTTCGTGAACAGGTCCGTAGGGAACTCGTGCAGAGCTGCAAGAGACAGAAAGCCAGGATCAGGACACGTCATATACAGTAACGCTCGGTGGGTTTTATCAGAGGATGGTGCACAGAATACGTTTCCAATGCTCTGCAGAAGCTTAAACTTGGTCCCTTCCAGAGAGTTACTTAAACTTAAACCAAGCATGCGACGACCGTCAAACTGTCCTCCCAGGCACTGCGCACGAGTCCCCTTCCTCAGAGAGAAGAGTGAAAATGGAAAACAGTAGGAGGACGAAGAGAGGGCAAAGAGGAGAGAGCACCGTAAAAATAGAGCACGGGATATTTAAGGTACAGCAAGTGGGATGGAGAGCAAAGAAGAGAGAAAGGGTGATGGGAGTTTAACCACAATCTTTCAGCTTGAGAATGTGAGTGCGACGGAGGATCAGCTGTGTGTGAGCACAAGGAAAAGACAGAGAGAACATAAAGGAGGGGGTTTGGCCTTAAAAGGTGGCAGGGGTTATTCCACCGCCTCTCTCTGGCTTCCTCACCGACTCTCTGAGTGACAGGCACTCAGGGGCCGGCGAGAGTCGAGGAAGTTCTCCTTCTCGCCCCTTAAGCGTCGAGTAATCCTTGTCATCATCTCCACCCACACAAACCAGAAGTCACTGCTAACATGTGTCACATATTTGGGCGACAACAGGGGAAGGTTGGACAGCTATCAGGCACAGATTTGGGCTACCTAGTGCTAAGCCATGAGAAATCACAAAACATCCGAAATATTTTACTGATTAGCTTCAAAGAGTCAAGTGAAAAAGCACAGTCCTATATTTTCACGAGATTTTATTCATGTTTGGTTTTGAATCCCAGAGACTGCATTAGATTCAGCATATGATGATAATATAATAATGGAGAAAATAGGTGCATAAAAAAAAAATCACGAATGTTTCAACTACTTGTGATTGGCTGGTTTGCAAAAGCTCTGGAATAATAACAGCCAACAGGCTGTTTTGGATTGATGTGTGGGCAGTGTTGGGAAGGTTACTTTTAAAATGTATTCCATTACAGATTACAGATTACATGCCCCAAAATGTATTCTGTAACGTATTCCGTTACGTTACTCAATGAGAGTAACGTATTCTGAATACTTTGGGTTACTTAATATATTATCATGCTGTTTACAACTACATGAATGTACTATTGCTGTGATTTATTACTGTTACTGAAGGTCCGCGGCTCCGAACCGTAGTAAAGGGACCTCTGGCTAATACGGTGGGTTCGTGTCGGGCTCGTAGCCGAAAACTAGCTTTACTTTGTTGTCTGGGTCAACTTTGCTAGCGAGAGACAGAGAGAGGCGTTGAAAGGCTGCTCCAACCGAACTTATTGTTTTTGGAGGAAAACACGAACACGGTGTACAGTCGAGTCTTAATAGCTTACTTACAACTGGGCTCGTCAGGCTCTCTTCTTGGCTGCAGTGGTTATTATTATATTTACATGCTTCCAGCTCCCGTTTCTGCTCGATGACAGCTCGTACTTTTCCTTTTTCTCCCTCCCTCGCTCACAGACACATAACGTGTATGGCAGTCCATTCTCCCTGCAGCACGGACTACACTGCCTATGATGCTACATTCTTTAGAGCTATACCTGTAGCATTCTGCCTGTTAGCTTAGCACAACAACAACAAAAAGCGCTCTCTCACCCAGGAAACACGCAGAGAGAGAGCGTCACCCTGTAACCATGGCAACCGTAACGCTGCCGCCTGGAACAACAGAACGTAGCTGTCAAACAAAACCCGAACAGTCCTGACCCGCCACAATATGAAACAGGGAAGTACCGCCGTGTAATCCATTTATTTCAACAAAGTAACTGTATTCTAAATACCACCTTTTTAAACGGTAACTGTAACGGAATACAGTTACTCATATTTTGTATTTTAAATACGTAACGGCGGTACATGTATTCCGTTACTCCCCAACACTGTGTGTGGGTAACGGTAACAGAGGTCAGAAATCCTGACAGAATGATTTCAGCCAGTGTTTAAAGAAATCCAACAGGACATCAGATGCTTGTGTTAAAACTGGAAAATGCAAAAGTATCCCACAGCAAGCCTGCATGTAATCACCTCAGTTATGTGAAATACTTTATAGGGAGTGATCAGCTCAAAGTGTTACCATACAGGGAAAACCGTCCTCCAACCTGGGATTTCCACCCCTCGCCAAACCTGTAGCCCCCTACACACACACACACACACACACACACACACACACACACACACACACCTCTTTTCTCTGGCTGAGGCTCTGTACACATCCTGGATCCTGATCCGCTCACTCACTCCCTGCTCCCGTTGGCCCACTTCATTCCTGTGTTATTCAGTAAACCTTTGAAACCAGTCAACAGCTGTGTGAGTCTGCTCACTGATCCCAGTAATCCCAGTAAAACAACGCTAGAAGGCAGCCGCGATGGTGGGCACATATAACTTTCAGTGATAAATGTCTCGACAGCTTAAAGCTGACATACACCATCAAAGTGCTGCAGAACAGCGCTGGTCATCTGTTTACTTTGCCATCTGCTGTCTCAGTGGCCGGCGGTTCTGTAAGTAGCAGCTCTGAGCACATTAATAACATAATAATACTACATTTAACCAGCCAGCATTTCTGGCACAGACTAGCAAGAGGAGTAATATTTAAATGTCTAGTCGACTACTCGCGTATAAACTTCTGCCTCCATAAAATTAAATGCATTAAGGGGTCCAGCTCTACCAGACCAATATGGCGACTGTCATGAGGCGTTGTTAAAATGAACAGCAGTAACAGGTGTAGCATCTGAGTCTAACTGTCCATGTTTACAGAGTGGGATGCCCTCTGCATCACTGACAGGCTAAAGGTGAAAGAATGAACCAATGAGAGTCCAGCGTGGTTTTTTCTTCCTCTTATATGACGCGTTATTTCAGTGCAAAATCGTTCACGTTCATGTTGTAGAGAAGAAATAAGAGTGGGTAGAGTAATAAGCGCTTGTTCCCCTGTTTGTTGACCTATTTGTATCCACAGTATATCTGTGGCCACCAGTCCTCGCCCGCACTATGTTCCACTGCCACGACTTCTAAAGCCAAACACAATGCAGAGCTGCCCGTAAAAAGCTGCAGAGGCTGCAGAGCGGCAGAGCAGACAGCCATCTCACAGCGACAGCTGGATGTGTTTAATATTTACTATTACAAGCCGGCGTCGGCGAGCTCCAACTCAATCCAGCCGAAAATGCCAGGCGAGTATGTGAGGGGAAACAACAAGCAGCTCTTATGACAGGAATCAGGCTGGAAACGGAGACGAACGAGAAGTCAACACTTCTGCCTGAACTCAAACTTTCTCAAATGAAAAACAGAAATAGTTCATTATGAAACAATTGAAGACAAAAAGCTGAAATAATCTATCAAAATGATTTCTCCTGAAGCAGCGGGGGATAAAAGCCAAACAGCTAATTGTTTTTCCGAGAAGCACGAAGCTCCGTTTCCCACGAGAGGTAATAAGTACACGTGCGGATGTGATGCAGAACCACACGCTCCCACAAGGAACCCGCTGAACCTCCGTGTAAACAAGGTGTTTTATAAAACATCAGCACTGAAAGGTTCCACTTCACAGCACCCGGCTTTCTCCAAACCTCAAACACATGCTCGCCACGCTACGCCGCTATATGAACGTGCTGCTCGCCAAACCCACCTCCACCCTCGAAAAACAGCGACTGTCACTGTGATGTGGAAGGGTGCTGCAACTTTTTTCTAGATTTTCAGAAAGAAAAAAAAGTGAAGAGTAAGGAATGAAAAACAGGATTTCACACAGGTTGCAAGTATTGTGAGCTACAGCCGCAACCCCGGTGCAAGAGCTTTTTGTTAGTTGTCATCATTTAATAGGAAAGCAGTTTTATTTAAGATCCTGTATAATAATGTGAAGTTTCTCTTTTACAGGTCACCACAAACTCAAACTTTTACATTTTTTCCTCTTGCCTGTTGTCATGTTTATCCTGTCGTGCTTTTCAGGCAATTTCAAAGTAATATACAATCCTTTTAGAGCTGGGAGCTTGCACTCCCACAAATCTCTGCCACGAATATGAAAAGTTTGAGGTTGAAATGACCCACAGAGCAACAGCAGCCACAAAGCAAGGAAATAAACCTTGCATATCCTTTAAAAAGCAAAGCAACGGTAAGTAAAGGGCAGCACGACTGAAATGTGGACTGAAGTTGGAAACTTCTAAGGTGAACGGTGCTCTACACGAGCAGTTGGGACGATGGTGTCAGCAGCTGAGTCCCATCGAGTGGTCACGCTGGCGGAGGCGAGAGTCGTGGCAGAGGTACCTGCAGCACGTGCACTCACTCTCATCTGTCGTGGCCCTCGTTCTCGGACCTCGGCTTTGGAGTTTTTGGACTTTCAAATTGTGTTTATCATTAAATATTTTTGTCTTTGTGTATTTCCTCTGTAGTTTTAGTCTTTAGTTCTAG
Organism: Neolamprologus multifasciatus; assembly: GCF_963576455.1. Taxonomy (NCBI): domain Eukaryota; kingdom Metazoa; phylum Chordata; class Actinopteri; order Cichliformes; family Cichlidae; genus Neolamprologus; species Neolamprologus multifasciatus. Next base: position 3,195,320 of record NC_140444.1, on the reverse strand, counting down.
ATCCAGGTACTATTTCCATTAGAGTTCATTACATCCCTCACATTTTTCCTTCAGTCTTTCCCAGTGTTGGTCAAGTTACTTGAAAAAAGTAATCAGTAACTAATTACTGATTACTTCCCCAAAAAAGTAATCCCGTCACTTTACTGATTACTTATTTTCAAAAGTAATTAATTACTTAGTTACTTTTTAAAAACACGATTTACAACCTGAATAGGTGATAAAGTGATAGATCTTTCAGCCCAATTGTACTTTTTCTGCATAATCATCATACAAAATGTAATCAAATGGAAAAGTCTCTTTTTAAAACTTGTTTTATTAGTTTTAATCTTTTAACTTTATGCATCAAGCAAAAATTTAATTATCTGCAACATTCTCTGACTGGAAGAAATTTGTTTAATATTTAAACCTATTTTCTGCACATTCCAGCACATAATTATTATTTTTTTTGTGTGTTTACACTCAGTCTTCCAAATAGATGCAAGTAAAACACAGCAGAAAATAAATAAAGTCAAAGACTAGCGGTCCTGTTGCTCTATTTTCACCTGTAAAGCAGGAGTGGGGTAGGCGGAGGTTTACCCTGGTGCAGGTGTGCAGCGGTCAGTGGAAGAATCCGCGAGTTTCTCTGTGAGTTTCCCATTACGTCGTAGCTACTCGGTGCTTGTTCGGAAGTTTAGGGGTTTTTTCGCTGTAAAAAGAAGTTTTCTTCCCACGCACAACAGACACTAATGTTTTTGTCACTTTTTATGGAATCAAACTCAAAGTAAGGTCAGTACTTCCACGCTTTAAACGCTGCACGCTCATACTCTCTCCGCACTCGATATATGATCCATTGTTGATCTGCACACAGCTGTTGTCACGAACGTCGCACTCGCTTACGTCACTGTCATGAGACATTCTCGCAAAAAATCACAGTTTTAGTAACGCAGTAACGCAGCGTTCCTACGGAAAGTAACGGTAATCTAATTACCGTTTTTTGCAATAGTAATCCCTTACTTTACTCGTTACTTGAAAAAAGTAATCAGATTACAGTAATGCGTTAGAAGTAACGCATTACCGCCCATCTCTGGTCTTTCCCCATGTTAAAGTTATTTCCGTGTCAGTTTTCATTTTTAGTTATCGTTACTTACTTCCTGTTTTACTTTGTCAGTTGTTTGTCTTCTGTGTCTTGTATTTACTTGTCCTGTCTTCCTTCTCTCACCTTAACCGGTCACAGCAGATGGCCCCGCCCCTCCCTGAGCCTGGTTCTGGTGGACGGTTCTTCCTGTTAAAAGGGAGTTTTTCCTTCCCACTGTTGCCAAAGTGCTGCTCATAGGGGGTCATATGATTGTTGGGTTTTTCTACGATCTACTGTACAATATAAAGAAACTTGAGGCGACTGTTGTTGTGATTTGGCGCTGTATAAATAAAACTGAATTGAACTGAAAATAGAACTCAACTTATAATGAATAGTAGTTAATAGTTAATAAAAATAAATCAAACCTGTATCCACAATAAGTTTCAGATTATTGCAACAATAAAATACGAGTTCATCATCTGCAAATAGATTAAAATTACCTTAAGAAGAGTCACCATAAGAAGAAATGTACATAATACTGATTACTGCCAGCTTTACACATCAAAACATGTTTGAATAACACAGAAAAAATATTTGACAAAAAAAAGCTGAAAAACGTTAAATTAAACCCTAAACATAAAAATTCTGCTGGAGGTTTCTTCCTGTTAAAAGGGAGTTTTTCCTTCCCACTGTCGCCAAAGTGCTGCTCATAGGGGGTCATATGATTGTTGGGGTTTATCTGTATATATAATTGTAGGGTCTTTACCTTATAATATAAAACATTTTGAGGCGACTGTTGTGATTTGGCGCTGTATAAATAAAATTGAATTGAACTGAACTTCCTCCCCTGTGATTGTATTGATTGTGTGCACCTGTGTCTCATTCCTCCCAGCTGTATGTAAATGCAATCCTGGCGTTCCTTTGCTCAGTGTCTGTATCTGTTATCATCCATTTGTATTCTCTTTTTTGATTGGACTTTTTATCAGCTGAAATAAAGGCTTGCCTTTTGTTTTGTTCATTCACTTTTTCATATGTTGTTTTTTTCGTGGCCTCAGAATCTCATCTCTGCTTTTTGTGGATGATGTGGTTCTGTTGGCTTCATCGGCTGCGAACCGTTCCAGCTCACACTGGAACGGTTCGCAGCCGAGTGTGAAGCAGTGGGAATGAGGATCAGCACCTCCAAATCTGAGGCCATGGTTCTCAGCCGGAAAAGGGTGGAGTGCCCACTCCGGGTTGGGGATGAGTTCCTGCCCCAAGTGGAGGAGTTCAAGTACCTCGGGGTCTTGTTCGCGAGTGATGGGAGAAGGGAGCCGGAGATCGACAGACGGATTGGTGCAGCGGCTGCAGTGATGCGGACGCTGCACCGGTCCGTTGTGGTGAAGAGGGAGCTGAGTGTAAAAGCGAAGCTCTCAATTTACCGGTCATTCTACGTCCCTACTCTCACCTATGGCCACGAGCTGTGGGTAGTGACCGAAAGAACGAGATCGCGGATACAAGCGGCAGAAATGAGCTTCCTCCGAAGGGTGGCTGGCCTCTCCCTTAGAGATAGGGTGAGAAGTTCAGCCATCCAGGAGGGGCTCAGAGTAGAGCCGCTGCTCCACATCGAAAGGAGCATGGTGGTTCGGGCATCTGACAAGGATGCCTCCTGGGCGCCTCCTGGGTGAGGTGTTCCGGGCATGTCCCACCGGGAGGAGGCCCCGGGGCAGACCCAGGACACGCTGGAGAGATTATATCTCTTAGCTGGCCTGGGAACGCCTTGGTGTTTCCCCGGATAAGCTGGAGGAGGTGGCTGGGGAGAGGGAGGTCTGGGCCTCTCTGCTTAGGCTGCTGCCCCCGCGACCCGGCCTCGGATAAAGCGGATGAAGATGGATGGATGGATGGATGTTTTTTTCGTATTTGGGCCCTCAATCCTGTATGAGCAATGTTCTCTCGTTTGGTGTTTTGATGATGGTGGTGGGGAGAAAAGCGTGGGGCCAAAAACCTCCCACAGCTGTTTCATTTGGTTGAGATTTGATGACTAAGAAGGTAATGATGTATGCAGTCACATGCTCATCACTCGTGACCACAGATGGGGCAGCTATCATCTTGGAAGAGTCCAATTAGGGCAGAAACTACTCAAGACAGCTTCCCATTGGAGCAGCTTCGCATTTACTTGCAGTGACCATTCCCTCTAAAGCAGGGGTGGGGAACTCCAGACCAGGTTTTAGATATCACCCTGGGTCAACTCACAATCAGATGATTAGTTCATTACCAGACACGTTAAGGAGGTCATTTAGCCATTTGAATCAGCTGTGTTGGATCAAGGACACGTCTAAAACCTGCAGGACACCGGCCCTCGAGGCCTGGAGTTAGCCACCCCTGTTTTAAGCAGAAACAATGGTCCCAAACACAAAAGGAGAATGAAGAGGCTGGTGAATGGTGCTTTCTGTTAATCTGACAACTATTAGATGACAGTCTGGGTAATCTATCAAAGTTATGACTACAAAGTGTTTAAGATTTCTAAAACGACACACCAGTTTAATTAAAATCCTCACTCGTGCCTGTGAAGTCTGCTTGCCTGAACGCTAACTCCATAGCAACAGTGTGAGTGTCTCGTTGATGTAGAGTGTGGAAACAAATAACAGAGTGCTGGACTTAAGGTGACGCGAGTCACTCTGCCGCTGCCATGGCTGCTAGGCAGCACGCTTGCCATTAGCAGTGCCACTTGATGTACTCGTTGCAGAAAGCAGGCTGAGGTTCGGTGCATTATGCATGATGTTTGGAGAGTGGAAAGAAATACATGTAATACTGGCATGTGGGGGAATGATGTGGGAAGACGTGAGATGTTCACTCACTCCGTGTTTCTTTAGGGCTTCAGCTGATTACAACGAAAGCGGGAAAGGTGAATTGTACGCATGAGAGGGGGGGAAAAAGTGATGGAGGTGGTCAGATAATTAGTGGAGTTGTAAGTGAGGTCACTGGGATGAACCCTTAACAGCTGCTGAACCACCCCGGCTCTCTGTGGTACATTCACACCCCGACGCACAAGCTGAACACTCGTACGCACCCGAGACACATAGAATCACAGCACACGAGTGCACAGGGGCTTTCATTGTTTCCCTTTCTGCAATCATCCCGGTTTTCCTCCTCTTCTTCGCGATGCACAATCAGTGGCAGTCAATGTATCAATCAGCAATCAGGCTTTGGCTTGCTGGGGACACATTCTGCCTCTCCTGCTCCGTGCCTGCTGCCTGCCTGCTGCCTGCATCATCCCGTGTCAGTCTAATTTCCCAGGCAATTTGGAGGGAACCACTGTGGGCTCTGAATCAATGTAACATGATTCCTCTTTGTTTCCTTGTGCTGGAACTCTGCAGCACCATGGCTTCTCCTTTATAAAACACTGAACATGTTTAGACACACAAGCATATCACACTGACTGATGCACTGTAGTATATCCATCTTCTCCCTGCACAGACTCTCATTTGCACTTCCTAGCTTTCTTCTGGATCCTCTCTGCTAACAGCAATGACAGCAGACTGTCTCCTCTTCAGTTCTTCCTTGTGTAATGCATCAAATATTTGGAAAGCATAATCCCATAAAACTTCATATCATTCACAATATCATCAAATATTATGTTTCAAGAAAGAAAATAAAAGGAATGAATAAAGTGTTAATATTTAAGTGTTAAGTGTTTTTACTCTCACACATATTGTAACATGAAACAAATGGACCTTTAATGTTACCAGTAGGAGTAAGCACTGTAATGGTTGGTACTGAATGCAACCGCTGACCGTGTACAACTCCCAGCAAACATGTTTCAAACCCTGACATTACTTTTCCTGTTAAATTTCTGTCGACATCACGGGTGAAACTGAACCGTAGGTGGACGAATGCTGACGTTTGCACAAACAAGCTGCTTATCAAGTCCCCTCTTACACAGCAAGGCAGTGTTCATATTACTGCACTAAACAAAACAACTGTATGAGTCTTTGTTTTTAAAATTTGATAATAATTCGATCCTGCAACCACACAATCAGAATATTACTACCACATACCCATTTTTAGAATATACAAATACTTTCAAGTAATTTACGTTTATGAGATACATGTTTCACTTGTTACATAGCTTCATCTTTTCATCCTGGTGTCATATTCCATTATTCTAGTAGATTTTGTTTGCTTCTATAAACAGAGGATATCTTTGCAATAAGCGATATAAAATACAATCTCAGTCCCCAAAACATCTGGATGCTGTTGAAAATGTAAAGCAACACAGAATGCAATGATTTGCAATTCTGTGTTTTATTCACATGGTATAGAACGGCTCATTTATAATTTGATGGAAATAAAATATCTCAAAAAAGCTGGAACGGGGCAACAAATATGGTAATTGGCCTGTATTTATATAGCGCTTTACATATCCAGTCATCCACACATTCACACACTGGTGATGGCAGCTACATTGTAGCCACAGCCACCCTGGGGTGCACTGACAGAGGTGAGGCTGCCGGACACTGGCGCCACCGGGCTCTCTGACCACCACCAGTAGGCGACGGGTGAAGTGTCTTGCCCAAGGACACAACGACCGAGACTGTCCAAGCCGGGGCTCGAACCAGCAACCTTCCGATTACAAGGCGAACTCCCAACTCTTGAGCCACGATCGCCCCAAATATATCATCAAGATATTCAGAGAATGTGGAGAAATCTCTGTGCACCAGGTACAAGGTTGAAAATGAAGATGCTTGCTGGGTGGCGCTGCATTAAAAACAGATTTGATTCTGTCATGGAAAGTCATGGTTCCATAGCTCAGGGGTCAGAGCACTGCTCTTGTAAACCAGGGGTCGTGAGTTCAAATCTCGCTGGGGCCTGTAAAACGTTTAGCAAGTTTCCCACTTGTGGGACTAACAAAGATTTATCTTATCTTGAATCTTTTCATGCACTCAGGATCACTCCTGTAAAATGTACTGACATAAAAAACCTGAAAGCTGCATCCTCTGGACTAAAGAAGAGGCACGATCTGATATCCTCGTGTTGGTGTTGTTCCCAGATCAACATAGTAAATGTTGTTCCAGGATCAACATTGCAAGTGACCAATCAGAATGTTGTGACGTCATACTTTTGCGACTTCGGGAAAAACCGGCGTAAAACAAAAAACTGTACTTAAGCTGCGAGAAACCGCCTTTGTCCGCCGATCAACGGACCCTAACCCTTTAATAAACGCTAAGCAGAATTGATATTGTCCTTGCAACATTGGAATTTCATAAATGCACCAATGGCTTGGCGCGCCAAAGAATAACGTCACAACAATGTGATTGGTCACTTGCAATGTTGTTCCTGGAAAAACACCAACACGACGATATCAGATCATCCAAAAAGAAGAGAGACAACCCAGCTTGTAATCAGCACTCTGGGCGTGGGGATGGGGGTGCATCAGTGCCTTTGGTACTGGCAGCTTGCACATCTGGAAAAGCCTCCCTGCAGTCCAGACCTTTAACCAGCTGACAACATCTGGAGCATCATGAAATGAAAAATACAGCAAAGAAGGCCCAGGACTGTTGAGCAGCTAGAATCAGAAAAACAATAAAACAACATTTCTCACCCAAAACTCCGCCAGCCGGTCTCCTCAGTTCTCAGATGTCTACAGACTGATGTTAAAAGAAGATGGGATGCTATGTGAACTTTGGTCTAAAAAGTGATTTTCAAACTGACCTTTACAAGCTCAGAACACCCTTCTGTGCAGAGAGACACGACGTCTGCAATCATGTGACTGTTTGGGTCAGGGGTATCTTAATCACCCCTGTGGGTGCGATATCACCCTCTGCAAACATACGGTAGTAATTACGCTGCTTTATACTGACTGGAAGGACGGTTGGAGTTTTATCCAATAAAGTCTGCACATGTTCACTGGAAAAGTAAGCTTGGATCAGGTAAATTATTCCAATATAATTATCCCAAGATAACTGGGGGTGCGATTCTGCTGACTTTGCTAGAGCAGCTTTGCATGATTCAAAGTTAAAAATAAACATTATTTATCCTATACTGGGACACTCAGTTTATCCTCTGTGTGGAATTAACAGTTTTAGCTCCTCCCCCTCCTTTGAAGCCAGCTTTCTCCTGATTGGCTGCTCTTAATACACAGAACTGAACAGGAACCTGAGATGATCATATTTGGGATCATAACACCGAGCCAAGAGTAGAGTACAGTGGAACCCTGACTTACGAATACCCCATTTAATGAAAAATTCAGGTTACAAAGGCACTTAATGGCAATATTTCTGCCCGCTAGTTCTGATTGGCTGAGCCCAGAAGGCCTACATTGCCCACAATGCCTTCCGAATCATGTGACAACCCCCTTTCATAATTGCGCTTCGCTGTTCCACTTGAACGACGTATTGTTGTTGCAATTAGCAATTAGCCTATAGCCTATCGTTCACTCAAAAGGCGCGATGGGTGCTTCGACTTACGAAACTTTTCAACTTACGAAAGACCCTCGGGAACGAATTAATTTCGTAAGTCAGGGTTCCACTGTACTTCCATCTCTGGAGCCGTGCATAAAATAAAAGAATGAAAAGTTTATCAGGTCTACAGATGCCATGTAATAGAAGATATGCTGTAATAAAAGGCAAACCATTGAAGCAATCAGATATATTTGTTACTAAATGTTCACATTTTTCGACTGCCTCGTGATTTCAGCAGCATTGAGGACCTTGCACTGACTAACAAACCGTGTGTTATTTATAGAGAAAGGGAAATAACAAGGAGGAGGTGAAGTGTGAGGCCATGCGCTGATATCTCGGCCTGGAACTCTCCTTCAAACATCTACTGTACAAATCCCAGTGGACGTCCACGCTCGCCATCTTTACCCCCACCTTCTCCATCTTTCATGTTTATTTATAACCAGCATGGAGCAGGAATTTGAAAAGTGGAGTAAAGCTTGAAGTCTTTGGGGACTTCTTGAAATCTCTGCCGCTGAAGTATAAAAAAAGCAACCAGGAAAGTCTCTGCCCCGACTGTGACTGTGTTCCTTCACCACTTCTGCCCTGGACCACTGCCTCGCTCATCTCATGCCATCATTAGCTATAACATGCATAGCTTAGTTACACAGAACTAATCAGCAGCAACAGCTGGATGTTCACTTAATTTTCAGATGCTACCACATTTGGCTGAGAGTGTGGAGGGCGAATAAGTTTAGTTAGCAAGTAACCGACTGAAAAATACTAGAATTTCACAGCCAGCCGTGTTATTTGTCAAATAATTACATTAAAAATGTTTGAAATGAACCCAGTGTCACAAAAATGACAGACAGGTTCAGCTCGCTGACTGGAATTAGCAGAGAGAAAGTGGCAGAAATTGTCACAGCACCAACTTTAAGCTTTAACAGCATCCAAATAAAAATATTTCTGGGTTATTATGAAGGGTGAATTTAGAGGAGGGTAGAATCAGTGTTGCCAACTCCTCAGTAAGGAAAATCGCTATTGGCTGTCCTAAAAGTCGCTAGAAGTCGCTAAATGACGTCATCGCTTAATTTGCATAATTGGTCATGCTAATGTAATTGTAACCTATGTTGTTGGAGAGAGAAATAACATCGTGGAAGAGACATAAAGTGAGTAAAAAACGTCCTAAATGCATTTAGAATTTATTTAGAACTACAAATTAAATTTATTTTAGCAATTATTGTTTTTTGTAATGTCACAATTCCAACCCTGCTGCTTTATCCGGGCTTGGACCGGCAAAAGCGACCCGAAATAGGCACTCTGGTGGAGTTACTTTGTGTGTGTGTGTGTTTATAAGTAGTTTTAAACCTGATCCACAAAACAGCATAACGGTAAAAGAAAAACTGACTGCGTTACAGTCAGTGCGGGAGCAGCGGCTTCGCTCATGCGCGATTCATTTGCAGTTCGGACGCACAGGTGTGAACGTCTCCTGCGCTGATAGCAGCTGGGGGAGGACTATCCTCCGCCCGTGAGCGCCTTGGCACGGGCGAGGTGCCCCCGGCAGCACCGCTGCTTGTTGAGAGTAAGTGCGATACACGCTTTCACGTCAAAAAGACGTCATAAATAAGTCTCCAATAATACCAGAAAAAGTCGCCAGATATGTCGCTAGTCGCTTTTTAGAAAAAAAAAGTCGCTAAGGGGGTCTGAAAACTCGCTAAATATAGCGACAAAGTCGTTAAGTTGGCAACACTGGGTAGAATGTGTTTTGTAGCAGGCAGTAAGTTGGACATTTTAACATGGGAGTCTCCAGTGGCCACTAGAAGAACTGCAGTTTTTCCACTTTGACGTTTGCTACACTTTTCAGACCCAGAAGTTGCTGCTTGATCCAGTCGAGCCCAGTCGCTACATGGCAGTGTCTGCATGAATGCAATGCTTCCTCTACTGACTGCACACTTCAAATCCTAAGAAAGTCGTATTGTGGATGAAATAATCTGAATTTCTGTTCTTTCTGCAAAATGTCTGGGATCATGATAACTTTGTGAACTACGAAGTCAGTGTAACTTTCAATCGTCTGAATAACGTGTGTATATCTGTCTGAGGTTATGCACTCTTGCCATGTCAACATGTTAATACAGTATTATTTTCCAGGCACCCTAAGATCACCTAAAAAATGGCAAAAAAATCATATTTTGCACAGTTGGATCTTAACAAGGCTCCAAGAACAGTTTATTGAAAACAATGTTTAAACTGAAACAGGCTGTGTTACAGCTGATCAAAGGTTTAGGGCCACACCTCCAAAAAAACCCTCATAAACCCCCCAAAACAGAAATCAAAGTTCCAAACATGAACTTTGGAGTAGCTCCACCGTTATTGTTGATCACTTCAAAAAATTTGCAGCATGCTTGATGCAAGCCATGAGGTGAGTGGGAACATTTCTCCAAGTGGTGAAGACGGATGCGCGAAGGGCGTCTACTGTCTGGAAGTGTTGTCCATTTTTGTAAACTTCCCTTGCCGTCCATCCCCAAAGGTTCTCAATTGGATTTAGATCAGGGGAACAAGCAGGATGGTCCAAAAGAGTGATGTTATTCTCCGGGAAGAAGTCCCTTGTTCTGCGGGGATTGTGTTCTGTAGCGTTGTCCTGTTGAAAACCCAGTCGTTACCACACAGATGAGGGCCCTCAGTCATGAGTGATGCTCTCTGCAACATCTAAACATAGCCAGTGGCCTTTTGGCATCTCGTAAAGCTCCACTGTTCCACTGAAGAAAAAAGCACCCCATTATCAGACCATTATGGCGCCCCCTCCACTGTGGCGCATAGAAAACATCTCAGGTGGGATCTGCTTGTCATGCCAGTAACATTGGAAACCATCAAGGTTACATTTTTTTCTTCATCAGAGAATAAAACTTTCTTCCACCTTTTAAATGTCCCATGTTTGGTGCTCTCTTGCAAAAGTCCAAACGGTCAGTTCTGTGGTAGTTCTGTGTTTAAGTGGCGTTCAAGGAGACGGCCTTAATTTGGGTCGAGGATCGTCCAGTGTCTTGACGGACAGCCGATTGGCTCAGTGCTGGTGACATTTTTTTGGGTTGACTTTTTTGTTCCATAACCCTCAGGGTCATTTAAGAAATTCCCAATGACTGTCTTACTGCGTCCCACCTCAGCAGAGATGGCGTGCTGTGTTTATCAACCACGCTCGAAAAGCGAATGGTTTTTTTGCCTTTAACACCAGAACGTTATGACAGTGTGACTACCTGACAGAAATGACAATGAATCCACATTTTTGCACAGGTTTGGCCTTTTAAAGGCATGTGGTCCTAAACTTTTGATCAGCTGCAAAACAGCCTGTTTGAGTTTAAGCGCTGTTTTCAATAAATTACGTGCTTAAAAATGTTCTGTCTCACTCCCATTTCTCCTTGTTGCATGTTAAAGCTCTACTTGGAACCTTGTTAAGATCCAACCATGCAAAATACGATTTGTTTGCCATTTTTCAGATGCTCTTAAATGTTGGTTCAAGACTGTATAAACACAAGTATTTCTGCCTTAATGCTGAACTGCAACTCACTCAGTTTTAAAATATCCAAAAGATACATTAAAACAGATTTTTTGCATAATTACTCTCCAAAGATTTCTCTGTGTTAGAAAAAGTTGACAGCAAATGATCTGCAGACTTTGGCACTCATGTGTTGGCTTCATTACGGATACGTCCTCTTGTGGCTCGCTGCTGTTAATCCCAAACTGAGGGACACTTCAGTGAATGCGCTGAGCCTCCTTAAAGTAAGGTTTCACCTGACAGGACGATGCTCCCCAAAACCTACTCCTACCAGGTGATGATGCCACATCTCCTGAAAAAGACAACCTTCAGGCTTCAGCAGGGGATGGGGAAGCATTTTGGGAAGTGGGTGCAAAAAATTGTTCGGGTTTGTGAGCATGAGTGCAAAATTCCACCGCTGCTCCCTTCTTACTGATGATATAATAGTTTCAGGCTGTTGTCATGGAAACGCAAAGGCACTGGCTGGCTGGATTTGACGGGGTGGGGGGCAAGATGATAAGCAGAGGGGGCTGTCTAACTGCATTTGGAATTCGGATATTTGAATGCCAGGCTCCCATTTGGATTGAAGTGCACTGCGTGTGCATGTGTGCATGTGTGCATGTGCGCGTGTGTTTGTGTGTGTGCAGATGCTGTTTTGCTGTTCTGATGACTGAGCATATTACACAGTTTGCTACAGACCTGACCGACCTCTGGAGCCAAGGCTGAAGAGAGGATTTCTGTGTGTGTGGAAATGACAGACTGAGAGGCAGCAGAGCAGCACAGACCAGAGAGCAGATGGACAGCATGAACAAACAGCTGGCGAGGTCATTTGCTTGACTTAATTCATACAAATTTTCGGAGTTTACTCACGTTGAGTTATCTGTACTTTTTCTCCCTCGGTGTGCAAAATTGTAAGAAATTGCAAGTTCTTCAATTCTGGCTTTTATTAAGCTTCGGTTCCTAATTTGAGCAGCAATCGATGTTCAGACTGTTTCCCTCAAACACCTCCAGCTAATATTGGGAAACTCTAAGGAAGAAACGAAGAACAAATACTTTGTACTTTGCTGACATTTTAAAGTAAATATCTGTACTTTCTAGTCCTGACCTTTTTATCAAAAGACTATTTTTAAAAGTAGGAACAGCTCACTGACATTTGCTAAACTGTAAATTCATTCATGTAATGTTCTCATTCATTTGAGTGTTTTTTGAACATGTGCATGAACTTTTTATTCATATTGTGAAAAATCATGAAAACGAACTTTTTTGTTGTTCAAAGTGTGCATGAAAGGGATCGGTTAGTTTTCGTAGGCAACACTGGTTAGTTTGCAACGCTGTGGTGACGTTTGCAGGAAAGCAGTCTGTTTCACTGGTGCAGACCAGCTGGGATGTTCATGGTCAGTGTTGCATCATGGGTAGCAGACATCAAACTGAATTTAAGGTGTTGATGCTCATACTGGAAACTGAGCCACGATGGCTGATGTAACATCTGTTTATATCTTGTTGCATTCAGTTGGCTGAATCCACAAAGAGCAGCAGCAGGTGATGAAGTATTGCCTATTATTATCTTACCAGAATATCTTTAAAGAAAAAAGTATTTGTACTTAAGTGATGAATGTGTGGCTGGGTCTCGATCTCGATGTTGGAGAGCCAGATCTCCATGGTCTAAACCTCCTGAAAGGCTGAGCTCCTCACCTTATCTCTGAGGGAAAGCCCAGCCACCTCTTGGAGGAAACTCAATTCTGTCAGCTTGTTTTTTCGACACTCAGTTCCCTTATCGTGTGACATCACTACAGACACCAACCTGCCCGTCACGTCAAGATCCTGAGATATTTGAACTCCTCGACACACGGAGGCAACTCATTCCAACCCAAGGTGGGAACTCCATCCTCTTTGAACTAAGAAGTGTGGCAGTTGGCCAAACATTTTTCTCCTTTTTATAAAGAATCTGCTTAAATCATTCAGCCCAACATGGACAGCCTGCTGTCTGGACCAAATCTGGACCAAATCCTGTCCGTGTTAATTAAATGGACCAAAAAGTCCTCCAGCTTAAGAATCATATCATCTTTTTTTCTTCTTCTACCTACCAGTGCAAGTGTAATGACTGTTTCCAGCCCACATGACTTTCAACCAGGACACTAAGGCTTGAGTCTTGTGTGGTTTTATTCACTGTGAAAATTAGTTTGAAATAAAAAAAAAAAATCCTTTTAGAGAGTTAAACATATGAAGATATCACCCAGCAACCATGGTGCAGAAGCCACAGGGGGCTGTGGTGACAAGCCGGCTACGCCAGAGTAGACCAGGCTTGGGCCCAGAGACCCAAGATCTGAGGGCCCTCCACACCCCCAAAGGGGCCCGACAGAGCCAAGGGGCCACCAGGAGTGAGCCAGTACATACTTGAGCATCCAACCCACAGAGAACCACCAACGCACCATCAGGTGGGGGCATCCGCCACTGGCAGGGAGGGTGGTGAGAGGAGATAGGCCCCTACACGTTGCGGAGGGGGGGGGGTCTGAGATGTTCCAAGAGAGGTGGAGCCTAAGACTTGACCTGAAATATAGACACAGACACAAACATGCATCCTCATCCTCATCCACACATATACAAAGACACACAGAAATGAACATCGTACGCACACCCACACTCCCCAAACATACTCTATACCCCCAGGTCCAGGTACCATCACCCCCAGAGGGCCAACCAGTCTGCAGACCCAGGAGATGGTTCCCTTTACTCTGGGGTGGAGACGAGCAGACCGCCCCACGGCCCCTCCTAAGAACCCTGAATGTCTACATGTATTTAAAATTGAGAGGTGGGCAGCAACACCATACCCCTTCCCAGCTCCCCGCTGACTCCGATCGTTACCCCCATTCCCGGGAATCCACCAAGGGCAGGGGGCCCAAGCTCCTCCAGACGGGCCACCCGACCCCACCGCAGAGGAAAAACTACACCCACCCCAACATTCAGTGTCTGAAATGACATTTAAACTTTGATAAGTCTTCACATGTCTCTGAACTGGTGGACAGAACCAAAGAGCGTGGATGTGATTGTCAGGTGTAGGGATGGGTATCGTTTAGGTTTTATCTATATTTAGGTTTTATCTGATGCCAAACCGGTACTTTTGAAACGGTGCCGGTGCTTAAACGGTGCTCGAACCGCTGCTTAAAGAATGGAGAACACAAGCTTTGTCCAAAAACCTCTCATGTTCAGCTGGTTTTTTGTAAAAAGATAACAATGTTAGCCTTTTCTGCAGCTATGGGGCATATATGGTATCACTCTGGGCTGGAAGCAGCTTAAACAATGGAAAAAAACACAAACTTTGTCCAAAAACCTCTCATGTTTAACTGTTTTCCACTTTTTCTTTGGTCATTTTAGCCTTTTTGTCCAGGGTGAAGGGAGTATCTGCCATCAAACAAGAAGGCAGCCGCATGTAGCTATGATGATGTTTGCTAGTTCACCTTACATGCATTAATGTAATAACGTGGTTAGCCTACTCAACGTAAATTAAACACGAACAACATTAAGCTACTCACGCAGAGAAGAACGGCTGCTGCTGCATCATCATCCTCATCATTTCTGCTACACTGGCAGGGCTAGGGGCCAGGACTCTACTCTTCAGCTTTTTGGGGGATGTTGCTAACTCTGGGTCCGATAACAGGCACCACACCTGCAGTAGATGCGCTCGGTGTGAGGTCTCGCAGCAAGCTATCAAATACGGCGCATTTCTCGGCTTTTAAAAAAAGACGCTATGCGTCGCCAGGTGTTTCATCGGATTTCAGGTGTTACCTCCTTTCCACAGTATCAGCTTAAAGCACTTGTTGCAGGCTGCTGAGTTTGCATATTTTGCTGTGAAGTACAGCCAGACTTTTGACCGCTTCGCCTTGGACATTTTTAATCTGTAGCTCTGCTCTAAAAGAACGTACGTACCTGGACCCGCCTACTATCCTCGGAAACGTAAAATGATTGGCTAGAATCTAAAGTGTATCACAGCTCAGGAAAAAAAAGCACCGAAATAAAGCACCGAAATGTGCGCTGCTTTTCGGTCTGGTTACTACCGTTTATGTCAGAACCGGTGCCATCATGGCACCGGACACCGGTACCCATCCCTAGTCAGGTGTGTTGCCTTGACAGAGTGAGCAGTTGTTGGAAGCTGTGAAACCAATCCTGAACATCCGTTGACCTGTATAGTTGATGATGTAAAGACTCCGATGACAAGATTTTGTTGCATAAGTGAAATGGTAAATGGCCTGTATTTGTATAGCGCTTTTTCTAGTCCCTAAGGACCCCAAAGCGCTTTACACAACCAGTCATCCACACATTCACACACTGGTGATGGCAGCTACATTGTAGCCACAGCCACCCTGGGGCGCACTGACAGAGGCGAGGCTGCCGGACACTGGCGCCACCGGGCCCTCTGACCACCACCAGTAAGCAACGGGTGAAGTGTCTTGCCCATGGACACAACGACCGAGACTGTCCAAGCCGGGGCTCGAACCGGCAACCTTCCGATCACAAGGCGAACTCCCAACTCTTGATCCACAATCAAGTGAAATCCTCTGCAGTCTGTAACCTGTGTGTTTTTCTCACTTCTGCACAATGAATTATTCACTCTGATCACTCTGTCATTTAGCAAAACGTTTACACGGTTACTAAGGTGACAATTTTATGCAGAATAATGCCTCAGTTGATCTCCATTAGCAAGTCTGCAGAGCTGCACCGAAGATGAATAATACGTAAAAATGCCGTTAATGAATTCCCCACTAACTCACTCCACAGAGAGGTGTGAAGAGCAGCACATCTTCTCTGCTACTACACCCAACTTCCACCGTACTAATGCTCAGTTCTCCTGACTCACTAACTCTCCTCCATCCATCCTCCTCACTCATTGTCTTCATTCAACAGCTCCTCACAGTACTCCTTCCATCTTTTCAACACACTCTCTTCAATCTTTTTCTTCTTCCCTAGGATTCCAGTCTCAAATACAACACACTATAAACCTTTTCCTCCCAGTACTCCTATTTTCTTCATTATATCCCACTTTTTCTTTGCTAACCTCTTGGTACACACAATCAACGCAATCAATGGGGTAAAAGCAAAACAACACCAGCCGTAGAAGACAAGCAATTAAGTAACAATAACTAAACAGGCAAACTAACCAAGACACAGAAATAAACTAAACACAGAGAAAAGACACAAAAAGAAAACTGATCAAACTAAGAAACTCTAGTTATAAGTTCTAGTTCTGCAAAGAGGTGACAGTGAAAATTTAAACAAACGAAGAGAAAATTAGAGAAAATTATTAATAAGCATTCAAAGTCCATAAACTCAAAACCCCGATTTTTGATCTTAAACATTCCTCACCAATTTGCTCCTACTTTAAAGATACAGTTTTAAAGACCAGCAAAAAGTGAGTCATAGAAAATCAAAGCACTGACTCATTGGAAAGAACAATCCCTGGTTTGACTTTTGATATTGCTGCACTGCCACAGACTCACTATAATCAGACAGAGTGTGGGGGCCTCCTCTGTAAACCAGTCAGCAGGTGTTTGGTCTTAGCCACATGTATGTAAAGACTGCTCACACCGGCCTATAGTTGCAGTGAAGACCAAAGAAGGAGTCTAAACTGAGTTGTGGCCAGTTTAAAAAATGAAATAAAACTGTGATGATGAGCAGGTGCACAGTTTGGGTGGTTCAATAAACGGGTAAAGCTGGAGTAGAGCTGGTGGGTTTTTACCTTTGCTTTAGGCTTGTTTTCAGCTCAGCACTTGCTGTTCTGGTGTGAATGTGTTTATGTTTTTAAAGTAGTGCATATTGTTACCTCAAACAGCACTTCTGGGACTCTACCGCATCCTCAACCATGCAGAACAATCCAGGACAGCGTGTGGCTGTTTCAACGCGACCACAACAGCCACAAAAAACATTCATGAGACTTCTGAATTGATAGAGGAAGATCACTTCAACATTATTTCCCAAAACTTCACAAGAATGCCGAACAGCAGGGAATGATTCAGCTCAAGAAACGTGAGAGACCGCCACACCTATACGGGGTTACTTTGAGTGATTACTGCATGAATAAAGTCCCCTGACTCACGAATACAGACAGATTAATCAGAAACGGATTCACGATACTTTACAAATGATCATGTGAATTCTTGACTTTGACAACCACAAAAAATTTCTGCTCAATTTGAAAACCACAAAAAAAGTGAACAGTGAACAAAAACATGAACTCTTGACATCTGCAAACAAAGATAAGATGGCTCAACCTTTACAGGAACATGATTAGAGAAGAGTTACAACAAGAAGTTATGAATAAAGAGGAAATTTGACAGCGATACCAGACGGTAACAAACAATCACATGATACATATTCTATCATCAGTTCAGTCCACCAGTCAGTCAGAACTTCTTCATGGCAACCTTTCTTTTATTTTGTGCAACAAACACAAAACACACATACAAGCACCACCCATGCACTGACCACACTGAAGAGGAAATAATGCAGAAAAAGAACAAAAAACCCACAAAAGAGTCCTGCAACGACTGCAAAACGTAGTGGAAATAAATGTGGTCGTGAGAAAAAACGTGATGCAGAGCAGGTGTACAGTTTCTCCCAGTGTATAAACTGGTACCCTGACGTTTTCAAACCAGGACATGACCTCAATCTGGTGTATTATTCTGGTTAAACAAAAAGAGAAATGCATCTAAAATAAAAGCATAACAGGCACACAATGATTTCATTGCACTGTCGCCTCACAGCAAAAGGATCTTGGCTCAAACCTGCCAGCTGAGGCTTTTCTGTGTGGACTTTGCATGTTCTGCTGGTGCCTGTGTGGGTTCTCTCCGGGTACTTTGGGTTGATTGGCTGTGGGTGTGAACGTTTTTCTTTTCTCACTGTGTCAACCCTGTGGTCGACCTGTCCAGATGCACCCAGCCTCTCACACTATGACAGCTGGGATAGATGCTAGCCTTTTATGGCTGAATTAGATAAGCAGTTAAACAAATGTATGAAGGAAGAAGCGTTTGTGCTACAAATAGGTCTGCCACAAACGATTATTTTGATAGTCGACTAGTCACCGATTATTTTTGCGACTAGTCGACTAATCAGATCATCATCCATTGGACGTAAAACGTACAGCTTATTGCACCAGAAGCATCTGCTCTTATATAACTATCATTAGCTTACAGCTTTAAGTGTTTAAGGTCTGTGCTAACTAAAAATAAAGACAAGATGGTAGTTTATTAAATTTTAATGAAATGTGCAGATTGTTTTGGTGGAGTTTAATAAACTCAGCCGATTTACTCAGGAACAAATAAAATACTGAAAAAAGCCAAACAATAACTCACGGCTCTAGTTAGCCTAGCCCCCGGCTAGCTATCAAGCTAGTGGCTAACAGACGTCTCCAAAAACGTCGGAGCGCTTTTGAAAATATGTGGTGTCTTGATAAACTGAGCAGATATTTGAGGTTTACACAGCTACATTCTCGCCTGAAAATATGTTAAACGTTTATTTTGTGACCCAGAAAGAATAATAAGAGTAATATTAAAACTAACTAGCTGCCGCCATTGTTGGAAACTGAGCTGGGCCGCGCTATGAATTCTGGGACACAGCTTCTTCTTCTTCGGGGTTTAACGGCAGCTGGCATCCTTGTACATGCAGTGCTGCCATCTTCTGTTTCAGTCCGTTATTACACTCTTAAATCCTACTACTTATTCCTGCGTCTTTTGCGATCTTACAAAGCTTCAAACGACGCGTCGACTATTAAATCAGTCGTCGACGATTTTGATAGTCGACGTAATCGTGACTAGTCGAGTAATCGTGGCAGCCCTAGCTACAAAGTTTAAAGGTCAAGTCCTATTGGAGTTATTTTTTAAAGCGCTTTTTGTTAGGAGAGCCTAAGAGCAGATAATTTATCCTTTAGTTGTGTGATTTTCTAGCTTTATTATAATGGCATTAAAACATTTCATATTTTACAAACAGCCAGAAGAATAAAAGTTGTAAAATAATAACAGTAATGACAGGATAACATCCCTTCAAACTGCAAGAATCGTAAAAAAAAATCATCCGTGTGATGTGATATTGAGCCGATGTGAGAATAGCTCAGGGTAACAGTCCAGTGTATTCACAGCTGGCGAGAGTGGCCATCCTGTGTGCCGCCTCCTGCACGAGATACTCCACACGGAGCACGCCGCGAGCGGAGACAGACCGCTACACATGCCATCTGATCAGCTTTGTCTTTCAGCTATTCTTTGGAGAAATCTCTAAATAAAAGAGGGAGAAAAACTAACCATGTCACAGCTGGCGTGAACACATATTTGTTTTCAGTTGAAGGGAATAAGATCACTGATGCGTGGCTCAATCGTCTGACAAAAAAACAATCTAATAATTACTGTGAAATGCACAGCCGCTCAGCTGTAGCGTGAACACAGTCATCTCCTTCAAATGCAAACAGCTCAGGGTTGTGAAGCTCTCTGTAGGAGAGCAGTGTGCTCGATCGCACTAAAACGCTGAAATGTGCCTTTAACCGTTGCATCTCTGTTGCGACAGAAAAAACCGTTTGGAAGGGTGAGAACGAGAAAACGTTTTTAAATGCAAAACAGATCCTTAAAATAGCTGCCTAACTTTAGCTGCTGCACCATATGACTTGGAGCAGGGCATTCTGGGAGTTTACGTTGACTGAGGTTGGGAATGATGACGCAGGACGAAGAGGGGTGACGGTCGCTGTCACCCGCTCTGATGGAATCTCGCACTCACGAGGACAACAGGCATCGCGGCACGAAACGACGAAATTAAGAAACAAACGATTAAAGTTTCGTTCCCACCCATGGGGACACGTAAGGGCTCGTCCTCCCGTACATCCCGCGTGTACGCTGAGCGCACGTGGAGAGCTTGGGGCCTGTTCTGCACATGCTCAGTGGGCGACGATGATGTGGGCTGACACATCGCATGTCGTGAGCGTGGTTATTGTGCTGAGCAATGTGTGACATTTAAGGGCTCCTGCTTTTTTGTCCCTTCCTGCGTTGTTTGTAGCATGAACACAGTGTCTCCACAAACATCTACACACACAAACACACACTTATATCACAGGCATGCAGGGTCAAATCTTTGTATTAATAACAAATGCCTCTATATTTATTCTGCTACAGCTATTGATTGATTGATTGATTGAATCTTTATTTTGAACATGTTAAAAAAGTACAACAACATAGAATTAAAAGAGACAAATAAACAAAGCAAAACAAAAAGAAACGAGCAACCACAACTACAAATAACTTTCATGTTCAAAAAGGAGCAGGAAGAAGCATAAGCTTATTTAATCCCACCCCTTTTCCACTATCAAGAAATCTATAGACTACAGAAATACCTCCTTGCAATTACATTATATGTCATGTGTATTCTTTTTTTTAAAATTATTATTCTTTTTTTAATTTTTTAATTTTTATATATATATATATATATATATATATATATATATATATATATATACACACACATATACAGTGGGGCAAAAAAGTATTTAGTCAGCCACCGATTGTGCAAGTTCCCCCTCTTAAAATGATGACAGAGGTCAGTAATTTGCACCAGAGGTACACTTCAACTGTGAGAGACAGAATGTGAAAAAAAATCCATGAATTCACATGGTAGGATTTGTAAAGAATTTATTCATAAATCAGGGTGGAAAATAAGTATTTGGTCACCTCAAACAAGGAAAATCCCTGGCTCTCACAGACCTGTAACGTCTTCTGTAAGAAGCTTTTCTGTCCCCCACTCGTTACCTGTATGAATGGCACCTGTTTGACCTCATCATCTGTATAAAAGACACCTGTCCACAGCCTCAACCAGTCAGACTCCAAACTCCGCCATGGCCAAGACCAAAGAGCTTTCGAAGGACACCAGGAAAAGAATTGTAGACCTGCATCAGACTGGGAAGAGTGAATCTAGAATAGGCAAGCAGCTTGGTGTGAAAAAATCAACTGTGGGAGCAATCATCAGAAAATGGAAGACATACAAGACCACTGATAATCTCCCTCGATCTGGGGCTCCACGCAAGATCTCATCCCGTGGGGTCAAAATGATCATGAGAACGGTGAGCAAAGATCCCAGAACCACACGGGGGGACCTGGTGAATGACCTGCAGAGAGCTGGGACCAAAGTAACAAAGGTCACCATCAGTAACACACTACAACGGCAGGGAATCAAATCCCGCAGTGCCAGACGTGTTCCGCTGCTGAAGCCAGTGCATGTCCAGGCCCGTCTGAAGTTTGCCAGAGAGCACATGGATGATACAGCAGAGGATTGGGAGAATGTCATGTGGTCAGATGAAACCAAAGTAGAACTTTTTGGTATAAACTCAACTCGTCGTGTTTGGAGGAAGAAGAATACTGAGTTGCATCCCAAGAACACCATACCTACTGTGAAGCATGGGGGTGGAAACATCATGCTATGGGGCTGTTTTTCTGCCAAGGGGACAGGACGACTGATCCGTGTTAAGGACAGAATGAATGGGGCCAAGTATCGTGAGATTTTGAGCCAAAACCTCCTTCCATCAGTGAGAACTTTGAAGATGAAATGAGGCTGGGTCTTCCAACATGACAATGATCCAAAACACACCGCCCGGGCAACAAAGGAGTGGCTCCGTAAGAAGCATTTGAAAGTCCTGGAGTGGCCTAGCCAGTCTCCAGACCTCAACCCCATAGAAAATCTGTGGCGGGAGTTGAAAGTCCGTGTTGCTCGGCGACAGCCCCAAAACATCACTGCTCTTGAGAAGATCTGCATGGAGGAATGGGCCAAAATACCAGCTACTGTGTGTGCAAACCTGGTAAAGACCTATAGTAAACGTTTGACCTCTGTTATTGCCAACAAAGGTTATGTTACAAAGTATTGAGTTGTATTTTTGTTATTGACCAAATACTTATTTTCCACCCTGATTTACGAATAAATTCTTTACAAATCCTACCATGTGAATTCATGGATTTTTTTTTCACATTCTGTCTCTCACAGTTGAAGTGTACCTCTGGTGCAAATTACTGACCTCTGTCATCATTTTAAGTGGGGGAACTTGCACAATCGGTGGCTGACTAAATACTTTTTTGCCCCACTGTATGTTTCTATCTATCCATACATACGTATATACACATACGCACATATACACATTTTCAATAACCCCATTAACACCTCAAAGGATACACAACCTACAAATATATATATACCCATACCAACATACCCATGCGCCCGCACACACATGAAAATATTAGACAAGAACACCCTATCAAATCTCTACCTCGTCCCTGTACCCTGCAAAAACCATCTCCTTAAACCGCTTTTTAAACTGCGCCATGCTCGGCTTCATATCTTTACTTAGTCTGTTCCACAGCTTCACTCCACACACAGAGATGCAAAAACTTTTTAATGTTGTACGGATACGAGGATGTTTTAAATTTAATTCCCCCCTCAAATTGTATCCCCGTTCCCTTTTAGAAAATGAGAAAATGAACCAGATCTGTGAATTTTAGAATTTTTGAGTTTAAGAATAGTGGATTTGTATGATCTCTGTAACCAGTTATGTTTTAAGTTGATGTATTTCTTGAGGATGGGATAATATCCTCACCTTAAACCTGCTGTTACAATTAAAAGAATACATCCTGAAATATAATATGAGCATTATTAAAAATCAGGCTCAACAAACAGTGATGCAGCATCACTCAGCAAGACAACACACACTCACGAGTGCATTAATAAGAGAAGCTGCGTCGGGCTCTCTCGGATTTAGTTCAGGACAAAACTGACGGATCAAACACAAAAACAAGTTCCCTTTGCAATAATTCATCAGAGCCCATCATGAAGTGACGAGAGTTAAAAAAAACATCAGACGTTTTACAAGCTGGGAAACAAATCACCTTTTTAGTTTTAATCTGCTGCAAAAAAATCTCCACTGTACCATCATCCCTCACGATAAAAGTCTGCACTGGACTGAAATAAATGATTTCTTGAAGTAAACCCAGCAGCTTGTGTTTGTTTGTTGTTACTGTCCTCTCAGATCTCAGTGATTAACTTGGCGAGTACAAAGCTGTTATTACAGTTAGAAACGATGCCAGCACAGCTGAAATGAAGCTGCAAGTCAGTCAGGACCACTATAATCAAAAGAATATTGGCTGCAGTAATTTATATTTGGCTTTGTGGGTCTGCTCGTCCCAGCAGCGAGAACATTTTTGACCGAGTCTGAAGCAGCATGAATAGGAGCAGCTGAGGGGGTGTAGGGTTGCAAAGTGGTTTGCAGATGTGCAGCAGCTGCAGGCAGGGTAAAGCATATCACCTGAGCCATCAGCTGACGTAGGCTGGCATTGAGATCAGCTGATTTTGCTTCTCCTCGGTTTTGAAACAGCATTTCACAAACCAATGGGTGATGTCACAGTGGCTCCGCCCACCATTTAAACTGTCTGCGGGCATATTGAAATCCACAAAGGCTTGTGATTTCATGGATGTGCTCTTGAAACTTTTTATCATTATGTATTGTATAAAGCTGATGCAAAAAAAATGAAACAAGAAATCACAAGATGACGGTGTAATCTCAACGGCGGTTTCTGTGAAGGCGCCAATTATCAGCTCCGGCACAGAAGATCTCTTCACTGAGGTGGAACCAGCTGAAAGTTTTTGGTTCCTGAGGTTTCTAAAATAACCAAATCCAGCGTCATCCCTTCATGTAACGTCAATGAGATCAATCCGTGCAAACGTGGTGCAAAGTTTGGGCATACTGACGGTGACTCACTGTTAAACAGTGTATATCGCCATGGAAACACAGGCGGCCCAGCGAGCTGGTTAGGTTCAGTCTGTTTGGAGCTTACCTCCTCGTGACTCATCTCTGTGGAACAAAAAATGGCAAAACTGCTGCATTTAGATCAGACGAATGAGAGCAGCGATTCAAACTCCACTCATGCAGTAACTGACAACACGTACATACGAAAGGCAACAAACGCTCTGAGATCCAGGTCGACTCCTGTGACACGTGTTTGCAGCTTCGCCACAACCCTCGTCCTCTCTCGATAAGCCTGCAGGCACCATGAGAACAGCATCTGAAGAGTTTTAGTTCTGTGCTGACATTTTTCTTGTGAGTGACTGGAGGAGGAGATTGTACCCACATTCCCATTACCTCAGCAGGAGGGCAGCTTAGCTTTGAATAGAAAATCTTTCCACATCTGTGGCGACACAGGACTGCATCCAAAGTTTGACACCAATAACTTTCACATTTACACCGTCTGCACTTTTCCTTCACTTCTCGAATCTTTTTAACACTTTTTATTCATTTTTAATTACAATCTGACTCACCCGGGTTTTCTCGACAGTATATTAACATAACCCCACAATCAGCTGAGTGTACAGTAAATATTCTGTTGGTTGGGGGTTCTTTTATTACTCTGCTTTATTGACTGTCTTGCACTACAGATGTGTGTCACTTCATTTCCCATCGGAGGCAGATGTTATCTAATATTAAAGGTACCCTGAGGAATTTTTGTTGTAAACAAACAAAAGCTCAGATCAAGTTCACTGCTGCACGCCTGTGAGGAAGCGTGAAGGAAATCACTTTTGACAGTTTCCAGTAAACTGCCGGACACTTCGACAGGCAGAACCTCTCTGCAGTCCTGATCTCATTGACGTTTAAGTCAGTTTGCATGTGGCATCTCGCGGCGTATTACCTCCTTTACTTCAATTTGTAGCACATTTCTGCCGTTAATAACGCAACAGGCAGCACGCTGGATCAGTGGTTGGCACAGTTGTCTCAAAGAAAACAGGTCAAGGGTCTGAACCCTGCCAGGACGCTTCTGTGTGGACTTTGTGGTTTTTTAAACGAGCTCCGGGTTTCGATAAAAACAGGTGGAGTTTCACAAGTAGTGAAAGCATTAGATGTGCTGTGGTCAAATGAGTCAGCTTTGCTTTGGAGGGTTTCTAACTGAGTGAAGTCACCCAGAAGCTTCTGCACAGAAGTCATTAAATCCTCTAAGTATTTAGAAAACGTGCTTCAATAGCTCCTTTATTTTCTTTACTGTTATTTAGGCGACCTTTTTCCAGTCTTGTGCTGTGCAGTCCTGCTGACGCTGTGTGAATTGTGTTACTTTTGCTTTTATGTCAGCTTGAATCGGTTTGGCCATTCTACTGGATACTTTCTCTTCTTTGGACGATTATCTGAAAATCACAGAGATGGTTCTGCAAGAAAACCCCAGATCAGCAGTTTATGAAATACTGACACCAACAACCACAGCAATCCAGTTAAATCACCTTTCTTTCCCAGTCTGGTGCTCAGTTTGAAAATCACCCTCTTTCTGTCCTCTTTCAAACCGTCTGTCTTCTCCGTCCAAAATCTGAACATTGGCTTTCTCAAGAGAGCGACCTTTGCATCTGCATCTGAAGGATAAAGGTCACTCTTTCCAGGATGCCAGTGTTCACATTTTGGATGGATAATACAGACGGCTTCAAAGAGGACTGAAAGAGGCCATCTATGTCCGCTGTGAACAACCATCCTTGAACAGAGGGCGGAGCTTACGACACAATACATCACATGATAGGTTGAGGCAAGGTTTCACCCAAAACCTCTGCTGAGGTTTTCACACCTTGGCTGACGTGATGAGATACAATCGTTGGTGTGAAGGGACAACTCCCACTAAGGTTTAAACACCTGGGACTCTCCAGCTTTTGGTTTTAGAACTGAAGAAGCTTCTCAGATGAAACGTCTTTAAGAAACTCAAAGAAGTAGAGTCGCTTCTCTTTCCAAGCTCCTTACAGTCCTGCCTTTACATTAAATATCATTCGTTGTGTTTCAGTCCCAGAAAGACTAAATAAAGGCAGGATCTTTGGTGTGCATTCACCACAAATGTGACGTGAAGTTTCTGTGCAACACATTTACATTCAAAGTCTATGCAAAGACTTTGTTTCACTGAATCGGTGCCACATGATGTCAATCTGCATCTGTGCAAGTTAAAAATATTTCTTGGTCACAAAAGCCTGAAAGAGCAGCGATAGGACCTTTTAAACTCACTACATTTACCGTTCTATGTTATTCTGCTTTTTACTACTTTCCTTGTTACTTTGTAGATTTTAAAAATATAAATCCAAAAATACAACACACTGTATTATTATTTATAGTTAGCGGCACCTCCTTGATTAAGATCATCTTGAGCTGCAACAGTCATTTATATAAATTCATTTTAACCAATTGAACAAACAGTATATTTATATGATTGTGCATCAGAATTATTTATGCTTTAGATGCATGTATAGTTGTATATTAAGTATATGCTCACAGTATAGTAGATAATACTATATAGTACATAGTATAGTAATAATACATTTGTACTATGACTTAGGTAGAACTGTTTTACAACTTTACTTTATTTAAACTCTTGTTTAGGCTTTTTCAAGTAACCACACGAAGGTCCGAGGCAGCTCATCAGCCTTTTATCTGATGATTTCGACACTTATGATTTTAATGATGTTTTTATTTCTGACGATATATTCTGATGTCCTGTTTTTTCCCCTAACCATCAAAAATGAATGTCTAACCCTAACCCCTACTCTAAACCCAACCATAACCACGTGCAGAGATGGGCAGTAACGCGTTACTGTAATCCGATTACTTTTTTCAAGTAACGAGTAAAGTAAGGGATTACTATTGCAAAAACGGTAATTAGATTACCGTTATGTCTGTGAAGGTTCTCAGTCATCCAGGTCATCGTAGTCAAAGGAGCTTGCAAAGAAAAGCGTCTGGACTTCTTTAAGTTACTTGAAGACGTTTCACCTCTCATCCGAGAAGCTTCTTCAGTTCTAAGGTCAAATGGTGGAGAGTCCCAGATATCTTCAAGTAACTTAAAGAAGTCCAGACGCTTTTCTTTGCAAGCTCCTTTGACTAGATTACCGTTACTTTCCCGTAGGAACGCTGCGTTACTGCGTTACTAAAACCGTGATTTTTTTGCGAGACTGTCTCATGACAGTGACGTAAGCGAGTGCGACGTTCGTGACAACAGCTGTGTGCAGATCAACAATGGATCATATATCGAGTGGAGAGAGAGTATGAGCGTGCAGCGTTTAAAGCGTGGAAGTACTGACCTTACTTTGAGTTTGATTCCATAAAAAGTGACAAAAACATTAGTGTCCGTTGTGCGTGGGAAGAAAACTTCTTTTTACAGCAAAAAAACCCCTAAACTTCCGAGCAAGCACCGAGTAGCTACGACGTAATGGGAAACTCACAGAGAAACTCGCGGATTCTTCCACTGACCACGGCACACCTGCACCAGGGTAAACCTCCGCCTACCCCACTCCTGCTTTACAGGTGAAAATAGAGCAAAAGGACCGCTAGTCTTTGACTTTATTTATTTTCTGCTGTGTTTTACTTGCATCTATTTGAAAGACTGAGTGTAAACACACAAAAAAATTACTTTAAATATTTATTTAATATTTAAATAAATTTAAATATTAAATTTGTTTAATATTTAAACCTATTTTCTGCACATTCCAATGTGCAGAAAATAGGTTTAAATGTTAAACTAATTTCTTCCAGTCAGAGAATGTTGCATATAATTAAAGTTTTGCTTGATGCATAAAGTTAAAAGATTAAAACTAATAAAACAAGTTTTAAAAAGAGACTTTTCCATTTGATTACATTTTGTATGATGATTATGTAGAAAAAGTAGAATTGGGCTGAAAGATCTATCACTTTATCACCTATTCAGGTTGTAAATCGTGTTTTAAAAAAGTAACTAAGTAACTAAGTAACTAAGTAATTAATTACTTTTGAAAATAAGTAATCAGTAAAGTAACGGGATTACTTTTTTGGGGAAGTAATCAGTAATTAGTTACTGATTACTTTTTTCAAGTAACTTGACCAACACTGACCACGTGTAACTGTCACTAAAACCACATTTTGAGTCTCAAAAATGTCTTCAAACTTACGGGGACCAGGATTTTGGTCCCCGTAAGTACAATAAACTTCCAATTATCCAATTATTATCCACACACACACACACAAGTCCTTTCAATCAGCAATTAATCTCCAGCATTTTACATGTAAGGAACCAGATATAGTTTTCACTGGCTGATGTTTCAAAGCTATGAACAGACAGGACTTTATAATCAGCTGTACATCCATCTGTTATTTATGTTTACGTGTAATCACTTCTCTTTCTTTCAGTAGGACAATAATTCAGTTGAGCTGTTTACAAATGTTTCCCTTGGTAGAGCTGAAACTGCCAGCTCTACCATTCGGGAGCCGTGGATCTGTCAGTCATCATCAAAGCCTCCTGGTCGCTTGGCATCTCTGTGCGAAGAGCTCATCCTCAGAAAAGGGAATCTGACAGATTGAAATATTCATCCCCATAAAGCAAATCAAACACCTTATCAAACACTCTCTGTTCTTTTAATCTTTTAGGTGCTGCTGTGTGGCACATACATGCTGCCTGGCTTCAAAACTGTCTCCACAGAAGTCAGTTTTTAAATTTACTGCAAACCACGAGTCTTTGTTAGTGTCACACCAATTTAAAATGAGGGAGAAGTACTTTCTTTATTAGGGAATTCCATCCATCTATCCCAATAGTCCCACAGCGACAGCAGCTAAACATGGTATTCCTGACATCCTTTCCTCTAGCTGCTATTTCCAGGTATATTTGATGGATCCCAAGGTTTTTATAATATGTGCAGTGACTTCAGGATCTACCCCAGAGCACCATAAACCCTTAAAAACCTCCTGCCGTCCTGTGGATATAAAACAGCAACACTTTAACTACAACATCAGGATTCAAGTCCAGGACTTTTTCTTATTTTCTGTTAGCTTTTATCCAAAATACCCAAACTTTAACAACTGAAGCAAATCAAAGAAGCTCTGTAAGAAGTTTATTTGTACACCCAGTGTGCAGTGTTGGGGAGTAACGGAATACATGTACCGCCGTTACGTATTTAAAATACAAAATATGAGTAACTGTATTCCGTTACAGTTACCGTTTAAAAAGGTGGTATTTAGAATACAGTTACTTTGTTGAAATAAATGGATTACACGGCGGTACTTCCCTGTTTCATATTGTGGCGGGTCAGGACTGTTTGGGTTTTGTTTGACAGCTACGTTCTGTTGTTCCAGGCGGCAGCGTTACGGTTGCCATGGTTACAGGGTGACGCTCTCTCTGCGTGTTTCCTGGGTGAGAGAGGCCTTTTTGTTGTTGTTGTGCTAAGCTAACAGGCAGAATGCTACAGGTATAGCTCTAAAGAATGTAGCATCATGGGCAGTGTAGTCCGTGCTGCAGGGAGAATGGACTGCCATACACGTTATGTGTCTGTGAGCGAGGGAGGGAGAAAAAGGAAAAGTACGAGCTGTCATCGAGCAAAAACGGGAGCTGGAAGCATGTAAATATAATAATAACCACTGCAGCCAAGAAGAGAGCCTGACGAGCCCAGTTGTAAGTAAGCTATTAAGACTCGACTGTACACCGTGTTCGTATTTTCCTCCAAAAACAATAAGTTCCGTTGGAGCAGCCTTTCAACGCCTCTCTCTGTCTCTGCTAGCAAAGTGACCCAGACAACAAAGTAAAGCTAGTTTTCGGCTACGAGCCCGACACGAACCCGACGTATTAGCCAGAGGTCCCTTTACTACGGTTCGGAGCCACGGACCTTCAGTAACAGTAATAAATCACAGCAATAGTACATTCATGTAGTTGTAAACAGCATGATAATATATTAAGTAATCCAAAGTATTCAGAATACGTTACTCTCATTGAGTAACGTAACGGAATACGTTACAGAATACATTTTGGGGCATGTATTCTGTAATCTGTAATGGAATACATTTTAAAAGTAACCTTCCCAACACTGCCAGTGTGCTGTTCAGAGCAAAACTTTGCAAAGCTTTGGGAGCACGACAGTAAAGAGGGATGTTCGTGGCTCAGGAAACAGCCTCAACATTGCTCAGTCGCAGTCACAACCAGCAGGATGAATCTTTAAAGGTGTGTCAAGTCGCTTTCGCTGCCGGCAAACAACCTGAGCTCTATAATTCAGCAGGAGTAAGATTTCCTCCACACGTGGCGAGCGGATGAACACAATCAAAGTGAGAGGAAAACAGCATGAAATGTAACGCTGGATGAGTTTTGTAGGTGCAGGAGCAGCAGAGTGAGGGAGAACCAGTAGGAGCTGATGTGGAGGGTAGTTTCTGCTCAGCTAATTGCTGTGATGGATTGGTCTTATTCCCCCGAGCACGGAGCTCCTGCTCCTGCAATAACAAGACAAGATGACTTTCCCAATCTGCACATTAGGCAGTTATGAAAGAACTTTGCCTCAGTCTGCAACTGTTAATATGCAACCCACTCACAGTTATTAATGTAATTTTAACAATGGATTTCTCTGAGGAAATCACTCCTCATTGGGTCAGTTTTGCTTTTGATTGGAGGGCTTTTCTTAGACATTAAAGGAGAAATCGCTGGATTCTGCCTTGATTAATTCATCAGCTGTGTTGTGGTGACGCATACTCAGTTACCTCTGGCATGTGGGGAGGAAGCTGGAGGATGCCCACGTGAAGTGAGGGCATCCTCCAGCCGCCTGTGTATGTATGTGCACATCTGTGAACATCCACAGATGTGCACATACACACTAAGACAGCACACCCTCTCCTCCTCGCTGCTGAATCCAGGGCCAGCACCCTCGCATTAATCAATACTATTCTTAACAGTTCATCTGCACACACACAGCACATTTCTCACAGGGAAGCCCTGATTAAGTCATAGCAACCTCCTTTCCTAAAATGGAGCATTGCGTTGAAGCTGAGCTGAGCTGAGAGGAACTTTAATAACAGCCACCGGGGAAAGACCCCTGGAGAGAGCAGTCACGTGTACGGGGTACCCAGACGCTCTGTCTAATCACACAGCCAATGCTACTGTACACAGAGATGCTCAGGGGGGTTACATTAAGCAATCTGTTTGCTAATGTGCTGCAAACTGAAAGAAAAGCTGTGGGGATGTTTTTGCATGATGAAGAGCATGTGAGCGTGCGGGTTTGTGGCCGTGTGCTTAAAACGTACGTCTTTTCAGATTTACTGCGGATAATCGTTGCCCATTTACTTCTTCTAAGGTGGACTTTTCTTCTTTTCCTCTATAAGTGTGGGGGCATCAAAGTAAAATGCAGCCACTTTGTACTCGATGGTCTCTACAGTGGACACCTC
Organism: Neolamprologus multifasciatus; assembly: GCF_963576455.1. Lineage (NCBI taxonomy): Eukaryota > Metazoa > Chordata > Actinopteri > Cichliformes > Cichlidae > Neolamprologus > Neolamprologus multifasciatus. The sequence continues at coordinate 3,164,148 of NC_140444.1, read as the reverse complement.
CTTCAATCCTGCCTGGTTGTATCCATGGTAGAGGCTACAGCTGCCCGTGTCGAGCCATATTTAATCAGAGGAGCCACGCCCCAAACTTAATACTTAAATCCGGATGGATGAGCTGTTAAAAAAGTGAAGTGAGAAAGTATTTCCAGTAACCCCAAAACACTAGTTGACTAGCTGAACTCCGATTCACCCTCAAGTATCCTTGAGATGTTGAGGTTTTGAAAAAGGTGTCAATCTGGTCAGTCCACATTCCTAACCTTAACTAAGCTCTTGAGCTGTTACCAAAGAAATAGAGTGGAGATACAAGCAGAAGAAATACGCTTTGGTTATTTGGGAGGACTCTGAGTAGAACCTATATTCATCAACATCAAAAGGAGGCAATTAAGGTGTTTGGATATCTGAACAAAACGTCTTCTGGATGGACGCCTCTTAGATGAGGTGTTTCGGGCAGGGTCTCCTCTCAGCGCTTTTCATTGCATTTCAGGTCCCAAAGTCAAACGAACACTAAGAGTTAAAAACGGTCTAAATTCTTTCATCTTTAATAAAATGATCAGCGTTGCTGCTTTACCAGGTGTAACAATTAAGTTTAACATCCAGGCATCCATGAAAACAGAATTTATTAAATTTAACGGAGTTAGAAGTTAACAGGAAGTTAGCTCGCTAGTTTCCACCTAAACATTTCATACCATGTTCTGACTGAGAGATTTTTGAAACTAATTAAAACGTACAGCTCTGCTACCACTTCCAACATAAATGAAGACAGAAAACTAAACAGCAGTGGCGTTTGCAGGGTTACTGAAGTTGGACTAGTATACCTGGTATACAATGTTGTGCTACGTGATTGCTAGCGACACAGCTATGTTAGCATAACATTAGCACAGTGAAGCTATGTTAGCATAACATTAGCACAGTGAAGCTATGTTAGCATAACATTAGCACAGTGAAGCTGGAAGATGAACACCAACTTTTTTTCACTCATTAAAAGTTAACGTGAGGGATTCTGGTGGTCAGGGACAAATGCAATCGCATAGCAGGATGCTGTACATGGGCAAACGTCAGCCAGGAGAACAACTGAGATTATTCATCCACAATACGAGTAGGGTTGCCAACTCCCTGAGAAATAAATAAGGGACACCTCGTGGCCAGGGCCGGGCGACCCAGTTGTCTTCACCCTTCCCAGTGTGGTGAATTTTTTAGCTCTTTTTTTGTGTGTGAAATTATTTTTTTAACCATTTGACTTGAATTTGATTTAAGTAGATGCGTATATTCTTTGTGATATCAACACATGGGAAACAAAAATCATTTAGCCATTTATTTTTAGCTCAAAATGACAACATTAACACAATAAAACAGGTGTATTTCTTAAACAGAAGCCTGTCATGCTTAACTTTTGAGAATAAAAGTAAATCTTTCTTTAAAAGAACTCTGTCCTGCTTAACTTAAAATTATATAAATTAATAGAAAACAATAGAAAGAAAAATATTCTTGTAACTGCACATTTAGTGCATTTAGTGCAATTGGCTTCAGTAGAGGCATTATTTCAGCTTTTGCTCCCGTTTGTAAACCCACTTGTTCCCATGATTACGCATCATAACTCATCATCATTATTCATCTATGTATTACTTTTATGTATTACTCATCTATTCGTTGTAATCATCTATCCTTGCAGTTGTTTACTACACAAAATAAATTATATTATCACACTTCTGGCCACATAGCGCTGATATTCACTGCACATGCCCATTTTAACCTTAACCAGAGGGTTTAAAAACAAACAAACCAGTGTTTACCATATCTGGTTCCACCGTGGCCTGGTGGACAAAAATTGGTTAAGGGTTCCCCGAGCTTTCACGCCCCTCATCTTCTTCATGTGCCCACCATTAGAAGCATGCCTATGGAAAAAGTGCGCCGGCACACAGTGCAGTGCGCTTTATTGGTGTTATCGTGCACTTTTCCAGCCAGGTGTTTTCCTTTTCCCATTCTTCCCTGCACTTTTGCAGCCTTTTTTTCTTTCTCTGAGAGGAACAAACATTGCTGGTCTAATGCTGGGCTCACACTGTGCGATTTTTGGCCCATTTTGAGCCGATTTTTGAGTCGTTCGACCAATTTGGTGATCGGCCCGATTTTGGCCTTCATCGTGCATCGTGTAGTATACGTGGGGTAACTAGAAGCGATTAACACCTCACGACCAGCTCCCGATCATCAATCGCTCGTGAGGGTGTCACCGCAGCCGCTCACACTGCTCACGCGCAAACACGTAAACGTCGGTGAAAAAGACGGAGCAGCACGGCTGTGCAGCGTGTGATCTGGACACAAGCGATGGAGGCACAACTTGTAGAACTTTGGAAAGCTCATCCGAGCCTTTTCGATGTGGCATCACCAAATTATCACGACCACAACAACCGTGAAAATAGTCGGATTTACATTCCTGCTCAATCACAGCTGCCTGATCATGTTTGTCATTAGTAATTTAGCAAAGTTGATGGTGGTGTGTGTCTGTGTGAGTGAAAGACAGAGAGGGAGAGCGAGCGACAGATTTTCTGTTATAACCTTCATTTTATGGAGGCACAGTGTGACTCAGGTCGCATCAGAGCATCGGGCGGTATAGTGTGAGACCTGCATCGTGACCTACGAACTTATAACCCATGCGAGCCAATCGTGCAGTTTGAAAATCGCACAGTGTTTGCCCAGCTTCAGGTGTACTGTCGTCTGAGACTTGCACCGCAGTGTCGGCGTTTGTTTCCCTGTTGGCCATGCTTTTTGTTGTGGTCATCTGTTGTCTTCCGGTATTTTCTCCGCAAGCGACCTTTCCTCAACCAATGAGATGAGCGGTAATCTGAATTGTCATACTCGAATTGTCATAAGTGTGCTGTCAGCTCATTGGTCACAAAGCAGGGGCGGGGCTGGGAATTATGTTTTCAAACAAAGCGTTAATTACATTAAAACTTATAGACTACTGTCATATAACTAACAACATCTGTCTTATCATCTCTAACACCCTGGAGGACAACGGGGAGAGTTTAGACGCTCTCCAAGAATACATCGAACGCTGCTTCCAAGATTTAGTAATGAAGAAGGCCCAGAGTGCATCTTCCCCGGCCAAAACCGAGACGCCGTCATCGAAGAGATGTCGTCCGGCAGACTCCCCCGGCACAACATCGCCTGCCGGCAAAGACATCGCAGATATCCTGGAGTCAATCGACAAGCGATTGTCCAGTTTCGATGCGAGGCTGTCCCTGGTGGAGATTCTACACCGGGAATTTAAATCTCTGAGAGAATCCCTGGAATTCAGCCAGCAGCAGGTGGAAACGCTTGCCGCTGAAAATGCCACGCTACGGGAGTCGGTCAAATCTCTCGCCGATAACGTGACCCAGCTAAACACTGAAAATAAAAAAATAAAAGAGTCCGTTATCGATCTACAAGCCCGTAGCATGAGAGACAATCTTGTTTTTTCTGGTATTCCAGAATCTACCGGAGAGGACGCGGAGGCAACGGTGAAAAGCTTCATTAAAATCCACCTGAAGCTGCCGGAGGACACCGTAAAGAACATCGCCTTCGACAGAGTGCATCGCTTGGGGGGCGTGAGGTCGCGGACCGGGAGACCACGTCCTATTGTGGCCAAATTTGGTCAATTTAAACAGAAGGAACAGGTGAAGAGTCGCGGCAGGGAACTGAAAGGAACGGACTTCAGCGTGAACGACCAGTTCCCCAAAGAGATCCTGGAACGACGCAAGGTCCTGTTCCCAGTCCGACGTAGCTTCATGCAGAAAGGCTCCCGCGCTGTCATCGCCGTGGACCGGCTCTACGTGGACGGACAGCTCTACCGCGACCCCGGCACCACACCGTGGTTATATTGACTGCACTCCAGATAAGAACCCGCTACACTCTTTTCTTATTCATTCACACTTTCTCCTTTAACATGGGTTGAACCTAGTAATATCAGTATGATGTCATAGCAGATATAACACCGTCACCCTCCGTCATTACTTTAATTGGAATGTTTCCGTTTCTTTTCTTTTTTTTGTTGTCGCTCACACTTTATGTGGTTTCTTTCTTTCTCTTGTCTTTCACTGCTGTGATCACCTACTTCCCCACTCACCTACAAACAACACCCTCTATTTCTCCATATATTCGCACCACGATCACGCAAACACACACGCTCAACGGCAGCACATTTACAACAGCCTCACAGCAAGCACAGACTTACAGGACACATACGCAAGCCACGCTTGTTCATATTAGTGAATAGTCACACACATAGTCAGACTTATGGAGCCTATCACCACACTTTTTTCTCTTTCTATTTACAAACAAGTGATGTTTCCACATTTTCTCCACCCGTCTAAACGGAACACCCAGCTTACATCATTAGACATACACACACAATTATGGGCATGCTGAGGTTTGTCACATGGAATGTAAATGGGGCTGGCACCAGAGGAAAGAGGTTAAAGATATTTAACCAGCTTAAAAAACTACAGGCAGATGTTGTTTTATTACAAGAAACTCACAGACCTGTTACAGGTTTAAACGAACTTAAAACACCTGAGTTTCCTAATGTGTTTGCAGCTTGTTATAATTCTAGACAAAGAGGAGTAGCAATTTTAATACATAAAAATGTTAATTTTACAGTACTTGATACAGTTATGGATCCAGAGGGTAGATTTCTAATTATTAAACTATCAATATTGAACAAAAAACTATGTATTGTAAGTATATATGGTCCAAATGTTGATGAACCCTCATTCTTCCACGGATTTTTTAGTGCACTCTCTGAACACCTTGATTGCACACTCATTCTTGGAGGCGACCTCAACCTTGGACTAAATGAAGAAATGGATAGGCTCAACACAACAGGAACTCAGCGCAATTGGCAATCCACAAATATAATCAAACAGTATATGAGCGACTATGGCCTTTGCGATGCATGGCGCTCCCTTCACCCCAACAGTAAGGAATATACTTTCTTCTCACATGTTCATCACTCCTACTCTCGTCTGGATTATTTTTTGGTCAGCAGCTCACTGCTGAGTGACATTTCAGACACTGAGATTCACCCTATAGCTGTCAGCGATCATGCTCCTGTATCTTTAACACTAATACACAAGAATAATACTACGCCAAGTAAAAACTGGAGATTTAACACATCACTACTTAAAGATGAAGACTTTATTAAATATTTTAAAAAGGAATGGACTTCATATTTAGACTTTAATGACACTCCCGGAACATCTGCTTCTGTTCTATGGGAAGCAGGAAAAGCTGTGATGAGAGGTAAAATAATTTCTTTCTCATCACACAAAAAGAAAGAAGAAAACAAAAATATTCAGGAATTAGAAAAAACCATCAAATCCTTAGAAGAAGCCTACGCGTTCCACCAAGATCAAGAAATAATGAACAAAATATGCAAAACAAAACTAGAATTAAATGAAATTATTAATAGAAAAACACAATTCCTTGTACAAAGACTTCGCTTGCAGAATTTTGAACACAGTAACAAACCAGGTCGATTTCTAGCAAACCAGTTAAAAATAAATAAAGAAAAAACAACTATATGTGCCACTAAAGATTTATCAGGGAACACAATATATGACCCTGGAAGAATAAACAAGATTTTTAGGGATTTCTATGAAACTTTATATTCACCACAAATAAACCCGTCTAAAAATGAAATTGATTTGTTTCTTGACAACGTAACTCTTCCAAAATTACTAGACAGTCAAGCAATGGCACTGGATTCGCCACTGACGCCAGGTGAACTCCAGGAAGCCCTGATAAGTATGCCCATTAATAAAGCTCCAGGTCCAGACGGCTTTCCTGCAGAATTCTACAAAGAATTCTGGACAATTTTGGCACCAGTATTCCATGGAATGTTGCAGGAAATCAAGAAAAATGGCAGACTACCACCAAATATGAATTCTGCTAACATTAGTCTCCTGCTAAAACCAGGAAAAGACCCTTTATTTCCCTCAAGTTATCGTCCAATATCCCTTATAAATGTAGACCTTAAAATAATCTGCAAAGCTCTCTCAAAGAGATTAGAGAAAATAACCCCCCTCTTAATTCATCCTGACCAAACTGGTTTCATAAAAGGTCGGCACTCCTCAACAAATACTCGTAGATTTCTTAATTTAATAGACTACTCATACAATAAAAACATTGAAACCATAATATTATCTCTAGATGCAGAAAAAGCATTTGACAGAGTTAACTGGAAATTTTTATTTGCAACTTTACACAAATTTGGTTTTGGAAACTCTTTCATAAATTGGATAAGAATATTATACAATTCCCCAACAGCTCGTATCAGAACAAATGACCAGACATCCTCCAGCTTTTGTCTCCTGAGGGGCACCAGACAGGGATGCCCACTCTCCCCTTCACTTTTTGCAATTTTTATCGAACCTCTAGCAGCAGCACTTAGACAGGCTACAACAATTAAGGGCATAAAATGTAATAACGTAGAACATAAAATCAGTCTCTATGCAGATGATGTGTTGCTTTTTCTGCAAAACTCACAAATCAACCTCTCTGAGGTAATTACTCTAATAAACTGGTTTTCAAGAGTTTCAGACTATTCAATTAACTGGCCAAAATCTACAGTTCTTCCCATTAACTGCTCCTTCCACAATTCATCTTCTGCCCCACTACAATCTGGAAATATTAAATATTTAGGTATTATTGTTTCTCCTAAGCTTTCAGACTTAATTAAATTAAACCACATCCCACTTCTAAAGAAAGTAGAAGGCGATCTGACTAGATGGAAATCTCTACCCATATCACTCATGGGAAGGGTCGCCACTATAAAAATGATGATCTTGCCAAAAATAAATTACTTATTTTTAATGATCCCTAACAAACCATCACAAGATTGGTTCAGATCTCTGGATTCACATATTTCTAAATTCCTTTGGAAAGATAAACCCCCGCGCATCAGCTTAAAAACGCTACAAAGAACCAAGGATAGAGGAGGACTAGATCTGCCTAATTTTCACCAATACTTCTTAGCCAACAGGCTTCAGTTCATCTCAGAATGGTTAAAATGTACCCTCTTAGATGAGCCCTGGCTAGATGTTGAACAGGCACTATGCAATGATCTAGAGATTTCAGACCTACCATTTATTAGCTCAAACATCAAAAGACATGAATGCTTTAAAAGCATCAACATCAGCTTTTCTCTGTCAGCATGGTGGGAGTTTCTAAAAATAACGGAGTCTTCATTAATCCCATGCAAACGTACACCTATCTGGAATAACCCTGACATATTACAAAACAAAAATATGATTAATTTCCCAGAATGGAGTTGTAAAGGAATTAAATACTTAGAACATATATTAGAGGGAACAGAATTTATTCCATTTGACAGACTAGTTACACAATATGGGATCAACAAGAAAAGATTTTTAGAATATCAACAAATTAAATCCATAGTAAAAAAGAAATTTAACCTCAGTCAAGTTGAATTACAAACACCACCAAGTGTGGTTCAATTTCTTACTCTTAAATCCCCCAAACTATTATCTAAAATATACAGAACACTTTCTAAAATAGATGAATCAATATCCCTTCCTATTGCAAAGTGGGAAGCAGATTTATCAGTCAGCTTAGACCAAAACGTCTGGTCTCAGATTTGCTTAAAAACCTTTAAATCTATTAAAAATCCCAATCTGCAATTAATACAATACAAAATACTGCATAGAGTGCACTATACAGGTCATCGAATGTTTAAGATGGGCTTTACATCCGCCAACAACTGCTCACACTGTCAAGGCAATACACCAGACAGTTACATCCACGCTCTTTGGTTCTGTCCACCAGTGCAGAAGTTTTGGCACGAGATATGTGAGGACTTATCAAAGTGTCTGAAATGTAAAATTCCAACCTCCCCTTTAGTATGCTTGTTGGGAAATTTGGATGATGTCACTACAGAAATTAATACAGTCCACATGGTTTTTATTGCCCTATGCATCGCCAAGAAAACGGTCCTCATGAACTGGAAAAATAAAAATAATCTTAATTCTAGCCAATACAGAAACTATCTAATAGATCACATTAGTCTCGATATAGCCTCTGCCACCACATTAGATCAATCCCTCTGGGCTCCTTTGATCGGCTCCATCACCTAGCGGGGGTGGGGGGTCGTGGTTTGGTCCCGCCTTGGCTATTGTGGTTGATGTGGAGGTTGGGATGGGCTTAGGGCACCTGGAGGACCCCTAGAGACGTTATCCCTGGAGGGCTTAACCCGGGGGTTGTGTTCATAACCTGGTTAGTGGCTCTGGTCGCTCTCAGAGGTTGTTCTCCTCGTGGCCGCGTGCAGCGGGGCTGGAGGATGGTCTGTGCTGGCGGACGTAGGTTACTGGCCTGGTGGCCTGGCTGCCCCTGAGTGGATCCGGGGCGGGCGTGGGGGTTTGGGGTTCGGGGGTGCTTCGCCTCCGTGCTGGGGCTCTGGCTGGGCCTTGGGGGCTTCGGTCCTCGTCGGTGTGTCGCCGAGGTTGTGGGCGGGTGGGTGCACGGGGGCTCAGCCCTGGCGCAGGGGGCCTCTTGTGCATCGGCCTAACCGGGGGGCTCTTGAACTGGCAGGGAGGTTGTTCCATCTTTGCAGGAGTCCACTCTGCAGGTGGGGGAGAGACATAGGAGAGGTGGAGAATAAACTTAACCTGGGTGTCTGTGTCTTGTGTAGTCTGGGAGATGATTGAATGTTGGGGTGGGTACAGTTTCCTCTGCGGTGGGGTAGAGTGGGCTGCCCCGGGTCCTGTGGGGCTTGGCGGTGTTGCTGCCGTAGGCCCCGGTCTGGATGGGCCTGGGCTCCCTTGCCTTGGTGGATACCAGAGGACGGGGGTGCATATTGGGGTCAGCGGGGGAGCTGGCCCTAGGGAGGGACACCCTCCCCTCCCTTCTTTTCCTCCCCATCCCCGTCTGCCTCCCTCTTCACGCTCCACCACACCCACCCACACAGGTAGGGCTTTGGGGTGCGGGTGTGTCACCAGGGTGCAGGGGAGACATTCCCCCCCCCTCTGTCCTCTTCTGGCCACCTGTGCCTCAATTTTATCTCACAACTTAGACATCCACATTACTTACACTCTCATAACACACACATATATATATATATATAGGGCCTTGAGGGTGGGCACGTTAACGGCGTCCAGTAGACGGTCTGTGTATTCAAACCTGCCTCTGGCGCCGGTGCCCACCTCTCAATTTTAAATCCATGTAGACATTGAGGGTTCTCGGGAGGGGCCGTGCTATCACCTGCTGCTCTCTGGCAGCAGCACCATGCTCTCCCTTGTTTTAAATACACTTTAGAGCAACACGCAGCAACACTACACTTGAGCGGGAGGAGGGAGGTATGGGGTCTTAACACACCCCTGTTCTCTGCTAGCCATCGGGGCGGGGGGGCTGGGAAGAGATGCTGGCTGTCCGATTGGCCTCCCTGCTGCTGCGGAGCCTGGGGCGGTCTGCTTGCCTCCACCCCGGAGGGAAGGGTAACATCTCTTGGGTCTGGGTGCCGTTTCCATCTCTGGGGGTGAGGATACCTGGACCCGGGATATAGAGTATGTTTGGGGAGTGTGATTGTGTGTACATGTCCATTTACGTTTATTCCTGCGTTGGGTGAGTGCTGAGTGTTTGTATATGTGTGCATGAGGGTGGGAATGCATGTCTGTGTCTGTGTGTGCCTGTTTGTCTGTGTCTATATGTCAGGTCGGGTCTTAGACTTCACCTCTCTGGGAACTCCAAGGCCCTCCAAAGTGTGGAGGCCTATCTCCCCTCACCACACTCCCTGCCGGTGACTGATGCCCTCAGGGGTCGGTGCGTTGGTGGTTCTTGGTGTCCGGGGCTGGGCGCTCAGGTATGTACCAGCTCACTCCCGGTGACTACTTGGCGGGGCCTGGCGCCTGCTGCTCGGTCAGGCCTCTTCCGGGGCGCGGGGGGCCCTCGGGCCTCCGGCCTCTGTGCCTGTGGCTCGGTTCACTCTGGCACAGCTGGCTGCCGGCAGAGCCGGCGGGCACGCCGGTGCAGCCCCCTCTAGCTTCTGCCCGGTGGCTACTGGGTGACCCCTCATCTGGGGATCCTCAGCCCTTCCCATGAAGGTGGCACGGATGCCCCTCCGGTGGTCCTCCTTGGGCTCTTGCACTCTGGGGCCTCTGGATGTCTGGGGCCTGGATCTCCTCCATGCCTGCTTCATGCCCTGGGGGACGGGGCTATGGCTCTCTACATCCTCTAGCAGACCATTACATGGGGAAACCATTTGAATACAAGCGCGCCGATCCACACAGGTGTGCACATGGGTGTTCACTATTCGTAGACTTAAATCACACCTTTCTTGGCTGCTACTTCAAAGCACATTGTGCGCTGTCTGTCCTGCGTGCTGCACAACAACATTCAATATTTAGTATTTACTGCTGTTTTCACTTAGCTAGATTAATGCGATGGTGTTGTGTATAGTATGTTGCATTGTTTTGTTTTTTTTTTTGCTTGTTTTCTATTCTTTTTCTCTCAACAGGTGATCCCGGAGATATTTTTTCTTCCCCCCTTTCTCACTGTCCCTCTCCCCTTCTGTTTTTCTTTTCCTTCCTCTTTCTTTCTCCCTTTCCTATCCCTCACTCATGTCTGTCCCGTCTGTAACAACTGAAAATAAAATAAATAATAAAAACAAAGGTCGATCAAATGGACCAATACGGCAATGCCATGATGATCCATTTGGCAAAATAAATCCATTGGGTATCCTTGTTGGTCTTCAGACAACAATTCTGACGGCTAAAGAACCAAATGGGACAGGCGGAAAACAAAAAACAAAAAAAAAAAAAAAAAAAAAAAAAAAAAAAAAAAAAAACTTATAGACTACTTTTGATTCTCACTGTATTACGGGACAAAGTGCGTCCCTTATTAGCTCAATACGGGACGTGTACTTTTGTTTCTAAATACGGGACGATTCCGTTTTTTAAGGGACGGTTGGCAACCCTAAATACGAGGTTAGTTATTAATATACTGCAACAACATGGGAATAGAGCAGCTGCGAGTGAATTCAACATTAATGAATCAATGTTACGGAAGTGGAGGAAGCGCAGTTTTTGGCTTTCCCCATATTTCAAAAGTGCTTCATCTCTTTGTTATGACTGTCGCCCGCCATAATTTGCAGATGATAATGGTTGTAGCCACTGCCATGCTTTCGACCAAAACAGGCGCAGCTTGATGACATCATCAACATGCGCTATCGCGATAGAGCGGTATAGTCAAAATCTCTATCATTGGCCAAATTTATATCGTTTCTATCGTATATCGTTTCTATCGCCCACCCCTACTGGAGAGATTATGTTTCTCGGCTGGTTTGGGAATGTCTTTGTGTTGCCCTAGAAGAGCTGGAAAAAGTGGCTGAGGGATGTCTGGACATCAGCTTTGACTGCTACCTTCACAACCCCATATAAGCCATTGGTTACTAAGGTCCTGCTTACAGCATTGAGCTAAGCTTTTTTTGTTGTGATGTTTGGAAACCAAATGTGAAGAGAAAGAGGTCGAAAAGTCTTAATCAGTAAGATGGGAGACAAGCAGAAACTCATCAGGAAATTGTTTCCTGAGGCCCTCAGATTGGAGTGAGCAGTAAACCTGGTTTCCCATAGATCCCTGCTGGCCGCGATGACTCATCTTTTATATGCAGTCCATGGCCATTAAATACGTCCTCCAAAACAAGAAGCAAGTTTGAGACTAGTTTGAATCAAATAGTGACTCAGCAATGACTGGCTGTCATTATTCATGCATGGAAGGGCTGGATCTGGGCAGCAAAGTCACCAAAATGAAACACTCTTGTTTTTCATAATAAAAGGAAGGTCAGGAGCCGCACAGAGAGGGCTCATTCTGAATAAGACTGCTCGTTCTCACCTACACAGCAAACACGCAGCCACCTCTCTACAGGCATTTTCTAGGCGAACCCTCCTTGATATTTTCAGAGCATGGGCAAAAAGATCAAACGGGCAAAGAAATAATTACCAGAGGTGACACATTATTCTCAAACGTTACTACCAGCAACTGGCTGTGCTTCCCTTTCTTTTCCCCCTTGACTAAAAAATGGCGTGGTGATGGAAAGAAGGCATAAACAAGTGCCTGAAATAAAAAGAAGCAGCGGGGTCCTCGTAATTAAAATCACGAAGAGAGAAGTAATGACGGGTATGATCGCTTGTTTCGTGTGTGGCTGGAAGGGGAAAATTAGCAAATGAGGGCCTCTCTCGCTGTCTCTCGCTCTCTCTCCATCATCTTTCGAGCACTTGATCAGCAGGTCTCTAATTTCAGGCAACAATCAGTCAGCGCCTCTGCCGAGCTGCATCCTCCCAAAACACAGAGCTCATGTTGGGATGCTTCCTCATCAGCCAGCCTTGTGCTGTACACCGTGGCAAGCTGTGGAAATAACTCACACACACACTCTGCTGTGCACAAATGCATGTGCAAGCTGCTACACGATCCCACACGAAACCAGCTGATCACTTGATTAGCCGTTTGAGTGGAAGTTAATAAAAACAGTCCCGATAGTAAATTAAAAGTTGCACAATGACATGGGTGGAAACACCAGCTGCTTTTCATCCTCAGAAATGCGGAAATTTTTGCTTTTGATGTGAGACTATGCAAGTTATGAAGAGCCCAGTTTCCACCACAGGAACTTTACCCGGAGACAAGGAACTGAGTGCATTTCCTCGTGTTGGTGTTGTTCCCAGATAATCATACTAAAGGTTGTTCCAGGATCAACATTGCAAGTGACCAATCAGAATGTTGTGATGTCATACTTTTGCGACTTCGGGAAAAACCGGCGTAAAACAAAAAACTGGACTTAAGCTGCGAGAAACCGCCTTTGTCCGCCGATCAACGGACCCTAACCCTGACCCTAACCCTTTAATAAACGTTAAGCAGAATTGATATTGTCCTTGCAACATTGGAATTTCATAAATGCACGAATGGGTTGGTGCGCAAAAGAATAACGTCACAATAATGTGATTGGTCACTTGCAATGTTGAACCTGGAACAACATTTTCATGATGATCTGGGAACAACACCAACACGATGATATCAGATCATCCGATAATTGGCGTCTGTCTTGTGTCGGTGACGTAAAAGACGGATTTAATGCGACATGACCATCAAACAGCAGTCGCTTTCTAAAACATCGGATATGTATCGGATTCAGGACCACATACGAAAGTGACCCAGATCGGATTTGAAAATATCGGATTTGTGCCATTCACACTGTCACACCATGATGGATATGGGTTGCACAGGGTCAAAAAAGTTGGATTTGATGCGCTTTCGCCTGCAGTGCGAACGTAGCCTAAGTTGTAATTTGGGATAATGTTGATGCAGCACACTAATCTCTGTTAAACAACAACAGGTTGCAAAGAGGAGCTAACATACTGTATTTTGCACCCCTGTTCACAACTTTATATTTTAATTCCAAGGAGCCAGACTTTCTTTATTTCTTAAACTGGTCTTGAACAATAGTTTTTCAGCTTTCTGAAGATCTTTTCTTTAGACATTGTCTACTTTTTCACTCATTTCCCCTCAACTCTTTGCACCTGACCATTTTCAGAGGGCTTTTTCACTTAACACTGACCTAGGAATGATTCAAGCATAACAAAGGCTCACAACTCAGGGGATGAATCAGTTTTGTGTCCACACATAAACATCACAAAAAATGTCTAATTGGACAAGTGGCCTACAAAAGAAGACGCATCAAGTCTAAAAACTAACTACTACAGATCAACAATATCTGAAAGCCATCTTCTGGAGAAATAGCAGCAAATCGAGCTACTGATACGTCTACTGTTCAATAGAGACTCATCAGAAATCAATTATCAATGACAGGGTGGCTTTCAAGAAGCCATTTTTCAGGAAAGGAAACGGAGAAAAGCCGGAGGTATCCCAAACGACATAAGAACTAGACTTAAAATCAAAGCTGGCTGATGGATCCCAAACGCACTGACAGAAAAAAACTTCCCCAGAGCCCGGACATTAACATTATTGAAGCGAAGTGTTGAATCATCCTGACAGAAGATAAAGAATTCAAAGAAGAGATTTCAAGAAACCCGGAGAACTATTCCTGAAGACTACTAACAGAAATCACAAGAGCTGCCCAAGAGAGTTCACACCGTGTTGAAGAAACTGCAGCACTCATTTAATATTTTCCAAGGAAATGTGAAGAAAAAGAGGTGTGCGCAGCACTGTACAAATCAAAATGCTGCACAGTGCAATGCTAGGGTTTCTTCGTTAATGGTGCTATATTTGTTCTGAAGGAAAAGCAGAAAGTTAAACGGTCTTCCTGGATCAGAAGACAAACAGCAGAAAGAATGGGTGAGCAGCATGAGACAGATTTCCCAGTTTGGAAGGCCTGCTAACATCTGGAGTGCTGCTTCAACTCCTTAGTAGGGCCAACGAGATCAGTCAAGGGAGACGTAATGGTGGTGGAGTTATGGCAACATGTTCAAGCTAACTAACTAGCTGTGTTCAGATCCTGGACCGGGCTCTGTCACTATTACGACTGGCTCAGGTGTGGAGTATAACAACAGAATGAGAAGGATGTACCAAGCATTTTAAGAAAGTGCTTGGTATAAGAACTGATTAGAGACCTCACATCTGCACTGAAATCCTGTTTCCTGGGACTATTTACCCCCCACCACCAGAATGCCCATGCTAGGTGAGCAGTAATGTATATGTACTGTATATGAGCTGCTTCTGATAGGCACTTGGAATCACAAACATTATCTTGAGTGGTTGTGATCACCTCCTCCTTAGTACTTGGGGCGACCGTGGTTGGGAAGCGTATCTGTAACCGGAAGGTCGCCGGTTCGATTCCCGGACTCTCTGTCCTGGTCGTTGTGTCCCTCTGGCCAACACCGCCTACTGGCGCCATCGGCCCCTCTCGCCATCTGGCCAGAGGGGCCGATGGCGCGATATGGCAGCCTCGCTTCTGTAAGTCTGCCCCAGGGCAGCTGTGGCTACAACTGTAGCTGCCTCCACCAGTGTGTGAATGAATAGTGGCATTGTAAAGCGCTATATAAATCCAATCCATTAAGATAGCTATGGGCTTTTTGGCCCAAGCACTGCCTGCAGATATAGTTAGTTATACTTATCTATGGGCCTTTACAAACTACTTTGAGTCATGTGTCTGGCTGGCTTACCTCATCCACAGGTCCACCCAACATGGGCCAGATGTCAGGTGTATTGTAGCAGCCACATCTGGGCTGCAGAACAATTTTCTAATGTAACAGATTTATAAGTGCCAGAAGTGGCTAACAACATAACTGTCTGCTATCTGGGTGGAATCGAGACCAGGAAAGGAGTGCTGGCTTTCTCTCGTTAATGTCCTGCATTCTTCTATTCATCAAAACGTGCTGTTTTCATTTCCTAGAGTGTGAATTAACACCGGTAGTTGGCGAAGATTCTGGTTTTTCATGCTAATGCAACCATGAACTGCTAGCCTCGTGAACTCTTGAGGCCATTCGCCAGACGTCTTATCCGTCAGCGGACTATTTTCACATACATTACAGGTACAGCACGACGCCCCATCGCTAATAAAATGGTGTGTCCTCTTTGGAGATTCCTTATGATTGGAAAAAAACTACAGTGAACAATAATAGCAGGTCTGCGATTGGACACAAACTACAGCTTCATCCATGACAGCGCACTAAATAAGTCTCCTTCATATCCCTACTTACTATGTCACTGATCTACATAAAATACATCATAAAATCCACTTCTTCTACACATCCTGCACTTTCCAAAAACACGCCAACAATTTCCACTCAGAGGTCAGATGTAGGATGACTCAACAAGTTCTCATACGAGAACGCCAAATGTGTCTTAATCCAGATTCAAGCAGAAATGACTAGAATGGCGCGAGACTTTCATAAAATAGAGGTTATTTAGCAAAAACCTTGCTGTCCTCAGGAGGAATCTGGGGGCTGAAGCCACCGGAGCGTGAGCTTTAAATTTAGCAGAGAGAGGAGAACAGCTACAGTATAATCAGCAAGAGAAGGGAATAAGTTGAACCTTGACCTCGGCTCTCTTTATAGATGACAACGACGACCTTGAGAGGGTGAGAAAGGAGATTGATGATGGCCATTTTGCTTAACGAGCTCACCAAGGACCGCCTCACCCTCTGAAGAGAGGACAATCGTCTCTGCTCAAGGTAAGAGACAAATGTCACCTTTCTCCACATCACTTATAGCAGCACCGAACGTCTCATTTCAGTCCATTTACTTTTAAAAATAGCAACAGAGAAGCTGATGGTGAGACTACAAGGTTGTCTAAGGATGCATTACACCCACAGACTGTATATGAAAGATGGCTGTAGTCAAATTCCCATTTTTAGCATGCTGGATGCTGCAGTGTTGCACGCTTCATTAGACAGTTTGTTGGATAAAAACAGTCTAATTGCTAGCATTGTTGGAGAACATATTTCTGATATAACTAACCTGACAGGAAGCCACATGCCTGCAAAATGATTCAAAAGGCACCAACAGCACAAACACAGTCCACAGATCTGGTTCGGTGACTCCAAGTAGCTGAGGTAAAACCTAGCAGACAGCTAGCAGCTACTGCCATCTGTGTCACCATCCACCTTTCGTCAATGTTTCCATGCCTCAGACTTTTAGCTTTAATAATGGATTGGATTGGATTTATATCCAATCCAATCCAATCCATTATTAAATGGATGCATTTACAATTAAATGCAATTAAATTATTAAATTAAATGCATTTACAATGCCATTATTCATTCACTCTCACATTCACACACTGGTGGAGGCAAGCTACGGTTGTAGCCACAGCTGCCCTGGGGCAGTCTGACAGAAGCGAGGCTGCCATATCGCGCCATCGGCCCCTCTGGCCATCACCAGCGGTAGGTGAAGATCACCAGTAGGCGGTAGGTGAAGATCACCAGTAGGCGGTAGGTGAAGTGTCTTGCCCAAGGACACAGCAACTGGGGATCGAACCAGCAACCTTCCGGTTACAGATACGCTTCCCAACCCCCTGAGCCACGGTCGCCCCAAAGCTTTAATTCTTTAGCTTAGATATAGAAATATTTATCCCCTGTATGGTAAAAAAAGGGTGTTAAGGTCCCGTTACACAGTCCTAGAGACTGGTCAGGGACCCCCTGGAAACCACCGGCCACTAGAGAAACATGTGTATCACCTGACCAGCTGCTGGAGGTTGCTGCCAGTCTCTAACATGAAATTGGTTGCAAGGAGGTATACAGTGTCATACCAACACCCTCCTTGTGATTAGTCCTTAGTCGCTAGCAGGTTGTCATGGTCGCACATGAAAGCTGTCGACTTGTCCATAGACCGTATATGTGAATCACACAGATACCTGCTAATGGACAATTAAAACAGTAGAATTTCACTCACCAAAACAGGATCACAGACTTCTTGGACAGTCTGCACTGCACAAAAAGCCATTTTACTTGTCATGTTAATAAATATCTAAAAGGCACCAACATCACAAACCCTCTTCAGTGACTCCAAAAAGCAGAGTTTGTGTCAACAACATCTACGTACGGGTTCATTGTGGTCTTAAATGGGTGAGATACAGCTGTCACACTGTTAGAGTCGGCCTCAAGTGGCCATTAGAGGAACTGCAGTTTTTCAGCTACTTTAGTTTCTCCAATCAGTTTAATGTGATGCCGAAAAACTAATTACATGTGGCTGATTTCTAGCCTTGTAAAAGTGACTTGAAACTTCACAAACGAACCATCCTCACATGTTCGACGATGACGGGACAAACAGGTTGCCGTGGAAACAGGGTTTTTTTTCTGCCTTTTAAAATCTGCCAGGAAAAAAAATGTGAGGGGGAAAAAGAAGGGAAAGAACGACGGAGAGTCGGTGTGAGACAGAGAGGGGAAGCTAGGTGCAGGGAGTGAGAATGAAATCTGCAGGATCCTAAAAAAATGTGACGAAAGCTGAGTGTGAAAACCGCTGATTCAGCCAGAATGTCACCGCCTGCTGCTGCGTGCGCTCGTGGGAAATCATCTGACCTCACAATTTGGGTTACCCTGCATTAGGAAGTCAAAATGTGGGGGTGGGCAGAAGGGACAGGGAGTGGTGAGGATGGTTTGGTCTCCCTCTCTTTGTTCTGGGGAAGAAGAAAGCGGGGAGAGAGGGGGGGGGGGGGGCGCACTTGGGTGTCCTCTTTCTTTCATCTTGTCTTACCTGGAGGAGTGCAGTTCTTTGTTCCTTTTTGTAAATCTGTCTCCTCGCTGCTGTTGTTGTCCGTGTCCTGCAGCAGCCTCCTTCCGATCCACCTCTCCTGGTCCTCGCCGCTGTGGCTGGAGACATCAAAACCTGAATGGAGACAAAAGAGAGTGATGGGAGGGTTCAGTGCAACATCCAGATACAAATTACTGAACTTTTGTCGCTAAAGAAATTTAGCTGCTTCTAGAAAACCTTGAAGTTCATTGTATAATATACTGTTTAAGGTTGTTTAAGGTGCTAGTCAGACTCTAAGATGTCCATTTGACACATATTAGAAGGTGCTACAATGTAAAAATGGGGGATATAGATGCAGGCAGCTGCATGCAAAAACATAAGACAGGCTTGAACATATACTGGACATGGCTGGAGTAAAAAAACTGCATAAAATGTTGATTTTGCAAAGTGAGCTCTTATAGTTTTGAAACAAGTGCACCAAAGCATCTTCATGCAGGCCATGTTGACAAATTTTAGCTTAGTGTAAAATATTTTTTTGTTACTTTTACTGTTTTCTTACATTTCATTTCACTTTTATTTCAGGTAATTAAAAAGATTCTCTCACGTTTAGCTTTAGTTTTCTAGTTTCATGTTATTTAACTATTATAACCTTGGTGTGGAGTCTGCATGGTCTCCACAGTCCACAGACACGCTTTCTGGTTAACTGATAATGCAAATGTGGGTATAGGAGTCAATGGGAGATCGTGTTGTTGTCGTGTCTGTCTCCAGTCTGTATCCTCTCTGTACCCACTTTCACTCCATTTCTGCATTTGTGCAGCGTCTCCGCCACATAAAGTGCTGTTTAACCCATTAGCCTGGTGCTGGGAGTGAAAGTGGGGTATAAGCAGTCTTTGGTGTAACATTTCCCAAACTGTAATCACATTAAGTCTAACACATCTAGGTTCTAAATTAAAGAACCACACTAAAGTTCCAAGTCCAACACTTACATGCATTCTTTAATTATTTGCACAATAGGTGGATGGAACAAAAAAAGAAAATAAAAGCTCAGTGTGGAAGAAACAAACATACAAAACTAGATTTTCAGCATCACTCTAAGACAGGATGTTTCTAATTTTAGCAACGTTGAGCAGATGGAAGAAAGCGGTCCTACATATTTGTTTAATGCGTGTGTTGATGGACGTATCCTGGACTCCAAGATTCCTCACAGTGTTACTGGAGGCCAAGGTAATGCCATCCAGACACCATGTTTGTAGGATTTTAAAAGCCACATACAAAAACCTCAGTTTGTCTGAATTTAGAAATAGAAAAGTAGAGGAAAATCGGAAAAATAGGAATTAGAGGCCTCTGTGACTGGTAAGACGTGCAGCTTTTCCCCCAAATAACATTACCCAAGGGAAGCATGTTTAATGTAAACAGCAGTGGTCCCAGAACTGAACCCTGTGGAACTCCAAGGTTAACCTTTGTGTGAAGAAGACTCCCTCTATCCCTGTATCCAGTTGAATCTATCAGGACACAATTATTATACCAGTAAATCTACATTAAGGTTCCTTATTTTATGAGTATTTCTTTCATTACAGCTGATAACTGGCTTTAGAATTTGATTGGCATGTTAAATCACTGGAAAATATACAAAACTTTTATTTTTTCTTCCCATTTTTCCTTTAAAAGCGTCATCACTCGAGCTGAATGGATTCCATTTTATGAACTGATAACTGTTATCCCATCATCAGACATTGCTCCGGGAAGCTTCTCTCCTGTCAGGAATCTTTTACTTGTCCATAAAGATGCAGATCTAAGGATTGAGCATGTCTCTGAAGTGCCGCTTCTCCTTGGTCAGGCACATGTGTTACTGGCAGTGATGGGAATACAGTGGGGCAAAAAAGTATTTAGTCAGCCACCGATTGTGCAAGTTCCCCCACTTAAAATGATGACAGAGGTCAGTAATTTGCACCAGAGGTACACTTCAACTGTGAGAGACAGAATGTGAAAAAAAAATCCATGAATTCACATGGTAGGATTTGTAAAGAATTTATTCGTAAATCAGGGTGGAAAATAAGTATTTGGTCAATAACAAAAATACAACTCAATACTTTGTAACATAACCTTTGTTGGCAATAACAGAGGTCAAACGTTTACTATAGGTCTTTACCAGGTTTGCACACACAGTAGCTGGTATTTTGGCCCATTCCTCCATGCAGATCTTCTCAAGAGCAGTGATGTTTTGGGGCTGTCGCCGAGCAACACGGACTTTCAACTCCCGCCACAGATTTTCTATGGGGTTGAGGTCTGGAGACTGGCTAGGCCACTCCAGGACTTTCAAATGCTTCTTACGGAGCCACTCCTTTGTTGCCCGGGCGGTGTGTTTTGGATCATTGTCATGTTGGAAGACCCAGCCTCGTTTCATCTTCAAAGTTCTCACTGATGGAAGGAGGTTTTGGCTCAAAATCTCACGATACTTGGCCCCATTCATTCTGTCCTTAACACGGATCAGTCGTCCTGTCCCCTTGGCAGAAAAACAGCCCCATAGCATGATGTTTCCACCCCCATGCTTCACAGTAGGTATGGTGTTCTTGGGATGCAACTCAGTATTCTTCTTCCTCCAAACATGACGAGTTGAGTTTATACCAAAAAGTTCTACTTTGGTTTCATCTGACCACATGACATTCTCCCAATCCTCTGCTGTATCATCCATGTGCTCTCTGGCAAACTTCAGACGGGCCTGGACATGCACTGGCTTCAGCAGCGGAACACGTCTGGCACTGCGGGATTTGATTCCCTGCCGTTGTAGTGTGTTACTGATGGTGACCTTTGTTACTTTGGTCCCAGCTCTCTGCAGGTCATTCACCAGGTCCCCCCGTGTGGTTCTGGGGTCTTTGCTCACCGTTCTCATGATCATTTTGACCCCACGGGATGAGATCTTGCGTGGAGCCCCAGATCGAGGGAGATTATCAGTGGTCTTGTATGTCTTCCATTTTCTGATGATTGCTCCCACAGTTGATTTTTTCACACCAAGCTGCTTGCCTATTGTAGATTCACTCTTCCCAGTCTGGTGCAGGTCTACAATTCTTTTCCTGGTGTCCTTCGAAAGCTCTTTGGTCTTGGCCATGGCGGAGTTTGGAGTCTGACTGGTTGAGGCTGTGGACAGGTGTCTTTTATACAGATGATGAGGTCAAACAGGTGCCATTCATACAGGTAACGAGTGGGGGACAGAAAAGCTTCTTACAGAAGACGTTACAGGTCTGTGAGAGCCAGGGATTTTCCTTGTTTGAGGTGACCAAATACTTATTTTCCACCCTGATTTACGAATAAATTCTTTACAAATCCTACCATGTGAATTCATGGATTTTTTTTTCACATTCTGTCTCTCACAGTTGAAGTGTACCTCTGGTGCAAATTACTGATCTCTGTCATCATTTTAAGTGGGGGAACTTGCACAATCGGTGGCTGACTAAATACTTTTTTGCCCCACTGTAACAGCGTTACAAGTAACGGCGTTACTAATTGCGTTACTTTTTTCAGTAACAAGTAATCTAACTAATTACTATTTCTATCGTTACAACGCCGTTACAGTTACTAACAAGAAAATGCGGTGCGGTCGCGTTACTATTTTTCAACAAACAGACGGTTGAAGCTGTCTTCAGTTTACCGCAATCACTTTCTGTCAATGATCACTTTTTCCCACAACGCCTGGAGCTTAGGGAGCAAAACAATCGCATGAGTGCTGCTGTTTGACTGACGATGAATAAAGTAGTCGTGGTAAGCCAATCACATGACCACTTCAAGATGACAAAGCAACAAGGTGATATATACCAGTTTTTAAATTGTGTTGATAGGCCACTAAGACCAGAGTCATGATAAACAAGATATACGCGGCGTTATTTCCTCAATAGTTTTGCCACGTTTAACGTCTAAGGACAGCGCAGTGAGACCTCTCTGCTTATGAGCAAAAAATAATAAAGCAAAACGAAAAACAGCCCGTTCGTGTTGGTGGAAAAATGCACCATGTCGACCAATCAAAAAATGATATGGCAACATGACATTTGGTTGCTTAGGAAGAGGGGGAAGTTTTAAGAGTGATGGAGAGAGTTTTGAGATGTGAGAGATTTGTGACGTTTAGCGTGTTTGGAGTGTGTAGTTAATGTGTTGTCTTGTGTAGTTAGCGTGTAGTGTAGCGGATAGCTTTGTGTTGTGTGTCAGAACAATGAGGCGACTGCTGTCTCCAGGTAGAAACAGGAGTGATACACCTGCTGCTGTCAGACCTGCAGGTATCAGGCTGTGATGTTTCCTTTATAGTGGACAGAAATTATGTTTTTGGAGTGGCACAAATAATTTGTGTTGCATCTTATTTAATGCAGAACAGCTGATATAAGAAAAAAAGAGGGTAAAAGGTAAATGGCTGCAAATAAATTTGTTGTTTGCAAAACTTGTGCGTATGATTTTAAAATTGACAATTTATATTTGCATTTAAAGTGATAAAATATGATTCAATAAAAATGTTTGTGGTTGTTACAGTAAAAAAATATAACTTTTTCTACTCTGATTTTATGTTTTTTGTCTGATTTTAGATCAATTGTGGTAATACAGTTTGTCAAAATGAAAACATAACTGTAAATTCAGACACGTGAGGTTGTGCTGAAAAGGATGAGACCAAACAAGGCAAAGGAAATAGTTTTTAAAGGTGAAATATAGAGGTGCAATTCAGAAGTAGTTAAAAATGGCCATTTATACCCTGGACCCCAGAGGGTTAAACATTTTTTTAAAGTAACGCAATAGTTACTTTTCAAGTAATTAATTACTTTTAGAATCTTGTAACTCAGTTACTTTTTTTTTTTTGAAGAAATAACTAGTAACTATAATTAATTGCTTTTTCAAAGTAACTTGCCCAACACTGGTTACTTGGGGTTTAATCCACTGGTATCTCCTGCTAGTCTCCCTACATACACCTCTATCACACTGACACTAATATCTAAGTTTAATTTATCAGTAAAGAAGACTTTTCTCCACTATCCACCAAGAAATGCTGTGAAATTTGCTTGTTTTCTCCTCAGAAGTGGTTTAGAAGCAATCCTCTGAGACCTCACGGACACATCCTTTCATTTTCACTGACATCATTTTGTAAAGATGGCGTGCTCACCGTTGATCATCATCCTGCTCTGGATCTAAATCCTAAAACTTTCCTTATTTCCATTTACATACATGGACTCGGCTGTATGCCTTTAAGCTGTTAGTTTAGCAGAGATGTTGCAGATAGCAAAGTGCATGTCGAGCATTTTGATTTATTTTTAATGCCCTGTTCTGCATTCTTTGCCACATTAAAGTTTGATTCTTTATGTAATGTTAGGATAGCCAACAGCTGGAGCAGAGCTCCACAGATGTGTCAATTTGGTGCTTCCTCCTTCTCCTCCACCTCTACCCTTTATCTCCCACAAATCATACATTGAAGGGGAATTTCATGATTTTCCAAAACTAAATCCTCTGGGCGGGTGGAGCAACAGTGCACAATGTGGGGGATCCCACTGTGGCTACATCTGCACATTCTTCAAGAAAGCAGCAACACCAATGAATTAATTTCATACTTCACAGAGCTCAGCAGAAGCACTATGGCCTTTCCACCCTGCCAACCACAAGTCTGGCAAAAGAGGAAGATTGGAAAAGAATTAAAAAGCACAAACGTCCTCGGGGCCTGGCCGAACTCCTCGCTTAGCCTCACCTTCACCACACCACACAGCAGCAGCCACAGCAGCACTGAGGTGTGCGTGTCAGCGGTGCAATCCTTCTCCCACCCTCCGTATCTTTTACCATCTTGCACCGGGAGAAGAAGAAGAAGGAGAGGGATAAGAAGGGAAGCGCGGGAATGATTAATGCGGTGGGTGCTCCACTTGCGGAGCCACAACACCAAGCTTAAATTGGCAGAACTTCATTAGGCGCATCATAAATAATCAACTTTAATTGATATTCCAGTGCGCTGATTAAGAGTTAACATGAACACAACAGGACAGGGTAGATGCATTAAACGCGTCGCCTCTTGTTCTCGCAGAGCTGCTTTTGCTGGAAAACAGTGGGGAGGAAGGACCGATGATGCACAAATCACGAGCGTATGAATATTCACGAGGACCTTCTGTCCACAGAAAGTGATAAATACTTCTCACTTTAGCTGAGTCACACAGACAAAAACAGAGGAGGAGGAACATGCAGGCATCAAGTCGAGGCGTGCAGATGTTCTGCTGCTGCAAATCATTTCAGCAAAAAGAAATCAAACCACATCCAGTAATATTCCAGTGAACCATATTATGTATGCAGACTGTTTATTGTGTGCAAGCTGATATCACATAAAATACCTGTAAAAGTATTGTCATGATTTGCAGAACAAAAGGAGGCGTCTCAGATTTCCCTGTTTTGAAGTGTTTCATAAGAATCTTTGTGTGTGTGAGTTAAAGCTAACTTGATATATGCGCAAGTTTCCAAAGACTCCAAGTATGATACTTGTAATGAGATTTTTACTGAAGAGACTGGGGTGGTTCAGCGCTTTGTAGCTGCAGAAGTTAAAGCAGTTTTAATCATTTTATTTCCAGGCTGTTCTTTAATTGTGAGGTTATCAAGTTTAAGATTTGGTGCCACATGTTACCAAACTGAGCCGTAGAGACGCTGCACACTTTTACATATGAATGCGTCTTTCTTCCTGTGCTTTTATTTCATGCGACTCTTCTTCTAACGTCTCCACCGCAGAGTCTGTAATGAGGAATGGCTGGCTGATTGATAACCATTTGCAGTAACCTGGAGAGGTGCAGGCGGGCTTGTATACCCTGGGGCTCGCTGCCCTCATTTCCCTGTCTGCAGCTGAAACACCTGAACACGCAGGATCCTCTGCATTCCTCAGCCATGGATAGTTTCCCATAGTTGAAGCGCACACGAGTGCGCATTATAGGGCACTGTAGCGCATGGGTGATGACGTTTGGGTACAGTTAGAGGAATATTAACAACATGGAGCAATTCGACATTTGAACATTACAGTTATTTCTACTTCTCTGTTTCTTGTATCATTATTAGTTATTAGCAGGTTTCACTTCTCTACTCATTCACCCCTCGTTTCCTGATTGTTGATCAAACGGAATGCAGCCATCAATAAAGTGTCTGTTTTGTAAAAACACACAATATTTACAACACTGTACATTTCTACAATTTCCGCGATGCCGTGTTTAAATTCTGTGTTAGATGGAGAAAGGGGGAGGAAATAAAAGGCAAACACGTGGAGGAAGTAAAAGAGAAGGCTGTATCGCTGAGGGCGAATTCCGCAAACGCTGATTTCTCACCTGAATTTTCCGCTAAGGAGGAAAACCCTTTAACGACCAGGAGCAAACCGCCGAACAAGCAGATCTGGATTAAAACCAGCTCCTTTCGCCGTTTCCGCCGCGCTTTCACCTTCTTCTGATTCGGCATCACTTGCTTCGCCCGATTCCGGAGTCGGATACCCGGCAGAGACGTCCCCGCTTCCGCTGCTGCCACATCCATGCGCATCCAAGAAGTACCAAAAAAGAAGCGAAAAGGAGAAGAAGAAAACCCAACGACCTCCTTTAATTCCCGGGGAACTGACTTCTCTCCCGGAGACGGGTAAAGAAGTGAGAGGGGAAGCGGGCAGAAAGTTAAGATTGGCACCGCTAATGGGATGCTGAGAAAAAGAAAAAGAAAGGAAAGAAAGAAACGGACCAAAAGGCTTCGAGCTGCTGCTTAGAAAAGCCGGTCTGTCTTCTTATGTCATGTTGGAATGTGGTTTTGGAAGTGGTAACGCTGAGGAAGGCTGCACAGGATCTCCATGGATGCGTCCGTCTGCTGAGAGGAGGAGGAGGAGGAAGAGGAGGGGGCGCAGTGACGGCACTGACACTCGGTCCAAAATCAGCTTTTATCCTGATTGTGTGAAAAACATACGAAAAAGAAAAATTAACCTTTTTTATGAGCACAGGCTCGATATTTGTGAGTAAACTGGATCCTTAACGCATTCTTTTTGTCTCAAATGTGTTCAATATCAAAGATGTCACAGTTACCATGAATTCAGCAGCTGACATCCGGACACGCCCACTGTAAAAGTTACGCCCACGAGATAGATGCACATCTGTCCAGGAGCCGACACACACTGCAGGTGTGTATCCTGCAGCCTGAACTAATGATCTAAGTGGAAAACAGGCAGTGGCCACCAAGGCTGCAGGTCCTCTGGCGGCCACATGAGGCCGGCTGAAAGTGAGTGGGTCCCCACGGACTCGCGTGTTAAATCCCCGACTTTACCACAGAATTCATCACCTGTTTTAAAGGTGTGTTTTTTCTTTTTGGCATCTATAGTAACTGTACAGGGATTCATATTTTATACCTCACCCCTGGATACAAGGATGCTAGCTAACATTCAGTTTGGCTCCTCCCCCTGCAACCCAACTGTCTTCTGATTGGCTGCCCCTCATAAAAAGAAGACAGCGCAAAATTGACCCAAATTTCATCCTCTGAGCCACACATTTATTTTAACTTTGGACATGTTTACCACGTTTAACATGTTCAGATACAGTACATACATGTACAGTGTTGTAACAGTGAATATGTGACAGAAACAAGGAAAGGCAAATCCATCTTCTTTTATTATAAACCTTTATTAAAGTTTGAATCAAAGAGCAACCATGCACTGTATTTGTGTATTTGTGTCTCCTGATAAGCTGCAGATGTTTGATGGCTTCAGTTGTGCCCTCTCCTGGGATTGTGTTTTAATAAGACCACATTAAACAGCTTGTACTCACAGAAAATTGAACAATAATAGTAGCATAGAGTTCTTAAGTTGTAGTTTTCACTAAAACCACTCACTCACACAGAGCCAAACACTTTGGCTACGCCTTCAAGGCTTCTGTAAATAATACCGGTATTAATCTTACTTTAAAATATGATGATATTATGGTCAAAACTAAACACTGGCCCCTCTGAACATGGATTTGAAAATAATAAAAAAAAAACAGTTCGGTTCTCTTCACATATCTGGTCTTTTACTACACATCATCTATCAGACCCGGGGCAGATTAGATGTGCTGTAATATTTTCTTTAGTTACACAACGGTCGTTAGGTCATGTGGATTGATTTCTCCGGTGCCTGCTTGTACACGTTGCCTACTTGTTCGCTGCAGATTGTTCTGTGTCCACAGAGATGATACGGACCACCGATTCCAGCATGTCTCTGCCATTTCTGATGGTTTTTTAATGCAGCACTCTTTGAGTGAAGCTGAACTTCGGGATAATGGATAATACTCGATCCCGGCCAAGTGGGTTTCTTGATTGTGGGGCCTGAGGTTTCATATAAATAGCACTGGAAACTTTCCAGCAAGAATGGAAAAAAGTGGTCAGGGCTCTAGGCAACTGGTTTCATTGTGCCTTATTAACCCTTTAGAGCAAAGAGCCCAGAGTGATCTAAAGGCAACCAGGATACGAGCGACACTCTAGATCGGCTTCTGATGTGTCCTGGAAAACATTCTTCTAAATCAATTGGGAATTGTTTACTCTCTCGTGTCGTGATGATGCCGACATGATTCGAGGCCTTTAAGCTGCCATGAAACCGGGCCTGTCTAACCTCCGAAACTACATCAGACTCGGCACGGAGTTACTAAACAAGCTGAATTCCCCCAACCTCCCAGACGTAAGAAATAACTGTGGGGAAGGAGGGAAGAGGAAGGAGGAGGAGTGGGTGGGGAGAAGGAGGAGGGGGGCAACAAATTAAATCCAGTTAAATTGTTTTTCCATAGCCAGTAGGCTTGGCAAAGGACTCGCTCACACACACAAGATGTAAGATAAGTTGTAGAAAAGACAAACCAGAAACAGTGCGGCTTCAGATGTAGGAGAATGCCTGGAATTTAACCCAGTTTCCCATGTCCGCCTCACACCGCACCCACTGCCCTGCCCAGCAGCTCAGGACGTCCACATCCACACACGCAAACAGGTGATTCCCCACAGCGAGACATCTGTCCTGCACCAGCCCTCCCCTGGTCAATAACCCACACAGCCTACCTCCTCCTTCCTCTGGCATTGGGATCACAATGCAGTCACTGCAGAGGAAAGCTGCAGTTCTAGCACAGTTTGAAACACCACGGCTAGGTAGCTAGCTAGCAGACATATCTGGGTCATGTCTTCCCTCTCCGATAGCTCCCATATCCAGGATGCAGCAGCTCCTCTTCCTCTCCACCGCAATCTCAAATCAGAAGGAAAGGGATGAGAGGGGTATGGTTGGCCAGGAATAGCCAACCAAAAAAAGAAGAAAGCTAAAGTTGGGACAGTACAGAGGCCAGGTGGTGATGCTGAAAGTAGAAATAAGGCCAAGCATTCCTGCTGTTTGCATTAAAATGAGCAGAATCCAACACAAACAGAGAGACGCTTCTTTCATACACCTTTATAAAAATGACAACAAAACGTACATTCAGATCTGTCGAGTGACAGCAGGACAGCGTCACAATGAGAAACATGATTAAATAGCTGATGTCAGAGTTTGTCCGGTCACACTGATAGCGAGGTGTAGCTGGCCCCTCTCCGCAGGTGTAAAGCACAGGTGAATGGGGCAGTCGCAGAAACTCGATCCTGGTCTTACAATCGACTGCAGCACCTTTTCTAGAGTCATTTCCA
Organism: Neolamprologus multifasciatus; assembly: GCF_963576455.1. Lineage (NCBI taxonomy): Eukaryota > Metazoa > Chordata > Actinopteri > Cichliformes > Cichlidae > Neolamprologus > Neolamprologus multifasciatus. The sequence goes on along the minus strand of NC_140444.1, from coordinate 3,135,334 downwards.
CTGAGTGGGTCAATAAATTGAGGAACACACTGAGACGCAGGTCACATTTTAGCATTTAAAGTCCAACTGAAAACACATCGCCGTCTGCTGTAGTGATTTTAAAGTGTAAAGCTATTCTTATTTCTGTTAATGAAGAGACAATAATGATTTGGGGCATCAAAACCACCCTGGCAGCCTCTGAGTTAGTTGGTTACCGTTCATGTGTCAGTGAAAGCTGAGTCAGTGCAAGCAGAAATGTGCGCCGCTAAATGAGCTACATGACACACCGCCATCTTTATGCTACGTCACTAAGTTGCTAGCAGACAGTAGTTAGCCAAGACTCGGCTGGTTAGCCAAACTAATGTTGTTAGCAATGCACTTTTACCCAGCGGATGTTTGTTAGTTGCTAGCAGACAGTAGTTAGCCAAGACTCGGCTGGTTAGCCAAACTAATGTTGTTAGCAATGCACTTTTACCCAGCGGATGTTTGTTAGTTGCTAGCAGACAGTAGTTAGCCAAGACTCGGCTGGTTAGCCAAACTAATGTTGTTAGCAATGCACTTTTACCCAGCGGATGTTTGTTAGTTGCTAGCAGACAGTAGTTAGCCAAGACTCGGCTGGTTAGCCAAAGGAATGTTGTTAGCAATGCACTTTTACCCAGCGGATGTTTGTTAGTTGCTAGCAGACAGTAGTTAGCCAAGACTCGGCTGGTTAGCCAAACTAATGTTGTTAGCAATGCACTTTTACCCAGCGGATGTTTGTTAGTTGCTAGCAGACAGTAGTTAGCCAAGACTCGGCTGGTTAGCCAAACTAATGTTGTTAGCAATGCACTTTTACCCAGCGGATGTTTGTTAGTTGCTAGCAGACAGTAGTTAGCCAAGACTCGGCTGGTTAGCCAAACTAATGTTGTTAGCAATGCACTTTTACCCAGCGGATGTTTGTTAGCTAGCTTAGCAAGTCAGCGTGCAGCATCATGCTTACATGTAGCTGCAGATTTAATGCAGGCTGCTGTTTGAAGCTTTTGTGGGGTGTTGCTGCAGACGGCCGTCTAATTATTAGTGACGTAGCTTCTGATTCCAGACCGTGAAGACCATGCAATAGGCCAGCAGGGGGCGACTCAACTAGCTTCTTAATTTGTACAGAAATCAGTGTGGGAAAAATTCATCAGTGATCTCAAATTTAAAAAAAAGAAGGAAAAGTAAATACTGGTGATGTGTTTATGTGCCCTGCTGATATTTTTCAGTCTTCATTACTAAAACATGATGTTTATTTTGCAAATTTACAGCCAGAATTAGGAGAAAGCAGGATTCAGGTGCACATTTAGTTTCAAATTAAGAAGGTAAGGCCAAAAAGACTGAACTTGAGAACTTCACTAACCAATGGCTGACTTTACAGAAGTTCAATCTCAAGTCTTTGCATATGAAACGTAAACTTGTCCAGCTACAAACAACAGTGCCATTTCTTTTACAGAGCAGACGGTGGTAGCAACTTCAGTTTGACCTTAAACAAAATCTGCTACTCAAAAAGGTAAAATAACCTCTTAGACCTCAAAAATTTATATAACAAGCTTGGTACATTCTCACTACCATGATGTTCCTGCAGTGTAAACTTGGAGCTGAGCTGTGCTTCAGGGTCAGAGTCGTGTCTCTAAACAGAGACTAAGTCAGAACAGACAGAGAGAAAGCAAAAGACAAAGAGACAGATGGCAGCAGAAACATGAAAAGATGGAAAGAATGGGAGCGAGGGGAAAAGGAAAGCCGAGCACATAAAGCTACTGGGCTGCACGGTTTTACGATGTTGCCATCACCCACGCCTCCCCTCCCCTCACAAATCTAAGAAAACTGTGCAGTGTCATGTGGCCAGACATCATCTTTGCTACATGTAGCCGGTTGTAGCCGGAGTGTGGAGGGGAGAGGCTGAACAGGCTGAACGAATCCTGCTGATTTCCAAACAGGAAGGACAGTCCAGGATCAGGTGAAAGAGTCGCTGAGGTTTAAGGCCTTCCTGAGGAAACTGGGCTCACCGTCATGTCCCCAGTACGACATCTGCAAGACACGAAACAGCAGTAGTTTAGCCTCTTTTTGTTCATGCTCTCTCAGTCGTTACACAGTCATTCACATCATTACAGAAGATCAACCAAACGTGGAAAAATCTTCCCATGTGACCCCCACAGGATGAGCTGATCTTTGTTGCATAGCAACTTTAGCAAATGTAATTAAGCCATGCGAAATTAGACCCTGAAACCATCAACACTATCAGGGTTACAGCACCTTTATGTTTATAGGAGTCAAAATGTAGCGCTTTGGTATTTTCTTAAGCCTTTTTGAGCCCTCGAAGCACATTTATTGGGCAGAAAATATCCATGTGAAAGTTCAGGATGAAAAACACATTTAAGCTCTGTTAAGAACTACAATGAAATCAATTTCACCCCCCGGTTCAGCTTCATATTTATCTCTCTCGCTCATGTCTGAGGTAGGCTTGGTTAGCATTTGGGAATCAAATCCACAACTCCCGTTCCAAAGGTGTGTAAGTCTTACTACCACGCTATCCAGCTGCCTTCTCAGACAGGGCATACATGGAACGCCATAACCAAGTGGCCGGCATAGCATACAGAACATCTGTGCTGAGTATGGCCTGGAAGTGCCGAGGTCAAAATGGGAGACGCTCCCTAGGGTGGTGGAGAGTGACCGAGCTAAGATCCTGTGGGACTTCCAGATACAGACGATGGTAGACAAACAGAAGAAGACGGCCGTAGTGATCGATGTAGCGGTTCTGAATGACAACATCAGAAAGAAGGAGCACGAGAAGCTGGAGAAGTACCAAGGGTTCAGAGAAGAGATGGAGAAGATGTGGAGGGTGAAGGTGACAGTGGTCCCAGTGGTAATCGGACCACTCGGTGCAGTGACTCCCAAACTAGGCGAGTGGCTCCAGCAGATCCCGGGAACAACATCAGAGATCTCTGTCCAGAAGAGAGCAGTCCTGGGAGCAGCTAAGATACTGCAGGACCCTCAAGCTCCGAGGCCTCTGGTAGAGGACGCGAGCTCGGAGGATAGAAGCTCGCAGGTCTTTTTGTTTTCTTTTAATAATATATTTATTATCAGAAAACAGATGAAACATACCTGTGAATATTCCATGAGATTCTTATGATATGCTCATAGTTGGTTTATCTACTAGGAATTTTGTTGGGTGAAGTCTCGTTTTTAGTTATCTTGGCTGGAGCTGAATATACAGCTCCAAAAATCAAGGAATGATGACATCAGGTTTTGATACCTTAAGAAAAATAAAATAAAATAACAATGTAGGGCATAAAAAAGACAATGGTTTAATCCTGAGCTCCATCCTGCTCAGACAGCAGACACATACGGACCTAATCTGCACAGATTATGGTATTTATGGACTGGGACACTCCAAAGATCACAATCTAAAGACCAATCTGGTATAAAACAAGAATAATCTTTTCTAAAAGATGGAAAATGTAGTTAAAAACAAAACGGATCTATGGTTTGAGTGGGGGATCTATATACTAAAAGCCACTGCAGGGGTGTGGTTTCCTACCACTCTCTCTCTGCTTTCATGTCTGCTCAGATTAAGACTAAAAATCTTACAGATAAATCTTAAAAAACCAACTAACACAAAAACCAAGACTATATCAACAACAATATCTTTACGGACTAAAATAAGCTACTCAAACCTAAGCATGGACACTTTCCCCCCACAGACTTTGGCCTTATTTGTTAATTTCCCATTTTATTCCTGTTAAAATGAAAAGAAGTAAAAATTCCTGGAGGTTTAAAGTGCAGCTTCTATTTTAGGTGAACAGACAAATTCAAAAGTCTTCATCTTATTAAAAGATCTGCACAAAAACGCTGACGGTAACAATAAAAGCTAAATTTAAAGATGCAGTTACGTGTGGTGTGAACATCTCCGACAGTCCTGAGAACAGCTACAGCTGGAAACTCTTCACAGCAGCTGAAACCTTCCTGTACTGATAACTTAACATAACTCTATTTTGAAATTAGAGCGTTGCAGACAGGAAGGACGAGCAGAGAAGATAATGGAGGGGCTGTCGCAAATTATTCGATGGAAGGCGAGCACGGCTCATGTTTAAGTCGCGCAAAGCAAACCTCGGGAGCACCGGTTCTCTCTATAAAACATGCAGCTACAGAGCTAAGCAAGCAAGGCCGCTGTCCTTTCTCCTCTTTCCTCCACCCATCCCTCTCTTTCACTACAGCACACACTCTTCCCGAGGTGCTGTGTGTGCACTCTCTCACTCCAAAATCCAAATAACTGTCACCTTATCGGAAAAAAAAAACAACAACCCACTCCCTTTCCTCTCACATTTCCCCCTCATCCCTGGCTTCTGGTCAGACCTTATGTAACAAGGTGCTGAAGCCTCCAAAACTTGAGGATTACACTGCATCCTCCCCTGCTGTGGAGGAGTTCAGGGAGGACATAATAATAACATTGCACCTGCTGATGTTTTGATGGAGGTTTTAAGCCATTAGAAGCTAACAGCAGCTATCAGGTGACTGGATGAGGATCACTCGAGTTTTTTTTCATACAAGATATGAAAATGCTGATTTAGTCTAAAGTCTAAAACTTTGGGATCAGGTTTTCCGCTTCTGGCTCAGAGTGTTTGGCGTGTCATAATCTCCTGAGTGCCGCCTACTCCAATCGAGAGACGTCAGTAAGGTTCGACTCTACAGATTACTTTTATACCACATATTTCCTCAATAGATTTGTGTCCACTTCATTAGACACACCTTTGTAGTACAGGGTTGTTTACCTTTAAACCTGCCTTAACTCAACATGACACAGATTCAACAAACTGCTGGAAGCTTTCCTCAGAGATTTTGTCCACATCAACACGACAGCGTCACACAGTAGCCCCAGATTTGTCAAATGAACACCCAAAGGTGCTCTACAGCAGCGGTCCCCAACCTTTTCTGCGCCACGGACCGGTTTATACCTGACAATATTTTCACGGACCGGCCTTTAAGGTGTCGCGGATAAATACAACAAAATAAAACTAGTACTGGTACCGAAAAAACTAAAATTTATTCATAACACACGTGAAAAGACCCAGGAAAACCGAGTAAATGATAAAAACGATAACAAAATAACGCAGAAAACCGATAAAAACCCTGAAAACTATACATTTCACACCTGAGCCTCAACTCTCGCGGCCCGGTACCAAACGACTCACGGACCGTTACCGGTCCGAGGCCCGGGGGTTGGGGAGCACTGCTCTACTGGATTTAGATTTGGTGACCTTTGTGACAACTTGAGCACAGTGAACTCAGATGATGTGAGCTGCTGGAATGAGCCATCAGAAGATGCTCGGCAACAGCACTCAGGTAGGCCAGCGGTCCCCAACCCCTGGGCCACGGACCGGTACTGATCCGTGAATCGTTTGGTACCGGGCCGCGAGAGTTGAAGCTCGGGTGTGAAATGTGTGGTTTTCAGGGTTTTTAGTTGGTTATCTCAGTTGGTACGAAGCATTGTTGGCATCTCCCACCCCACTACACTAGTAGCAGCCTGAACCATTGATGGATTCACGCTCTCAGGCTAAATTCTAACTCCACCAGCCGGGCCACCGAGTGCCAGACGGTGTGGTCTTCTGCTTCTGTGGCCCACCAGCTTCAAGGTTTGATGTGCTGTACACTAGGAGATACTCTTCTGCAGTTCAGATCAGCAGTTTCTGAAGCCGACCAGCCCAGCTCAGGTTGCACTTCAGCAGCATTGAGTTGCTGCCATGTGATTGACATTACTTGCTCCAGACCAGCTTATGTGTTCAACTTAAGTTACTATGGTAATGAGAGCCACCTTCGTGACAGTGAAACTGATTTAAGCTCGTGATACCTCGCTAACCCATTAATCTCACCTCTCTGGTGTCAGTCATGCTTTTGTCTGAATGCAGCTAACTGCACTGCCCCATCTTTGAGCACAAGGATCAGGAAGCATTGCTGCCAGTTTGAGGGCATATCCATTAATGCATGTCTGCCGGAGGGTTCACAGAGGGAGAGGAGCTGTGCTGCAGGAGCCTGCAGCCTCAGCAGGGAGAGCAGAGGGGGACACAGAGAGAGCTGACTCAATGCCTCCCCATCTCTGTTCTCCCAGAACTCGTCTGTTTTTGCACTAGTAAACAAATACTCAAGGCAAATAAGAACAACCCCCCCCCCCCACACACACACACCCCCAACACTGCAATAAGAAGCACAAAATGAGAAACAAACAGGTCTGTCTCTCATGAAGGTTGCTGAGTTTCACCGCAATGTCAACAAAAACAAAGAGATCAGGCACAGATGGAAAAAGGGAGACGTGGAAAACAAGAGCAACTGTAACTGCTTCTCACTGCAGATTTAAGGACACCATATTGCACATGACACCATACACTAATATTATAAATGGGACATAACTATTTTTGGGAGGTGACTGCATCTGTTGCACGGATGCAAAGACATTTTGTTCTCAGAGTTTCAGCAAATTTAAAAGGACCTAAAACCAGGTAAGCACAGGAAATGCTGTTTAAAGGTAGAACTCTGTTTCCATAAATGGAGTTATACAAAAAATACTGCAGTTTAGAAATGCTTTGACTGCTCAGTATAAGCAGTAAAGCATTATATACATACAGATACACCAGAAAAATTAGGAATAAAACTAAAATCGGCTTTTTTGTCATACACTTGAACATTTATTTAACAGACAAAAGGACAAAGAAAAGATTTTAAATGTTTTTTTCCACTTAAACTTAATTTTATCTCTTAAACACATTTAGATGCTTGCAACACACTCCAAACAACTTTGTGCAGAAACATCAGTGAGTTCTGGGCCCGAGCTCATCCGAGATGGAGCGAGCAACAATGGAAACGTGTCCTGTGGTCACATGAGTTCACGGCTCAGCGTGCACCAGCGCCCGTAGCATGGGGACTTTGCACATATGTGAAGGCACTACGAGGAGGAGGAATTTTAGACAGACATATGCTCCCATCAGGAACTCCGTGTGTAGGACAATGCCAGGCCTCATTGGAAAAACCTGGCTTCGTAGACATGGCGTCTGTGTGCTTGACTGCAGTCCTGATCTGTCTCCCTTTGAAAATATCCAGCACATCATGAGGAGGAGAATCAGGTTTTAGTTTTTATTCGATTTTTAGAAAGTGTCCCAACTATCCCAGTGGGGTTTGTACCGATCCACTACCTAAAATACTGCAATTTCACTTCCCATAACCCAGGTGGTCTTTGATGGTCTGCGCAACACAGCAGATTTACTATTATCCAATAAGAAGTCACTAACTAGCAGATGTGAGGCTTAGCAGACAGCTAGTGCTTACAGCTGTGTTAGCACACACCTCAAAGTAGCCACATCGCTAACTCTGAGTTTTACAAAAATGCAGACAGGTGAGTTATTAAAAAACTCCACCTCCTTCCAAATTTCCAAAACATGCCTAATTTTAAAAGCTTGTTTTTAAATTAATTATGTGCCTGAAACAACTCCATCACAGATCTCCATCCTGGGATACTTTCTGGCTCACAATGCATCATCCTCCCATGCCGTTTCCAAACCCCCACCCCCCCAAAACAAAGTCGAGCAGAAAAGACACGCCAGCCCAGACGCTCAGCTCTCCATATGGTCACTAAAAGCTGTTGCAGCAAGTAAAAAGCCATTTTATGAGCTTGATATCCTGTTTGCTGTGACCTTTCCAGGAGAACCGCACACTAAACACAACTACCCACAACCTCGCGCACACATAAACAAAGTGACGTGCGTGGACGAGCCTGCAGGGTAATTAAGTCGGCCGGCAAGCTGTCCTGTTGTGGCTCTAATGAAGTTTCAGTGGTACCAGCCTTGGCAGACACGTCCCCATATTTACACTTGGTTTGTTTCTTTAATTTCTTGGATCAATTTATGAACGTCCTTCTGCCAAGGCTGGAGGAGCTTTCCAGGTTACATCACTACTCCAAAGTTGTGGGAGCTGCCTCCACGACGGCCAAAAAAACAATAACTGCAGCTCTGAGATGACGACGGCGCAGAAGCAAATACTAAGAGTTAGAATTAGACTAGAAATGTCAACTTTTTTTTGTTTAAATTATTTTTGAATATTGTGTAGAAAGTATGAACAGCAGGTGCGTGCAAGCCTTTTACTTACAGTCAGAGCCGTGTGCCTGAGGTAACCACATCCTCCTTCTATGACATCATATATTTGCAGGAGTAGAAAAACAATGTGAAACTGAGCGGTTAGAGCAGTTTGAAGCCTGAGCTTTTGTCTCACAGGTGCTCTTTGTGCATAGACTGATAACAGATAACAGCATGGGGCGTCCCCTTTAAGATGAGCCTTTATTTCGTGGGAAATGATTGACGAATTATAAAGACTAAATTAGACAGACACGCCTCAGCGTAACTGTACCTGACTGCATGTGTGTGTGTGCATATTTCCCGTTCACCTCGATGACCTAAGGCTCCCTCTCTGAAGACACGTCCCCCTCCGCCCCACTGCTGGCGTTGGGGTCCTGTCGAGAACGCTGGGCGACCTTCTCCCTGCTGGACTCAGAGGGACCCTTGGAGCGCGTCTTCTCTTTCCTCTGCTGCTGCTTTTCCTGCTTTGATAGCTGAGAAAATACAAGGAAGCAAAAAGGCTGGGTCAGAAAGACAACAAGCAGTTTAAAACAGCAGCTAAGCTTTTAGGATCAGAGCTCTCAGGGGACACACACATTGTGGTTTTGTAAAATGTACACAAGTGGAAGCATATAAGTAGAAAATTAAATAGGCCCTAAGACTGATCCTTGTGGTACACCACAGGTAATGTGAGCCGTAGATGATGTAATCAAAAAGAATCCTTCCAAATATTCCTGAATCCAGATCCAGATTTCGATCGAGTCCGGCTCCTAAGAATAATATTTTCATGCAAGGCTGGCCATAAGCTTTTTTTCCCACCTGCTAACAAGCAGACAAACAACTCGGTCACATAACATCCTAGACAGAGGATAGTTAGAGTAGGGCTGCCACAAACGATTATTTTGATAGTCGACTAGTCACCGATTATTTTTGCGATTAGTCGACTAATCAGATCATCATCCATTGGACATAAAAGTACAGCTTATTGCACCAGCAGCATCTGCTCTTATATAACTATCATTAGCTTACAGCTTTAAGTGTTTAAGGTCTGTGCTAACTAAAAATAAAGACAAGATGATAGTTTGTTAAATTTTAATGAAATTTGCAGATTATTTCGGTGAAGTTTAATAAACTCCTTGCTATCTAAAATATAACAGGACACCGGAGTATATTCTCAAGCATCTCACACTTCTGATAATCAGCTGTCTGCTGGACGTTTATTCAGCTGTGTAAAAACTAGAACTTTAATCTCAGCCAAACCGATTTACTCAGGAACAAATAAAATACTAAAAAAAAGCCAAACAATAATATTTTTAAGTTATCTAAGTGACTTATATATCATGTTTAACCTGAGTAGCGAAAGACAGCGGTGGGTTTGAAAACGATTTGCCGGGAGTCCGGTGTTCTCACGGCTCTAGTGAGCCTAGCCCCTGGCTAGCTATCGAGCTAGTGGGTAACAGACGTCTCCGAAAACGTCGGAGCGCTTTTGAAAATATGTGGTGTCTTGATAAACTGAGCAGATATTTGAGGTTTACACAGCTACATTCTCGCCTGAAAATATGTTAAACGTTTATTTTGTGACCCAGAAAGAATAATAAGAGTAATATTAAAACTAACTAGCTGAACTAGCTACTAGCTAACTGAAACTGACCAGGGCCGCGATGGGTCGCTATGAATTCTGGGACAGTTTCTTCTTCGGGGTTTAACGGCAGCTGGCATCCTTGTACATGCAGTGCTGCCATCTTCTGTTTCAGTCCGTTATTACACTCTTAAATCCTACTACTTATTCCTGCGTCTTTTGTGATCTTACAAAGCTTCAAACGACGCGTTGACTATTAAATCAGTTGTCAACGATTTTGATAGTCGACGTAATCGTGACTAGTCGACTAATCGTGGCAGCCCTAGTTAGAATAAGTAATAATAATTTATGGATTCTTATTTCTAAAACTGTAACATTTTCCCTTTTCCTACTCTGCGACTGAAACCTGACTCATCTGGGCCTCCTGGTGGCTCTGTGGTCCCACCATGAACATGCTGCATCATGACTTGCAGATCATAACCTTTGCAGTATGCTCAGTATTCACCCAAAGGTCCTGACATGCATGACAATTATAACAATTAATTAAACAAAGAAAAAGAGGCCCGGGCCAGCACGCCACATTTGTGATACATGACTACTTCTATTCTCTCGGCGTTCAGAGCTATTCCGAGCTGTCATATGATCCCCTCAATGAGTCTATTGTTGTGACTGCACGCACTCCCTCTTTTCAAAATAGCCCTTCATGCCGCCACTCAGCACAACTAGTCAGACAACTCTACTAATCCAAAACCGCTCCTCCCTCGTCTTCACGGTTCATAAACATCACTCCACGGTGATGATGAAGTAGGTATACTACCTGACATCCAAAATAGTCTGGAAACACAGATGGTAAAACTTTTATGGTTGTAGGAGAAATATTTATGAACTACATGTCATCTTAAAAATCCAAAGCATTGCATAAGACATTACATTATTCAACGAGTACAAAAAAAGAGTGTTATTCCCAGCTGAACCCATTAACATGCTGTGGTAAGAAACTAGGCTTGTTGTTGTCTTTGTTGATGATATCGGTCAGATCAGTGAGTATTTGGAAAGTGACACCATTTGGCTAATTATGCCTCCAGTTGCTGCTTGTTTGTGGGTCTCTCTGCATCCAGTTAATAACTGAACAGCATGCTCTATTGGGTTGAGATCAGGTGGCTAACTTGGCCATCAAAGAATATCCCATTTCTTTGCCTTAGAGATCTCTCAGGTACCTTTTACAGTTTGCTTTGGGTCATTATCCACTGGCACTGGGAAGCTCGGTCTAATCAGTTCTGCAGCAGTTGGCTGAACCTGAGCAGAGAGTGCAGCCCTGCACACTCCAAAATCCATTCTGCTGCTCCGATCAGCACTCACGTCATCAATAAAAGCAAATGACATGGTTCCACACGCGCATGCAATAATGTGACCTCCACCGTGTTCGACAGATGATGTGGTATGCTGTAGATCAGGAGCTGTTCCTCTTCTTCTCCATACTTGGCATTCTTTCACAAGTTAATCTTTGTTTCTTCTTTCCAAATAATTATTTTTTCCAGAACCGTGCCGTCTAGAACAGCGGTCCCCAACGTTTTTTGCACCACGGACCGGTTTATGTCCGACAATATTTTCACGGACTGGCCTTTAAGGTGTCGTGGATAAATACAACAAAATAAAACTAGTACCGGTACCGAAAAAAAGAAGATTTATTCATAACACACATGAAAAGACCCAGGAAAACCGAGTAAACGATAAAAACGATAACAAAATAACGCTGAAAACCGATAAAAACCCTGAAAACTATACATTTCACACCTGAGCCTCAACTCTCACGGCCCGGTACCAAACGACTCACGGACCGGTACCGGTCCGAGGCCCGGGGGTTGGGGACCGCTGATTAAGAGGACCCGAGGGAAGCTCGGAAAGCTAAGCAGAAGTTATTTGGAGAGGAGAGTGACTGCTGTTGGTTTAAAAGAGGTAAAAAAACTTCAGTGGTGTGGAAACATTATGGGTTCAGTCAGACGTGGATCAAGTAGACACAGTGTGTAAACTTTGCTACAGTGTCGTAGCTGCACCACAGAGCAACACTGCAAAGTTCACTAAACATAGATGTTTACATTTTTCATTTATTTTTTATATTGCAAACATTTGCACTGTTATCAGTATTTGCACCCTATTTTATATTATTGTTTTTGACAACCTTTAAAGTCATTATTCAACACATTGTTATTGTTAAATAAATATGGTCAAATAATCGAGATCTCAATTTCAGTGAAAATAATCGTGATTATCATTTTTGCCATAATCGAGCAGCCCTAATAAATACAACAAGATAAAATCGGTACCAAAAAAGGGAAGATTTATTCATAACACACGGGAAAAGACCCAGGAAAACCGAGTTAACGATAAAAACCCTGAAAACCATCAATTTCACATCAGAGCTTCAACTTTCGCGGCCTGGTACCAAATCACTCACAGACCAGTACTGGTCCGTGTCCTGGTAGGTGGGGACCGCTGGTCTAGAATGTACAAATCTACTCAAGCCTCCCCGTTCTTCCTGTGTAACCAGCGGTTTGCATCTAGCTGTAAACGACTGGTTTCCTCTGCATTTCATTTCAATTGATTGTAGACTCTGAAAGAGATGCGTCTACCTCCTCGAGAGTGTTCTTGACTTAGATGTTGTTTTTCTTAACCGTGAAAATCGTTCTGTCATCATGTACTTTTGTAGTCTTCTGTGGTCCTTCAGGCCTTTTGTGATTGCTGAGCTGATTGGTGCATTTCATCTTTGTAAGAATGTTAATTTTTAACACTGCTGAGTAGGGCTGGGCGATATGGCCTAAAATTCATATCGCGATATAATTTGAAGCATGTGCGGTAACGATATATATCGCAATATATTCTTTTCTTCTGTATAACTTATTTTCCACACTATAAGGCACACTTAAAATCCTTTAATTTCCTCAAAAATCGAGAGTGTGCCTTATGTATGAATTCTGGTTGTGCTTACTGACCTCGAACCGATTTTGGCTGCAGAAATCTGTTAAAAATGTTTTAGTACAACTTTGGTAAGCTGCACTGCTTGATGGATTGTCAGAGCATTACAGCTGCCGTAGTGAGGAGCTTCGTGGAGTAATCTGGGTCCAAAACTCCGCCTGCTTCAGGTCCCAAAGTCAAACGAACACTAAGAGTTAAAAACGGTCTAAATTCTTTCATCTTTAATAAAATGATCAGCGTTGCTGCTTTATCAGGTGTAACAATTAAGTTTAACATCCAGGCATCCATGAAAACAGAAGTTATTACATTTAACGGAGTTAGAAGTTAACAGGAAGTTAGCTCGCTAGCTTCCACCTAAACATGACATACCATGTTCTGACTGAGAGATTTTTGAAACTAATTCAAACGTACAACTCTGCTACCACTTCCGACATAAATGAAGACAGAAAACTAAACAGCAGTGACGTTTTCAGGGTTACTGAAGTTGGACTACCTGGTATACAATGTTGTGCTACATGATTGCTAGCGACACAGCTATGTTAGCATAACATTAGCACAGTGAAGCTGGAGGATGAACGCCAACTTTTTTTCACTCGATAAAGCGCAGTTTTTGGCTTTCCCCGTATTTCAAAAATGCTTCATCTGTTTGCTATGACTGTTGGCATAATTTGCAGATGATAATGGTTGTAGCCGCTGCGATGCTTTCGACCAAAACAGGCGCAGCTTGATGACGTCATCAACATGCGCTATCGCGATAGAGTTTTTGACTATATCGCTCTATCGTTGGCCAAATTTATATCGTTTCTATCGTATTTCGTTTATATCGCCCACCCCTACTGCTGATGTGTTTGCTCTCTTTAATAGGTGCATTTTGTCCTTCAGTCTAATGATTGTTTCCTTCTCTTGCATCTCCATCTCTTTGGACCTCACATTCAGAGTTCCAGTGAACTGTTACCAAATATAAGTTCAACACTTGAATGAACTCCTCACATGTCCATAACACTGGTTGTAGGTCAACTCAATTGCTTTTAAACCTCTGAAAATGGCGTCTATGTACATTTATTTTTAAATTCTAAACAGTTAATGCAATACTTTTGTTAATCCCCTTGAATTAAAGCTGCGCTTCAGTCACACCTTGATGGTTTGATATAACACCGTGGTAGTGCACAATATCTGTTTATAACTCCAACGCTAAAGCTACGTCCAAACCCAAAACTCTGATCTCCAACCCAGTGAAAGCTTAGCATGATCAAACATTATGTAACTCCTGTGAATGTTGGGTTTCAGCCCACAGCCTGAATCAAAATGCACCAACAGTAAGGTGAACAAACAGAAAAACTCTGGAGCCCTCTGCCATCGGGCTGCAGCCTCCAGCTTCCCAAAGAGAACATCCAAAACTGGATGATTTTCATTGCTCTGGATAACTCTATTGTTTGCTGGCCGCTTGACCCTGTGGTGGACTAAATCCCCGATTCATGGAAAGAAAGGAACAGTGTCTGCTGGCTGTTGCTTCATTTCCCACCCCGTGCCAAGCGTAGCCTATTGGCTGGCCTTTTATCCCTCATGTTCAGTCTTGGCTTTGGTTCCTCAGCCCCCACAGCAAAACATCCCAAACAGACAAGATTAAAATTCTGAGGACTGCTTAATATCCCTCCCTTTGGGCAAGCAAGCCAAGTCCACCAAGGGGAGAGCAGCCAAAGCCTGCCTGCAGCCAAGGCATAAGGACGCTAACTGGGCTCCACAGAAGTGAGCAGAATTCAGGAAGGCTGCATGAAGCTCGTTCTGGTGGCAGAAGGAGCTGAGAAACATCCTGTCGCTGCAGGAAACCGTCCACTTTTGCACTGATTTCTATCTCCATTACTTGACTTTTATTCATTCATAAACCAGCGGTTAAATGCACAAAAAAATACATAAAAACATTTCATGACTCGTTCACAGAATCACTGCAGAGAAAATCGAGTAAATCCAAAGTTGAACAAATCACGAAAGAGACCATGATCGTGTAGCTTGATCCAGCCTTAAAAAAAATAATGAAAACGTGCATTTGCTTGAACTTTAATTGGTGAAATAAATTAATAAATGTGAGCTAAACTACACCGTCCTGATGAGGAGTGAACCTGGACTTTGATCTCAGTTATCTTGTTTTAATAGTTGTCGAAACACAAAATTGTGACTGAAATTAAAATCTGATTAACTGATCAATCCACAGAGTTTTTGCTTCAATTAAAAAATGAAAGAAAGCGAAAATGCATCAATGATGCAAAACGGACTTGCAAAGGAAAGATAAATATTAGTTACAGCTGCATGTTAATCAATCATCTGCTGCAGTGTTAATTGGCTTTATAAAAATAGCTTGCTTTTAAAAAAAAAGGGACATTTTGCAAAAACAGGCAGGAGGAAGATGAAGATTTACAGATGTAGCAGGATTTCTGTTCACAGTTCAGATTTTCACAGCCGTCCTGTAACGGTGTTTGTTTTCTTAACAAGTGATGTGGCGAGAAAACACTCAAAGGCAAAGAATCAATGAAATACAAAGTCACTGAAGAAGCATTGGGCTGTGGTAAAGGATGATCTTAAGAATAAAGATCAGTTTATATTTTGACAGGACACTGAAAATTAGGTCTAAATGAATGAAGAATAAAGCTAAAAGAAGTTTGTTTTATGTGTTTTAAACAAATAGAAAATCCTAGATTGGCTCAGGAACCTTTCCTTCATTTTAGTTTATTTAAAAAGGTAAAATAATAAGAAAAAAAATAAGAAAATGAAGCTTCAAAACTGTTAATTTAATTCAGTTCTGGTGCTTTCAGTCCCCTGGAGCTGGTCCTCTGTACTCATATCAAGACTTCTCAGAAGCTAAAATGAATCACCTGCTAATGTACTTTTCACCCAGCACCACACTGATGTCGCTTTCCCTAAAAGCATTGAGCATGAAAACCTGTCAAAGCTCCCTGCATGCAATCAAAATGATATACTAACCCTTTCAGATCACAGCGCACACTTTCAGAATAAAACCTTCCCTTTAGAAAGGAGGCATCCTGGTTTGACTCTGATTTCCTGGAGCAAACAGTCACAGCCTGGACAGGTACAGCAGAGGGAGAGCGCGAGCATGTGGGCCGATGGTGCCAATCATCTCAAACCCACACATAACACCCTGTCTCTCTCTATCACACACACACACACACACACACACACACACACACACACACACACACACACACACACACACACACACACCTAAAACAAATGGGGGACTTTTCAGCTCCTTCACGGAGGCGACTGAGTGATAGTGAGATATCAGTGAATCAGTGCGGCTCCATGGGGGTGACACACGTTAATCGTGGTTGCTGTCTGAGAGCTTAACGTTTCATTTTCTGCTTTCCCAAATCTAGATTGTTTTTCTTGAGTCCTTAATTTGGGATTTGGGATCCTGGAATTCTGCATCCAACTCTCAGCAAACTTAACACGCAGCCTAAAAAGCACTAGCTTTGCAAGTGAAACAAACCACGAGCACATCAGCATAACGACAGGGGCACATCTTACATGAAGGGCTACAGCCAGCACGTTAGCAGTAACTGAACCTTCAAAATAAAAGCGTGGGGTCTGTTCAATGGTAGATCAGTCACACGGGTGTCTCATATGGATGAAAATATATTTAAAAAAGTAAATATTTATTTGTTTAGTAAACAAATGCAGGTTAATTTAGTGTGTTTTACTTTTCTAAAATTTTACTTTATTTTGTTGAATTTTTATTGCATTTGTGGAAAAAAGTCGATGAAAGATTGTGAGTTATAAAACCAAAACGATCAGCTGGGCAGCAATGATCTGTGAGTTTGTGACTTTGAGTGAGATGATTTTTCCACACAACACACCACTTTGTGTATTATACTTCTGATATTCATTTAACTGGCTGGATTTATAGATGTTATTGGATATAATTTTTATATTGTTTTCTTTCCTCGAGTTTCACTTTGCTTAAATTCGAAGCATTTGTGGATTTCAGTTTAGCCATTAAAAATAACCTCTGTGTGACTCTTTCAAACTCAGATCTAAGGATGCATGACTTTATAAATCTTAGATTTAATTTTAGTCAGTCAAATATTGAACAGTATTCGTATAGATCACACAGAATCAAGCAAAATAAACGAAAAATAAAACTTCAAGAAGCCTGTAGGGTATAAATAATGGATGCTTCTTATTTCACTCATTTTAAAAAAGAAACAACAACAAAAATCTGTAGCATAAGAATCAAGAGTCTGTACATGACAGGAGAGCAAACACTGCCACCTGGTGGTACAATAGAAATGAACTCCTTCACACTGACAAATTAGGGAGCTCCTCCCTGCTGACCCTCTCAGAATCAGCTGATTTTTTTGTGCAGTAACTATTTGGAGTGTGACTATGTTCAAACAAATGTTGCGTGCCTTCATTAGATGCACCAGAGTTACAGGCCCTCAAAGTACAGAGAGACGGGAGTCTGTCGAAAATTGGTGCTTTCTTAGTCACCTTATTTTTTATTTTTTTATGTAAGTACAGGGAGGTATCCATGTGAAATTTTGATTTCCTCTGAGCATCATTGTCATGGGATGCATCCTAGTTTCAATAAACTGCTGCAATTTCATGTGTTTAATGTAGAGCAACAGAAACAAGCATTGATACTGGAGCTTTTTCTGATCGTTCACTGGAGAAAACTTGCATGAAAAATGCACTTTGGGCAAACTTTGAAAAGTCATCTGACAAAGTGGGAGAGCTGCTGCTCAGTACAAGTAACAGCATATGAAAGGTCTCCTTGTTATCTAACTCGTATACAAACATGACAGGTGATCGGTAACAGGTACACTCCTGCAGGCACTGCACATTGGAGGTAAGGCAGCGGCCAGTGGTATCTGAGGTATTAACCCTTTAAGACCTACCATAGAACCAAGTACGCCAGAGCTTATATTATATGTTTACATGCTGTGGAGCCATTTTTGGGAGCATTTCAAGTTGATATACATCAATACAACCATTATAGCCCAAATTTTAATAATATGTCTGCATTAAGTGCATAGTAATTACATAAATTGCAAAAAAGTGCAATAAACTACAAAAAATTGAAAATCGTTTTTGTTTTTTTAACATATATTTCTAGTTAGAGAAATTTAAGAGGCTTATCCCTCAAAACTGTAAATACAAAAAAGTTGCACAAAATAGTTTCCCACCACAGGAAATTTATTTTGAGTGGCTTCATAGTTTTATTTTTGAAATACACCAATTTTTATACACTGCAGGAAAAAGGAAAATAAATATTATACTGCAAATTTGCAAAAAAAAGCAGCATATGCATCAAAATAAACTATTTCCAGCAGTGCAATATGAGTCCTAAGCATCCCAGAAACCACACAGAAAGTCATAAAGTCAAAGATAACTTTTAAAAACACCAGTATAGGCTCATGAAGCCCTGATGGTAAAAAACTACTGACGTCTATTCCAACATAGGAAGTGTTACAAACAGCTGATCTGATCGGCAAAGCGAGTTTCTGGAATATTATGTTTTTGTTGCTGCAAGTGCTTTTTATGCAGTTTTTGCAAAGCTATATGTGGAAGGAAACTGTGACCGAGGACAAGCTGATGGCATAAGATGTAAGTACAACTCCTCCGGTTTCATATGCAAAAAAAATTTTTGCGCTAGCTCACGTGGTTGCAGAGCTACCGGGATTTAAAACTAGTTACGCAAAACAGAGCGTGCCCGCTCCGATCGGTTTTAAAGGGTTAAGATGAGTCTTTAAAGCTTCGTGCTGAGTGATGTACCTGTTTGGGGTCTGTGGGTCCAGTCGGTGATATCAGTTCGATGGTGACCGGTCCGTCGTTTTGAATGTGGACCTGCATGCGAGCCCCAAACTTCCCATCTACAATGATAAAACCAGGAAGACAAATGAATAGAGATTACAGTTTACAGGCATCAGCACTTGATGTTTCACGATGTGACGTGGAGCTTTGAGACATTGGGGACAAAGGCGACGGAGAGGTCCGGGGACAGGAAGTTGTCCTCGCACCAAATGTTCTCCTTTCTTCCACCGGGTCCACGAGATTAATGACACCATCTGCACAATGAAGCCGTTGGGCCGCGGTGGAAAAAAGCGCTGAATCATCGCATTTTCTCTCTGGAGGGGGAGGCGGAAGGCTTCCTAATTAAGGAGCCCTACACCTCCCTCGCTGGGACAAGGTGTTCTCCTCACCTGCTCCCCGGTGGGCTGACCCAGTTCACCGCCACCGTCATTGCCAGCGCGTCACCACACCGATGATCCACCGCCTAAACTGCTGTAACCTTACACCGAGATGGGAATACGGGCAATTAAATAGCAGAGAGCAGGATCACTAGTCCAGGCCCATAAGTGTGTGGCAATAACTGTGACCTTTGACCTTTTGTTTCCAATTAGTTTTGTATCAGGTGACAGGCATTTTTCAGCCATGCCGTCCCACAGCCTCCTGGGACTCTATTAAGACTGGTCTCTGAAAAGACCGCCAACAGACTGTGGCTATTTTTTTTAATTAAAATAATCCATCTTAGCAAGAAACAGCAGCTATCAGCTCAATATCGACATCCAGACCTAAACTCCAGCAGGGGGCAAAAATCAGAGGACTTTAAAGTGGGGCAGAGAAGATGATGAAGGGCTGGATTTACTGAGAGGGGCGGATAAGCGTTGAGGATGAAATAGCTACGTGCTAATTAGAGTGCAGCTAGTTCATTTCATTAATGACCAGCTTTTTAACTAAAGCAGCACAAATTAGCAGCTCCACAACAAGCAGGCCTGACGAGGCAGCGGGTAACCCGCTAAGCAAAATATCAGCGTGTAGGTTTCACGCAGCCGTTTTTCTCACACACAGCATGACAATTCAGATTAAAGGTAAGCAGCTGATGGGTATGATATGTTTTTTACTCTTCTGCTGGGAATGACTGGGAACTGTGTGATCTCTGGATGAATCTGACACTCAGGTGGAGCAGAGGGTTCATCGAGATGAAGCATGCTTTATAACAAACCATCGGTGCTACCCCTCAGCCTGCTTGCAGACACACCTCTGGCATCAATTTCAAAGTCCTACATCATGTGTTAATGAAATGTTACTGAGCCACCTGCGTAAACATGAGCACAGCTTTTGTTCTTCTTGCTGCATGCATGTCTTGTGATATTATGGATGTTTAGAAATAGTCGATTAGCTGATTAAACATCATTATTGAGCACCACAAGTCAGTTAAAACAATTCTTCCCTTTTTATGAACGTACATTACTGGTCACCGGCTCGTCCTGTAATTTAACAACACTATCCTCCAACATCTGTAGCACCCGCAGACACCTGAGACCCGCTCTCTGTGATAGGAAGTTGTAAAAAAGCAAAGTGGAAAGTTGGGCAGACGACAGCTGCATAAACCAGCGCAGGTCTGCAGAAATTTAAAGTAGAAAATTAGGGCTGCAAAAATGATAATCACGATTATTTTCACTGAAATTGAGATCTCGATTATTTGACGATATTTATTTAACAATAACAATGTGTTAAATAATGACTTTAAAGATTGTCAAAAAATAATATAAAATAGTGTGCAAATACTGATAACAGTGCAAATGTTTGCAATATAAAAAATAAATGAAAAATGTAAACATCTATGTTTAGTGAACTTTGCAGTGTTGCTCTGTGGTGCAGCTACGACACTGTAGCAAAGTTTACACACTGTGTCTACTTGATCCACGTCTGACTCCGCGAACCCATAATGTTTCCACACCACTCAAGTTTTTTTTTACCTCTTTTCAACCAACAGCAGTCACTCTCCTCTCCAAATAACTTCTGCTGAGCTTTCCGAGCTTCCCTCGGGTCCTCTTAATTGTTTTGACACGTGTTCGAAATGCAGAGAGGTGCGCTCGATTTGCCACACGGAGCAGCGCGAGAGTAAAGCACGAGGGAGGGGCTAATAATCGGCTCAGTCATTTTTAATGATCGTTGAAAGCCCAGATCGTAATCGTGATTAAAATTCGATTAATTGAGCAGCCCTATAGAAAATGGACAGGTGCTTGTTCGATTTATCATAGTAAACTAACGTTTAACCATTTGACCGAAGAAGCATGTGGATGCTACGGATCCTAGCACTGCTAATGTTAGCACACGCAGCAATCCAACAGCAGTCCACGTTAACATCAGCAAAAAGAGATGCACATCTCAGCGGCATCTGAGAATAACTGGATTATCAAAGAAAATTATTCAGTTTCATTCATTCTCTTAAATAACCACATGTTCATATGGACAGTGTTTCTTACTTTTGGATTAGTAAACTGGTCACCAGTAACAGAACTACTTGTGCAGCTGGAGGAATTTATTTAAAGTTAATGTTAAATATTGTAAGATTCAAACTAGAGATGTAGTCAACTAGTCAGCAAACACACTGAAAGCATTTAAAACTGAACCCAGCTCAAGCACGAGGCTAACGTTAGCAATGCTAACTTTAACCTTCACTCTCTGCAGGCTGGCGTCCACACGCCTCTCACACAGCCACTCATTTCCTACTTCAAAGTATTGCAGTGGTTTATGGTTCATGTCAGACCCTTCACATCGTACCATACCAGAGAGGAAGAGGCTCTGCTGGTCATTAGAGTCGCAGCTTTTGCCAACTGCTGACACACATTGATAAAGTAGGAACAATCTGTTTAACCGACTAACAAAGCAGCGATCTTAGACTCGATTAGTCGCACACGTCTAACATTAATCTGACTCGCTTCACATCTGAGTCCCATTAACAGCTGCTTTTAATAAAGATTTGAATCTTAAACTGCTACTGCAAACTGGTGTCCACAGCTTTCAGTCACAGTGTTTTATAGTCAAAAAGGCGGCTTTGCTGACGTGGCCCTACGCCTCTGTTTGACCCACCTTTAATGAGCTCCGGTTTGTAGGTGCTCCTCATGTTCTCCAGGATGCTGTCGTAGAAAGGCTGCGCGAGTTCTGCGGGCATGGCCGAGTGGAAGTCCGGCTTGTTGCCCTTCAGGATGCACTGCAGGGTGAACTGGCTCACACACAGAACCTCGAAGTCTCGCTCCATGACACTTTTGCTCCACGCTCGGCCGTGCTCGTCCTCGAACAGCCTCAGGTTCAGGATCTTACGCACCCTGAAAACACAAAGATGACAACAAGACAGTAAGCAGCCTCTCTATCCGTCTGCACAGAGCGATTACACTTTTGCATCTTATATTAATCTTTGTGTTTATTTATTTTACACTTTGTTTTCAATTCAATCAACAGTGACAATAGCCGTTTCAATAATTAATGACCTCATCGCTGCTAATGTTAATGTTATAGGCTCCATTCACTGGTGAGTGAGTAACCTCTTACAGACAGATCTGAGTGCATCAAGCACATAAACTTTTGCCTCACGTTCTGCTGTTTACGGATCAGAATCATTCAAAATGTTTTATTATTTTGACTGTGTGCTTTTAGTTTATTTAGATTTCCCTTCTTTTTGTGATGAAATTACAGCGTTTGAGATCTCAGGGTGTACTTTCTGCCTTCTGCACTCACATGTACTCAGCATCCCTCTGCGTGTCCTCCACAGATATGCCCAGCAGCACACACAGTCCACGTCCGATCGAGCTGATCTGCTCCTCGCCCACTGCAAGAAAGCACAACAAAATGAACACTGGCACAGAGATATCAGGCAACGCCGTGCCCACAGAGATCACAACCAACTTGAAGAAATCAGACAAAGGAGATTTTATGTTTTTACATCCTCAAAATTTTCAAGTTTCTATAAAAGCATTACAGGCAGCTTTGGACATGTGTGGATATTTGCAACTGCAGCAAATTTGTTTTTCGTCTTGGATACTTGAAACTGATTTAAACCTAGCGGTAAACGCGCTCTACTTGACCGTCTGAGGTTCACTTTGGCCTTCTGTGCACTGTAGCAGCGAAATTATACCAATGCATGTCTCAGAATCCATTCAATGTAATCTCTCACACAGATGCCCTAGAGAAGATATGTGCAAACATCAATTCTTGCCATTATTCAAACTGTAGAAACCATCAAATTTGTGTCTTTAATATTCATTTCTTCAGCTTTTTGTTCATTTTACTTATTTTTTTACATGACAAAATGAGCCATGTCAGAGATGTCAGCATCTGAACAGGGACTCACACCAGCAGCCTGTTGCTTACTGGCCAGCTGCTCTAACCTCTGCTCTTCTAGCTACTAAGAGGCATGGTGTATATACTGGACAAAGGATGCTGAAGATGGAGCTGCCAGGCAGGAAGAAGAGAGGAAGGGTTGGTGTGACAGATACTAGGGTAGGATCAAATGATGATCCACTGTAGAGAGCTCTAGAGGACGTCATGTTTCCCACACAATAAACATGAAGATGGATTTGACTGATTTTCTTTATTGCGATAGACTGTAAGAATTGTGACTTGACTTTGTACTTTATAAGCATATTTAGAAGAAAAATAAAAACTGACCGGTTAAATCAGCAATGTAGACATTTTTAAACGCACTTTCTTAGCGTGAGAAAATAATATAGACTGAGACTGAGAAATAAAATGTAACCACGCATATATGAGCGTGTTTTTGTTAACTGTTTGCCCTCCAGCTGTTGTTACTGTTGCACACCGGCAGCTAGCAGAGGCTGACAGTTGGCCGGCTGTCGGAGAACAGCAACGTCTGTCACTCAGCCGTCAGCCCCGCAGACATACAGAGGACATGTTCACTGCTATCACGCCCCTCTGAGCTCCAGCAGCGGCTGACAGCTGGAGAGGCAACAACTCTGCTGCATTCATTCTGCATTCACTCTGCTGGCTAATGCTAACCCTGCTAGCTTAACTAAGGTGACGCGTCAGCGACGGAAACGAGCGGAAGCTGTGAGCAGGCTCGAGTTTAAATACATTCTCAAAATGCAGCAGCCGCGCTCAGGTTAAAGCTTACCTGTCACACTCGCCTTCGTGACCCTCTGAATGATAGCTTTCATTGTTGTGGTTGTGTTGGGGAACACGCTGTCACAACTTCCGGGAATCAACAGAGCGCACGGCACGATGTCTCCCCCTGGTGGTTGAAACCGGTAACACGGGTCCTGAGATTCAAGCGTACAGAGAGGAATTTATTAAAGCCCACGCGAGACTTTTACAGCTGACAGTTTTTACTGCGAGCTGTCAGAGTGGATAAAGCAGGAGTGAAATTAATAAAACCTTAGTTAAGTTAAGTGCCCCAGAAAACCGTGAAGGTGAACCTGCATGCACACATGCTGCTACTTTAATAGACAGATAGATGCTTTATTGATCCCACAAGGTTAAACGTTTGTGTTACAGCAGCATGATAAAGAATAAAATCGTACAGTGTACAATACACAACAAATAAACAACAAAGTAAGAGGTTTATACTATGAGACTGTTGTAAATAAATTCTTGCAGAGTGATAATTTTTTAATAATTTTTTTAACTAAATAATTTTTTAGTTAAAAACAATGAAGACGAAGCGCAAATTGGATTAATAAATAATATGTATAACTAAAAAAAACAGCAGCATGAAGGTATAATACAAAAACATGCTTCAATCTGTAGGAAAGATTTCCTAAAGTGTCCTTTATGGCAGTGAGGTTGAATCAGTGTGAGGGAGAAGGAGCTCTGCTGCTTCAGCACTGTGGCGTGGAGTGGGTGGGAAAATCTGAACATTTCCACTGGTCACAATTTTTAGCCTGACTCATGTTTCATCCTTTATTCTGCACCCTCATATAGATGTCATCACATCAAAAGTGTTTGCAAGTGAGTTTAATCATTGCTTTGTATTGAAATCCTCCTTTACAGTGGGCTGAAGGAAGCTAGAATAGAGTATCTGTTAAAGAAAAGTCATAATGCTTGTAAAGTAACAGCCAGAACAAAAGTTTTAAAGCCTTAAAGGGCCTAAAGTAAATAATTCCTTTATTGGATCAGCTGTATGGGATTAACTTAATGTTGCAGTTGGATATTACTTTAATTCCTTCTTATGCTGCCGTTTTGATTTATCAATAATAATACAGCAGAATACACGAGCAGGTTTCATTTTAAAACCCCAAATAAAAACTTTAAAATAAATCGATGAAGTTTAGTTTACAACATTTTAAAGTTTTACCCCCAGTGTTTTTGACATGTGGATGCTAATGACCTAACACTGATTTCTGACAGTAACCCAAACAGAGATTACACGGCGAGGAGACCACGACGAAAGACCACAAAGTCAAACTTCTTTTTCTTTTTTGTTTATTGTATACATATAATACATTATTTCCACCCAAAATACAGAGGATTACTCAAAGAAAGTACAAGTACATTAAGAGTAAATGTACTAAATTCATCCTTTCATCCAGTGCTGGTGAACCTCCAGCCCAGTGGTGATGTTGAGCTGGTGAAGCTCAGTGGGCACATGACTCCTGGGAATTCTAATAGCATGCACATCATCATGTTATTGGATGATCCTGGACCAAGGCATGGCCCTGGTTGATCTGCACTCAGGCAGGGTCATGCCTCGTCTCAGATTGTGTTTGTGCTAGGGCTGGGCGATATATCGAGTTTTTAAAAAAATATCGATATATTTTCATACGACATATAAGATGTTACAATATCCTTTATATCGATATAGTCTATGTTACGTTATAATTATACTTGTGGAGCCACACGTTTGCCTCTCTTTCGTCCACTTTTGTCTCTACGCAACGTTACTCTGCCTCGCCTCTCCTTCACTGAACACAACTCCCCCTCCTCCGCTTCACCTGCAGGCAGCGAGAAGATGGACACGGCAAATCTCCGTTAGCGAGTTGTGGGGCTGGACTGCGTCAACGTGTTAGCGAGCTAACCACGCTAACGAGCTAACCATGCTAACGAGCTAACCATGCTAACGACATGCAGTCCACAGGGGCTGCACGGCCTAAAATCCTTTCATTTTCTCAAAAGTTGACAGCGCGCCTTATGTATGAATTCTGGTTGTGCTTACTGACCGCGAACCAATTTTATGTGGTACACGGCGCTCAGCAATCTGTCAAAAAATGTTTTAGTACGACTTTGGTAAGCTACAGAGCTGCAGCGCTCGATGGATTGTCGGAGCATTACGGCTACCGTAGTCTGGAGCCTCGCGGAGTGATACGTACTGTGCTCCAACGTAATATTACCGTATTGTGTGTGTATAAGGGCCATAAATGGCACCTGTTAAGAGACAAAGAGGATTTCAAACTCAAGGCTGTCAGTCACGCAGTAGAAGTTTGGAACAGAGCAGCTGTGAAATCTGTCTTTGTTACTATGCTCAGCGTCTGTTAGTTTACATTTTGACTGCACAATTATGAGCTTTTTGTTATGCACAAAAACAACATTGTTTCCTTTTATTTATGGAGCATGATTATTTAATAAATGCTCATAATTTATTTTTGAGTAATTTCTTCATGTAAATCTATGCTGTATGTAAATAAAAATGCCTGTGTGACATCTGGGACACAGTGTGACTAAGAACTCTCTTTTTGTTCTTAACTTATGGCTTTAAAAAAATATCGAGATATACATCTTATATCGCCACCCAGCTAAAAAATATAGAGATATGAATTTTAGGTCATATCGCCCAGCCCTAGTTTGTGCTAATCAAGTGTGTAGTCGAGGTGAGGAGGGTGACGTTCAACATGAACGTGGCGCTAGGAGGGTCAGCACCTCTGAGTGATGGAGGTCCTGGGATCTTGCTGGTGAGGTTTAGTATAAATAACCAAAGTCTGCCAATTGAAGGTAAATATCAGAATGTTGTTGATGAAAGTAAATACAGAAAAGCAGAATGAGCCCTCTTTAATCGACGGGGGTGATGATCAGAGGTGCAGAGTTCCAACCATCATTTTCCAGTCCAGGACTGAAGTATGGGTAGAGTTTCTCAGTGAAGGAGCAGCCAGTAAAGGAGTAGATGTGAGCTGCAGTATCAACGTCATAAAAGGAGACGAGGCCATCCTCATAATCCACAAACACCCCCACCTTCTGAGGAGCAGACTGCAGCGAGAGAGCGACATCAGGGCCAGCTTTGTATTTATTCCCTTTACTCAGGCCTACAGTCCAGAAACCGTCTGCAGGTCTCGGTGTGGTGTCTTCCCTCATGTTGATCGACTCTCTGGCCACTCCCAAAGTCCACTCGTTCTTTCCTTCAACCTGAACCTCAAAATAAAACCTGCCTGTAGAGAAACTCTGTTTTCCTAAAACAGCAGCACTGTAAAAAAATCTCTGTGAGTTGTAGGGAGGATTGTTCTCCACATTGGTATCGTGTACTTGTTTCTCATCGTCAGACAGGACGAGGTAAACATTTGCTGTGTCTGGATCGAGTGTCACGTCCACCGCGTAGCTCTGGACCCTCCTCAGCTTGGCCATCTTGGGTAGTTTCTCCTTCATCTCTGCAGTTTCCTCCAGCTGAAGCACAGAGAGCAGCTCCGCCTCCGTCTTCCTCTTCTTCAGCTCACGGATGTCCTGCTCCATCTTTCTGATGAAGCCTTCAGCCTGCAGCTCTGTTTGTCTCTGCTTCTCTGTGATGGTCTCCATGAGCTTGGCC
This sequence comes from Neolamprologus multifasciatus, assembly GCF_963576455.1. Taxonomy (NCBI): domain Eukaryota; kingdom Metazoa; phylum Chordata; class Actinopteri; order Cichliformes; family Cichlidae; genus Neolamprologus; species Neolamprologus multifasciatus. The sequence continues at coordinate 3,108,150 of NC_140444.1, read as the reverse complement.
TCACCTTTCTCGACATACTCTTTCAGAGCAGCAAAGACCCGAGCGCCATCCGTCATCTCTCTGTCTGCGTCCTCTTTACCGAACTCCACTGAGCGTTTGAGCTCCTCAATCTTCAGTCGCATCTCCTCGATCATCTGCTGGATTTCAGCCTCCATCTTCACCCCTTTCTCTCCTTTACTCATTTCTTCCAGAGGATGATTGAATTTCATGCAGTCCAAAAGTAATGAAACAAACACCACACAGAGAAACAGCGCCAGTGGTTTTAAGCCTAACGCAGGGAGAACTTCTTCCTGTCTGGCTGGCCGTTGCTCTGCCCGTCTGAAGGTATCGACAATCTCAGAGATCAGAGTGTTGACCTGCAGCTCGGGCTTTGGGTAGAACATCTTCATGCAGAGGGGACACTGGAACGGGACGTCGGCGTCAGCGGGTTCAGTGATGCAGTTTCTGCAGAAGTTGTGTCCACACGGCGTGCTGACCGGATCGGTGAACACATCCAGACAGATGGCGCACAGAAGCTGATCTTCAGTCAGCAGACAGGCGACAGCAGCCATGTTTGAACACTGAGAACAGAAAGGAAAGACGCTGGTTACCCAGTGCAGAATAACACATCCTGTAGAGGTGGGAATCACCATACATCCCATGATACGATATTATTGCAATTTTTAAAAATATTTTGCGATATTCAGATTCTGTACATAAAGGTAAACTTTATCAATATTCATTTTCTCTAATAACAAAGTCTCACACTCAGTCTTTCTCTCATTTCAGTTTGATTGTTGACAAACTGAACGGTTTGTATTACAGTCTAGTCCAACTTAACTGAATCAACCATCTGGTACAATTATAGCTATTCTGAACTATGCAGTTTATGAAAACTATGCAGCCCCTTCAGCAACTGAAGAATTTGAAAGTAAATTAAAACAAAATATAATTTTACATTAAATAAAAAAGTTTTACACTTAATTAAAATAAAACATGTCTTAAATTAAAATAAGTAAACTGTCATGTTTATTGCTGCCAAAAACAAGTTAAACACATTTGGACAGTGAAGGAATGTCAGGATTCTTGCTCAGAAAAAGGATCAACATGCTCTGAAGTCAGAGCACAAAAACCTTTTTTGTAACAAAATATCGATTTCTGCTGTCCCTGTATCCATACATTATTAGCAAACAAAATATCACCATGCTACACAGTATCCATTTTTTCCCCCACCCCTAACGTCCTGTGAGCTGAAGCAGAGCTCTTGTATAGAGATTGAAAATGTGACGTCATTCAAGGGTAAAACCGCAAAGAATTCTGGGAACTCGTGGCAAGAGGTACTAGCGCACGCAGGCTTTCAATTGAAATCAGTTACACAGCGATAAAAAGAAACACAAAAAACTGTCAAGAAGCTGTTGTATTATTAACTGCAATAGCCGGTCGCATGACAGCCATGAAGCCGATGGGTAAAGAGATCGTTTTTTTATCGGATTACGTCGCTGAAGAGAAATTATTCAAGCTATGTTTCCGAAGTAAAAAGAGGCGACAGATGGCCTGGATTGCAGCCATTCAAAGACCAAATATAACGTCCCAGAACATCCAGCTCACAGGTTAGTCTGCTCCAAACATTTCCACAAAGGTCAGTGTTTTGTAGTAGTTAATACGTCATTTTTTCTAACATAATTGGTGATATAGGTTACAAGCAAGTCTGGCGCTGAACAGAAATTGTGTGCTATGCTATCACTAATTGCCCAGTACGATTACAGCATACAATATTATTGTCACTGCTACATTTCTGTGATGCGTACCAGAAATTATTTCCACTACTAATTAATTACCGTTGAGCTCAAAGGTCCTATTAATAAACGGTTAACGAATGTGTATTTATGAAGACGATTTGTGAGACTGGTAAACTTATGATACATACGATGGTCTTTCGTTCTACACGGTGCATTTCATGGTCCTGTACCCATCCGTCGGTAAACTGTACCTGGGCTTGTTGCAGTGACCTGAAGTTACTAAACTTCATGAGTGTATGCACTCACTCCAAGAACCGTATAATTATAAATATGAGCGTGGTGAAAGTTGGGCAGCACGCTAACGTATTTTGTCCACTCTGTGTGCTCATAAGGGTCTAACCCTTTCACTCCTTTGATTTTTTTCCTCGTATCTTTTCTTTGCCTTTTCATCAAGTCTGTCTTTGTACGGACCGGCATTGTTCTCCTTCGTTTTGTACATAACTTTTTTGGGGGGCAAAGAAAAAGCAAGAAGGTATTGGAACCGGAGAATGAACGTTTTGCGGTGCTGCAAATGCTTGCATTTGATGCGGTACTTGGATTGTTTTGCCACGAGTTACCGGCATGCAATGCGCGAAAGTCACGTGGTCTGTCAATCTCTATTGTCGTGCTCTGAACTCTCTGTTGAGTTCTGCTGTAATTTATTTTCTCCCGTCTCTGCTGTTTGTTCCCTCTCCTGTGCAACATTAGCATCTCAGCGCTGTTTCACCATTATAACTTCATGCACTACAACCTGGTTTGCCTCTTATCTGTAGTTATTTTTATTTAATTTAATAACTGTACAGTACTCTGTTTACTAGGGTTGGGGGAAAAAATGGATACTGTGTAGCATGGTGATATTTTGTTTGCTAATAATGTATGGATACAGGGACAGCAGAAATCGATATTTTGTTACAAAAAAGGTTTTTGTGCTCTGACTTCAGAGCATGTTGATCCTTTTTCTGAGCAAGAATCCTGACATTCCTTCACTGTCCAAATGTGTTTAACTTTTTTATGGCAGCAATAAACATGACAGTTTACTTATTTTAATTTAAGACATGTTTTATTTTAATTAAGTTTAAAACTTTTTTATTTAATGTAAAATTATATTTTGTTTTAATTTACTTTCAAATTCTTCAGTTGCTGAAGGGGCTGCATAGTTTTCATAAACTGCATAGTTCAGAATAGCTATAATTGTACCAGATGGTTGATTCAGTTAAGTTGGACTAGACTGTGATACAAACCGTTCAAAAAATAATAATAATAAAAAATTGCAATAATATCGTATCGTGGGATGTATGGTGATTCCCACCTCTACTGTTTATAGTAACCATTGTCCTTAATGTAAATATGTAAGAAAAATTGTTTCTGTTCTGTGTCTTGTGTACTGTTTGTTTGTATATGTGTCTTTCTGGCTGCTGTTACAACCAAATTTGTAACAGCAGCCAATTAAAGGATTCTTCTATTCTATAAGTTTAAGTCATGGATAAATTCCACAGTGGACTGTTTTACCTTAGTTTCTGCCAGGTGTTGTTCAGGTTTGTTATTCGTCCACCTTTGATGCATTTTTGGGTTCAATATTAACACATTTTAAAAATAGTCTTTTAACAACAGGACAAAATTGGTGTTTTTTCTACTTTAGCGTGTAAACAACATAAAGCATCAGACACGTAATTCAGAAACTGATTCTAAGGTTTCCATTTTTGTTTTGGGTACTTTCCACACATAAACCAAAACTGAAAACATCGCACTGTTTTAGATTCCTCAGAGAAGTCTTTGTTTTCGGGGGTATAACGTTTTAAATATTTGATCGCGTAGTTTATCCGTGCGCTCATGGAGGGGGACAAAGAGGAGGGAGCAAAACAAACAGGCTGAAATGAAACTTTAAAAACGCTCCTGTTTAAGATCACAAAGCAGTTTACTGCTGCGTGAATCACGTGGCGCTCTGCACGCAGAGCCTCGGAACAGAAGCGCAAACACCTGGAACTTCACGAAACATCCCCTTCTCCCCTGAAACTTCCTAAACTGAATTTTCATGTTTGCGTTAAGAGTTTTCAGCTCGACTCACCAAAGCTGGGCGGAAACTCCCGAAGAAATACGATTAAAGCCGTCTCCGATCAGCTGCACAGATGCCGCGAACTGAAAGCGCATCCGCGTTTGAGTGGACACACTTCCTGTGTGAGCTGTTTAGCTCCACCCACACCTGAGGGGGTAAACCATTGGGGTAAACAGCTTGAGGAAATGACGTGTACAGACCAGCGGGCGCGTCGGCTAAATAAAAAAACGAATAGAGGCAGATTGTCTTTACTCCTCTTGACCTGCAGCCCAGGAACAGCCCACAGAAGGCAGCAACTTTAACTCCACCTCACCTGTGGAGCCCTCGGATCTACCACCAGGTGTCCTGTTGTTTATGTGACTGTTATTATGATTTATTACGGTGTTATAAACAGAATAAAGAAATGACCTGCAGTTCGCAGGACTTATTGTCTTATTGTACATTCATTGTAATCAATAGAGTTCCCTTTTGGACGCTTAAATATCTTTATATTACTGTGATGTTATGTTTGTCCCAATTTGTGCTACCCTCTTGGGCAGATCTCTCCTAAAAAGAACATTTTTAATGTCTATGACATTTCTTCCTGTGTAAATAAAGGATATAAGAATTCACTTTGCCAACAACAGATTGCCATGTCCATCTTTTGATAGGAATGTACTTTCTGGCCCTGAATAGCTTGATGCCATTCATAACAGTCAACATCACTCATCAAACATAAGGTAAAAAGTAAACGACCTCTGTCACACTGAAAATCCAGGATTAAACATCACTAGGCCCCAAATCCTGTTCCAACCTATAACATGAATCACAGATGAACCTTTAATCTTTCTACTGAAACAGATTTCTGCATTTTCGGGTTTATTTACACACCATGAGCATCTGAATTACAGAACAGTACTGAATACTGTTTACAGTTTGATAGTAAAAGCTGGCTGAGGCCATCAGAGCAGGACAGGTGGACACGCAGCTGGAGTTTCCTTAAAAAACAAAAACATTATAATGTCCTCACAGAAAGACATGAATATTAACTGGAGAGGTTCATTTGTTGTCGTCTCCAGCCCCTCGATCGCCGCTGAAGGATGAGATGAGATTATAGATCCTTGTGGTGTACGGGACAAAGTCTTTCTTATAGATGATGACAGTTTTGGTGTGTGCCGTCTTGTAGACCTCCTGGTTTGGATCCTGCGGCTCTTCCACTTCTTCTTTTTTCACTGAGTAATCATAAACATTCATTATCAGTTACTTCTATAAATGTATGTGTCAGCAATAAAGGGTAGCACTGTGTAAACAAACTGGATCAGCTGATATTGAAAATAAATGAAATTTGTTATTTCAGACTAGAGAGAGAATCTGTTTCTTTACACGCCACAGCTGCAGGTCAGTAACCTCTGTTTTGTCCTGTTTGTGGTTCCTTCCTCTCTCACCAACCAGCAGAACGTGATGTAAGCTGCGTATCCAGTGTATGTAAGCTGGATACGCAACCTCCAGTGTAACTTATTGCATGCATTTGCAGGAAGAAAGGGGCACGTCTCAGAGCTCCTCTTAGATTCATCTCATTTTAATATTTCTTCAGTTTCTTCACATTAAATGAGTAACATCTGCCAGCATACCCGATGACACTAATCAAAAAGAGGCTGTTAAATAATTCGGCGTACTTCAGTTTGAGAATATTGTTTGCGCATGTGTGAATTTCACAGTTGACGTCGCTCACCTGGTGCGACCTCGCAGCGACCTGTGTATTTCAGGTAAGCGTACGAGCCGATCATGCTCCAAATACCAATCGCGTACACGGCGGATACTCTGGCGTTCCACTTCAGCAGATCTTTGAACTTCATGGCTGCTTCGCTTCACAGCGCTTTATCATTTCACGAACGTGTTTAGGTTCCTTTCGCTAGAGCGTTATGGGCGCCGCCATGACAGTCACCCCGGAAGTACTAAAAAATAACCGGTGGCGTGTTTTTTTTCAGTATTTTTTTTATTTTATCATTAAAATCTAGAAATTGTTTATTTATGTCACAGGGTTCCGAGATAAAATCGCTCACAGTTCATAAGCTCACACCATTTTTCAGCATGTGTAACTTTATAAGTGCAGGTTATCCCCATGAAACTGACGGGGTTGAAAAACATATTTAAGCTCTATTCAAATCAAATCAGTTTTACACTGGCACTGGGAGAACAGGCCTTCACACAAACTGCAGAATGGATGGACTTCCAATTAGCACTCCATTATGCACCAAGCTACCAAGTCTGAGATGCAAGCAGACCTTAAAAGAAGCTGGTCTTCACTCCAGCCAGACATAATTCTCCTATTTAACTCATTGTCCCCCAGTGGACACACCACTCGGTTTTCATGCCACTTTGGTGACAGTGGCAAGGAAGAACTCCCTTTTAACAGGAAGAAATGTCAGCAGAACCAGGCTAAAGGACAACAGCTATAACATTGGCTGAGATCACCTTTAGCAGACTTTTTATCATCATACTCAGGGTTGAAGTGTATCACTCCCTGGTGGTCTAGTGGTTAGGATTCGGCGCTCTCACCGCCGCGGCCCGGGTTCGATTCCCGGTCAGGGAACACGTATTTTGTTTGAGCATAATTCATGTTTTATTCAAGCGATTCAATTTCACGTGGACACACCTGTTAGGTCACGTGAGATATACGCCAAAACGGTTACGTGCAAAAAAAATCGTGTTTCATTTAGTAAGTCCGCGTTATACACATACAGAGATCTTAGCCAAAGTTTTTGTGAAAAGAAACCTCTCCTTCGAGCCGGATTCGAACCAGCGACCTAAGGATCACTGTGATGAGCCTCTACAGTCCTCCGCTCTACCAACTGAGCTATCGAAGGGGGATATGGACCGAACAGCGACACAGCTGTTTTGATCAAAATACCCACTGGGATCTGTTTTTCTAGTTCACGTCCCTCATTGCAGCCACTAAAGATCTGACCAACACAATAATGAAATTTCAGTCTTTCTTTGTTTTTCTCTTGCAGTAATCATTCACACTTTAGCAGTTACTCTGGAAATACTTACACTTTCCTTGTCATGTCTGTGACGCTCTCCCGTCCCTTTCTCCCTATCCCATACTAACACCCAGCATCAAACCTCCCACCTTCATGGATAAAAAGAAAAACCTACATTTCAAAGTGTTCAAACGGCCTCAGACACTGTACACTTCAGGTCCGGATCAGCCAGATGAGCCAGTCAAGACAAACAGAAATGAAACTTTGTTTCAAAGCATTCTTTTATTAATAAAAAGACAATTTAAGACCTAATTGATCATACAAAAATCAGCATTCTCCTCAGTCGCTGTGCAGTGTTTGAGCCAAAGAGCTGAAACTGCATCAACACAAGAGGAAGTTGTGATTTTTTTAATAACATTTTCAGATATTTTATTTGCTGCTGAACGAAGGCTGGACGATCCCATCTACAAATATCTGCTGCGAAACCTTCAAATGTCTGCAGAACAGCAGCAGGACAGCTGATATGTAGAAACCTCACAGAACAGCAAGTGTACAAGTTGTCTGACTCTCTATTCAAATTCATTACATGTCACACTCAGATAAAAGTCTACCATCAAATTCCTTTTCCAAAAGAAAAGATGATGCAAATCAGCTTCTGTACACTGACAGGGGGGAGGAAAAAAGACATATTTGATAATACTGTCTTTGTAAACACGTTATGACATAAAAAAAATCAAAAAAAAAAAAAGGAGCATAATCAATACAACGTAAATGTACAAAAAAAATGAAAAGAAGGCAATTTAATCTATAATAGTGTCAAGAAATATGCTATTAAAAAGCAAAGGTGTACCTAAATACCATTAAAAAATGTAATAAAGAAGTGAAGGAAGTACCATTGTCGTATTCACCAAAATAAAAGCTTAAAACGGGAGAATGTTTGTGGCATACACAGTACACAGACGTCGAGATAAGAGGTCATTTAGAGACCCAACTCAGAGACTGGGCAAAATGTTTTCAGTCGTGGAGACAAGTGGCGAGACAGGGTGGGAGCACGCTTTCTTAAATGAATCCTAGGAAGAGATGTACTCAAATGAATCAATCCTGGTGCTAATGTGTGCCGATTGGTCCGTTAAGGATTTACGATTGGTTTTCAAACGATAACAGTGTGGGTGTGGCTAAAGGCCAGCACAAACGTCCATGGGCGTAGAAGAAGCCGGTGGTCGTGTCGGATGACGGTGATGTTTTCAGGAGGCCGCCCTAAACTGGATGGTTGTGCTAATACTCAGGAAAACATTTCACTAGCTGTTTATTTGACAGCTATCGAGAACATTTCCCGAAGAAGAAGAAAATTTTAAACCATGAAATTTGCGATGTTTTTCTACAGTTCCCCAGAATGCCATTTATTCCAGCCCATCTCACAGCGTTTGAACCCCCCCCAAAAGAGCCAATCAGAAGTCAGTTTGAGCTGTGTGGTGGTGGGCGGGCGCAGCAAAGATGAAGACCTAGTGTGGTTTCTGTTCTCATGGGAGGAGCCAGAGATGTTTATGTTTAATGTTTGTGGGCTAAAAAGCTTGTAAGTGGTCAAACCTTTGAAGCAGTTTTTAATCAGATTCGACTGGCGACTATAAATGCAGATGTTTCAGAGATGAGGAGATTCCATCTGTTTTCTATCAGCAGCCTCCTCCAACACCACAGCGTTAGAACCAGCTCAGAGGCTCTCGAGCGCATCCAGGGCCTCTTCCTTTGTGGACCTGCCTAAAACACCTCAGCTGACGACCTTCTGCATGACGAGCTCCTCAGATACGTTTGTGGAGGAGTCTCATTTCTGCTCCTTGTGTCCTCAATCTTATCCCTTCGGTCCCTACCTGCAGCTCAGGGCCACAGGAACATCGTTTGACCGGCAGATCTACAGATTAACCTTTCACCCTCAGATTAGCCTGTTTTTGAAGGTGCTAATTCTCACCCGTCTGCTTCATGCTCAGCTGCAAACAGGTCTAGTGTGAGAAGGAGGTCACTGCTGGCCAAAGCCCAGTGATAACGAAGCCCAACAACACCATAAATTTAATATTGTTCTTTTTAAAAAAGCGTGCAACATCCCTTTTTTGTCTCCTGACCTTCAGACCTCCTGCCCAATCTGATCCCATCCTCACGCTCGTGTCTCCCTCCTCTTTAACCGCTACCCGAGACGTTCATCACAGCTCTAATGAAACGCTTCACAGAGAGAAAAACTGCATCCAGTGAAACTCTGATCTGTCAGGAACAAAAGAATGAAATAAAGAAAACGGTACCTGTGTCTAAGGTTAACTCGTACCACAGTGGCTCGATAGTAAGACTCCGAAGGCGCCCGGCAGGTGAGCGGGGGTCGGTTTGGTCTTTAGTCATTTCACACACACACGATCACACAGAGCTGAGCTCGTGTAAAACCATCAGGTTAAGAGGTAAAATATGGAATAACTGTAAATGAGGAGGACTATAGTAACAATGAGGAAATAAAGTGGATAACTCAGCCTGCAGACTGACATGTAGTTCAAAAGAAAACCCGCCAGGGGGCGCCGCAGCACTGCACTTCAACCGCAGGCGAGCAGGTGGTTTGAACAAAGGCAGCCTCTCCTCCTCTCCGAAAAGTTAGTTACTCTACTCCTATCCTACGCTACGTCCGTGCACCATCCCTCGTTCTTCCTGCTGCCCCTCCTCCCTCTGTCCTTACAGCCCTGAGCTGCTCCGTAGTCTTCCTCTCTTTGTCCTTCCTCTCCCAGTTTTTATTGAACTGCTCTAACTTTTTTTCCTTCTTTTTTTTGACTCTTTCCCAGTAAAGTAAACTTATTTTTATTATTAGTACTGATTCACTCTGACCGCTGTCGTTTAGTACCTAAATCCACCTCTTCCTCCTCGTCACTCTGGCTTTTCTAGAGCTGCTGCTGCTTCTTCAAACTTCCACTCGCTGCGGTTGATGCGACTAAACAAATTCAGCATCCCCCGTTACCCCAAATCGCCCCTGCGCCCCCTGCTAACTGCTGGCAGAGAGATTCTGTCTCCTCCTCCTCCTCCTCCTATTATTTTCATGGTTCAGCCGCCTCCTCTTCCTCGCAATCCTCCCTTCCACCCTCCGTCTCCTCCTCTCGCGTTGCCCTCTCACTTCTCCATCAGTGCGTCGTCCTCCGTGATGCCCTGAGCTCGCAGCTCCTCCAGGACGTTGTCGAGGTGTCCGGGGTCGGGGAAGCCGTGGCCTGTCAGGTTGGAGCCGAACTCCGTCTTATGATGGACCTTAAAATGAAGGGAAGCGACGGGAGAACGTGTCAGTCTTTACATCACAAACTAACGACCAATCCGATTCACTTTTAGGTCTGAAGTTACCTCGTTCCAGATGACGGTGTCCGACTCTCCTGTAGTGCTTGAAGTACCGACTGAGAAGATCAACCTGCGGTCCCACGCTACCAGGAGCAGTCTGAGTACCTGAGGAGAGGCGAAAAAATAATTAGAGATTTAGCCCAGCCCAACCTTTCCACGCTGACTGCAGACTGGTTTTAGGCACTGTACACTGTGAGGTATTAGAGAGAGAAAACCAATAAGATAAGTGGGGAGGAAGTAAGGGACTAAACTAACCAATTGAAATGCCCAGTGCATCATGGGAAGTCCCCCATCAGCTTGAGCATTTAGCAGGACGACAAAGGGGTCACCCAGACTGAGAGGTGGTACCTCGGGAGCTGACATCTCCAAAACTGGGCGACCCAAACCGAAACCATCTAACACTAAACAAATCTGACAGTGGGACGAATGGACGTCTCTTGGTGGTTACCTTGCGTCCTTTCTCGCTGTCTGGGAGGTAGCAGTGTCGGGGAAAGCCTCTGGCAGTGAAGGGCTTCCCTGGATTCGGGTGCTCTGGTCCCTGAAAGGAGAGGAGCAACGTTAGAGGGTGTCAAACGCCACCTGTGAGGGCCACACAGGGCCGCCGGTCCAGGTGTTTGAAGCGTTGGAGGTACCTGAATGCCTGGTGGGATGTTGTAGATGATGCGTATGGTTTTGCAGTCGGGGTGGCCCGGTAAAGAGTGTGGGATGACATGGTATTCCATCTTCCCTGCCGGCTGGTTTCCAGTCTTCACGCCGTAGATGGTTTTACAGGTGGGACACTGGAGACTGAAGAGAGGAGGAAGCAGATCCATTAAACGACTTTCCTCAAACCTGAGAGGACGATGAGGAGGAGCGTGGTCTGGTTCTAACCTGCCGTCCTTGTTGCCGTTATTATACATGGCCACCAGACACTGGAAGTGGTACTGGTGCCCGCACTGTGCCAGCCGTCCAACTGACTCCGCCCTGGACACAGGCCCCACCCCTGGACCCTTGTATCCAGACGGGCCCCCCAGTGGCTCCATGCAGATGGTGCAGTCCTGGGAAATATTCAAACAGAGGAAAGGCTCATTCCCCTTCATCCCTGCACATGGTACGGAGTTTCATGATAACAAACTGAGGTCTCACCTCCTCTGGTGGACTTTTTACTTTCTGCAGGTACTTCTTCACCACCTCCTCTGGAGTTTTACCTGCGCACAGAGAGAAGGACGGGAGACGGCGGGATGAAACCTGCGGCTGACGGTTCAACATCTCTACAACTGTGAAAGCTGAGAGGACGAAAGGAAGAGATCGCCACGCGTACCTTTGCGAGCCTGTTTCTTGGTGGTCTTCCTGCAGCAGTGGCCGAAGCCGGGCACCGGCTTGATGTCGCTCTTGCTAACAGGCGGAGGGTGAAGCACGAGCTTCGGAGGCCTGGTCAAACACACGGGCAGAGCGGCGGCACTCATCAGGATTCCCGTGATCCCTGAAACAACCGAAAGAAACAGTCTGGTGAGGAGAGCACTGTGGTTTCTGCATTCTTACTAACGCTAAATTTGTTTATATTCAATTCAATTTTATTTACACAGCGCCAAATCACAACAACAGTCGCCTCAAGGTGCTTTTAGATTGTAAGGTCGATCCTACAATATTACATATGCAGAAAAACCCAACAATCACGTGACCCCCTATGAGCAAGCACTTTGGCGACAGTGGGGAGGAAAAACTTCCTTTTAACAGGAAGAACAAGGCTCAAGGAGGGGCGGGGCCATCTGCTGCGACCGGTTGGGGTGAGGGGAGGAAGAGGAAGAGATATACTTATCAAATATTTATCATATATTTATCAAATATTTATAAAAATTAGATAGTCAGCCAGAAAAATCTGGTGGTGGAGCACAGGAATTCTGAAAAGGTGACCGGCAGACTGTACAGAAGGACACCTGCCATCAGATCCTGACCTACTTATGTGCCAATGATGTTACTGTAACAGCAGAATTGACCGTTAACCCTTTAAAGCCGGTCAGAGCAGCACGCTCTGTTTTGCGTAACTATTTTTAAGTCCCGGTAGCTCTGCAACCACGTAAGCTAGCGCAATAATTTTTTTTCCATATGAAACCGGAGGAGTTGTACTTACATCTTATGCCATCATCTTGTCCTCGGTCACAGTTTCCTTCCACATATAACTTTGCAAAAACTGCATAAAAAGTACTTGCAGCAACAAAAACATAATATTCCAGAAACACGCTTTGCTGATCCGATCAGCTGTTTGTAACACTTCCTACGTTGGAATAGACGTCAGCGCGAACTATCCATGTCCGCCATTTCCTGGCCGAAACCGGAAGTGACGTCATTTCCGCGGAAATGTAGTTTTTTACCATCAGGGCCTCATGAGCCTATACTGGTGTTTTAAAAAGTTATCTTTGACTTTATGACTTTCTGTGTGGTTTCTGGGATGCTTAGGACTCATATTGCACTGCTGGAAATAGTTTATTTTGATGCATATGCTGCTTTTTTGCAAATTTGCATCATAATATTTATTTTCGTTTTTCCTGCAGTATATAAAAATTGGTGTATTTCAAAAATAAAACTATGAAGACACTCAAAATAAATTTCCTGTGGTGGGAAACTATTTTGTGCAACTTTTTTGTATTTACAGTTTTGAGGGATAAGCCTCTTAAATTTCTCTAACTAGAAATATATGTTAAAAAAACAAAAACGATTTTCAATTTTTTTGTAGTGTATTGCACTTTTTTGCAATTTATGTAATTACTATGCACTTAATGCAGACATATTATTAAAATTTGGGCTATAATGGTTGTATTGATGTATATCAACTTGAAATGCTCCCAAAAATGGCTCCACAGCATGTAAACATATAATATAAGCTCTGGCAGACTTGGTTCTATGGTAGGTCTTAAAGGGTTAAAAGTCGTGGAATCCATCCCGTTTATATTGCAATAAACGGCCAGTTATTCGGTTTCCCTCGTGTAGCTGTATTGAGATATTTGAATGTCTTGGATAACTCTTACCGGCCAGCGCAGGGTGAACAGGACTGGATCCGTTGAGGTTCTTCACCGGGACGGTGGGCACGCTGCAGGAGAAGAAGACAAACCGTTTAGTCCGATGTGTTTCCTCGCAGGCGCTCAGATCACACGCAAAACCTCAGTACTCACTAAGAAAAACTGATGACTGTCATTTTCACACCGGTAAACGAGCAGAGAGACAAAAATGGAACCAAATAAAGAAGAAATTCACTCGTTATTTTTATCTCCTCGATGTGTCACGTACACGTCTTCTTCCTCTGTGCACCGTTTTGTTTGGAGGAGTGTGTGCAGGACTGCCGGGCTGTCGTGTGTGTGTGTGTGTTTATGAGAGCTAATCCTCGGAGTTTCCATCTGCTCACTGAGCTCAAAGAGATGGACGTCACACAGCTGCTTGCTGGGATTACCTGCCTCGTCACAAAGCCCATCGTCATCACCACCTCGCAAAAACACACACTGACTGACTCACATCAGTGAATTTTGTTCTAATAATCGATGTTTTTTCTGTTTTTGTTTCACACTGAAGCCTCAGGTCAGGTGAAAACTGAAACTACTACAGACTGTCCAGGAAGTCTTATTATTTTATCAGACCATTACTTTTATTATTCTGATATTTATACACTGTAGATCACTCAACAAGCTTGTCTTAACATTAAATCACCAGATTTAAAACGACCACAGCCCAGTTTGAAATCTGTAACTCTCGTATCTCCTCTTTTTCTGTTTTCACTGATTCATCTGGATCTGACTGAGTGACAAACTGAGTGAGAACACCATTTGTCCATATTCTTAGTTAACATTGTTTTGATTTAGCCACATCTCACATGTACTCTGTAATAGGCAAACATGTAGGCAAGGCAAGTTTATTTGTACAGCACAATTCAACAACAAGGTGATTCAAAGTGCTTTACAGAGACATTAGAAACAAAAACAAATAAAAAGCATGATTTAAAATTGATTAAAACAAGCAAACAAACAAACAAATTAACAAACAAACAAACAAACAAACCAGTATATAAAATCAAAACAGATAAAATCAGTAGTTAAAATGTAAGTTTTGAAATTTAAGCTTAAGTGCGGATTTGGTGTTTTATTCAAATGCAGCTGAGAACAGGTGAGTCTTCAACCTGGATTTAAATAAACTGAGTGTTTCAGCTGATCTGAGGCTTTCTGGGAGTTTGTTCCAGATATAAGGAGCATAAAAGCTGAATGCAGCTTCTCCATGTCTGGTTCTGACTCTGGGAACTGATAAAAAACCGGATCCAGATGACCTGAAGGATCTGGAAGAGTCATACTGGGTCAGGAGGGTTTGTTAACTCTCCCGGGTTTGTTTATGTTTTGCACTTTTACAGATTATGTAACATAACATCCTGGTTTAAATCAACTCTGACAAGTTTGGTAAGTTAACATGTTGTTTATTTCAACTGTTAACTGGTTTAGTTTGAACTCACCTTACCCACCTCTGTTCCAGGAGCAAAAGGAGGAAATGCACTTTCACTTCCTGTATTTGTAGCTTCCTGGTTAATCAGGAAGGGGTCACAAGGTCACAAGAAGAGACCGAGTGTTATTTGATAAATGATTTTAGAGTGTTTATAGAGAAACGGATTTGTTGTAATATGTATCGACTGCACACTGCAGAGTTTGATTGCTAGGGAAGAGTAGCTGTACAGGTTTGAGTACAGAAATGTTGCCTTACCTACCTAATGGATTAGTCCAGGGCTGAGTGGAGGGGGGGGGATGACCAGGTCAGTGTAGCTGCATGCAGTTTGACCTGATTTAAGTTCAGTTATGTTTATTTGAACTGAGTTTCTTATTTATTTTTTTGTAAATATTGTTTGGTCATAAAACGGTGAATAAATGGACAGCATCTGTCTCGTGCCATTCTTTAGCTGCTTAGGTCACGTTCTACCACACTGACTTCTTTCACTCTTCTGATGACATAAAAGACGAGTAAAATAAAGAATAACGTCATTTTTTATGCTGCTTTCATTAGTTGTGTTTCATTCTAAGCCATCCATCATCCGTCTTTCTTCTGTTTTTCCAGCTTGATGACCACACAGCTGATAGACTGGGCTTAACGATGCGTTCCTTAAGTTTTCGGCGGAACGCGCCATCAACTCAGACAGTTGGAGCAGATGCTCCACGATGGCAGCACTGAACAGCAAGCTTTCATTCTGTACTCTCACTGTTGTGTATTTTTGACTCTCTAAATAACACTTTTCCTTGAACGTGCTTCCGACATCCGAGTTCTGAGGTATCTGGAACGCAGAATAACAAACCGGTTGTGACTTCCATGTTTTACACACACTGAGCAAACACTCAAAATAAAGCATTGTGTCCCAGCTCTGTCCTCAACAGGAGAGAAAACAGAGCACCTCCTTCGAGCCGGATTCGAACCAGCGACCTAAGGATCGCTGCGATCAGCCTCTACAGTCCTCCGCTCTACCAACTGAGCTATCGAAGGGGCCGGCTCAGCTCCCCCCGCCACGACACAAATGCAAACAGGGAACGCGTGACAGGCCTGAGAGACGGCAGCGATGATCTGTTGTTTCCTGTTGCTGGTTAAGCTTTAACAGGCCACTAAGCAGCTTTCACCTACCTCACTCAGCAACGCATGACCACGCACGAGCGAGTGACTCACTGCTATCTGTGTGCATCAAGAAGTGTGCGAGAGGTGTTTGTTCACGCTTATAATCAGATAAACAGAAGGTGTGAGGAGAAGAAGAGTAAACAAACGCACTCGAATACCAAGAACCTCCAAACACAAATAACACAACAGTGAACACACTTTCTGCCTTCAGCTCTCACACACGATTTCAGTTTATGACCAAAGCTGTTTGTGTGCAGTCGTGCTGTTTCTCCTACTGCAAACACGTGGATCCGCTTCGCCTAGCGAGACATACAGTTTCTGTGTTTTTATGATCGTTTGCATTTTCCACTTGCAAACCGCACACTGTGTTTGTGTCAGTGAGCTGAGGCTAACAGACAGAGAGGAGCAGATTTATTAGACACACACTTTTGATTTTTCAGTGTTTCTACTAGGGCTGCCACAAACGATTATTTTGATAGTCGACTAGTCACCGATTATTTTTGCGATTAGTCGACTAATCAGATCATCATCCATTGGACGTAAAACGTACAGCTTATTGCACCAGCAGCATCTGCTCTTATATAACTATCATTAGCTTACAGCTTTAAGTGTTTAAGGTATGTGCTAACTAAAAATAAAGACAAGATGATAGTTTATTAAATTTTAATGAAATTTGCAGATTGTTTCGGTGAAGTTTAATAAACTCCTTGCTATCTAAAATATAACAGGACACCGGAGTAAATTCTCGAGCATCTTACACTTCTGATAATCAGCTGTCTGCTTGACGTTTATTCAGCTGTGTAAAAACTATAACTTTAATCTCAGCCAAACCGATTTACTCAGGAACAAATAAAACACTAAAAAAGTCAAACAATAACATTTTTAAGTTATCTAAGTGACTTATATATCATATTTAACCTGAGTAGCGAAAGATGGCAGTGGGTTTAAAAATTTGCCGGGAGTCCGGTGTTCTGGGCTCTAGTTAGCCTAGCCCCCGGCTAGCTATCGAGCTAGTGGGTAACAGACGTCTCCGAAAACGTTGGAGCGCTTTTGAAAATATGTGGTGTCTTGATAAACTGAGCAGATATTTGAGGTTTACACAGCTACATTCTCGCCTGAAAATATGTTAAACGTTTATTTTGTGACCCAGAAAGAATAATAAGAGTAATATTAAAACTAACTAGCTGCCGCCATTGTTGGAAACTGCGCTGGGCTGCGCTATGAATTCTGGGACACAGCTTCTTCTTCTTCGGGGTTTAACGGCAGCTGGCATCCTTGTACATGTAGTGCTGCCATCTTCTGTTTCAGTCCGTTATTACACTCTTAAATCCTACTACTTATTCCTGCGTCTTTTGTGATCTTACAAAGCTTCAAACGACGCGTCGACTATTAAATCAGTCGTTGACGATTTTGATAGTCGACTAATCGTGGCAGCCGTAGTTTCTAATTTTAATTTCTACAAACCACATTTAGTTTGAAATAGAAGCACGGGAATAAAAATGGATGAATAAAAAACCGACTATGACGATTCTGTTCTGATCTGTTGTTGATTAAAGTATTACAGAGTCACCGTTTTTTAAAATGATACCAATATTCACTCAAACAGCTCAAGTTTTAATTTTTTTCTACTGATTTTGACACAAAGAAATTTTGTTTTGTAAGAAGTACCAGACGAGATTTATCGTTTTCCCCGCATATGTGTGATGGCATCAGCCACATAGGGGTAAATTAGTCCATTTTTCACTTTATTAGTTTGCTTTGCAGTTTTTTTCATTAATATAATTCATTAATCATTTGGTTAAACCTAACACTGATGTTATGAGGCGCGCACATAGTAACATTGTGTGGTTTTTCTAAAATGTTTTGTTATATTAATTATGTTTCTCTTTCTTTGAGTTACCTGGTTTGGGCGGTGGCTGCTTCCTGTCTGGGCAAAAGGCGTGGCTGAGGACTCTGGGAACAAAATGCCTGCTCAGCAGGACCAACCATGGGCTTACCAGGAGCAGGGGTGTTTTAGGTTTAGTTAGGCTATTCTGTACTTAGTTAATATTAGTATGTTTTTGTTCCCCCCCCCCCCCCCCCTATTGTGTGTAAATGGTTTGGCCAAATCATTATAAAAGCTACCCTCATGTGTCTTTGTAATTAGGTCAGTTTGTGAGTTAAGTTGTGTCTCACTTTGTTTGGTTTAAGTTTCTGGAAATTCCTTTTTGTAGAGTTATATTAGTTGACCTCTTTTATGGACCTGCTGAGTATGTTTTTGAATTTTGTTAATTTTGGACTTTTTGAGGGTTAAAATAAAGAAAACCCTTTTTGAAGATACTTTTTTTTTTGCCTGTGTCCTCTTTGCTTGGCTGCTTGGTCCCTCACAATATGAATAATTTGGTGCCCACCGGAGGGCTTTTGGTCGACCATCAAAGGAAAATCCCCGAGACTTTGATTTGACTTTTAAAAAGCTTTAGGACAGGTTTAACTGTCTCAAGCTTAAAACAGACGGCTGTTGTTTTTTAAAGCAGGATAACGCACTGACACAAACAGACTCTTTGCCTTAACGATAAACGGATCAATCCTGCTTAGCGTGCAGTCAGCCCTCCACTCACTTCATGTATTAACTTATTTAAGGCGGTATGAGGCATGTAGTGCACGCACATCCCCGTACACGTCATTACAGCCCGAGGCTGCAGCCGTCAGCTCTGACAGCCCATAAACTTTTGGACAATGTGCCAACAAAAATAATCAACACAGAAGATTTTAAATCAAACAATCAAGATGTTTTCAAAGTCCAAACTTTGAGCTTTAACTCAAAGAGTTTAACAAAAGTCTCGCATTTAATGTTTAAGAATTACAGCCATTTTTACACACAGGATCATGTTTTCACAGGCTGGATTTATCCAGTGCAGAGTGGCGGTGTTCAGAGGCAAGCGTGCAAAAATGTGTCACACCTGCTGATTATGAGGCTGAGATGAGTAAAATATCACCGGTGAGCTTCCTGGTGTCTCATAAGAACGCGGACGGCATAATCAACGGTGATGCAATGAGCTGGATCAGACATCCGATCTGTTTTATTCAGTTACGTTATTTCAATAAACAACTGTGGAACCAGCTTCCAGTTTGGATTCAGGAGACAGACACTATCTCTACTTTTAAGATTAGGCTTAAAACTTTCCTTTTTGCTAAAGCATATAGTTAGGGCTGGACCAGGTGACCCTGAATCCTCCCTTAGTTATGCTGCAATAGACGTAGGCTGCCGGGGGATTCCCATGATGCATTGAGTTTTTCCTTTCCAGTCACCTTTCTCACTCACTATGTATTAACAGACCTCTCTGCATTGAATCGTATCTGTTATTAATCTCTGTCTCTCTTCCACAGCATGTCTTTATCCTGTCTTCCTTCTCTCACCCCAACCAATCACAGCAGATGGCCCCGCCCCTCCCTGAGCCTGGTTCTGCCGGAGGTTTCTTCCTGTTAAAAGGGAGTTTTTCCTTCCCACTGTCGCCAAAGTGCTTGCTCATAGGGGGTCATATGATTGTTGGGCTTTTCTCTGTATCTATGAAGCGCCTTGAGGCGACATTTGTTGTGATTTGGCGCTATATAAATAAAATTGAATTGAATTGAATTGAATTGAATTGAACTGAACAACAAGAACCAGTGTCGAGTTATACTGGTACTGATAAATGCTCACAATGCCCATCCCTCATCCTCCTCCAGCAGAATCCATCAGTGCATCAAAGGTCTATTTTAACAATAATCCTGCTGCGTGTAGCAGGACGACTATCGCGTTGTAATCTCGTCATGTTTCCATCTGCGTTAACGAGCTCAGCGTGTCAAACGAGCGCTCTGCTGTCGTGTGCACTCAAAGTCGTTTAAGCTCTTAAAGATTTATTTATGACAACACGCGAGTAGCAGCGCTCGCTGACGACACAGGGGAAACACCGGCACTATGTTGGATCTAGTGACAACGACGGCAGCGATCTCAAACACACACACACACTAATCGCTGGCTGCTTCTCACAGGATCTATTAATATTTAATAAGCTGCTGTGTTAGCAGGAGGACAGAGTGACAGTCTGATCCTGGATAAGCCTCGTGGACTTCAACTTAACACACTTTCCAGCTGCCCCACTGATGTGCTGACTGCCTTTATTCCAAACTCCTGCATCAAAGTACATCCATGACTTCTGGTTCCTGAAGGAAAAATCTCAGCTTTATCTTGAAGGGTCAAACTTCTCCCTTAAATATGACCTTTAAAGGGAATTTCACTGAACTGTAATTCAAAGGAAAACCTCTCTTCTTTCTGCAGACACCTCTCAGAGAGCTCAGAGAGCTGTGTGTCCTGGAAAACTCTCTAAAATGCTGCGTGTTGAAGAGCTCATCACATCTCTGTGTTGGTGTCAGCCCAACAACAGGTACATCATAATTATGAATAAAAACAGAACTAATATTATCTACATCTCCATCTAAGTCCACTCTCCTGGGAGAGGAGGAAGTAATCGGGCAGACGCAGGAAGCCCGTGAGCGCCGATGGAAA
The DNA here is from genome assembly GCF_963576455.1 of Neolamprologus multifasciatus. Classification (NCBI taxonomy): domain Eukaryota; kingdom Metazoa; phylum Chordata; class Actinopteri; order Cichliformes; family Cichlidae; genus Neolamprologus; species Neolamprologus multifasciatus. Next base: position 3,087,897 of record NC_140444.1, on the reverse strand, counting down.
TATGAGCAGCAAAGAAAGAGACTTTTCAAAGAGAAAAAAACGAGTGTGCGCCTGGGGGGGGGGGGGGGGGGGGAATGAATGAGACGAGTCTCTTGACCCCCCACGACCTCAAACCGCCCTCCTCCCCTCCGCCTACTTCCCACCACATCACACCCTCCCTCGGCTTTGTTTCACCTCCATCCCTCCATCTTTCCGCCGCTGCTCCTCCCGCCCCTCAGGCCCAGATGGTCATCAGCTGGACTGATTTAGACTGCAGACAATAACACACTCACTTACAGACACACACACCCGAGCAGGCTTCCTCTGTTTTAAAAAAAAAAGTGACAGAAAGTGCTGGACGGGTTGTGCGACATTTTAAATGCATGCTGGGAGAAGGAGGGGCATGTGGTGAATGAATAATGGCTCGATCAGAGGTTCAGAAATATTCATGATGAAGTTATGTGAATGAGCTGCCCCGAGTTTAACTCTGTAAGTGGTGTAAATGTATAAAGCAGACATGTTTGGTCCGGCTGTCTCGGCTCACTCGTCACCAGTGTTGGTCAAGTTACTTGAAAAAAGTAATCAGTAACTAATTACTGATTACTTCCCCAAAAAAGCAACCCCATTACTTTACAGATTACTTATTTTCAAAAGTAATTAAATACTTAGTTACTTAGTTACTTTTTAAAAACACGATTTACAACCTGAATAGGTGATAAAGTGATAGATCTTTCAGCCCAATTCTACTTTTTTCTGCATAATCATCATACAAAATGTAATCAAATGGAAAAGTCTCTTTTTAAAACTTGTTTTATTAGTTTTAATCTTTTAACTTTATGCATCAAGCAAAAATTAAATTATCTGCAACATTTTCTGACTGGAAGAAATTTGTTTAACATTTAAACCTATTTTCTGCACATTCCAGCACATAATTTTTTTGTGTGTGTGTTTACACTCACTCTTTCAAATAGATGCAAGTAAAACACAGCAGAAAATAAATAAAGTCAAAGACTAGCGGTCCTGTTGCTCTATTTTCACCTGTAAAGCAGGAGTGGGGTAGGCGGAGGGTTACCCTGGTGCAGGTGTGCAGCGGTCAGTGGAAGAATCCGCGAGTTTCTCTGTGAGTTTCCCATTACGTCGTAGCTACTCGGTGCTTGCTCGGAAGTTTAGGGGTTTTTTTCGCTGTAAAAAGAAGTTTTCTTCCCACGCACAACGGACACTAATGTTTTTGTCACTTTTTATGGAATCAAACTCAAAGTAAGGTCAGTACTTCCACGCTTTAAACGCTGCACGCTCATACTCTCTCTGCACTCGATATATGATCCATTGTTGATCTGCACACAGCTGTTGTCACGAACGTCGCACTCGCTTACGTCACTGTCATGAGACACTCTCGCAAAAAATCACGGTTTTAGTAACGCAGTAACGCAGCGTTCCTACGGGAAAGTAACGGTAATCTAATTACAGTTTTTGCAATAGTAATCCCTTACTTTACTCGTTACTTGAAAAAAGTAATCGGATTACAGTAACGCGTTACAAGTAACGTGTTACTGCCCATCTCTGCTCGTCACTCCTCGAGGTTCAACTTTTTCCTGGAGCTGAAAGATTGTTTCAGGCAAATGTGAGCAGACTTTTGTTCCTGGTACCATGTTTCAATATTAATTTAGGCAAATTAGAAAAGAAAAATTTGCCAATTTACAAGGAGAAAATTGTAAATTTAATACAAGACATTTCTAAATGTGTGAGAAAAAATGCTGGAAAAATAAGAGATAAAAGAAAATCAATAATAAGGAAAAAAAACAAATTTATTAGCAAGAAATTGCAAATTTATGAGAAAACCTATGAGAAATATAGTAAACTAATAAGAAAAGAAATCTTTTTAATTGTCCAGGAACAATATTACTTCACTTTTCTAGTTTTAGAAAGAAACTGATACATTGTAATTCATATAAAATAACATAACTGAGTGTTTCTGATTGGTGATGAATAATTTATGTTTAATTAAACCGGGGAAAAGAATCAGACTAATCTGACCGCAGTTTAATGGACACGGTGAAACACGACACCGATGAATGGTCACTGTGACATCACAAACATCAGTCAGGGCGCGGCGTGTGCACAGTCACGCCATCCTGTTCTCTCCATGTTGCTCTGTCGTTATTTTTCCCCACCTCATGTCTGTTTTTGTTTTGTGTTTATTTTGGAGTTTGTTCATCTTTGGGACTTTTTTTTATCGATAATTTGCTTTTTTTAATGGTTGGGTTTGTTGTTATTTTCAACCCCCCCCCCCCCCAAAAACCCTGCAGATAATGACCAAATAAAAACCTCTATCATCTGTGTGAGTGTGTGAAAAGCACCAGATGAGACTGAGCTCAGCCTGTCTGTGGTTACAGCTCCCCCTACAGGCCGCTCAAGCTAAAGACTGCAACCTGTTGGTGAACTAAACAGGTGTCGCCCCTTTGTCCCCGTCCTTGTCTCACCCCCGACTTTGGCTTCATTTTACCTCAGTATGCTGAGTCTGCCCCCCCCAAAAACAATCACTCCCTTTGTCCTGTTTTCCCACAATCCCCCACTGGACAGAGAGATAAGACATTCTGCACTGCAGCTCCTGTTAGGACCGTCAATATTTACTTTTACTCTGTGTGAGTGTGTGTGCATGTGTGTGTGTTAAATGCCTTCACAGCCAGGCAGCGGAGCGCCTGTGTGTGTGTGTGTGTGTGTGTGTTTGGTTGGCCTGATTTCTTGCAGCACTATGTGATCAATCTTTTGACAGTTTGCTGACTCGTTTCTTTGTCATGGACTCCCCTCCCCTCCTTGTCTCAGTCGCTGTCTGAGACAGAGGCTGTCCACACACACACACACACACACACACACACACACACACACACACACACACCCTTGATCACTGTCATTGGGGGGGTTATAAGCAAACACTGTCTGCCTCTCCTCCACCTAGAATGACTGAATATGAAGCTTCAGCTTCTTCAGCAGCTATACCGGGGGTTATTCCACCATATCCACCCAGTGTGGAAATTCTTAAAGTAAAGTCAGGCTTAAAATAGCTCAAAAAGCAGAGTAAAAGCAGCTCCTTGCAATGAAGAGAAAGGTATTCATATATGAGGAAAGGGAATAGAGCTGAGATGAGAGAGGGGGAAGGAGGAGAAGACGTGAAACCCAGCAGAGGCTCGGTATTGTGCTGCTAATGCAGTCCAGGCTTGGATAATCCAACAAAGGTTACTGTGGAGACCAACAATGAGGGTCCAAGGGGCCCCCGACCACCGAGACGCGACAGGCAAGGAGGGAGGAGATGGATGGGGGGAGGAGGAGGAATCAAAATCTACATCTCAAACTGTCTGAGCCTGATTTCAGTTTTAAGGTCTGTAAGATTCCTGTTTGTTGATCTGAAAACGCACCACTTCCTGTGCAGGGGAAGGCTTTTTCCTGAGAAAGGAGTGACACAACTACTGGTTTCAAGCTTTAGTCACTGCTGAGTGACACCATGGAAAGTTGTGGTTTAGTTTTTCTCTGCTGCAGTGCTGAAGACTGATTGTATCTGTAAACTGACTGAAATCAGTCTACGTGGGTGAAAGAGCAACACGTTTCCCAAAAACGCTGCTTCTGCAACTACTGGAGGTGGACTCAGTCGGCCCTCTGCATGGGAATTTAAACCCGAGTCGTTTTGACTCAAACGTGATTGTGATTTATTAAATATCCACCACATTTGAGCATTTTATTTATTTAATGAGTAGTATGCTCATTTTCTAATAGAAAACAGGGATCTTATAGCAGCCTGACGAGTCGCCCCCTGCAGGGTGAATAGTGCAAGTGTAAGTCGCTCCCATGTCGGCATCACTTTTCACATCCTGAAGCTACAGGTAGCCGATACTGCTGATGCTGCCTTAACTCACCATAATCGGCTAATTGGCTTTTACTTGTGCTATAAAACCAATCAGATAGTTCTGTAGGCGGGATAAACCTTCTGGGATTGGTTATAACATCAGGTTTTTTCTTTCATTTATTTTTCTGTAATCTTAAATGATGGTTTGGTAATTAAGTTTAACACAAGGTTATGAGTAGGGATGGGTACCGGTATCGGTTCTGACATAAACGGTAGCAACCAGACCGAAAAGCAGCACACATTTCGGTACTTTATTTTGGTGCTTTTTTTTGGTGCTTTTTTTTTTCCTGAGCTGTGACACACTTTAGATTCTAGCCAATCATTTTACGTTTCCGAGGATAGTAGGCGGGTCCAGGTACGTACGTTCTTTTAGAGCAGAGCTACAGATTAAAAATGCCCAAGGCGAAGCGGTCAAAAGTCTGGCTGTACTTCACAGCAAAAGATGCAAACTCAGCAGCTGCAACAAGTGCTTTAAGCTGATACTGTGATACTGTCAAAGGAGGTAACACCTCAAATCTGATGAAACACCTGGCGACACATAGTTTTTTTTAAAAGCAGAGAAATGCGCCGTATTTGATAGCTTGCTGCGAGACCTCACACCGTGCACATCTACTGCGGGTGTGGTGCCTGTTTTCGACCCGGAGTTAGCAACATCCCCCAAAAACCCGAAGAGGAGAGTCCTGGCCCCTAGCCCTGCCAGTGTAGCAGAAATGATGAGGATGATGATGCAGCAGCAGCCGTTCTTCTCTGCGTGAGTAGCTTAATGTTGTTCGTGTGTAATTTACGTTGAGTAGGCTAACCACGTTATTACATTAATGCACGTAAGGTGAACTAGCAAACATCATCATAGCTACATGCGGCTGTCTTCTTGTTTGATGGCAGATACTCCCTTCACCCTGGACAAAAAGGCTAAAATGACCAAAGAAAATGTGGAAAACAGCTAAACATGAGAGGTTTTTGGGCAAAGTTTGTTTTTTCCATTGTTTAAGCTGCTTCCAGCCAAGAGTGATACCATATATGCCCCATAGCTGCAGAAAAGGCTAACATTGTTATCTTTTTACAAAAAAACAGCTGAACATGAGAGGTTTTTGGACCAATTTTGTGTTCTCCATTCTTTAAGCACCGGTTTGAGCACCGTTTAAGCACCGGCACCGTTTCAAAAGTACCGGTTTGGCACCGGTATCGGATAAAACCTAAACGATACCCATCCCTAGATATGAGATTTAAAACAGACTTATTTACCACGTTCTTTTTTCAGGCCCAACAGCTGAAAATAAGTGAATAGGTAAAGCAAAGGTGAATCAAGTACAGTCGGTAAAGCATCAGAAGATCAAAATGAAATCATGAAAACCTAAAGGAAAGTGAGCCGTGGCAGTCTGAAGTTCAGGAAAATGAAAAAGGAGGAATTTGTCTGAAGTTAACGGTCAGCACTTGCTGGCTTTTCTTGCAGTTACTCAATGCAGGAGTTAACCTCTCAAAATATCACCGTGACATCTTTGAGCTTTAAATGCGTCTTCATTGGCTCTCTTGCATGAAACAGACTTTAGTGATGACTGACCTTCAGCTGTGTGAACCCTCAGTTTCCTCTCTCAGAAAAAAAAGAGCCTCAGAATGAATCCAGCAGCAGTTTGAGCGTCAGTATAAACAAGGCTCTCTGGATTTTCTTTGCTGCGTTTGCTTAGTTTCTTCTGTGCTCAGACCTTTAAGGCGACCATGAAGCTGTTACTTATTTATTTATTTGTTTTTGGCCGCTGACCCACGGCCTCCTCGCTCCCTCGTCCGTCCTCTCCTCTGCTCTCCAGATGCCGCCTCACAGATGGACGACATGCACAACGCTCGGCTGAATTTTATTTATTTGACTCGGACACACAGTTTACAGGAACGCAAGCAAACAGTTCCAAGGTCGGGTTAACCTTTTAGATCTCCAGTCTGGTCTTGATTTTACTTTTTACCAGCATTTATCTGTTTATATGTATCTGCCATTACTATTAACAGGTTTAAATCTCAAATTTCAAGGACCCCAGAATTCATTGGGTGAGGGTGGTTGGTTTATTTGTATTTTATTTTACTGTTGGGTCTAAAACTCTAATTATACTTCTTTATTACATTTTCTGAAACTGTGATCTTGCATGCACCATCAGCGCAACATGCACATGCATTTATGCAGCATGGATCACTTGCGAGGGCTTTGTTGGATATTCAAATAAGATAAACGAGTAGTCTACACGACTATTTCTAGTGTGGAAATATAGATTTTACTCATGTTTTACCACAGACTCCAAAGCGTTAGCCAAGTCTCGTTATGAAGGGTGTTTTGAAAACTGGATATGAAACCGCACACACACTCCAGACTCTAAAAGGGCATCCATACAGGATGTGACCAGCAGCAGAGACCATGGAAAGTCAACAACATGCAGCAACGACAGGCGTAATAACCGGTTAGTGACATGTAGTGGGCGAGTCCTGCATTAAACATTTCTCTATTTGAAGGTGAGCCACGAAAATGCCAACCAATGACAGCAGATGATTCTGTTAACTGACATATGACACTAAAGTAAATCAAGTATAGGGTTACCTAGGTTACCTGGAATCACCGCCAGCAGCAAAGCGATATGTGATGAGGAAATTGCCTCCTGTGTAAACGCTACTCGATAAGGACCATAATTTACGAAATGATCTTTGTGTTTAATTCAGTATGACCTGAAACTAACACCTGAGGCCAGAAAACATCAGGAAAGTGTCTACTGGGGTCACAAAGGGAGGAAGATGAGGCCCGGTTTCCCACAGTACAGTGTACATTTTAGGACATCGTCAGGTCTCAAGAAAAAAGTTGTCAGGTATCAGAGAAAAAAATGTCAGGTCTCAAGAAAAAAGTTGTCAGGTATCAGACAAAAAAATGTCAGGTCTCAGTTCTCAAGAAAAAAGTTGTCAGGTATCAGACAAAAAATTGTCAGGTCTCAGTTCTCAAGAAAAAAGTTGTCAGGTATCAGACAAAAAATTGTCAGGTCTCAGTTCTCAAGAAAAAAGTTGTCAGGTATCAGACAAAAAAATTGTCAGGTCTCAGTTCTCAAGAAAAAAGTTGTCAGGTCTTAGTTGTCAGGAAAAAAGTTGTCAGGTATCAGACAAAAAAATGTCAGGTCTCAGTTCTCAAGAAAAAAGTTGTTAGGTATCAGACAAAAAATTGTCAGGTCTCAGTTCTCAAGAAAAAAGTTGTCAGGTCTTAGTTGTCAGGAAAAAAGTTGTCAGGTCTTAGTTGTCAGGAAAAAAGTTGTCAGGTATCAGACAAAAAATTGTCAGGTCTCAGTTGTCAGGAAAAAAGTTGTCAGGTATCAGACAAAAAATTGTCAGGTCTCAGTTCTCAAGAAAAAAGTTGTCAGGTATCAGACAAAAAATTGTCAGGTCTCAGTTCTCAAGAAAAAAGTTGTCAGGTATCAGACAAAAAAATGTCAGGTCTCAGTTCTCAAGAAAAAAGTTGTCAGGTATCAGACAAAAAATTGTCAGGTCTCAGTTCTCAAGAAAAAAGTTGTCAGGTCTTAGTTGTCAGGAAAAAAGTTGTCAGGTCTTAGTTGTCAGGAAAAAAGTTGTCAGGTATCAGACAAAAAATTGTCAGGTCTCAGTTCTCAAGAAAAAAGTTGTCAGGTCTCAGTTGTCAGGAAAAAAGTTGTCAGGTATCAGACAAAAAATTGTCAGGTCTCAGTTCTCAAGAAAAAAGTTGTCAGGTCTCAGTTGTCAGGAAAAAAGTTGTCAGGTATCAGACAAAAAATTGTCAGGTCTCAGTTCTCAAGAAAAAAGTTGTCAGGTCTCAGTTGTCAGGAAAAAAGTTGTCAGGTATCAGACAAAAAATTGTCAGGTCTCAGTTGTCAGGAAAAAAGTTGTCAGGTATCAGAACACAAGGTACCAGACAGAGAGTTAAATCTTCCTGCAGGTGGCGGTGTTGTCATGTCCCACCTGGTACCTTGTGTTCTGATACCTGACAACTTTTTTCCTGACAACTGAGACCTGACAATTTTTTGTCTAATACCTGACAACTTTTTTCTTGAGACCTGACGATGTCCTAAAATGTACACCGTACCACAGACTTCTACAGGACTGAAGTCTTTCTGTGACCGCAAGGATCGCCCCCGGTGGCCTTTCAAAGGAATGCAGAGTTAAGGCACCTCTGTCACTTTACAGATCTGGAAGCTACATCAATCTTCGACATTGTCTATGTTTTTACTAGAATCCAAACTAAATAGTACCTGTAGCTTTAACCCCATCAAAAATATGATTTTCAGACTTCTAAGAAAGCCACCAGGCACGTCCCAGACACCGAATCTCATTCTTTTTCACCGCTGCCTGTTTATAAGTCAGCCACTGCTGGAGGGAAAATAGTTAGGCCCTTTTGAGCAAACAAATCTAAGATACCGAAACTAAACTATTAACAGAGAGACAGCTCTGAAGCCCACCTCTGAAAAGAGCCACTCAGAGTCTCACACGACTCATTACAAACAGAGTGTGTGTGTGTGTGTGCAAATATTTAGCAGCTCTTACTCAGGCGTGCATATCTGTAACAACGTTAGTGCATGTTTGCACATGCAAGAGTGCAAACTGTCAACGAGAGCCCTTCGTTGTGCATGTCTGTACATATTTGACAGCATTAAGACTGCGCAATGTGGGAAATTCACGAGTATGAGATGCAGACAGACTTTGTTTAAAATGTAAACACATACTGATCCTGTGTAGCTACATGCAGTTAACATCGAATAAAAGAGAAACTGAGCCAGTCTGCTGAGACGAACAGACCAGCTGTAGCCCAAATTTGACTTGAGAAACAGCAGGAAAGAGCAGTTTTAGGGAGCTAAGCTATGCTTACTGCTGCTAATTTTAATGGTTCGGCTTGAAAAGCTGCAGTTCCTCCCCACAGACTGTTAAAAAGTCAAACTTTATAGCACAAATAAACATGTTCACAGCAGGTTTCTCTCTTTAAGTAGGACTGCACAGCGTTTTTATCCCCTTTCCTCTATCCACACATGTTCAGAAGACATCCTGCACATTTTTAAAGCCTCTTTTTTTTGTGTGAGATTATTTCCTATAGCTGGTTTTCATGTCACTGTCTACCTGAGAAAACTGCAGTTCACCACAAGGCCACAAGCTATGCAGATTTTTGTTGAATAGGATGAAAACTATTACAAATAAGCTGCTGCAATTAAGGCTGCAAAACTTCTGAAACTGGCTGAAGGTGATTGTTGGCCATTTTAAAAATACAGACCCACCAGAAAAAGTATTTTCAGACAACAAAGCCACCCTAATAACACTTAACAGCAGGTTTAAAGGTCACTTGGGCAGAAATAAAGGTGCATGAGAGTCAGAAGACTATAATATAACGCCAAATCAGCCTTCTGTTGTGTATTCAAATGAAATAAAGACGACCTTCACATGCTAAATGCCTCTCAGCTCTATGAATGTGGTGCACACAAACAAACTCTTTGTCCCTGTTTTAGTTTGCTGCAGTCTGCCCACCTGCTCCAAAACACATGTTGGTGTCTTTGGATAGTTTCTTCCTTCATCAGCTGTACGATGAGTAATTTGAACTCTTCACCTGGATACTAGAGCCATGATTTGATGTTCCACCCTCTTGTACAATTTTGGTCACTTCTGGCTCCACACAAACAAAATGCTAAAGTTCAAAACAAACCGTCTGTGTGTGTTTCATTCACTCACCCCGAAGCTATGAGCGCTCTGGACTGAGCCATGGCAATCCTCTGCAACGCCGGTCTGCTCAGGCCGGCTAAGCTTGATCGCTGCGGTAAAGGCGCGTGGCACACTGTCGCTGCGGACGATGCTGACCGCTGCGGCTTCATCACCACCGGTGATGGAGTTGGCACAGGAGAAGGAGGCGTGGTTACGCTGCTGGCAGGGGTGATCAGGGTGGCGGTTGGCACCGAGTCGCTGGCTGAAGATGAGGAATGCTTGGGCGGAACGGACGGAGGGTTCGGGTTGGATGTGGGGGGCTGAGGTGGCGGGAGCGACGGCGGAGGCGGCCTGCTGGAAGACACGGAGATCCCCATGGAGGAGGCGCCGGCGGTGAGGGCGGCGAGAGACTGAGCGAAGAGCTGGGCGTTCACCCTCTGGGAGGCGGTGTTCTTGGAGATGGCGAGGCCGTGCGGCAGCGTCTGAAAGTAGCTGGAGTTGGCGTTCTGCTGCTGTCCCCGTCCCAGGGTGGCTGATTTCGATGGACTAAGCGATTTAGAGGGGGGTGGCGCTGAGTTCTTGGGTCGCTGCATGGTTAAAGATCGTCTTCCCAGAGTCTGTATCCCTCCTCCTCCTCCTGTATTGGCCTTCACGCTGAGGACCAGCATGCACTGCTGGCAAGAACAAGGCTGGCCTAGTGCTGTGGGTGGCAATCCTCCATTAGGGTAGACAGAGCTTCCGACCCCCATGCTGGCTCCTGACACCCCAACGCCCAGCAAGGCCCCAGTCAGGCCTCCGCTCGCGCCCACGCCTCCTCCTTTAGGTAGAGGGAGCGGACCGGACACTATGGGGTAAGCCACGTCAGCACGCCGCTGGATCCTCCGACACCTCTGGCTCTGTCTGTTCACCTGCAGGAAGACAGAAAAATGAATTTTCAGAAATAAAGAAATAAAGATCGCATCCTGCAAGAAAGGTTCAGGGTGCACACGAACAAACCTGCGTCATGTTCTGGAAATCAATGAGGTAGCAGAAGCCGAGCGGCGTCAGGTCGAGGCAGGGCTGCTGACGACTGTGGGCGCTCTCGATGGCGATGGCCACCTCCATGTCATACGGGGTCCATGTGCCTGCGTCGTTTTCCCACTCCCACTGCCAACCTTGACCCGGGGCTGAGGCTGGATCATAAAAACTCCTCCGTACCGGACGGATGGTTCCTAAAAGACACAAACAAAACTCTGGGTCAATTTCAGCCTCTTTGTCCTGACAGCTAAGTAAAGATGCCACGCAGAGATGCAGAGTTTAAATGTCCACATAAGAACCTCCGTTCGAGCCAGGAGATGCAAATCCCTTTGGATCAGGAAGGTCAAATCTGTGCTGTGATGATCACTTGTGAGTAAAGAAGCAACCAAAGGCAAAACAAAGCTAGAGGAATTATGAGATCACATGTCCGAGTGAGCGCAGACCAGGACACGCCGGATTAATGCCCTCATGTACAAGTAGTTTAAATGTTGTGACTAATCATGAGACACTGGAGAACATTAACATAGCTTTGGGATTCGACGACGGATGAATGTGATGATAGAAATTGAAGTCAGAGAGCACAGGCCAGCACAAACAAACTTTATTGAGGTTTTCTAGACAAAATTGTTACAAGTAGGCCTTTATATATTTCATTACTCAGCTGTCAGTGTTCCGTTATTTTATGTCAGTTATTGTAAGTAATTTCCAATTGAATGCTGGGTATGTGGTCAGTATAATCCCAGAATAAGGACACGTCATAGTGTTTTATACTATAAACACTACCAAACAGAACTGAAATGCGACCCTGTAATGCATGAAAACTGAAGTGGGGTGGCTAATGTTTTTATTTATCAAGTTCTATGATGAACTTTTGGTCTTGGTGTAGGGAACCATTTATATTTTAGGGGGTGCGCTGATTGGTTTAATAATGTCTCTCAGCTGGAGCAGGAAAACCTTGGTGACCCACCAGAAGAATTGGAGTATGGTGGTCTGGGTTAAAATATCAATACAGTCTAAATATCAGGTGTGTGGCTACAAGTTGGTGACCTTTTCCTGGATTCTGGCTCCACTGACAGGTGAGTCATGACTGGTAATCGGCGTGGGTGGCATGTTGAACCTCACCTCGTCAATTAACATCACATTTAGGAGGTCAGTTGAAATGAATGAGAACATGTACGCAAGCTCGTGAATGTAAAAAGACAGAAAACAGAAACGTGTCTGTGGGTGAGAAAGGCTCGGATACGTGAGAGAAAAATAAATGGATGAGGTTACTAAGTTCATATGTACGGAGCCCCGCAGGGGACATGGGAGAAAAAAAAATTAAGACGGACTTTTGCGAGATCTCGCAAAACAAACTCGGGATCTCGCAAAAGTTTTGCGAGATCTCGCAAAACAAACTCGGGATCTCGCAAAAGTTTTGCGAGATCTCGCAAAACAAACTCGGGATCTCGCAAAACTTTTGCGAGATCTCGCAAAACAAACTCGGGATCTCGCAAAACTTTTGCGAAATCTCGCAAAACAAACTCGGGATCTCGCAAAACTTTTGCGAAATCTCGCAAAACAAACTCGGGATCTCGCAAAACTTTTGCGAAATCTCGCAAAACAAACTCGGGATCTCGCAAAACATTTGCGAAATCTCGCAAAACAAACTCGGAATCTCGCAAAACTTTTGCGAGATCTCGCAAAACAAACTCGGGATCTCGCAAAACTTTTGCGAAATCTCGCAAAACAAACTCGGAATCTCGCAAAACTTTTGCGAGATCTCGCAAAACAAACTCGGGATCTTGCAAAACTTTTGCGAGATCTCGCAAAACAAACTCGGGATCTCGCAAAACAAACTCGGGATCTCGCAAAACTTTTGCGAAATCTCGCAAAACAAACTCGGGATCTCGCAAAACTTTTGCGAGATCTCGCAAAACAAACTCGGGATCTCGCAAAACTTTTGCGAGATCTCGCAAAACAAACTCGGGATCTCGCAAAACTTTTGCGAAATCTCGCAAAACAAACTCGGGATCTCGCAAAACAAACTCGGGATCTCGCAAAACTTTTGCGAAATCTCGCAAAACAAACTCGGGATCTCGCAAAACTTTTGCGAGATCTCGCAAAACAAACTCGGGATCTCGCAAAACTTTTGCGAGATCTCGCAAAACAAACTCCCAAAAACAAACGCAAAACAAACATCCCAAGCAAAACAAACTCGGGATCTCGCAAAACTTTTGCGAGATCTCGCAAATGTTTTAGCCGCATTCTTCGGACGCTGGCTCGAAGCCGACCGGGAGGTCGAGGCACGATGTGCCGGGAAAGCGAGATCTTGCAAAACTTTTGCGAGATCTCGCAAAAGTCCGTCTTAATTTTTTTTCTCCCATGTCCCCTGCGGGGCTCCGTACATATGAAATATTCGATTTTTATAAATGTCTTTGCAAAAATTTAAAAAACCAAAACCCTCAAAGCCAACAGAGCCGGTCACTTAGATTTACTTTGCTTCACTTCTGGCCGTGCTGCTCCTGTGCTGGTGTTTCATATTTGCCTGAGTTAAAAATCTGAAGGTATTTACATCGTAGAAAATCTGAATTTTAATGAACTGCCCTAACTTTTCAACCTCACACGAACTAACGGTCAGCACAGATGGTTGTAAAACACTTAGGAGACTCTGCACATCTCGGAGGAGTAACTGTTGTTGTAAACAGAACAGCGGACCCAAAACCCAACAAAGAAAGTCATGAAAACTCCAATAAAGATATGAAAAAAGTGAAAAGAGAAAGCAGAGAAATTTGCCTCGAGTCTGATCACATGAGCTGAACTAAATCTGTGGGTGGATTGATTTAGATATATCCCGATTCCACCCCGAGAGATATGATCTTGTGGCCTGATCGGCCACCCCTAAGTGAATAATAATCTAATTTCCCATTAATAGGCAGCGTGCCTGCAGAAAGAGCAGAGACGCTGAGAGGAACTGAAAAGGGCAACAACTGATGGCTCCATGATGCAGCCTCTCGAGCTGCATGCATGATTTTCATTAAAATACTTCGATGAGTTTCCACCACAACAGCTCCATAAAGGGGACGGGAGAGTCCTCTTCTGACAGTCACATGCTCGTATTGTTGTGTTTTCACTCTCAGTCTAACTAACAGTCTGCTAAACAGTCAAAAGATTTTTTTAAATACCACATGAAATACTCAGAACAGTGTTTCTCTGTCCCCCCGTGGGGCCGAGGGATGGCAGGAGGCTCCCTAAGCCAACCAACCAGAAACTACCACCGTCTCCAGGGGAACGGGCTATTCAGTCAAAGCCAGGGCAAGAGCAGGAGGGCATATGTGTGAGAGGCTGTTATAAAGAGGTTATACTGGCAGAGGCATAAGCACACAAACCTAAAAAAACACCAAAGGAAGTGAAGAAACAGAGACAGGGCGAATGATCGAACTGAGATATCAAACTCTGCGTTGTGCCTGGAGATGTGCAGGAGTTCACAAGAACATCCTCAGTGTGTGGGAGACGAGAAACGGTGCTTCCCCTCCTCCTCCTCCTTCACACTCTGTTGAATGGACAGCACAGCGGGGAGCACTTGACCTGCTGATTACCATGAGAAACGTAATTTCTCTCTTTCGAACTGCAAAGAAACTACAAAGAGAACAAGTTCATTCAGCCTGAGACAAACGGCAGACTGAGGCCGACCTTCGCCGCTGTCTGTCTGTCCTTCGTGATGTTAGCCCACCGTGACAGCAAAATGTGAAATCTGGCCAGACATTTCCTAAATTTAGAGGCAGAGAGACCCAAAAAGGTCTTAATGTGAGGTATGACCCCGACCAAGATGAGAGCGAGAATTTAAAGTTCAGTCACGACTTGTTGGTGTTTTCTGGTGAGAAGAACCTGCAAAACGCTCAAGCAGCCTTTGTGGTTAGAGCTGCGTCAAACCCAGAAAACACCCAAAACACATATAATACGAACCCTTTAGCAAGTACAGACATAGCTACCGCCATTAGATCCGCCGCCGCTAATGCACTCAAAGTAAACACAGGACAGATCAGGGCTCGTTGTCACTGATGCTCAAACCTGATTCAAATCTGATCTCTGATCATAATATTGGATTAGTGCATACCTACACAGAACACCACACTCTGTACACGAAAGCAGGAGGAGGAGGCATTGTGGGAAAAGGATTCGCTGTTCTGCATCTGTGTACTTTGTGTGTAGTTACAGCTTAATCTGTGCTGGACTCCCACTCAGCAGGCCAAGGTCTTATCACAGAGAAGACGAGCTGCCCTTTGTTTCTGAACACAGTATCAACATCTGAAAGGTTTCCGTGTGCATACCGATCTTTTTCTGCATATCACACGGCCTTGACAGCTCATTTCCAGATAACTGCGAAAGTCACATGAGCCCTTTTTTGCACTGCGGCCCTAATGTTTCCTGACGTCCGACTCTCGTCTGGGAGCATCTTCATATCCAATATTCATAGAAAACAGGAATATTAATTATGCATTTACAGCGATTATTACTTAAAAAGGCTTAAAAGAAGAACTGTGTACCAGCAGCTAACAGTAAACTAGCAACAGCCAAGTTAAAACCTACAGCACATGTTACAGTCTCAGGACACATTGTCTTTTAATAAGGTTCCAAATACAGACAGTATCAAATGATTTGTGTAGCTACTTCTTACGGTGAAAACATTGTGCACTCCACTTCCAGCATTGGATGGACTTTGTACTGGATATGGCAGCCTCGCTTCTGTCAGTCTGCCCAAGTGCAGCTGTGGCTACAACTAGGACTAGTCACGATTAGTCGACTAGTCACGATTAGTCGACTAGTCACGATTACGTCGACTATCAAAATCGTCGATGACTAATTTAATAGTCGACGCCTCGTTTGAAGCTTTGTAAGATCCCAAAAGACGCAGGAATAAATAGTAGGATTTAAGAGTGTAATAACGGACTGAAACAGAAGATGGCAGCACTGCATGTACAAGGATGCCAGCTGCCGCTAAACCCCGAAGAAGAAGAAGCTGTGTCCCAGAATTCATAGCGCAGCCCAGCTCAGTTTCCAACAATGGCGGCAGCTAGTTCGTTTTAATATTACTCTTATTATTCTTTCTGGGTCACAAAATAAACATTTAACATATTTTCAGGCGAGAATGTAGCTGTGTAAACCTCAAATATCTGCTCAGTTTATCAAGACACCACATATTTTCAAAAGCGCTCCGACGTTTTCGGAGACGTCTGTTACCCACTAGCTCGTTAGCTAGCCAGGGGCTAGGCTAACTAGAGCCGTGAGAGCACCGGACTCCCGGCAAATCTCGCTACTCAGGTTAAACATGATATATAAGTCACTTAGATAACTTAAAAATGTTATTGTTTGGCTTTTTTTTAGTATTTTATTTGTTCCTGAGTAAATCGGTTTGGCTGAGATTAAAGTTATAGTTTTTACACAGCTGAATAAACGTCAAGCAGACAACTGATTATCAGAAGTGTGAGATGCTCAAGAATTTACTCCGGTGTCCTGTTATATTTTAGATAGCAAGGAGTTTATTAAACTTCACCGAAACAATCTGCAAATTTCATTAAAATTAATAAACTATCATCTTGTCTTTATGTTTAGTTAGCACATACCTTAAACACTTAAAGCTGTAAGCTAATGATAGTTATATAAGAGCAGATGCTGCTGGTGCAATAAGCTGTATGTTTTATGTCCAATGGATGATGATCTGATTAGTCAACTAATTGCAAAAATAATCGGTGACTAGTCGACTATCAAATTAATCGTTTGTGGCAGCTGTGGCTACAACTGTGTTTTGCCTCCACCAGTGTGTGAATGTGAGAGTGAATGAATAGTGCAATTTTAAAAGCGCTATATAAATGCAATCCATTATTACTGTTATTGTTACTGGGAAGCTGACAGGTTAAAGACCAGTTGTTCAACTGATGCGAACATCCACCTGGTAAGTCAAGGTTGCCTTGGATGCGCAAAAACAGTTAATAGCTTTGTAAATATTCACTAAGCTTGAGAACATCTGACCTTATTTTACTTCGACAGCTGCATGACAGCTAAAAATAAACCAGTTCCATAACTCATCAACATCCAGTCGGTGGCCAGCAAACCACTAAGGTTAGACTTTAGTCGCATTACAAAAGATGGACGTAGCTTCCAGATCGGAAAAAATAAGCACTTTATATTTAATGGCCAGCAGGAAACCATAATGTTTATCAGTGGAAAAAAGGCCCTCAGCTCTGAGCTCAGTTAGTCTTTTTTTGTTTTTAATTAAGTTAATTTTGGCCTTTTTACGAGTCACAAAGGAGGACAACGCTCGTTAACCGGAAGTCGTTAGCCAATGAGCTGTTCTTCAGCCTCTCAGTCAGATCCACTCCACACTTCCAGTTTCAAGACACCCCGATGGCGACAGTGAAAACGCTCAGCTGGAACCTTATGGACTTGTTTACAGGCTGTCACATACACAAATAACAGTAAGCTAGTATCTGTGGAAACATCAGCCTGGCCAGTCTCTTAATCAGGGCGTAACATATAAAATAATTGTGCAGTACATGACTAAACTGACTGGATATCAGCCATGACATGACTGATCCAGAACCAGTCCAGCCCAGTTCTTCTGGCAAAGCCTTTCCAAAACTCTGACATAATCGAGGCAGGTCGCCTGCTATGGCTTCAAGTTAGGTTGCATAAATGTGAAGCTAATCAGCTCCATTCATAGAGGTCGTGTTTAGCATATTTTACATGAGAAAATGAGAATAGTGGATATTCAATAAAGAAAGGTAACGTGAGTGGAGAGAATGGGGATTGTTTTAAGGCCAGAATTTTAGAACTGGCACAACATTTTATATCTGCAACTTCATAAACAAAACACAGACTGTCTCCTCCCTACAGAGCCTGTGCAGAGGAGTCAGTGCTTTCAGCAGCTCCTGCAAACTGAGCACTTATAATGCAGTAAATTTAACCAAACAGCTGGACAGGTGGACTGACATCTGACCTGGACAGCACCTGACGTGCTGTCTCAGCGAGCTTCGTCTCCTGTTTCAGCAAATACAGACAGCAGAGAAGTACAAGGCAGACGTGGACCTCCGGCTAAAAATGTAAATCTGCATCAGCTGACGAGGAATCTGCTCGGAAGGGACTACAGCCACCGGCCATTCCTGTTACGTTACCCCTCTGAGGTCTGGGAGGTCACTGGTGATGACCCGTGAATGACCTGCAGGCACCGTCTCATGCTACCAGTAGTGCCAAGGACACTTACAAACCGGAAAACCCCAATAACACAGCAGGCTGGAAAATCCCCCCGTGGGATGCATGTGAGGGAGGAATTCTCCCTGTTTCTCAAATATGAATTTCAGGCCCTCCCTTCATACTGGTTTTCTCAGTCAGTCAGGAGAAACTGGGCGTGGGTGTTTGTGCACTCGTGTGTTTACTGTGGGTATGCTGGGTGTCCTCCATAAAAGGGTCTGATTAAAGCAGTTACAGCTGTAGGAACGAGCATGTGTGTGTCTGTCCGTGTGTCGTATGGGGAAAGCTTCATAGCTGCGGTCCCTCTCCTCGCTCTTATAGTACCACACCTCTCCCAAATCATCCATCTGTCAGAGTCGGATCAGCACGCGGCGCTCGGCTGCTTTCGCTTGTCGCTCACGTTCGAAATCAAGCGAAGCGTGTTTTGGGTGTAGCCGATTCCTGGATTTCTGCTTCGAAGAAAAAGAAAACTGCAACATAATGAGTTGTTAAATGAAGCCAAGAGAATGCACACTGTGTGTGTGTGCGTGTGTGTGTGTGTGGGTGTGTGTGTGGTGGAGACCCAACAGCAAAAGTAAATAAGGAAAACGTGTGAATATCACAGAGCTCAGGCAGCACAAAGAGGCCTGAAGCAGGTGGAGAAAGAAACTGGCCATCTGGTCTTTATTGTTCTCTCTCTCTGTCTTTACCACTGACCCCTCCCTGCATTCAAACACACACGCACACACACAACATTGCAGACTGACCAGCAGGCGCACACATGTTAGGGTCGGGTCATGCTTTATGCCGCTCTCACTTCTCGTCCATGTGAGAAAGTCTGGGATGAGCCGACACTTCCTCTTCACACTTCTCGTATCAGCCACACGTTAATAATCTGCTTAGAAAGCTTGAACCTGTCTCACAGACTCCACGATCACTCTTTACCAACACGATTATTACAGCATACGTGATTTTTCTTTGGTCCCAAATTCCTCTGTGCAGGAAAACTCTGAACGTGTACGTTTCCTTAGTGACCTGTATTTATTGTGTTTCCAGAAACATCCAAGTGATCCTAAATTCTACTTTTTACGGGGTTTTGAGCAGTAAAATAGATTTTTATGTGTATTCAGGACCAAGGATTATAAATAGAAACCTTTTTTGCATTTATTTTTGCTCTTAAGCTCTCAGTTTGTCTTGTATTACAAATCAAGTGCACCGCATCACATTACAGCTCTGTGATTTTTGCCCCTGTAAACTCATTCACCATTTAGTGGAGCCTGAGCGAAGACGAGATCTGTGTAAAATAAGTCAAACACAGAGTTTCTGTAGGTTCTTTGTTTACAAACTGTTTGGAAGTCGTTCTGCTACCTTCAGAACAAGCAGTTCATCGAACACGAGCACCCAAAATGATTACCTTGGATGCTGTGTGCATTTTTTGGTAGTGTATGTGAAAATAAAACAGCTTCCTTCGAGCCGGATTTGAACCAGCGACCTAAGGATCTCTGCTGTTTCCACCTACAGTCCTCCGCTCTACCAACTGAGCTATCGAAGGAGACAAACAACCTGTCCACACGTTTAAACCCGTCTTCTGATATGGTAAATGGTCTGTATTTATATAGCGCCCTACTAGTCCCTAAGGACCCCAAAGCGCTTTACATATCCAGTCATCCACACATCCACCCACTGGTGATGAAGCTACATTGTAGCCACAGCCACCCTGGGGCGCACTGACAGAGGCGAGGCTGCCGGACACTGGCGCCACCGGGCCCTCTGACCACCACCAGTAGGCAACGGGTGAAGTGTCTCGCCCAAGGAAACAACGACCGAGACTGTCCAAGCCGGGGCTCGAACCGGCAACCTTCCGATTACAAGGCGAACTCCCAACTCTTGAGCCCCGATCGCCACGATATAAATGACTGTTGCAGTCAAAACACTCACTAGCATCTTAAAATGTTTCTTCGTTGTGTTTACTGCATAATAAAAGTGCACATTTCAAGAAGATGAATAATTGGGTTAAATAATAAATATGACAGCATTAATTAAAACCCCGTGACTGTGACCCGCTGCCATAAACATAAACACTGACTCTTCGTCTGTCACCAGATAGCATCCTTAGACTCGCCGTTTGTCTTTCAGCCCAAATGCTTCAGCGCCGTGTGTGAAAAAACCAACATCATTGAAGCCGAACTCAAACCAGCAACCTAAAGATCTCTGCTGTTTGCAGCTACGAGGCTTCAGCTTTCAAGCTACCGACTGAGCCTGAAGCTGAACCAGTCAGCTGGAGGAAGTCGTGACATTTCAAACACCTTGCGAGTCACAGAAAACCCTGGAGACACAGGCGTCCTTCCTTATCAGCTTTATAAATGACAGAAAGCTGACAGGCCCTGGGTCGCTGACAGAATTTAAATACATCACACTGGGTCACTGAAACCACAGCGGGCATTTTTCACTGCTGTCTATAGAGCAACAGTTTACCAGTAATTAAAATCCTTAGACGCTGCTGGGACTTGAAATCATGAAAACCCAAAGGCAGTCGGGTTGGGTCATTGGTGAAATATATGTTTTCTGTTCTGTAGGCTTTGATTATATTGTAAATTTACACTTCCAATGATTCTTTTCTTCACTGAACTCAAACAGACTGAGAGGTTTGCTGCTCCAAAAGGCATCATTTCAAGTGTTTTTGGACAAAATATTTAAAAAATCCACATCTGCAAACCAGATGTTCAGATTTAGTTTGAAACAGACTCTTGAAAGTAACAAATAACTTTCTAAACTGGATCTTTGTATCGTTTACAATAAATACAGCCAGTTTAAGCAGCTAAGATTGGACAAACACGCGTGTCTCGTTCGTACACTGATTACGGTCGGCCGCCAAGTGCCCCTTGAATGAGCCCGTCCCCCCGGTTCAGCTGAGGTCTCCTCACTCCTTGTTCTCATCATCATAGGAGTCCTTTGAATCATACATTGGCTAGCCCATCAACCCAGGACCAAACTGAATTGGGAGACCAGCATGCCTCCCAGATGACCACAGGGCGGACCGAGGACACGCTGGAGAGATCGCACCTCTCGACTGGCTTGCGAACACCTCGGTGTCCTTCCAGAGGAGCCGGAGCGGAGGAAAGAGGCATGCGCTTGACTGGCTTGACCCAGGAAAGTGTGAGAAAATAAACTGAGACATGAGATGTTTTTTTAACATCACATGTATCTGTCATAGATAAAGGAAACAGTGTGATAACCACAAACAGAAACATTAACTAAAAGTTTTCCCATATAAAATCGAAACCTTATTTTAGTCCGTAAAACAGCTCAGTCACTCGAGGGTTGAAATAATGCAGCATGTCACATGTGGGAAGGTTTTATTCTGTGTTCAAATGTTCATATTTCTAATTCTATGAAAGCCAGATGAACCAGAATGGATGAAATCACATTCGCTGGCAGCGGTGTAAAGACTATGTGCTCGCTATTCTTAGTTCTTAAAGTCTGGCACATTTTGCTTGGACTAAATCTAAATAAGGACTCCTCAGCAGAGCTTAGCAAGCATCTAGCATACAGCGCCATGCACATCCAGTATCATCCCCCCGCTCCTCCAGACCCTCTTAAATCAGATCTGCACCGAAACATTGTGACATCATCCTTTTTAACTTTCCTTCACCCGTTAAGAGGACGACGAAGATTTCTTCCCCATCTTTCAAACGTGACGTGTCCCAGTTTGAACCCAACCTGAACCAGAAGCAAATGAGCCGAAACTACTGCATTTTTAACAACTTCTCGAAAAATATTCCCCGACCTCGTAGCTCCGCTTCTCCATTCATCATCCTCAAACGGCCCCCCGAGCGCCCTCGAGCAGGGCTCGGGGCTGGCGAGACTGATGAACACCACCGGAGTCTTTATGAAGACGGGGATGGAAAAATTCAAATTGACACACTTGGAAAGGTCGCACCGAGACCGGATTGTGGCGCATTCTCGCAGCAATAAAACCGAAACGAGACAAAAAGAGGATGATAAGACGAACCTGCTTCATGCGCTTTGTTTCGTCTCGACTTTTGTCCTCACTTTCACACTTTCTGTTCTTCGTCCTGATTTCTCACCCTCCTGCTGTCTGATGCCGTCTCTTCCTCTTCCCTCATCCTTTGCTTTCTCTTTTTCCAGCCAAACTGCAAACTTGCGCCAGCTTTTGTAATCTTAACACTGAGATTAGGGCGACTACCTAAGCTGAATAAATAAAACGAGCTCCTGAACATTAAAGTACACCCCATTATCTTCATTCCCTGCTTCTTATTTTTATTCTTGGACTTGCTTGAGTTTGCATTATTCACACTTCATAATAATCCTTCATGTCGCACCGAGATTTGAGAGATATGGCATAAGAGGGTTAGCATACAAGTGGATGAAAAGTTACCTGGATGACAGATATCAATATGTCGAATTCAATAATGTAAAATCTAAGCAGTTGAAGGTAACTTGTGGTGTTCCTCAGGGCTCTGTGCTGGGCCCTAAATTATTTATATTATACATAAATGACATATGTAGCATTTCCAAACTGTTAAAATGTGTATTGTTTGCTGATGATACCACTCTGTATTGCTCAGGTAAAAACCTAGAACAGCTTCTGACTACAGCGGAAAAGGAGTTAAATATATTAAAAAACTGGTTTGGTGTAAATAAGTTATCATTAAATATAAAGAAAACAAAATTTATTATTTTTGGCACTAGACAAATGAAAAATGTATCTAAAATCAGGGTTAATGGAATTGAAATTGAAAGAGTGTACGAAAATAAATTTCTTGGAGTGATAATTGATGATAAGCTGAGTTGGAAGTCTCATATAAACCATGTGAAAACAAAAATGTCAAAAACCATTGCTATTCTCTATAAAACAAAGCATGTCCTGAACAAAAAATCATTATACACACTCTATTGTACTCTGTTGCTTCCATATATGACTTACTGTCTGGAGATATGGGGTAATGCATATAAAACGAACACTCTTCCTATTTTCAAGTTGCAAAAAAGAGCTATAAGAATTATAAACCAATCAAACTATATAGAACCAACTAACATTTTGTTTATTAATCTGAATACCCTGAAATTTTATGATTTAGTTGAATATAAAATGGCACAGATAATGTATAAAGCACAAAATAACTTGCTTTGCCCCAGTACTCAGAAGCTGTTCAAAGTCAGAGAGAGTCAATATGACTTAAGGGGAACAGATTTCTTTAAAAAAAAACAAGATAAGGACAAATATAAAGCAGAGATGTGTTTCTGTTAGAGGAGTTAACCTGTGGAATAGTTATGACAGTGATTTAAAAAGGTGGAGTTCATTTTCCTTGTTTAAAAATATGTTTAAAAATAGAGTATTAGAAAAATATATATATCAAGAATGAAAAGAGCAAAAAAAACAAAAACAAAAAACAAAAAAACCTCTTGATTCTTTTGCTTTGATGTAGTTACTTACTAAGGTGGAAAGTTTTTTGTTTTTTTCTTGTTTGTTTGTTTGTTTGTTTTGTTTTTGCTTTGTTTGCCTTCTCTCACCCCAACCGGTCGCAGCAGATGGCCGCCCCTCCCTGAGCCTGGTTCTGCCGGAGGTTTCTTCCTGTTAAAAGGGAGTTTTTCCTTCCCACTGTCGCCAAAGTGCTGCTCATAGGGGGTCATATGATTGTTGGGTTTTTCTCTGTATCTATGAAGCGCCTTGAGGCGACATTTGTTGTGATTTGGCGCTATATAAATGAAATTGAATTGAATTGAATTTTATTATTTGCTTCGAGCCCTGTGTACAGGAGCTGCATGCTAAAAGATCTTTTGTTAAAAGGGTTGGCGTAATAAGCAAATGCTTCAGCCAATACCTTTTGATTAGCCTTGTCTCGTGCTTTCTTGCTTTGTGGTAAATCTTTGTTCTGTCTTCACTGAGATATTTGAATGCTAATCAATAAAACATACAAGGAATTTGCTTCTCTCTGAACTGGACCCCTGTTTTCTTTCCGTCTACATGCGCCAAACAAAAGAAGTGTGCAGCTACCAACAGTACAGCTCTTTAATCTTCGGCCTCTCGTCACGGTCAGATGGATACCTCTGTCTGCTGGGTGTAGTTCAGTAGAAACATGCAACGAGATTCACGGTTTCTGGACAGCGACATTGTTTTTTTAGGGGTGAACTCACACTTTAAGGCTAAAAAGCTCCCCGAGAAGCAGCAGGGACATAAATATTTACTGATGCCTTCACATGCTTTCCTATATGTGTGCGCACAGGCGGTGAGTGACGCCCCCCCGGAGGCCTCCCAGTAACAGTAACTCGACACGCAGAGTTTCACAACAGAAACGCTGAGCTCTGACCCTTCCAGCTTCTTCGTCTCACTTTCCCTGGACTTCCTTCTGCACAGAAAACAAGCTGACGCTCTGCAGGACACTAGCTCGGCTTTCTTCGGTCTGCTTCTCGAGGATTAGCGAGCGGCGGCGTTGCACAACCGGAACAGCAGTTTCAATTCAGACATTTTTATGCAACAGCCTTTGCAAACATATGCTAATGCACTGACGGGGTAAACAGAAATGGTTTTAACACTGACTCGGGGCACTCCTGTCACATTGCTGTGTTTGTGTTTTACTTTGGAGGTTACGTCTCTCACGTGTCACATGTGTTTTCACTTTCTGCTTTTGTTTCCTTCCCTCCTTTGTGATTGTCTGTCCACCCTCCTTAGTTCCACCTGTGTTTGATTTCCTGCGGTTTTAAGAGATAATAAAAAGTCCGCCTGTTTCTCCTGAATAGCATCGGTAAGAAATCGGGATTCCTGGAAGCTGCTTGATTTCTGCTATTATCTTATTGGCTGCAAGCAATTAAAAAATGATAAACGCTGCGAGCATTTAAAATTCACACAGGTTCATAAAGTGCTAATGTGTTTAAGTCAAAGGAGCTTGCAAAGAAAAGCGTCTGGACTTCTTTAAGTTACTTGAAGACGTTTCACCTTCATCCGAGAAGCTTCTTCAGTTCTAAGGTCAAATGGTGGAGAGTCCCAGATATAAACCTAGTGGGAGTTTCCCCCCACAGAGGGACAAAAGGACCCCCTGATGATCCTCTAATCGCCTGAGCCAAGGTGTGGAACTGGGTGTGGGTCCCAATTGACCTTAGAACTGAAGAAGCTTCTCGGATGAGAGGTGAAACGTCTTCAAGTAACTTAAAGAAGTCCAGACGCTTTTCTTTGCAAGCTCCTTTGACTACGATGACCTGGATGACTGAGAACCTTCACAGACCTTATGTGTTTAACTACGGAGGCCTGCAAGGGACTTCTGCGAGATCTCACAAAGGTTTTGAGAGATCTCACAAAATAGGCCGCATCCTTCGCAGGGTGCATCTGAAGGCCGATTACTTCACAGCCAGACGACGAAGGCTGTCTCAATTTGAAGGCTGCTTCAAATGCATCCTTCATTTCCCCGAATTTGATGGATGGGTCGGGTGTATCCGCGCGGCCCAGCCAATTCCAGTTTCCAACATTGGCGGCAGCTAGTTAGTTTTAATATTACTCTTTCTGGGTTACAGAAAGTGTAAACTTCAAATTTCTGCTCGGTTTATCAGGACATCACATATTTGCAAAAGTCTTCGGAGACGTTTGTCACACACCTGCTCGAAGATGACCGGGAGGTCGAGGCCGACTAGAGCCAGAGGGAACACCGCACTCTGGGCACATCATGCCTCGACCATCTCGACGGTGTCGGAAGGATGCGGCCTATTTTGCAAGATCTCGCGAAAGTTCTTCTTCATTTTTTTTTCTCCAATGTCCCGAATTGTCCGTATTTAACCTCTTCACACTTCTTTCACTTGATAGTTTTATCTTCCTTTGTAAATTTAGCCACTCTGCAGTCCTGTCAGTGGGCTGTTTGTGATACGCGTATGACGCCGGCTCATATCTAGATTCTGGGTAGATTTATTTATTAATTTAATTTATTTATTATTATTTATTTTATTATTATTTATTTATTTATTATTTATTTATTATTATTATTTATTTTTAAATTTATTTATTTTAATTTATTAATGTAGATTTATTGATAACCTTTGTATTTGGAACTTTCTTCACCTGTGGGCCTGAATGGAAACTCCAACTGTTATCTCTTTAGATAACAGTACATTTACAGCGATGCTGTTCATTCTCTTAAAGATATTTACTATCACACCAAAGAGAGACGGCACGTCCAGGCATGTGATTTAATTTCCTGACAATATCATGATCTTTCAGCGCTCTCCGTCGTTTCTTATTCCACTAATATTCCTCATCACTGTTTAACTTTCAGCTGAGCTCTCCACTCTTTTTTTTCTTCCACACCCACCCACTTTGTCCTCTTCTCTCTCTCCCTCTCTTCGTGTCTTTGTCTCACCTTGAAAGAGTGCCGTCCCTCGAGTGTTGGGTTCAGATTCAATTTTCAGCTTCAGAGAGTGTGAGAGAGAAAAGCATACAAAGAGGGCAAGAGGTCGAGAAGAGAGAAAGATCAGGTGAACCAGAGGAAGCAGAACATAAAGCGGAGAGTTTGAGACAAAGGAAGAGACCCAGTTTCCATTTGGGAACGGCGTATAGGTAAAAACTGAATATGAAGAGGCGGTGCTAACTCTTCGCCCGATCCTTCGTGTTGGTTTTGAATTTTTAAGAAAATCTGAGATGGTTAAGAAGCTTTTACCTTAGAAAGGTGATACCAAGCTCTGTGTTCAGAGCTTGCTCCGCTACCTTTACAAGGCTTAAAAATGTCAAACGAGACATTTAGTCTTTGGTAATCCTTCTGCTGCAGATTCTCAGAAACACTGAGGCGTAGTAGCCTGAACATTAGAAGCAGAGCAGTGTGACACGTCTGCAGACTGTGGGCTTGATAGATAAAGCCCAAACATATCAAACAACAAGACCCTTTAAACAAACGACTCTTGCATGGAGGTTTCACCAGTGCGTGCAAACCCATTGTTTATTTCCTGCCAACTGGTTTGTTGTGCGTGCAGACAGTCAGTGTTGATGTTTGCTGCCACTCCCTCTCCCCCCCATCCTCCGCTCTTTGTTGTCACCACCAATCTACCCCCAACCCTCCGTCCCTGGGGAATCCACCCCCGACCCGCCTTCTACCGTGACCCTAACGCCCCGGGGCTTTGTGGGGGTCTGGGAATGTGCCTCCTTCAGCAGGACCAGCTGGAGCGAGAGCAGCAACAAGCTGCAGGGGCAACAAAAAAAGACAAGATGCCCTCGAAGTCTGAAAAAAACAGAAGCCCGCACAAAGAAAGCGATGACGGGCCGCTCTTTTAAAGCCCAGTAAAATAAGGACATTTACTTCACTCTGTTGAAAACATCTCGTAAAAACGTGTTTACTTTTTTCAACAACCACACCCTCATCTCGGTTATGGCAGTCAGAGCAGCTCAAATGTGCTGGGTGCAAAGATGTTCTGCTAAGTCAGGCCTCTCCTAAACCACATGAACACTAATTAGTGACTAATTTTGAAAAAATGTTTACACACAAGCGTAAAATACGATTGGCCAACCAATTTACTGGATGGCAATCACTTTGTCTATATTGTGAAACTAGCCCTGGCCATCTTCATCTTGTTTCTTTTTCCTAACAGCAGGGTCACCAGGTCGTCCAGCATCCAGCTGCCTCTCCACTCAACCTCTCGTCCCACAGTCTGCTTCATCTGCTACTGTAGTACACATATGCTGCAGCTATGTTCAGCCTGTTGGTCACTGCTCACACATGCTGTGACATTAGGGCTGCCACAAACGATTATTTTTGCGATTAGTCGACTAGTCACCGATTATTTTTGCGATTAGTCGACTAATCAAATCCATTGGACATAAAACGTACAGCTTATTGCACCAGCAGCATCTGCTCTTATATAACTATCATTAGCTTACAGCTTTAAGTGTTTAAGGTATGTGCTAACTAAAACTAAAGACAAGATGATAGTTTATTAAATTTTAATGAAATTTGCAGATTGTTTCGGTGAAGTTTAATAAACTCCTTGATATCTAAAATATAACAGGACACCGGAGTATATTCTCGAGCATCTCACACTTCTGATAATCAGTTGTCTGCTTGATGTTTATTCAGATGTGTAAAAACTATAACTTTAATCTCAGCCGAACCGATTTACTCAGGAACAAATAAAATACTAAAAAAAGCCAAACAATAACATTTTTAAGTTATCTAAGTGACTTATATATCATGTTTAACCTGAGTAGCGAAAGACGGCGGTGGGTTTGAAAACGATTTGCCGGAAGTCCGGTGTTCTCACGGCTCTAGTTAGCCTAGCCCCCAGCTATCTATCGAGCTAGTGGGTAACGGACGTCTCCGAAAACGTCGGAGCGCTTTTGAAAATATGTGGTGTCTTGATAAACTGAGCAGATATTTGAGGTTTACACAGCTACATTCTCGCCTGAAAATATGTTAAACGTTTATTTTGTGACCCAGAAAGAATAATAAGAGTAATATTAAAACTAACTAGCTGCCGCCATTGTTGGAAACTGAGCTGGGCTGCGCTATGAATTCTGGGACACAGCTTCTTCTTCTTCGGGGTTTAACGGCAGCTGGCATCCTTGTACATGCAGTGCTGCCATCTTCTGTTTCAGTCCGTTATTACACTCTTAAATCCTACTACTTATTCCTGCGTCTTTTGTGATCTTACAAAGCTTCAAACGAAGCGTTGACTATTAAATCAGTCGTCGACGATTTTGATAGTCGACGTAATCGTGACAGCCCTATGTGACATCAACACAATTTATATAAGTGTGCAAACCAACGTGTGCGACAAGTGAAAACAACACTAGAGGATGAAAGTGGCGAGCATAAACTGTTACAGTTTCCAGCTGCAGTCCAAGTTTGTGAAGCCAGAATCTGCCCAAAGAATGAGAGACTCTGTGGAGAGGCAGCTGGCTGTAGCGGCTCTGCATTTATTTCTCTCAAAATATTTGCATGGGTTTGTCTCCTCGCAAACTCAAAAGAAGAGAAGTCCAACATCTTCACTGTTTTCATACCAGAGCTGCTGCTGATTGACTGTAAGTCTTCATGAAAAGCAGGACAGAAGTATGAAGGCAAATAGAGGATTTTTGTTACAAATATAAATAAAGGGCAGGGATAGCTCAGTAGGTAGAGTGGTTGCCGCATGATCGGAAGGTTGGGGGTTCGACTCCACCGAACGGCTACCCTGAGATACCCCTGAGCAAGGTACCGTCCCTACAGACTGCTCCCCGGGCGCTGCATTGGTGGATGTCCACAGCTTCACTGGGTGAATGGGTTAAGTGCAGAGGAGTAATTTCCCTATGGGAAATCCCTTCTGTACCAATTTCACATAAAAAGAACTTCAAGCAGGACAGGAACAGGAAGTTAAGATACTGTCAGATTAAAATCTTTGTGTTTTACCTGCAGGAAATCGTGTTGTACTCACACAAATGACTGAACGCATACATGTGTTCAAAGGAGGCTCGTCCCAAATAGCTCATCAAGGCCATAACGTCACATTTTTGCATATATGAATAATAACGCTCCCTTTTCCAAAAACTACAAGTGATGAAGTGATTCGAGACGATCCATCAGAGAAGTTAATTTAGGAAGAAAAGGAGCTGGATCGCAAGCAAGGACGAACTGAAAAGCCTGCACGGTCCAAAGGAAGAGACGAGACCACCGCCACCACAACGACAACCTTCATGTCTAAGAAGTGCAGAGCAGGAATACCACATCACTGTTAGCAATGAAGCTCCCAGGGAAGCTTCACGAAGGCTTTTCCCTGAATGTCAGCTAAACGGCGTGCTATCAGTGGTGACAGCGCAGCGAGCGTCTGCGGAGCGACGATCCCGCTGCGAGACCTCAGGTGAACAGGAAACACGCTCTGCTCCAACCACATCTGACAGTGCTGGGAGAGCTTGCACTGGGAGGGAGATCCTTTCATACGTGACTGTAAAGACAGACCTGTAGTGCATGTTTTCGTCCCAGCGGGGTCAAATGTACGCGCCGCTCTCCGAAGGAAGTCTCCATCTGCATGCAGGAGGTGTTCTGCAGGAGGAACCTGGCAGCTCAAAGGTGCTGAGGACCTCGTCTGCCGTTAGGACGGTTTATATTTCCACACTTTGAAAAACAAATATATGGAGCAGTTTTGTGCACAAAGCTCAGGGAACAACTTCAAAACAAACCTGTGTGAATTCGCCTTTGTGTCATCTGAAATGTGATGTGCTTTTGCACCAGCCAGTCTCCATGCCACTCACATCAGGTGATGACTCAGCTACCTTCTACTGATCTAACTGGCAAATCTCACACAGGGGGAAGCATTTAAAGTATTTAAAGGCAACAGCTCAGCTTCTGAGAGTCTGCATTCAGGTCACTTCCCTGTGGTACATGAACAGGTCCTTATCTATCTGCAAGCCACTTTGCAGCCCACCTCCACCCCAACTCCTCTATTTCATACTTCATCAGTATCGTATCTGTTGCTCTGTGCCTGCTTTCTACATCTCTGTCCCAAAAGGCCACCAGATTTAAGGAGAAAGCAAAATATCTGAGATGAAAAACATAAGAGCATTCTGCGGTTTAACAAACGTAGAACTGAAAACTAAGTGGGAATTATTACCAGAAGCTCGTCTTTCATTCACTCAAAAAAAAAATCCAAAAAAATGAAATTGGGTGGTTGTTACATTTTGTAAATGTAACAACCACCCGGTTGTTACATTTTGTAAATGTAGGTTGTTACATTTTGTAAATGTAACAGTAAATTTAAATGTAACATTTTGTAAATGTAACAACCGATCGTGGCTCAAGAGTTGGGAGTTCGCCTTGTAGTCGGAAGGTTGCCAGTTCGAGCCCCGGCTTGGACAGTCTCGGTCGTTGTGTCCTTGGGCAAGACACTTCACCCGTTGCCTACTGGTGGTGGTCAGAGGGCCCGGTGGCGCCAGTGTCTGGCAGCCTCGCCTCTGTCAGTGCGCCCCAGGGTGGCTGTGGCTACAATGTAGCTTTCCACACACCAGTGTGTAAATGGGTGGATGATTGGATATGTAAAGCGCTTTGAGGTCCTTAGGGACTAGTAAAGCGCTGTATAAATACAGGCCATTTACCATTTACAAAATTCAAACTTGTAATGTGAACTAAATGATTTCATGTTTCTGTGGTGAACGTAATTAAATCATGTAGGATCCGCATGAAAGTCAGCAACTTCATTTATTCTTGTTGAGATGACCTGATACAATGTAGTAAGAGTGGTTAGTTGCCTGGACTCACAAAATTCACAAGATCACACAAGAGTTCAAACCTCAGGAAGAAGGTCTTGGGTTCAAATCTCCAATCTGGCCAAGTTTGCAGTGGGTTCTCTCTGGTCATGCAGCAATTACGGTTAGGTTAATTGGTGTTTCCAAAATAGTGTAAATGTCTGCAAGTTGTCTGTCTCTCTGTGACAGACTGGCGACCTGTCCTGTACTCTGGCTCTCACCCAATCACATCTGGGATAGGCCCCAGCCTCCCTGCCACCATGGTAAAGATAAGAGGATGGATGGAGTGGAAGTTATTATAAATCCATTAACATTTTATGTTAACCAGACTCTAGACTTTGTTGAACACTCCAAAAAAACACAACTCTTTAAATAATCACGGAAAGCATTTCCACATGGCTTTCTATTACAATTAAGCATTTTTGTTGCACTAACGTAATGTGCGTGGGTTGGATCAACTCAATTAAATTAAGTTGGACTCAACTGTAGTAAAACAGTTGATTCATCATTAATTAATCAAGTTAGTCCAACTCAAGCACATTAAGTTGGAATAACAGAATTGCATGATGCTGAAATAAAGCAATTTAATTACGTGGAAATTCTTTCCATGATTTTTTTTTTTGAGTGTTCTTTATGTGCGTTATAACCTCAGACTGCGCCTCAGCTTCTACTTCTCTAAACGCTTTCTCCCTTCCGTGCATGTCAAAACCACAACGAGCGTGCTCGCATCTGTTTGGGAAAATCCGAGATCTCTGGAAAGACGATGTGAGCGTGAGAGAAAGA
Source organism: Neolamprologus multifasciatus (assembly GCF_963576455.1). Taxonomy (NCBI): domain Eukaryota; kingdom Metazoa; phylum Chordata; class Actinopteri; order Cichliformes; family Cichlidae; genus Neolamprologus; species Neolamprologus multifasciatus. The sequence continues at coordinate 3,056,137 of NC_140444.1, read as the reverse complement.
ACGAAAGAATACGCACTGCCCAATTATCTCGCTCCTTCTGCACCGAAAACACACTCATACACGTCTCTCTCTCCCACGTCGGACAGAAAGACCCCTGGGATTTTTTTTTTTTTTTTTTTGCCTATCGATGAAACTAAACACTCGGGCAGCAGAAAGAGCCGAGGAAGAGCAGAGGGAGCAACAGAGGAGTGAACTCTGCTCATTAAGCCTCGAAATTCTCCATTCTGTCCACAAAGTGGAGGTCCCTCTGTTTCTTTTCTCCGTCAGAGGAGGATGCAGCTGCTGGGAAAGTGTGTGTGCATGTGTGTGCGTGCATGTGTGTGTGTGCATGTGCATGTGTGTGTGTGCATGTGTGTGCGTGCATGTGTGTGTGTGCATGTGTCAGTGGATAAGTGTTTAAGTATGCAGTGAACTCAGAGCTGTGATGGTCATTCACAGCTGCTCCAAAACATCATACTGCTGGATTTCAACACACACACACACACACACACACACACACACACACACACACACACACACACACACACACACACACTAACATTTGTTCTGTATCACAGAAATATTTAAAGACAAAAACTTTCTTCTTCTTTTTTCTTTGTTATTTTTTAAAGATTTCATGTTGTGTTTTGGACGCTTTCTCACTGTTTCAAAGAGCTTTCTGTTTGCTAAAAATGCATTTCTACAACGTTTTCAGTTTTCTTTTTAAAACTTGAAAGTATAAAATCAAAGCTGTGGTAATATAAAGCCCCTTAGTACCAAAAACTAGACCGCCTGCTGCTTTTGCAAGCCACTTTGAATTTTCTCCACTCACAAAAACACTTAACCGTGACCTTTTTCTGAACCTAACCAGTTATTTTTAATGACGACGTCATGTAATAAACACGAAACAAACACCTGCGTCATCTGAGATCAATCATTTAGTCCATCAACACTGAAATGAATCAGTACAAGTCAAAACGTACACGTAAAAACTACGCTCAGGAAGCTGGATCAGTAGATTAGCGGTCGTGGCTAGGTCATGAACTGTGATGAAACTTCAGTTTGTTGTAGTTTGACTGTTTTTGTGACTTTGGTGTTTAACACGTTGTTTCTGAATTAAACTGTATTAACAGCTCTGCTAAGGCGTCAGGAGGTGTTAAAAACACTCTAAATATACGTGCAAATACTCAAACTACCACTTCCGTGGTCTCCCATCTCCTTCAGTGCAGTTTAGCTCACTTGGCTTTCTGTCTGCTGTTTATATCCGTCTGACTCTCTCCTACTCTCTGTTTGAATATTCATTGCTCTTTTAAGTTTGATAAACAAGCGTCTGCTGTTGTTAAATCTTGTTTCCATCAATTGCGTCTTATTAGCAAGGCCAGACATTATGTTGCACGTAGGGACCTTGGAAAGCTTATCCACGCCTTCGTGACATCTAGGTTGGATTATTGCAACTCACTTTACTTCAGTCTTAACTCTACTCTCCTCCATAGACTCCAAACTGTTCAGAATGCTGCTCGTCTCCTTACTGGTAGTGGGCGGCGTGTCTCTATCACCCCTGTCCTTGCTGATCTGCATTGGCTTCCCGTTAAGTATCGCATCCGATTCAAAATCCTGCTGCTCACAATATAGCTCCAAGCTACCTCATTGAGCTACTTAGATCACACACCAATACTAGAGCATTAAGATCATCTTCCCAGTCACTCCTGGTACTGCCGAGATCTCCGCTGAAGACTAGAGGTGACCACGCGTTTGCCTTGGCTGCACCTGATTTATGGATTAACCTCCCCATCGCTATACGCGAGTCTGATTCCATCCATTCCTTCAAATCACGGTTAAAAACTTATTTAGCCTTTTCTACCAGTTAACGCTTGCTTACAAATGTGGATTGCACAACACTGGACATTATATTCTTCATTTCCAGTTAATACTTGTACAGCTGCTGTTATTGTGTATATTTATATATTTATATTTCATTCATACATTCTTATATATTTCTATACTGTGTATTTTGTTGCACAGTTATTTTATTTTCAACTTTAATTTATATATTTTATTTTATTTTATTCCTTCCTAGTTAAATTTACCCTTTTTAATTTTCATATTTATTTATTATTAATTATTAATTAATTATTTCCTATCTTATTCATAGCCTTTTTCTTTTTTTTTCTTTAGGTCACGAGCAGTTGTCTAAGCATTTCACTGCATATCGTGCTGTGTATGACTGTATGTGACAAATACAATTTGAATTTGTTTGATAGTTAGCTTAACGCTTATTCTTATCTTTTAGCTATTAATTCATTTTTAATTTTTTGACTGTTTTATCCTCTACACTTAGCCTACTTTTATGCTTTTCTATGCAATTCTTTTGCCTTCGTGTGTTTTAATGCCATTCAACCTGCTAGCACGTTTTGGTACCTTGCCATAGCCCTCATCCTTCCCTGTTACTTCATCTTACCCTCTTGCATGTTAAGCACTGTGGTACACCACTGGTTTTTAAATATGCTATATAAATAAAGTTTGTTGTTGTTGTTGTTCAATGCAACAAAATTCACAGTGAAACTGGTCTCATGTACGTTTTTCTGTTTCTGTTGTCAGATAAGAGAACGTCCGAAACATCTCAAACGCAGCCCACAAACATCAGGACAAACCAAACAAACTCAAGCCATTCACCAAACTCTGCATTCTCAAATGTTCTGGGCTCGATTAAAGTTTGTAGATCTGGATCTCGAGTCTTCAGCCAGCCTTTTAAACGTGAAGTCAGATCCTATGAGAGATCACAGATGGTGTCTTTCGATTTCCTCACATCGCATATTTCAGCCCTGTTGACCCAAATAAACGTGGAAACATCTGGAGGATTGTCCAGCAGAATCCCAGATCAACTGCATCCTCTAGCAGGATTTTCCTGGATAACACTGCCTTTGGAGACGTCTCAGGGTATGTAAGAACGGTCCCAGTCGTCATACGCTGAGCAAACGGATGTATATTTTTATGAATTATATTACAGGTGCATTATAGTCTTCACATGTTGAGTTCTTGGAACTAAATAATACGTATTCTTTACGAGTCAAACAGCTTGTCAAGCTCTAAAAATACTTCTAATTTTCCAAACACCCCTGATTAGTAGGCTGCCACCATCACACCGGGAACAGCAAATTTAAGACATTAAAAATTAAGTTATTAATGACTTTGCTGAGACTTTTAAAGCTACCCTGAGAGCTGTAATAGAGCCGCTGGTAAGCCTTTGCTGGACCCTGGGCTACATGTTTGACACCACTGTCTTGTACCTCTGTCTAAGCTTATACTGATGTGTTTAGGGGTAAACAGTGACTTAAGGAAAAAGCTTTAACCATGATTAGTAGAGGCTAAAATCCAGATGCTAAAAAAGTGGACTGTGCACTAACAGAATTCCTGAGGTTGGGCAAGAGGTGTCTTTGCAGGAAACCCTTAGAAACCCCTCGAATTGGTGGGTGTGTTGCCAGGTTCCTTCTGCAGAAATTATATTTGTGTGTCTAGATTGTATTAACAGAACAATTAGACGAACACGTGGACGCCAATTACACAAGCGATGTTTGAAAGTTATGTAAGTGAGAGAAACAGGAAAACAGAGACTTTAAAATAAACATGAAACCAGAAAACTGGAAGTGTGGAACATCTTATTACAGATGTGTCAGCAATTTCCACATCTGGGAGCCTGCTAGGGCCCACTTGGGTCTGAGTGATGTACATGTTAGGTACTTGTTCTGAACGACAGGTGTCACTACTCGCTTTTTGATTCAGCGCTGGATGCGAAGGAACTAAAGACGATGAAACAGGGACAAAGCGATAGCGGAGTTCTTTTCAAAGTTTTCTCCTAAAAGTCTCCAAATCGATGCACCACAGTGCTGTGGTGGACGTGGCTCAGGCATGAGAGCAAGTAGAGAATGACAGGGTTCAGTCTCTGGCTACTACACCTGCAAGTGTCACTAGTTTATTGTCCACAAACCACCACCTGAGAAGTGAAACGCTGGCCTGTGGACACAGTCCTCCTGTGCATTTCCAGCTACTTTATCGCTGAGGCTTTCAAATGTATCCTCTCAAACCGGATGTGAAGCAATGCAGAAAGAAGTGGAAAAAGTAGAAGGACAAATACGTTTGCCTCTAAAAATAACACAAAGAACGGGCACCCAGCCACCGGGACACAAGGTAACTAACGCATAACACACTTGGATAAATACCGACAACGATGTCGCCAACTTACGTACAAAGATTCGCAGCAGACGTCTGAAACAGGCCTGAGACGAGCTGCGTGCGCATGTGCTTGTGTGGTTGGGCGAATGAGGCTTGTAGTAAAAAGTAAAATAAAAGTACTATTCCATTTGAACACTTTTATATATTCAGAAATAGTACACTTGGGCCCTTAGTCTGTCCACGCAGCGCATTACAAAAATAAAGAGGTGTAAAACGAAACTACACCGAAGCTGTAAATTCACAATCATGCTGCTGTTTTCGACACTCTGATATTCTGATCTCCACTGGACCCCCCCTTCCTCGTTACGGGTCCCCCAATAATAGAAATCCTGTAAGCACCCCTGGCCATAACAGGACTGCTGCTTCAGTGCAGCAAGTTTATGTCCCGGAGGCTGCAAATAAACCCCGACATGACAGCTCTGCAGCGTGCACCATATGCCCCATCGTCCCAGCTTACCTGTGTCCTGTCTGAACTGGTGCATGGACTGGAGATCTATGATGTAGGGCGAGAGCCGGCTGTCCACCTGGCCGAGCACCACGCTCCCTCCGCGGGGGTCGCTGCTCCGGATGGCCGCCTCTATCTGGTGGGAGACGGCGGGGCTGTAGGGCCGCCACCGGCCGTGTTCGTTCAGCCATTCCCACACCACCACGGCAGAGGCCAGGAGCATGTTGTTACTGTTGGCCCTGGAGGGGAGAAGCACAGATGAAACGACAAGAAAACAGTGAGAAGCAGCAGCGCCGTGGAGGTAAAACAAGAGGAGGCTGTTAGCCCAAATAAAGGCAAGCAGAGGCCAAAAGCGCAGCGAACGGGCTGAAATTCTCCGCTATAATCCCTCCGTTTCAGCCACGATCGCTCCCTGTCTGTGCGAGCCAGTGTCGTGATAAATAACAAAGGCCCGAGCGCTGAAACGAAGCCAGGCTGGGGGGACTTACATGGAGCCGAGGCTGAGCTAACGCCGGGAGAAGGCGGCGCATTCTTCCACGAAGATCCGAGCTCCGCGCATGGCCGCGGGGAGAAGGAAATCACGGCCCCCGCTCAGCCTGCCTTTGTTAGACCACCGACACGCTGCGCTAAAACACACTGACACACACGCAGAGCTCGGCGGCCTGGTGCGGAGGCTCCTGTGCGCTGGGGTAACTCCAGTCTCGGCCTCGGTGCCGCGTAAAAATAAAAAAAATAATAAAGCCGCTGATTCCTTTTGCTGGGTGTAGACAGCAACAGCTAGTGTGTGTGTGTTTGTGGGTGTGTGTGTGTGCCTTCCTTCTGTAGTTTGGGGCGTTGCAAACAGAAACGTTGAGAAAGTAGCTTCCAACAGCGCAACCTCAGAAAGAACAACTGCCAGACCCTGAACAGGTTGGACCGGTCCCTGATTGTCACTCAAAACAAATAAACATCTGTTTATGAAGGCAGTGAAGGAAAAGTTGTATATGCACACCAATGATTTTCTCCCCACCCTCTCACTAAACTTTAGCAGACACAGAGCTTTATGCGGGGACAGCTTTGTTGACTTTGGACAAAAATGTGGATGAGAAGAATGAAACATGTAATAACTTAGTTATAAGCAATGGTTACAACTAAACACACAGAGGTGTGAGGGCCAGAAGCAGCACACTGCGTGGCTCCGTAAAGTGTGACGACTGCAACGAAGTCTAGGAAAAAATGTTCTGCTGTTCCTGGAGTGGTGATGTTGGAGAAGCCACGGCAGACTGGCCATCCGGGACACTTGACGGGCTAATGTGACGTATACAAGGTCACTTAGGCTAAACCTGTGTGTTATTTAAGGCTGTTAAAGTACAGTTCAGTCATATTACTGAATAACTAGAGATGTTTAAAGAGTTATTCGTGGTTTGTTTCTATTTGGGAACACCCCCCCCCCCCAAAAAAAAAAAAAAAAAAAACCAAAAAAAACAAAACACTAGCAGTGGAGAGTCTGCATCCATGACTCAATTTTAAATGCTGGTTGACACTATGTCCCTGTGACACTATTAGCGACACTATGTTCATCTTAAATGGAAATTATCCAGATTATTAATGTCAACAAAATCTGAGCCTGAGATCAGAGTCTGGTGATGTCACCATTGTGAATTTTGTGCATTTTGTTTATGACAAGAATTAACCACAAATATCACAAATCTTCACCCACCCAACACAGTCTCGTGGCAGTGAAATAATCGTGACCTCTGTTGTTCATGTGTTCATTCATTGAGCAGATTCGTGTCTGTGTAGCTACAGAAAATTAATATTTTCGACTGTAAAGCGAGGCACGCCCCTACTGGACAGGATAGAGGAGATGCTGTTGTATTACACAGATTTGGTCACGTCAAATATGACAGTTCTAGTCCTTCACGTGACACTGCATTTGATTATTAGTGAAATAACAATAAAGGGTAGACACTGAGGAGAAAAAGACGGGGGGAGGCAGGCTGCGAGCGCGCACCTCTGTGCGTATTTGGCGTGCGCTGCAGCGAGAGCCGAACAGACTAAAGCGAGGATGAAGTGTTGATTCTGAGATTCTTTCAGCTGATTCCTGCTTCCCATAAGACTTCTGCTACAGTCGGCCATTCACGGCCGTATAAAGTGACCCCCAGGGCACCGGGAAATGACCGCTGGACACTCTTCAAGGCGCACGAGTGCGCACGCCAAAGATGCAGACACATGCAGACAAATGCACACATGCAGCTTCTGACTCTCCCTGTAGGTTCTCTCGCTCAGACAGGCCACCTGTACCTGCACCTTGATTAGTAGATCAAGTAGAAAAAAAAGGAAAAGGAAAAGCGGAGGAGAGATGGAGAGAATCCGAACGTCCAGTTTTTTTGGTAGCTAATGTTTGAAATTCTGAAATCTGGAGGAATGTCCACTCAGACGGACACATTTCACCAGCAGCAGGGGGTCCAAAATAAAATAAAAAAATCATATAAACAAGAAAACAAGTCCAGCAATAGACGAAACAGCTTTAACAATGTCGCCACGGCTCGATACTAAACCCACAATCACTTCATTTTCAGCAGCCTGCAAAATTCACAAACGCGATTTCTCATTCCTGCTTTTAAAAAAGCATATTCTCAGTAATACTAGCTCTTCTTGTATCGCAAAGAAAAATCTAAAGGTTTGTGAGGGCAGGTCGGCCTGAAATACTCACTCCTCTACAGCTTTGATCTACGCACAAACGTTAGTACTTGTATAAAACACTCACCTGTTGATACGATCTTCTGCGTCCACACACTCCAAGACTTTCGGAACAAAATCCCGGTTCTTCATGAATGAAAATCTATCCTTTCGGCTCAACCATGGCTCCTTTCTTTCTCCCCCTCTCTACCCAACAAAGGAAAAACACTCTTCGCTTTCTTCTTTTATTTAGAAATCTGAAAAATACACTATCCAAAAAGTCAGGAAGTAGAATCCATCTAAAGGGTTAAAAGTGGGAAAATGGTGCCTCCATTATGTGATGAAATTAATCTGGCACGTATCCCTTCGCCTCCATCTTCACTAACACACTGTGGTGAAAAACTATGAGGCTCCAGAGGGGACCCCACCAGCTCCTGCCCCCTCACTCCACGCCCAGAAACGCACCAGTGTGGACGCAAAGAAAGAGAACACATTCAGCTTCTGTTTACTGACCTGCTTACTTTTTGTAACACGCACACAGGTGGAATATGATTTCAAATGTAAAATTAAACCCTTTTCTATGTGTTGGGAATTCACTGAAAAATATTTTTTTAAAAGAAAGGGGTTTAGGGAAGTTGTCGTCTTTGTGTGGGTGGTCGCACACTGCCGTCTAGTGGAGGACATGGAATGACATCTAGATTTTTCTATTTAAACTGAAAACATTTAAATTGAAATCACAGAATAACGAAAACTCAGTTGCACGTTTATCAACTTTTAGAAGCCGATTAGACGTTTTTAAAGTCTTAAGTCATTTGTCTTCATCTCTACGTCTCTACTTTTTCATATGTATGTTTCAATTAGCTTCCACTGATGACGTGTGTAACCAGGATTCAAAAATGTCTGTTTTACTTAATAATTATATCGTAAAACATAATGGCGCTTTGGTTCTTCTGATATACTCCTGCAAAGTCAGTTTTACTAACTTGATTCTAACTATTTTGCCAATACTGGCGGCTCTCGCTTTCGTCCCAGGCTCCATAGCTCAGGGGTTAGAGCACTGGTCTTGTAAACCAGGGGTCGCGAGTTCAAATCTCGCTGGGGCCTGTGAAACATTTTCTGTTTTCATTCTTAATCAGTGTCTTGGACACTAGACGACCCAGCAAGGTTCCCTAGAATTTAGCGTTTTCTTTTATCTCATTAAAGGTGAAGACCCAGAAAACCAAATTAAATGATTACAAAACAAAATTCCTACCTTGGTTCTATGGAGGACCACATGAGCCACGCGCATCGAAATAAAGAATTCTGTGCTTATATAATGAATTGTAGAAGTTCTTCGTCATTCGCTCATTCTTGTTAATGTAATGTAGCCTGATTCTCTGTTTACAAATCAGGTAGTGTAAAAATTACAACCAGAGAAAGTTGTTGTTGTGGTATTTCTGCGTCTGTATAAATGTATTTGCTGCATTTTGTAGCTGCATACAGTTTAGTAAAGGTAGCAGTTTGTAACAGGGAGCTAGCCAGCTAGCCAAGTTCTGTCACGTTGGTCACTCCCCTGTATTTTTGAAACGCTTCAGAGCTAGCATAAAACAGGAAGTTAGCATTTTCTCGTGCACAGGGTCTATTGTAAAGTCTATAAACACTGTAAACGACTCTGTGCCATTAACGTAGATCCGGACCAGTTATAAAAAAAAACCCAAACGATATAATTATATGGCACGTGTCTCCTCATATACAGCATTTGTGTGAATTCGTGCAGAGCCCGGATAGCTCAGTCGGTAGAGCATCAGACTTTTAATCTGAGGGTCCAGGGTTCAAGTCCCTGTTCGGGCGTTAGCGTTTTTGCTTCTTCACCGTTTTTCGGTCTGTGGCGTGTGTTTATAATAATAATGTATACTTTATTGATCACCGTGGGGAAATTCCTCTCTGCGTTTAACCCATTCACTCTGTGAAGCAGTATGACATGCAGGGGTGAAAACTAGGCTTTGTTTGGAGCCGGGTTGTGTTACTCCAATAGTGAATTAAAATAATTTTTAATTATTTATGAGGCCACTCTCACCCCAGCTTTACACTTGTTAGCTTAACTTAAAAAAAACTTAAAATTTAAAAAAAAAAAATTGTATTTATTTCTTATACACTTCAGTTTATTTCTAAGAAAACCAACGCCCTCCAGTATCTGCTTGTTGCCTTATCTTGGTGTCTCCAGATGTATTGAAGTTTATAGCTTTGTAAGATATGTGGGGAACTAAATAACTGAGCAACATGGATAATAACATACACAAAGACTTCACTTTTTTCTGTATTTATAAGCAAAATAGCAACAAATCCTTTTAACTACTTGAAGGAAAAAATACAGTGCATTTAGCAACCCAACATAAGAATGCCATAAATAAGAAGTGGAAGAAAAACAAAGAATCTACACTTTATACACAAAATAAAAACCCAGACATACACACACAGGTTGTATATATACAAATGCAACATTAATACATGAATCCATGTAATAGTGAGCATAAACTGTCAGCTGTGAAAGTGTAGTTGGTGTTGGAGTTGAAGTATTACTTCTATTTGTCATATATTTACGGGTGATGTCAGCATCTGGTCCGGATGGCGGTCTTCATCTTCTTCTCCTTCGCCCGAGCTTTCCAGTGGGTGACACAAACAGCCAGTACCATAATCACGAGGATGAAACCCGCGATCATGCAGTACCAGTGATTAAAAAGAAACCGAGATGAACCTGAAACTGATGACAAACAGACAAAATAAAGCCGAGGGTGAAACGTGTTCTGAGACATGAAGTCCTGCATCACCTCTGACTGTTTTCTCATTTCTTTCAGTGTAAACAAGTTTAACTCCACATTTATTCCCGGAGACTTCTTAATATAAAAATGTGATTTAAACAACATTAGGAAGAAATGCAGCTGTAAATCAAAGAAGTTCATCAGGTTAATGCTTCATCTCTTACTTGGGTGTAGTCTGACAGGCCATGGGTCGTGTCATTAGTAAGAAGGCCGTAACACTGACGTCAGTACAGTAAAAAGTGAAATTTTCAGAAGCCAGTGAGTGGGATGAACTGGGCCCTTTCCCAAACCAGTTCTGTCTCCAGGCCATGTGTCTGACACCCCCGTTTTAGACCACGCTTCACTCGACATCTTTCTAAAAAACCTGTTCATGAATCCGTCTCGTTCAGGCTGGAGTCCGAGCAAACGTTTAGAAGTTGCATAATTTCTCGATGTCCAGCCCGGTTTGTAAAATAGCTCCTGAATTAAATTTGTGTTTACATAAAGTACATAACCTCACCTTCTGTCCTGCTTGGACTTTGCAGGGGAAGTTTGTGTGGAAGACTCTGAGCTAAAGAAAAAATATCACCTAAAGGTTACTCTTACCCTGAAGCTTGGTTCCTTCCCCAATTTTTAAGTCTGAGTTTACGTAAGAAATACAGTAGTACAGCCCCAGGTCTCTGTCCTCGATACTGGAGATCATCAGTGCCAGAGAGCGGTTCACCAAAGTCACCGTATAACGACTGTTGAGCTGAAACCCTAAAAAAAAGAGTAAGTGGTCGTTACTGGTCACCTGCTTCACAAAGTGAAATCACAGCCTTACGCTCTCTGCGTGTTTCCAACATTTTTAAGTGAGATGATCGGTCACCTTGGATGGGTCGTCCCTCTTTGAGGCTGGCAGAGAAGATCATGGTGGGAGGTTTATCTGGGTGATGCTTAAGCCACGTTGTGTCATAAAGATAGGAGAGGTTACAGCCCACGCTGGCTGTTGAACCCAGCTGGACGTGTTGGACCTCAGCAGCAGGAACGAGCAGCATCCAGAGCCCAGATGTAATCAGCTCTGAAGGGGATCAGAGGGACACCAACTTTTAACGAGCCACACAGAGAGACTCTGCAGTGTCCTTAAAATTCAGTTTTACTCAAGCAGTGGGATTGTTGAAAAACTGCAGCTCGTCTAAAGTCCACCTGAACCTTTCTCAGACTCTGAGTGAGTCCCCAGGGTCTCCTATATATCTATAAATCACAGCACAAATAACAGGTTTACAACCTGGTGGAAAAATCTGCACCTGCAGCCAGCACATGGCTAGTTTATGTTGTTAGTGCCTGGGTCACTTTGAATTCTCTGACAAATAACACGGCAGCTAATTAGCTTGTATGTGCATCCATACAGTTTATGAATGCAATCACATCTGTCTCCAAACAAACAAACATGATGGTGACAAAAATGCTAACTTGGCTTAAAAACGAATTCCAAACCAGGGGGTGACATCACTGTTTATCTGTCATACACAATCTATGATTATACACTCAAGGCTGCTGGCACAGAAACTGAAAAATATTTCCTTTTGAAATGATTATCTTACTCAGTGGATGGAAACCACAGATTCAAAGAACTGGACCACATGTACGCTGATGTTTTTGCACTGCGGCAAAGTGTTTTCTGAATTCTGTTGTTTCAAAATATTTCTCCGTATCCACAGTCATGTAAAAGTATTGCTCATTTCACATTTACTTACAGTCTGTTCATCCAAAACTTTTCAAAGAACTCATTGGCTGTGATGGGAAGCACTCAGCGGATTCATTTTTTTTTCCATTCGAAATGGTTAAAAATAATATTTTTTGCTGTTTAATCAACATATAACACCTTAATGCTTTTTAAGCATTCAGTCTTCAAAGTGTATTCAGGTCAGTGTTGGTCAAGTTACTTGAAAAAAGTAATCAGTAACTAATTACGGATTACTTCCCCAAAAAAGTAATCCCGCTACTTTACTGATTACTTATTTTCAAGAGTAATTAATTACTTAGTTACTTAGTTACTTTTTAAAAACACGATTTACAACCTGAATAGGTGATAAAGTGATAGATCTTTCAGCCCAATTCTACTTTTTCTACATAATCATCATACAAAATGTAATCAAATGGAAAAGTCTCTTTTTAAAACTTGTTTTATTAGTTTTAATCTTTTAACTTTATGCATCAAGCAAAAATGTAATTATCTGCAACATTCTCTGACTGGAAGAAATTAGTTTAATATTTAAACCTATTTTCTGCACATTCCAGCACATAATATAAAATATTTTTTGTGTTTACACTCAGTCTTTCAAATAGATGCAAGTAAAACACAGCAGAAAATAAATAAAGTCAAAGACTAGCGGTCCTGTTGCTCTATTTTCACCTATAAAGCAGGAGGCGGAGGGTTACCCTGGTGCAGGTGTGCAGCGGTCAGTGGAAGAATCCGCGAGTTTTTCTGTGAGTTTCCCATTACGTCGTAGCTACTCGGTGCTTGTTTAGGGTTTTTTTCGCTGTAAAAAGAAGTTTTCTTCCCACGCAGTGAACAGCGGACACTAATGTTTTTGTCACTTTTTATGGAATCAAACTCAAAGTAAGGTCAGTACATTGAGTTTTATGCAGTTAGTGTGTAATTCTGTCCTGACTGGACAGAGACTGGAAAGGTTTTCTTGGCAGTAATTGTAGCCTCCAGGTTTCCTGGATTTCCTCTTCTGGATTTGCATCTTTTATCCGACACTCCCAGCAGACCCACAGCCAGTTTGGAGGAGAAGCACCTATGAACTACCATCTTCACAGAAGAGCATCAGAATTCAATTAAAAGCGAGGAAAGGGGTTTTAAGATCATTAAGATGATTAATGTTGTAGATTTAAAATGTTATGCAGATGACGCTCAATTCTCTCTTTGAGACGTATCCTATGAATCAGCTGGAGGAGGTCGAGTTATTTTTGTGACTTGAGTGGAACATATCTGTGAGTTCTTGTATCCTGAGTCTGAGTTTGCTGATCTAATCGTGGGTGCTGTTTTCTGTTACGAGCAGCAGTGCAGTCTGACTGAGTCCTTCCTGACGACCCCAAGTTCTTTGATTCGATGAAAATGTTTGAACTTTTCTCCTCATGAGCATTTCTGTAGTTTAGTTTTTGTTTTTTAACATTTAAAATAATCAAAAAACAACAATGAAGCGTCCTGCTCCCATCACCACAGTCAGTACAACCACATCGAGTGTATGTCACGCCATCATGGCGCCCTCTCTCATATCTATTTGTTCATCTGACACAACTTTAACCTGCTGGAAGGTGAAATTTCCATCAGTATCATTGAAATTTGCCTCCTTCCTAAAGCAGACTTTTGATACACCACGAAGCATTTTTCTTACTCACCAGCAAGAATCGATGTAATCCAGTGAGACCTCATCTTGTATCTATTTTTCGTGTCCCTGAAGGTGATGATGATGTTAGGGTCTAACAGACCACTTCCTTTTCAGCTGCCAAGCCGCTGTTTCCACTGAAAGCCTGCTTCTGTATTCTCTTACTTTTAACTGCTTTCACTTCTGCCGTGAGGTGAATTTTCCACAGTAGTTTGATGCAAGTCTTACAATCATCCCATTGTAAGACTTGCATGGAGATCCGGAAACGTGACCTTGACATTAATGGCTAACTTAGCATTTAAGTTCTGCTTAACCTGTTAATGGTTATAAACTATTAAAAAAAATATTAGTACTTTGTTGCTCTGTAACGTATTTGGAACTAAATTATAGTAATAAAATGTTACTACACAAGTAAAAACTGCAATATTCGACTTTGATTCTGCATGTTTACATCCTGATATACACATATTCTCATGTAATCATCAGTTTTTTGTGTACATTTCATAGTCTGTGAATATCTCATGTTCATTCCTATTGCTTTTGCCTTTATAGTCATACATGTATTTGTTATTTTTGTGTGCTTATGTAGGCATGAGTATCTGTATCTGTATATATTTACTTTTTACACGTCACTGCATTTATCTGTTAATTAAATGTGCGCCACGTGAAGGAGTATAACTGTATGTTTTGTTGTGTCTACATAACGACAATAAAGAATCGTGAATCTTGAAATAAAGACTGGAGTTTGAGCACGAGAAGCAGGCTGACACAAAGGGAAGTTAAAACCACAGAAATGGCAGAACTTCTAAGAAGCAGATGAACCCCGAGCACACAACAACAAAACAACTGTCACCTAGTGAGAGGACCTGAGGTGGAAAATATCATAAAGCAAACATTAACCAAAGGATCAGCGACCCTTTTTAAAAACATTACAGGGGAGCATGTGGTCGAACGGCGCAGTGGCGGGGGCGTCTCTTTCACAGGTCTGATATGACAGTCAGACCTTTGTTAGGTTGGATTTGGATTTTCCCGATCGTATGGGGAAGTGGGTCATATGGGGGCTTTTCTTTTAGTTGGTGCAGGTTTATTTTGCCTGTTATGGCTCACACATGATAGTACAGGAAATAACAGAAGTCTCAAGTTAACAGAAGACATTTAGATGTGACTTTGGCCTCACACTGATGACCTAGTTGATTAACTTTAAAATGTAAAGATGTAGCTGAACTGATTTTTACTGAAACATGAACTGAAACATAGGCGGGACCTTTGAGTCAGATTTTAACTGTTTGTCGGATCAATCTGTCACCAAAACTTCCTTCTATAACCAGATAACTGTGGATACAGAGAAATATTTTGAGGACTCGACCGTGAACCCATCAGGTCCTCAGAGTCAGGATGAAAACCTTTGGAGAGAAAATGTTTACCATGTATCTCTGCAGATGTGAGAGCAGCTGGAAGTGATTCAGTCTTCAAACATAAAACTGCGTCATCCCAGTTTTGACTTGAAAAACATTATTTACCTTATTTCTTATTTACTTTCTCCAATGAAACGAATATTTCGGTTTCACTGTTTGTTTGGTTTTTTTTACATTTTTTGTGTCTCTCATTGCAACTTACTGATCATATAAGTTTTATGATGCATCTGACTTTTAAAAAAATGTATTTTAATTCTAGATTTTTAGTTTTTTTCTTCTTGAATCTATTTTCTTGTGATCTAAGTTCAGTAGCCCACAATCAGGCCCTGCAGAGGAAGTGAACAACCACAGTCTTTCCAGGTAACCTATAAATGCTACCACGGTCTGCGATTGCAATTATTTTAGGTGCTCGTCCTGTGGTGTGTCTCACTGATCTGCACCACCTGTTTTAAAAGTGCTGTATGAATAAAGAGTGATTGACTGAACTGAGAAGATTTACACTAAACATAACAGAAACGGGGAAACAAGACAAACAGGGAGGAACAGGCAGGGAAATGCCATGAGACTGAAATATAAGAGGATTCAAAAAATGGGAACCAGAACCTTTACCTTACAAAAATGAAAACTTGGCGTCAGTAGTGCTTTGATATTGAAGCCTCACACGAATAGATTCACAATGAAAACAAAACAGGAACCCCAAATCTAAAATAACAAAACCCCACGATGATTACTCGCCACCTCCCTGCACCCATATGTCATTTGCTTGCTAATTAATTTAATTTGACTAAAAAAAATAAAAAGTAAGTTCAAAATGTCAGTGTTCAGATGATCCTGGTCCGTTACTTCTTCCAAAACAAACACAGCTTGATTAATACTAGGAAACACGTTAACGGATTTCGGTGCCCACACTACACCCAAGCTGGAAAATTGCATTTCACCACAAGATCACAAGTTTGACACTGTTACTGAAATGACTGATAAATGACCAACAACTGGGTAAAACTGGATGAAGGTGATTCTCAGGTAACTTCTTTCCCCATTTTTGACAGTTGTTTGTGATCCTCTCAGGAAACCTGCGGCTCAGAAACAAATGGGTCACTTTGTGGAAACCCAAATGATGACAGAGGCAACCTTTCCCCCCTTGTCTTCTATTTTATAGTTTTGGGAAATTGCAGTTTCCTGATCTTAGCTGACTAAAGTGTCACCTCAGGTGGACACTTGCTTTTGTAGCTCATCTGCATGAAGGCTTGATGTGCTATGCTTTGAGAGATGTTCTTGATTGCAATGAGTGGTTATTTGAGTAACTCTCGCCTTCCCATTAATTCAAAACAATCATCAAGGTAGTTTCTCCACGAGAAGTACCACTCACTGGATATTTTTTCCTGTCAGAGCATTATCTGTAAACCCTAGAGATGTTTGTGTGGGAATATCCCAGCAGATCAGCAGTTTCTGAGCTACTCAGACAGGCTAAACATGAAAAACAATTATTGTTTTGCGCATTTTGATTTCCTGCTGCTACGAAACTCCAGTCCTGTAGGTGGCAGTAAAGGCGGGTTATTAACACACCGCTCATACACTCAATAAGCAGTAGAAGAAGAGTAGCGCGGCGCATGAGAGGAACCCAAACAGCTCTCTGTGGTTGTTTGTCCAGGTCAGTAAAATCTGACAAAGCAATGACAGCCGCCGCTGGTTGTGCATAAAGCTGCTTGAAGAGAGAAAATCACCGTACAGAGAAAACCGAGCGTCCGCCGGATGACGGAGCGTCCCCAGGTGAGGCTAGTTAGCTTTAGCCTGTTCTCGGTGTTTTTATTTAGCCTGTCAAACCTGCTCGCAGCCTGACGTGTCACCGCACTGACATTTAAATGGAGTTAGTGACACTTTAAAGACTCTAAAAGACCATCTGTGGGACTAATATCATCTCAGGGAAAGCTCAGCGCTTCTGTCACGGTAACACGTTTATTTGTTTCGGCTAACGTGGGAAGTGAATGCGCTCCTTCCCTGTTTTTTTTCCACGCCGAGGCTTCGTAGATCGAGTAAAATAAGACACAGAATTCACGTCTCATTTAACGGGTTTAAACTGATGATCAGCCGCGTCGTAAGCGTTCACTTAGCCGGGCCGTGTTTTGCTCGGTGGAGCCTCGGCTAATGTTTGTTTGGTTTTGCGGTTATTCACACACGGCTCGGTGTTACAGCCAGTCAGCTGCAGCAGAGTGAGACGAGGCTGGAGATAACAGATAACTTCTGTTCTCTGCTTAATTATCAGCTGGTAAAACATGCTGGTTTTGTGGTTCCAGACCCGTGTGTGTGTTGTGGTCCAGTTGGTTAGATTTTGAGTGCGCTCACAGTCTGAAGGTGTGTTTGAACTGACTCAGCTGATGCTGTGTTTGAGTTACACGCTGAACAAGCACATTTTCAGAAACCTTTGAAATGAAGCTGCATTTTGGCTGTTAACCTTTCCTATTTGGGCACCTGGTATAGCAGAACATTCATTAATAAACGTGTGGATATCCAACCTGGGATTGGCAGTGTAATAACAGCAACAAAAGCACTGCTGAGTGAATTTTGTTGTTTTATTCATATTTAAAATCATTTAAAGTTTCCATCGGGTTATTTTGTTTTGCATAGTGTCATTTTTAGATTTTAGATCTGATTAATTTTGTCTAATCTGCCCTTCATGTTCGTCTTGTTATGCACCTCTGGCTCCCAGTGCTGCTGTTAGAAAGTCACATCCTCATTAATGAATGAATAAATACATTTATTTATGTTTTGCAGAGTCACAGAACATTGAATTTTGTTTTCTTCCCAAATATAAAAGTATGTAAACCTGATTTGTGTACAAACCAGTATCCTACATAAATTTCCAGTTATGAATTCGCAGCAAAGTGTAGTTTTCACATTCTGCATTTCATGCTAGTCAGTCGTGTGCCCCTCGTCCTGTTGGCTGTTGGGTGACACTTTGAGCTTCAAATGCAGATGTATTCATGTGACGTTACTCTTTGCTTCTGATCTGGTGTAAACACACAGTTAGAGCAGATCTGAAACCTGCGGTTGTTGACCTTTCAGCCGTAGCTGTCGGTGTATAAAGGTCCGCAGGAGCCAAAAATGTTCCCGTGTTTGTAAGTAAAGTGAATTGAAACACAGCAGAATGTCTGACTGCACCGTCTTTGTTTCAGGATGGCAGGAGTGTTCGACATCGACTTGGAGACTGAGGACATCAGTGACACAGAGGTCTGCATTAAATGCTCATTTATAGCCAAATGAGAACAATGTGAAAAATGATCATGTTTTTATACGATAGTTTATTTATGTTGTGTAAATGTATCGTTAAGTTTTGATAAATGCTGTTTTTCTTTACTTTGTCTTCTGTAAATACTATAAACATACAAATTGTGAAATAATGACAAAATATGAAGTGCCACATGTAGGGTAAACAAGAAGTGATACTTTATATCATAAATATGATACTTTTTGCATAAAATGTTGAAAGAAGATCACAAATTTTTAAAGCAGGTTTACCTTTTTTAATATATTCTGAAATTTAAATGACGAGATTAAAAGAAAGTACTATAACTAGGGGCTTTTATTTTGAAACTTCTGACACAATCATCCCAATAACTTTGTATGAGTCACTGAAGGCTTTGTTTGGAAAGTAAAACATTCTTTTGAATTGACTAACTAGAGAGTTTTATTCTGAAAAACCAACCCTTTTATAGTAAACTGGGAGCATGACTATTTCCTGTCCTTCTGCTTTGGGCTTTGTATGCTCTTATAGAAAGGGGACAACTGGATGGGTTGGCCATCTCATAGAATCTAACTCACCGGGTACCCCAAACTTCTGTTTGCACAGGGGAGCCAATCAGAAGACAGCCACTTTAAAAGGGGTGTAGCTAAAAAAGCTTGTCCCCTAAAGTTTTATTATCCTTATTATTTTGCTGCTGTATCACAGCTCTGAAGAATGTTGTGTGTTGTTGTTGTTGTTGGACCTTTTCACCATCTTGTGGTGCTACATGGCATTATTTTAACTTCAGCTGATATCTCTCCAATACAATACACAGGCTTGTTTGACACAGCTGCTATTTTTCAGTTTTAGTTCGTCTTAGAAGGTGTGAAGTTTGGTCCAGAAGGCAGCAGGAGTCTAAAATCTGAAATTCTTGACTATCAGCTCCTTTACGCAGCCCTCATTTCAATTAAAAGTACCTTTGAAATCTTGCAGCTCCATTTAACCCTGTTTGTCTTCTTTCTCCCTGTCTGTAGGATGATGTGTGTGACTTCACTGTCCCAGAACCAGAAAAGTAAGGCAGGTTTAACAGTGCATATAAAACATAAATAATAACTGCTGATGCCAGTACCCATACTGGTTATTTTCTCCTCTGCTTAGTGCCCAGACGGAGGAGGTGGAGCTGACCAGTGAAAGTGTCAACAGGGACTGTGAGAGAGTCGGACCGGACTGCTTTGAGCTTCTTACTGTGCTGGGAAAAGGAGCTTATGGCAAAGTATGTGTTTGCGCACATGTGACACTTCTTTAAGTAGCATGTTTCTTCAGCACAGACATTTGGTTTTATGTATTTGTTCTTGATAACAGTAGATCAGAGTTTTGCTGGTCCCTGTTACCTTTTATGACCTCTCTATACATTACTAGGTAGTCTAATCTGTGATCATACTCTTGGGGGAATTCCACCAACCAAATCTTCAAAAGGTTGCCTCCAATCGGGTTTGTTTAATAAAAATGGCGCTCCGTTATTCACCACAGTGGGTCGCTGCCCCATCCTTGATTTTTCAGATTTGATTTTTAAAACGTCCCACCTGATGCAACCACAGTCCTACAGCATCCTGCTGCTTTTCTCTCTCTGCAGGTTTTCCAAGTGAGGAAGGTTCAAGGGGCTCAGACGGGGAGAATTTTTGCCATGAAGGTCCTGAAAAAGGTACGTGGACGGATCCTGGATGCTGTTTGTCCTTCCTCGCATTGCACACTTTTCATTTCTTAGTTTGTCTCTGTTGTCGTTATATCAAGGCCCCTTCCACTCTTTGTCTCCTACAGGCAAAGATAGTGTGCAACGCTAAAGACACGGCCCATACGCGAGCAGAGCGAGAGATCCTGGAGACGGTGAGGCACCCGTTCATCGTAGATCTGCTGTACGCCTTCCAGACTGGAGGAAAACTCTACCTCATCCTGGAGTGTCTGAGCGGTAAGGTGGAGGCAGCATCCAGCTGTGGGGCAACACATCTTTAACCTGACTTACCCGTCAGGTCCTTTTGTCAAAGGCATTTTACAGATTGGAGACACGATATGCATGTAGAAATATTCCTAACCTGCACCCAAAATACATGTCGAACAAAATCTATGTGACTGAAAATCCAGCCTCCATGTGTTCTGCTGTTTATCCTCAGGAGGAGAGTTGTTCATGCAGCTGGAGAAGGAAGGCATCTTCATGGAGGACACTGCCTGGTATGTGCGTTTTGTTAATGATGCTGAAAACAGTTCACTGTTTAAGTAATGTTTAATTAAAATGTTGTGTATGCTTAGCTTCTATCTCGGAGAGATCACTCTGGCCCTCGGTCACCTCCACTCTAACGGGATTATTTATCGGGACCTGAAACCTGAGAACATCATGCTCAATCACCAAGGTGAGAGCACAAGTTTGCCTGAGAATGCACAAAATGCAGAAAAATGTAGAAATGTGGGGCACAGATTTCTTGGAGCCGCTGTTAGTACAATAACTGCACAGCAGTCATGTTATTATGCAGATAAATGCTTTAAAAATGCTCTAACAGCACAACTGTGATGCAGAGTTCAGGGACTCTAGCAAGCTCAGATGCACCTGTCAGTCTAAGAGTTATGTTTATTCAAGCTTTAACACTTAATACAATTGCAGCAGTTTTGTTATGAAGGTGGAAACTCTCCATAGACGGTTTCATTTCTTATAGCTGCCTGTAAACGTGTTTATTTCTCCTGCAGAGTCTCATATTTTAACTAACTTGGTTTTAAAGCGTGCCTCAAGTGGACACTAGTGGTACTGCAGGCATCATTTTTCATGAAGGTGGAGAAAAGAGGCAAATGTCTTGAATTATAAACAGGATGTAATTCTACCTCCAGGGAGTCATTTATGCCTCATCTGAGTGCTTCAGTTTGATTTTCTATTTAAGGACACATCAAGTTGACTGACTTTGGGCTCTGCAAAGAATCGATTCACGATGGATCCGTCACACACACCTTCTGCGGCACCATCGAGTACATGTGGGTAACACACACACCTAAACGTTACAGACTCAGAGGCTTCGGCTTTATAACCCATCACAGAAACGTTCCTGTCCTGCCTGTTTTCTTGCAGGGCTCCAGAGATCCTGACCAGGTCGGGTCACAACAGAGCGGTGGATTGGTGGAGCCTCGGGGCGCTCATGTACGATATGATGACTGGATCGGTAAGCTGGAGCCTGGAGTGTTTTTTAGGCTGCAGTAGGGCTAAGCTGGCTTTTCTCTGTACCTCTTCCTAAAGCTTGCCTCAAAAAGAGGAAGCTTGCTTCTCTTTTTATGAAGAAGTGGTTGCTGCAGCCTAACAGAATAAAAGACTGCCCCCTGTGGCTAGTATCTGCAATTTGTTTAGTTTAGGGCGATAGATGGTGGTTTGGAAGTCAAAGAAGAGCTTTTACTGACCATCCAGAGAGCCTCGAGGTTTTCCTGCTCCTTCCTGCGGAGCCTTCAGGCCGTTTCTTAAAGTTTTGCTTTACAAAGACGAAGGCTGAAATCTCAAAATTGGATTTTCTAGTCAAGGTATTTTATTTAAGAGTGAAAGTAGTGAAGCAAGCGTGTGCTCCAAACACCCTAAGGGAGAATATTTATTTCCTCAGCTCCACAATACTTCAGCTAAACTGGTTATTAAAAACAAAGTGGTGGTTGTACAAGCGATGGATTCACACCTCTGTACACAAAACTTGGATTTGTGGAGCGACGTCTCAACTGCCTGTCAGCAGCAGCAGTATAAATATGACCAGGAGGTTCAAAGAACAGGCTTCCCAGATTCACAGTCATCTCCTCGTATGTTTCAGTGCAGCTGCAGGTTTTCGATCAATCGTCAGAAGTCCTGCGATGACCTCTGCAGAGAGCAAATATAAACTTGTTTCAGGTTCACCTGATTTTTGTGATAACGGCTGGCTCTCTGGATACGACCGAGCTGTTTTCAGTTGAACTGTCCACAGTTTCCGGGAGGAGGAGTGCCATTTTTTCCTCGCATTCATGAGGTTGTGCACCATCAGTTGAGCCTGTGAGCACATCCTGATGCATCAGCATTCAGAGGAAACGGCCTCAACCTTGCCATCTTGTGCCAGCACATGGAAATAATAACTCGTCACTTGAGCTCTTCCCCCGATTTGGCTCACCGTGACATCATCCATTTCCCAGAAAATGAAAATCAAGTTAAAGGATCTCAGTTTTAGCACAGCATGCACAACGTGGAGGCACAAGTGCAAGAACAGCACTTCCAGTAGAAGCTCTGCGAATAGCAGCCGAGCTGAAAACGGTCCAGAAGTGCACGAGACGATGAGCCTGTACCTGATTTAAATTTGTCCTCAGCTTCTTGGAAATCCGGTTATTAAGCAGTGACATCTTGATGGTGAGCATTTGGACTGTGACGAGACAGTCAGACATTTTTGTTCATCAAATGTTCAGAAGTAATAAAAAATGCAGGATCTCAGACTCCTTGTGTTTGCTGTTCGGATCAGTTGTGCTCCCCTAGTTTTCCTACAGAGGGCCGTCCTGGTCCAGGAAGAAAATCCACCAGTATGTCAGACCAGCAACATCAAACGAGGAAAAAGTCACAGGAGGCCAAACTGGTGGTGCAGGCTGACAGTTGCTGTGTTATTTCCCACCAGTGGGCTCTCCTGTTCTTCCTCAGTTTAGCCACCCTGCTGTTGAATAATGCGTTTGACTTCTGTGCTCACAGAATCGATTAACGAGCAGTTTTAACGTCCTGTTAGTAACCGCTGACTGAATCCCGCACTCTGTTTTCAGCCTCCGTTCACGGCGGAAAACAGGAAGAAGACCATCGATAAGATCTTGAAGTGTAAACTCAGCCTGCCGCCGTACCTGACAATCGATGCCAGAGACCTCGTCAAAAAGGTGCGTAGCACAAAGAAACACGGTGCAGCTGTGCTCGTCCTTCTGTGCATTTTAAAGCTTAAATGTACTTTTTGAAGTTTTCTCCAGTGAACTAAGAGAAAACACATCAAACATCCAGGGTAGCAAACCTTTTTAAACTGGTATCTCATCAACTCCCAGTTGGTTACACAAATAAATCATGCTAAAGAAAAGCAGGGTTTTGGCTTTAGATTGTGCCACTCGGAGTGGGTTTCAAATTGATTTGGTTTCAGTTTCAAACGTGTTTTTCATCCCAGTTATTTTTCCTTTTTTAAAATAATGCATCGTGGCTCCTGGTCTGGTTTTTACACATATGAGTAATTGCTGTTCGCGGGTTCGGTGTCAGATCAATGATTCTTAAGAATTAGTCGGGGCTCGCCTCCTGCCAGCAGCCTCCCTCCTTCGCGTCTGCCAAGAGAAGCTGGCTGTCCGTCTTCTCAGCGTGCGGTGGAGACTTTACTGCCCTTCCCAGTCACACATCTCAGTGTAGCGCACTCCTTTCTATGCCAAAATAAAATCAATGTAGGAAGCAGTCCAGGGAACACTCGGTGAGCAGATGGTTTTAAACATGTCCAGATTTTTCTCTGGAACATTTAACTTTATATATATTTATCGTAAAAGTTTTGAGTCCAGGCCATTAGTGAAGTTCACCTTTTAACTTTCACAAAACTTTGTTTTGTACGCAGCACCGGGATGTTTTGCTTGGGTTTTCTTCTGCACAGATACTTTCAGTGGACGTTTCTTCCACCTTTCTCCTCCATCTGGTCATCTGACACCTTAAAGCAACATAAAAACTTTGCAAAGGGGCCAAATGAATGACTTTAGTTTCAGTGATTTAGTCAAAAAAGCTGCAAAAGCCAGATTTTTGTGGCTGGAAAAGTTTTGAAAAGTCATGCTAATTATCTGACAAATACTTTCAGTCACAAGTTGCTCAAAATCAGTTAATTTTACATTAAAGTTGTTTGTTCTTCACTAGGGCTGCTACAAACGATTATTTTGATAGTCGACTAGTCACAGATTATTTTTGCGATTAGTCGACTAATCAGATCATCATCCACTGGACTAAAACGTACAGCTTATTGCACCAGCAGCATCTGCTCTTATATAACTATCATTAGCTTACAGCTTGAAGTGTTTAAGGTCTGTGCTAACTAAAAATAAAGACAAGATGAGAATTTATTGAATTTTAATGAAATTTGCAGATTGTTTCGGTGAAGTTTAATAAATTCCTTGCTATCTAAAATATAACAGGACACCAGAGTGTATTCTCAGCATCTCACACTTCTGATAATCAGCTGTCTGCTTGACGTTTATTCAGCTGTGTAAAAACTATAACTTTAATCTCAGCCAAACCGATTTACTCAGGAACAAATAAAATACTAAAAAAAG
This sequence comes from Neolamprologus multifasciatus, assembly GCF_963576455.1. Taxonomy (NCBI): domain Eukaryota; kingdom Metazoa; phylum Chordata; class Actinopteri; order Cichliformes; family Cichlidae; genus Neolamprologus; species Neolamprologus multifasciatus. Next base: position 3,031,736 of record NC_140444.1, on the reverse strand, counting down.
TCAAACAATAACATTTTTAAGTTATCTAAGTGACTTATATATCATGTTTAACCTGAGTAACGAAAGACGGCGGTGGGTTTGAAAACGATTTGCCGGAAGTCCGGTGTTCTCACGGCTCTAGTTAGCCTAGCCCCCGGCTAGCTATCGAGCTAGTGGGTAACAGACGTCTCCGAAAACGTTGGAGCGCTTTTGAAAATATGTGGTGTCTTGATAAACTGAGCAGATATTTGAGGTTTACACAGCTACATTCTCGCCTGAAAATATGTTAAATGTTTATTTTGTGACCCAGAAAGAATAATAAGAGTAACATTAAAACTAACTAGCTGCCGCCATTGTTGGAAACTGAGCTGGGCTGCGCTATGAATTCTGGGACAGAGCTTCTTCTTCTTCTTCGGGGTTTAACGGCAGCTGGCATCCTTGTACATGCAGTGCTGCCATCTTCTGTTTCAGTCCGTTATTACACTCTTAAATCCTACTACTTATTCCTGCGTCTTTTGGGATCTTACAAAGCTTCAAACGACGCGTCGACTATTAAATCAGTCGTTGACGATTTTGATAGTCGACGTAATCGTGACTAGTCGACTAATCGTGGCAGCCCTATTTTACATTAAAGTTGTTTGTTCTTCACATAACTGCTAGCATTGAATGAAAATGTTTTCTTATAAGTGAACGTTACTGTAGAGTCTTACCTTACAATATAAAGCTCCTTGAGGTAACTGCTGTTGTGATTTGGTGCTATATGAATGTAGAGGTTAGAAAGTGTAAAACCTGAAAAAGTGTTTGAGTAATTATTTCAGGCTTTTAGACACACAGTTATCTCCCTGCATGGTGACACGCCCCACTCTTATCTGTTTTTCAGCTGTTGAAGAAAAACCCAGCCCAAAGACTTGGCTCCAGTAAAGCAGACTGTGCTGACATCCAGGTAACTAACTGTGATGCTTCCTGTGTGAGCTACAACACAGGAAACGCTCTGAAATACCTGCAGACTGTCCATCGTTTAGACTAAATCTGTAAGGAAATCAATCTGATGTACAGTGTTTTCTCAAAATCAGACTGTGTGTGTGAATACATGTAAAGCAAAGATGTGTTGGTACAAGATGTGCAGGGAAAAATAAGTGCAGATTGAAATCAAAGACACTTGAGATGAAGAGATGTGGTTTTAGATTAAGGGCCACACCTCTGATCACGGCTCATGTGATGGAAATATTCCACACTGCTAAACCAAAGCAGACGCTTTAAAACAAAAGGGACCTGAACTCGTTCCTCCGAGAACACAGGAATATAAGAACAGCTCCTTTTGTTCCTTTACAGAAACACGCCTTCTTTAAACACGTTAACTGGGACGACCTGCTGCATAAGAGAGTGGAGCCGCCGTATAAGCCACAGCTGGTAGGACACCGTTTCTTATTCAAGTTAATCTAGTCCTTTTATTTATTCAAAGCCAGAGGAGTTGATTCAGCAGTCTCCACTCCCTTTTTTCTTTAAATTAACTTCTCTTCCCATCTACCTCCTGCTGCGTGTTTCTCTTTGATGTTCCCAGACCGCTCGATGCTTTTGTCTTACCTTCACGCCAACTTATACCTTTATTAATGGCTCATTCTTTTCTGTCTGCATCTTTGTGCAGCAGTCGGACGAGGACGTGAGCCAGTTTGACACCAGGTTTACCAGACAGACGCCCGTGGACAGTCCGGATGATACTTCGCTCAGCCACAGCGCAGAGCTCGCCTTCGCTGTGAGATTCTCCTCCTCATCAGATTTCTTTTCTGTCCGCTACATAACGAAGCTTCAGATAGTCAAAGGCTTTTCACTCGTCTGCTGTTTTTAGGGTTTCACCTACGTGGCTCCATCGGTCCTCGAGAGTCTAAAGGAAGGCTTCTCATTCGAACCCCGAGCGAGAAACGTACGCCGACACAACAGCAGCCCACGCACGCCCATCAGGTAACGCAAAGAAAGACACTTGTGTGAGTCTGTATTTAAGAGGAACTGTCCAAAAACTTTAGTTCATGGTCCTCACAGCTCAATCTGTGAGGCCCTAACCCTGCGATCAGGATTTCATGTCCACACTATTACGTTTTTGTTTGAAAACGCATCTTTTTCTCTCTGTTTCGGCCTCCACACGAGACAGCGGTTTTTGAAAACGCTCTCCAAAGCGGATACATTTGAAAACGCTGTTTTCGTGTCGCAGTGTCGACAGCGTAACTGCAGGCTTTCAGAAACGATGAGGCCTTTTAATCATATGATGCAGTCATGTGACCAATTCAACTAAGATGGCGGACAGTATTGTATACACTGCAGTTGTTTTGTTTGCCTCAATTTTGACAGCCTTATTAACCCTTTAAGACCTACCATAGAACCAAGTCCACCAGAGCTTATATTATATGTTTACATGCTGTGGAGCCATTTTTGGGAGCATTTCAAGTTGCTATACATCAATACAACCATTACAGCCTAAATTTTAATAATATGTCTGCATTAAGTGCATAGTAATTACATAAATTGCAAAAAAGTGCAATAAACTACAAAAAAATTGAAAATCGTTTTTGTTTTTTAACATATATTTCTAGTTAGAGAAATTTAAGAGGCTTATCCCTCAAAACTGTAAATACAAAAAAGTTGCACAAAATGGTTTCCCACCACAGGAAATTTATTTTGAGTGTCTTCATAGTTTTATTTTTGAAATACACCAATTTTTATACACTGCAGGAAAAACGAAAATAAATATTATAATGCAAATTTGCAAAAAAGCAGCATATGCATCAAAATAAACTATTTCCAGCAGTGCAATATGAGTCCTAAGCATCCCAGAAACGACACAGAAAGTCAGAAAGTCAAAGATAACTTTTAAAAACACCAGTATAGGCTCATGAGGCCCTGATGGTAAAAAACTACATTTCCGCAAAATGACGTCACTTCCGGTTTCGGGCAGGTCATGGCGGACATGCGATAGTTCACGCTGACGTCTATTCCACCGTAGGAAGTGTTACAAACAGCTGATCGGATCGGCAAAGCGTGTTTCTGGAATATTATGTTTTTGTTGCTGCAAGTGCTTTTTATGCAGTTTTTGCAAAGCTATATGTGGAAGGAAACTGTGACTGAGGACAAGCTGATGGCATAAGATGTAAGTACAACTCCTCCGGTTTCATATGCAAAAAAAAATATTGCGCTAGCTCACGTGGTTGCAGAGCTACCGGGATTTAAAAATAGTTACGCAAAACAGAGCGTGCTGCTCTGACCGGTTTTAAAGGGTTAAAGATGAATATCAGTCTGTAGATGCTCCAGAGAGCTTTTCTTCAAATTCTTTAATTCTCACTCGCTTTTGCAACTTTGTACTTTTGTGTTACTCGCAGCAACAACTCCACCTCATTGTCAGTGCATTAAAAAAAACTCTGTGCTTTTCCTCGACATTTTGCTGCGACGTTTCAAAGAGCAGGAAGGTAAACAAGCAGCAGACAGACATGAGGCAGGTCGAATCGTCTTGCGTTTCACGCAGTACAGGACTATAAACGTTTCAGCTGTTCGGAAACGATTGCGAACTATGGTGCAGATGCAGTGCGTTTTTAGACGAAAACAGCGTTTTCAAATTTATCTGGATTAGTGTAGACGTAGTTGTGACTGAGCTCCAGAATATCTGCCTGGAAGCATTTCAGTATGCGGTGCTGGGACTTCTTTCTAAAAGGACTTTGACTATAACCAACATGTTTACTTATTTATTTATTTTTTTAAGCTGAAAGTTCTTCAGCCTGAGATGTTGAAAGTGAATTTCTTTAAGTTTTTTCATGTTAACTGAGTCTACAGTCACTACGTGTACTCTGCAGGACTTTTATTTAACCCATTAAAACCGGTCAGAGCGGCACGCTCTGTTTTGCGTAACTATTTTTAAATCCCGGTAGCTCTGCAACCACGTGAGCTAGCGCAATAATTTTTTTTGCATATGAAACCGGAGGAGTTGTACTTACATTTTTTTTTTTTTTTTTTTTTTTTTTTTTTTTTTTTTTTTTCCGCCTGTCCCATTTGGTTCTTTAGCCGTCAGAATTGTTGTCTGAAGACCAACAAGGATACCCAATGGATTTATTTTGCCAAATGGATCATCATGGCATTGCCGTATTGGTCCATTTGATCGACCTTTGTTTTTATTATTTATTTTATTTTCAGTTGTTACAGACGGGACAGACATGAGTGAGGGATAGGAAAGGGAGAAAGAAAGAGGAAGGAAAAGAAAAACAGAAGGGGAGAGGGACAGTGAGAAAGGGGGGAAGAAAAAATATCTCCGGGATCACCTGTTGAGAGAAAAAGAATAGAAAACAAGCAAAAAAACAAAACAAAACAATGCAACATACTATACACAACACCATCGCATTAATCTAGCTAAGTGAAAACAGCAGTAAATACTAAATATTGAATGTTGTTGTGCAGCACGCAGGACAGACAGCGCACAATGTGCTTTGAAGTAGCAGCCAAGAAAGGTGTGATTTAAGTCTACGAACAGTGAACACCCATGTGCACACCTGTGTGGATCGGCGTGCTTGTATTCAAATGGTTTCCCCATGTAATGGTCTGCTAGAGGATGTAGAGAGCCATAGCCCCGTCCCCCAGGGCATGAAGCAGGCATGGAGGAGATCCAGGCCCCAGACATCCAGAGGCCCCAGAGTGCAAGAGCCCAAGGAGGACCACCGGAGGGGCATCCGTGCCACCTTCATGGGAAGGGCTGAGGATCCCCAGATGAGGGGTCACCCAGTAGCCACCGGGCAGAAGCTAGAGGGGGCTGCACCGGCGTGCCCGCCGGCTCTGCCGGCAGCCAGCTGTGCCAGAGTGAACCGAGCCGCAGGCACAGAGGCCGGAGGCCCGAGGGCCCCCCGCGCCCCAGAAGAGGCCTGACCGAGCAGCAGGCGCCAGGCCCCGCCAAGTAGTCACCGGGAGTGAGCTGGTACATACCTGAGCGCCCAGCCCCGGACACCAAGAACCACCAACGCACCGACCCCTGAGGGCATCAGTCACCGGCAGGGAGTGTGGTGAGGGGAGATAGGCCTCCACACTTTGGAGGGCCTTGGAGTTCCCAGAGAGGTGAAGTCTAAGACCCGACCTGACATATAGACACAGACAAACAGGCACACACAGACACAGACATGCATTCCCACCCTCATGCACACATATACAAAACACTCAGCACTCACCCAACGCAGGAATAAACGTAAATGGACATGTACACACAATCACACTCCCCAAACATACTCTATACCCCGGGTCCAGGTATCCTCACCCCCAGAGATGGAAACGGCACCCAGACCCAAGAGATGTTACCCTTCCCTCCGGGGTGGAGGCAAGCAGACCGCCCCAGGCTCCGCAGCAGCAGGGAGGCCAATCGGACAGCCAGCATCTCTTCCCAGCCCCCCCGCCCCGATGGCTAGCAGAGAACGGGGGTGTGTTAAGACCCCATACCTCCCTCCTCCCGCTCAAGTGTAGTGTTGCTGCGTGTTGCTCTAAAGTGTATTTAAAACAAGGGAGAGCATGGTGCTGCTGCCAGAGAGCAGCAGGTGATAGCACGGCCCCTCCCGAGAACCCTCAATGTCTACATGGATTTAAAATTGAGAGGTGGGCACCGGCGCCAGAGGCAGGTTTGAATACACAGACCGTCTACTGGACGCCGTTAACGTGCCCACCCTCAAGGCCCTATATATATATATATGTGTGTGTTATGAGAGTGTAAGTAATGTGGATGTCTAAGTTGTGAGATAAAATTGAGGCACAGGTGGCCAGAAGAGGACAGAGGGGGGGGGAATGTCTCCCCTGCACCCTGGTGACACACCCGCACCCCAAAGCCCTACCTGTGTGGGTGGGTGTGGTGGAGCGTGAAGAGGGAGGCAGACGGGGATGGGGAGGAAAAGAAGGGAGGGGAGGGTGTCCCTCCCTAGGGCCAGCTCCCCCGCTGACCCCAATATGCACCCCCGTCCTCTGGTATCCACCAAGGCAAGGGAGCCCAGGCCCATCCAGACCGGGGCCTACGGCAGCAACACCGCCAAGCCCCACAGGACCCGGGGCAGCCCACTCTACCCCACCGCAGAGGAAACTGTACCCACCCCAACATTCAATCATCTCCCAGACTACACAAGACACAGACACCCAGGTTAAGTTTATTCTCCACCTCTCCTATGTCTCTCCCCCACCTGCAGAGTGGACTCCTGCAAAGATGGAACAACCTCCCTGCCAGTTCAAGAGCCCCCCGGTTAGGCCGATGCACAAGAGGCCCCCTGCGCCAGGGCTGAGCCCCCGTGCACCCACCCGCCCACAACCTCGGCGACACACCGACGAGGACCGAAGCCCCCAAGGCCCAGCCAGAGCCCCAGCACGGAGGCGAAGCACCCCCGAACCCCAAACCCCCACGCCCGCCCCGGATCCGCTCAGGGGCAGCCAGGCCACCAGGCCAGTAACCTACGTCCGCCAGCACAGACCATCCTCCAGCCCCGCTGCACGCGGCCACGAGGAGAACAACCTCTGAGAGCGACCAGAGCCACTAACCAGGTTATGAACACAACCCCCGGGTTAAGCCCTCCAGGGATAACGTCTCTAGGGGTCCTCCAGGTGCCCTAAGCCCATCCCAACCTCCACATCAACCACAATAGCCAAGGCGGGACCAAACCACAACCCCCCACCCCCGCTAGGTGATGGAGCCGATCAAAGGAGCCCAGAGGGATTGATCTAATGTGGTGGCAGAGGCTATATCGAGACTAATGTGATCTATTAGATAGTTTCTGTATTGGCTAGAATTAAGATTATTAGTTGTACTTACATCTTATGCCATCAGCTTGTCCTCGGTCACAGTTTCCTTCCACATATAGTTTTGCAAAAACTGCATAAAAAGCGCTTGCAGCAACAAAAACATAATATTCCAGAAACACGCTTTGCTGATCAGATCAGCTGTTCATAACACTTCCTATGTCCATCAGCGCGAACTATCGCATGTCCACCATGACCTGCCCGAAACCGGAAGTGACATCATTTTTGCGGAAATGTAGTTTTTTACCATCAGGGCCTCATGAGCCTATACTGGTGTTTTTAAAAGTTATGTTTGACTTTCTGACTTTCTGTGTCGTTTCTGGGATGCTTAGGACTCATATTGCACTGCTGGAAATAGTTTATTTTGATGCATATGCTGCTTTTTTGCAAATTTGCATTAAAATATTTATTTTCGTTTTTCCTGCAGTGTATAAAAATTGGTGTATTTCAAAAATAAAACTATGAAGACACTCAAAATAAATTTCCTGTGGTGGGAAACTATTTTGTGCAACTTTTTTGTATTTACAGTTTTGAGGGATAAGCCTCTTAAATTTCTCTAACTAGAAATATATGTTAAAAAAGCAAAAACGATTTTCAATTTTTTTGTAGTTTATTGCACTTTTTTGCAATGTATGTAATTACTATGCACTTAATGCAGAGATATTATTAAAATTTAGGCTGTAATGGTTGTATTGATGTATATCAACTTGAAATGCTCCCAAAAATGGCTCTACAGTATGTAAAAATATAATATAAGCTCTGGCGGACTTGGTTCTATGGTAGGTCTTAAAGGGTTAAACTAGTCTGAGATATTTTTAGTTTTCCAAATGTGTCCATCACCACACCGGGACCAAAGACACATTTTTATGAAACATTTGGGTTGTATTATCGGATCCTTTGATAGGCCAGCACTGGCCCCTGGGAACTTTTTAAACCAGGAAAGTCTTGAGAATAAACGTCTCTGTTGTCCTAGCCAAGATGGGCAGCTGTGAACTGTCATGAGAGAAAGTGAAGTACAGTGCCACTGACACTGAAATTACAAGATTACAGGGTAAGAGTCGGACAGTGTGAGAGCTGCAGTCAAGCTCAGAAGTGTCCAAATCCTCCCACTGGGAAGAATTAGAGGAAAGAATTCTTGCAAACTTTGGGAGATCATCCAAAATAAGCTTGTTTATAATAACTTGACCATTATTATTTTTTCTTTCAGTCCTTTAAAATTTTCCCCCGCTGGGCCGTTCAAGTCCAGCATCGACGGAGAGCCAGACCCTTTCTCTCCGATGTCTCCACCGACAGCGGCAGCTCCGGTTCCCGCGCCGAAGGAAAACGGAGCTGCCAGTCAGCCAATCAAAACCCCTGCGAGGAACAAGAAGCTGAAAGGACATCGGAGATGAGGAGGAGCTCCTCGAAGAACGAGTCTTGGTCAGATTAACACGAGTTGGAGTGTTGTGGTTTTTCTTTAAGAGCGGTTTAACTACGAGGCTCCTGAGAAGCCAAAATCATCCACGGGAAGCCTTCAGTTTGCGTTTTTGTTTCATTTGTAACTTTCACCTCACCTCACATTTAAAAATATATAAATTCAGATACAGTGCTGCTGCTACTGTCCAGCACTTTTATTTACTTCTCATTCTTTTCAAAGCTTTAGTTTCCAGCCTCGGTATATCTGCAACTGTGTTTCTGTCACGCGGTGCCGCTAATCTCTGGGAAACAAAAGTCCCACTGGAAAGAGCTCAATAGCCACTAATTCTCCTCAACAAGGTCGGCTAAATGACTGATGGTAACAGAGTTTACTGTCTCGTATGACCGCCGGTGTGATCTCAGCAAAGGGAAGCTGTGATATAAAGTTTTGGGGGGTTTAATTAGGTCATCAGCTTTTAATTAGTTCATCAGAGTTTGGGCGAAGAGGTCGGCTATCACAGGCTGACGTTTTAATTAGCGGGCTGATGAACGATCACATGATCGAAGGTAGAAATTGACCTTCAGCCGTCGTCGAGGCAGCAGGTCGGTAACTTCAGGCTAAAGCCGTAGGATTAGGGCGGGTCAGACATGAGATGATGTGTTTGTGAATGTCTCCGAGTCTTTCCGAGCAGCTTCATGTTCACTGCCAAAGGTGTTCGCACGCATACTGTCCTCGTATCTCGCCGCAGTAGGGTGAAGCGCTTTATTTATTTGGTCTGCCGGGAAGGTCGTAACCAATCATCAGATAGGAAAATAAGAGCTTAGCAGTCAGTGCAATGTACAGTCGAAGCAGTGCGCTAACCATGGTGCTCTCAGACGACAAAAACCTTGTATAAAAATAATATTTTTGGGTTAACTGAACAAAATATTTTTACATATGAATTGTAATAAAATGTGTTTTTGCCTGTCGTGCTCAGAAAAACGAATTCAGCACTGGAGGGGATCGCACAAGTTGTTGATTTTCCTCTTTTCTTTGAAATAACAGGACATCAGGAAAATGACAAACCTGCGTGAGCTTTAAAGCTTTGTAAGTGTAAACACTCGCTGAGTTGAAAGTCCAAAGCTGGTGTTGGAGAGATCAGCTGAAGCTAAACAAAGGATGGGCTGTACCTTCATATAAGCCAGTCTGTGCCACGAGTTGGTGAAGTGAGTCACCAGGGAAGTCATTAACATAACAAGCACAGATTAAATGCCGCCCCCGTGTTGGGAAACGTATAAAAAGTACCTTTAAGGAGCTCAGACAGCTCTTTAAAGCAGCCGAGCAGGAACTGCAAGCGCAAATATTTCAAACAAATTAGGAAAATAAATGGACAGCTTTAAACTGGACCTACTCTGCTCTGTTGTATCTATAAACTCTTAAAATGGTGAATTATTGTTTCACACAGTTCTTTCTACACTTGATGTCACCTAATACCTAATATGGTCATATTCTAAAAGCCCCGCCCAACTGGTGTTCGGACCAATTAGAATAAAGTCACCCTTAAAGGGGGAGGATGAACTCAGAGGTTGAACAAAGGCCCACAAAAAGATAAATAAGGATTATTTTGAACTGTGAATCATGCAAAGCTACTCTGGTAGAGTCCAAGAATAAATAGCTATGGAGCAGAATAAGTCCACTTTAAACTATCGTCCTACTCCAGGTGGACGCCTAACAGACTTAATGTATTTGTTTTCTGGATCGTTGATTCACTTTGACGCTTCAGCCTGGTTTACTGCAGAGTCGAATGTATTTCTCCAGCTGTAAATTTTCCTTTGCACCTTCCAAAAAGCTAAAGTGATCAGCGTTACATCAGCGTATACTTTTGAAAGTTATCATATGAATAAATGTAGATACCATGAAGTTATCGCTGTACTTCCAGCATCTTCACTAACCCAGTTTTCTATGTCAGTGCCATGCATGCTGAGTGGAGGATGAATACTAAAGATTTTCTACCTCCTCGTCTTCTCGAGCACGTCTTAGCTGAGTGACAGTATCTGTTTTGTACAGACTTTTGTGATTATCAGAGGATGACTCTTATCGACTCTAACGTTTCGTTGTTTCTGCTCTAATCTCACCACGAGATTCACGTTTGAGGTTTTGAGGTAAAATAACTTCCATCTCAGGATGAACTGCTCAGTGTTTGATAACTTTTTCATTCTGTGTTGTGATGTGACCCACTGGTTAGCAAAGTCCTGCCTCAGGCTTTGCTGTTGCTATCTGAGAGAGTGGGGAGGGAGAGACTGAGGGCGGCTGTAGGCTCGCACGCTCCGTCGTCCTTCTGGACTCTGTGCGTTCACAAAAGCAGCGTCACGTTCTTTCAATGAATTTAAAACAAGAGCGTGCGGCCGTAAATTCATCGGCAAAGAGTTTGCAAAAGTCAGAGCTCGGGTGAGACAGACGTGGACTTTTACACAATCAGACGTCTTTACACAGCCACAGGAGTCGCCCCCTACTGGACAATAAAAGGGATGCAGATTTAAGGCTTTACTTTTGTAATCGATCGATCTTTATATACAGTCTATGACTGAGTGACTATAGATAAATATATCCAGTACTTTGGCTTGTGCAGGTAAGAATGCTGAGCCCTGTTATCATGTTAGCACTACCTCAAAGCTGCTGCACTGAAAATTTGTGGTCTTATTAAACAAAAAATTAGCCCAGGGAAATTAACATGGAAGCACCACAACGTGCAGTTCCTCTAATGTCCACCAGAGGCTCCAGCAGTGAGTCAGTCCCCACAGACACCCATGTTAAAATATCTGTTTACAGCCTGCAACAAAAACACGGTTTACGTCTCCATGGCCAGTTTCCCCTTACAGAACAACTGTACACAAAGGGAATTTCACTTGTTTATATCACATTAAGGCCTAAAGTTTGCATTGTTAGGGGTGTGGCCTCTTTGAAAAGAGCTGAAGCTGCTATCGCTAACTATCGTCGCGTCAGCTAGCTGGAGTTCCTGACTTTGTGGTGTTGGTTCCTTTTGGAGCATTTTTGAATGCGTTTCTCTAACAAACACGACTCGCTGTGCAGTCGTACCAATCATGGTCCAGGAAGTCGGTGTTTCAGCTTTGGGGGAAATTCTTGTACTTTTTTAAGTCTGTCATTTGCATGAATTGGCAGATATCTGAATCCATCCGTTTATTGATGCACATTAAATAAAGTAGCTGTAGCTTGTCACTCCACTCTCTCATCCAGATGTGGTCACTTCTGGCTCCCAAAAAACTAAATGGTAGAGGCCACAGTGAGCCTGAACAAAACTGAGCTGATGGAGTTAAATAATGATGGATTTCAAGCTTGTATGTTTTCTGTTTATTCATATGATTCAACTCTGTTATTATTATTTTTTAATTAATAAATTTTGTCAAAGGGAAGATTCCTGTGTTCACGCTCCTGTTCGCAGCAGTCCTCCTGCAGCCTTTCTTTCATTAACACTGGACAGTCTGCATGCACAGCCTGTGCTACAGCCGAGGACACACTGCAGCTCGTTACTGCAGCAGCACGGTGATAAACGAACTCGTGATAAAATTTGCATTCAGGCAGCAAAAATAATCTTTGCTTTCAGTTTTTGTGTATTTATTTACATAATGAATAATTACAGTGTGATACAGATATGTTGGTGTGAACAGGAGTCTGTGGAATTTGAAAATGTATATTCTGAAAAATTGAATTGAGGAAAACAGAATTGAGTGGATTATACTTTATTTTGTCATATTTGCTTATGTTTTTTCTTTCGGTCGTGTGTTCTTTCTTCAAACTGATGAATGTGTTCAAAATAAAATGAGTTGCTGAGTTGTTCTTCTGAGATCTTAATGGACATTCAGCAGTTTTGCGGTTTCAGATATTCAGATTTATTCAGCGTATCGAGCACTAAAGCTAAGAGAAATATGTTTTTACTCAAAGAGTGCTTAGCGCTTCCTTTTTCAACGACAAGCTTTAAAGAAATTCACATATTTGATCTCGACGGATCGATAACAAACAACTGGCACCACCTGTTTCCTGTAAAGTTGTTAGCACAAATATCTCTTGTGGCAGCAGCTCAAAGCATTTAGGCACGTAGACTTGATCGAGGTGACCTGCTGAAGTTTAACCTAAGCATGAGAAAGTGGTAAAAATGTGATCTAAGTGACTTTGAAAGATGGACAGACTGGTCCGAGTAGTCCCGCATAACCCACACAAAAAGAAAATATCCAGTAAGCAGCAGTTCTCTGAGAGAAAATAGCCCGTTGATGCCAGAGGTCAGAGAATAGACGCACTGCTTTGAGCTTTTAGAAAGGTAACAGTAACTCAAATGACCAAAGTGTGAACACAACACGTCAAACCTTGAAGGACTAAAGCAGCAGAAGGTTTCTGCTGTTTCAGACAGTCGGGTCAGAATCAGGTGTAAACAGCATGAAAACATGGATCCGGCCTGCCTCGTGTCAAATGTTCAGGATGCTGGTGGTGTGATGGTGTGGGGGACTTTTTCTTGGCACACTTTGGGCCACATAGTACCAATGGAGCCTTGTATAAACACCACAGGCTACCTGAGTGCTGTTGCTGGCCATATCCACCTTCTGTATGCCACAAATCACTCAAATGACTTCATGTTTTCAACTTTTTCTGTGTGTTTTTTTTTTCTGTGGAGCATTTTGTAACTTCGGGGTCTCCACATCTGCCTCCATCTCTCCCCCTGTCCTTCCTCTGCACATGTCCAAACCATCGCAGCCTTGCCTCTCTCTGTCTCCAGACCCGAGCCGTCTAATCTTGTCCATCCCGGTCACTCCCAGTGAAAATCTTAGCCCAGTTAGAAGTTTCCAAACCTCTAACTTTATTGTTATTGAGCCAAGTTTACGCACTTTTTAAAACCCTTTTCTCTGTTTTCTCGGCTACCAGCGTTTATTTCTGATCCTCTGTTATAAATATAAACTGATGCACTTGGTTTCAGGGTAATTTTAACTTTAGATTGTGACTCCTGGTGTGGGTGTAAAATTGATTTAGTTGATTTTTTTTACAGAACTTAAATTTGTTTTTCAGCTCTGAAAATATCTCCTGCACTTATGAAGTCATAAAGCCTCAGAAATGTTGGTAAAAAATAATAAGCATAACATTTGACCCACCCCTGGGGACTATTGGGGATATTTTCAGAGTAAAAGCCCACATAGTATGAAGATAAAATATTGCATGACTACATTAAATATAAAGAAGTTATTATACCAAATACTGAAAAGATGTAAAAATGGTGCGTGTGTGTCGGTCAGATGACGTGGGCACAATCAGAAGAAACATTTGTTCACAGAGTCGCTATCGTTTGGTAATTTAAAAGAAAGTTGGGACTAATTAAAGCAGCACGCCATCAGGAAGCATCATCAACAAAACAAGTGTGTTAGGATTTAACACAGATAATTAAGGAAACAGGCTGTTATCCTGGACGGGTGCCTCTTTAACAAGATAGTCTGTACATTTAATTAGATGTTCAACTTTTTCTTTAATAGAGAACTTCTTTAACTGCCACTGCAGTGGGTTTTCACCGTGGCTCAGGGAAATGTCCGCTCTTTGTTTACCTCTTGTTTGGTTTCGGCCCTCCGTATTACACTATTAGTACATCTGTTTATTTGATAGACTTCAAATACAAAGCAATTAAATCTTTTCCTAACATAATTAATTCAAGCACCAGCCATTTGTTCTACTTCCTCTTCAATAAGGCAGCTGAATTTGTGAGTCATTGTGACCTTTAGCGAGTAGTTATTGTCTCATTTAGCTCATTTCCAGCAGCCGCAGTCGGCGTGTGCAAAAAGGCAAAACGAAATAATCCAGTGAAGACCTCTCGTCATCGTCATCTGTGAGCTTTTCTCTTCCTCATGCTCAAAGACTGTACTTGGGACCAGAGATGGGCGAGTGAAGTAAGTAACTGATTACTTTTTTCAAGTAACGAGTAAAGTAAGGGATTACTATTGCAAAAACGGTAATTAGATTACCGTTACTTTCCTGTAGGAACGCTGCGTTACTGCGTTACTAAAACCGTGATTTTTTTTGCGAGAATGTCTCATGACAGTGACATAAGCGAGTGCGACGTTCGTGACAACAGCTGTGTGCAGATCAACAATGGATCATATATCGAGTGCAGAGAGAGTATGAGCGTGCAGCGTTTAAAGCGTGGAAGTACTGACCTTACTTTGAGTTTGATCCCATAAAAAGTGACAAAAACATTAGTGTCCGTTGTGCGTGGGAAGAAAACTTCTTTTTACAGCGAAAAAAACCCTAAACTTCCGAGCAAGCACCGAGTAGCTACGACGTAATGGGAAACTCACAGAGAAACTCGCGGATTCTTCCACTGACCGCTGCACACCTGCACCAGGGTAAACCTCCGCCTACCCCACTCCTGCTTTACAGGTGAAAATAGAGCAACAGGACCGCTAGTCTTTGACTTTATTTATTTTCTGCTGTGTTTTACTTGCATCTATTTGAAAGACTGGGTGTAAACACACAAAATATTTTATTTTATGTGCTGGAATGTGCAGAAAATAGGTTTAAATATTAAACTAATTTCTTCCAGTCAGAAAATGTTGCAGATAATTTAATTTTTACTTGATGCATAAAGTTAAAAGATTAAAACGAATAAAACAAGTTTTAAAAAGAGACTTTTCCATTTGATTACATTTTGTATGATGATTATGCAGAAAAAGTAGAATTGGGCTGAAAGATCTATCACTTTATCACCTATTCAGGTTGTAAATCGTGTTTTTAAAAAGTAACTAAGTAATTAATTACTTTTGAAAATAAGTAATCAGTAAAGTAACGGGATTACTTTTTTGGGGAAGTAATCAGTAATTAGTTACTGATTACTTTTATCAGGTAACTTGACCAACACTGCTTGGGACACCTTCATAGTGATCCTGTTACCTATCCAGGTGTCTCCGTGGATAAGCTTCTCATTTTTTAGACACTAGCCTCCAAAAAGTGTTCAGTCATTATTCTCAGCCTCTCTGTTTCTTTCACTGGCACCATTTATGTTCAGCAAGTCTTTAAGCTCAGTGTTGATGACCTGCCAGTGTCCCAGACACCAAATATCCGAGCAGTTCAGAAAAGAAGCGCTTTCAGCCCAACTCAGATAAGATAAGTACGTCTCCAACAGGTAGTGCAGTCATATACGACCGCTAGCCCAACTTCACTAACCCTTCAAACATGCTGCATCGTTCAGAGCTTTAGAAATCCTTCAGTTAGATTTGGTACTGTATGGTTTTCATCTGTTGATAGATGAACCTGCAAGCTAACCTCCTGCTAACTGGGCTAAACCTCATAAATTGTCTTTTTAACAGATGCCCGAATGTTAAACTTCAGCTACACATCATTTTATTGGAAAGTTTTTAACCCTCGGTGTTTGATATTCTGAACCAAAGGAGCACCTGGACCTGGAAATGGCTAAAAATGTCACACCTAGCAAACAGCTGCAGGACAGGGGGTTCTTCCTTCCCACGGTCACCAGGTGTTGCTCATAAGGGTTCCTGTTCCTGTCACAGCCCAAGAAAGGGTTTGACTTTCTGTATGTTTAATCATGCATCACCATGAAGTAATCTGGTGTCCTCTCTGTTCTGCTGCAGATTGTCTCCTCTGCTGCTTCAGGTATGTCCCCAAAGACAGATACCACCTTCATGGATGCATTTAAATGCAAAAAAACAATCACGTGACTGATGACTGTCTGGGTCACTTTCTGAAAAATCTTTCGGTGCCTCCTTGAAAATATTGGCTTATAATGCTGAAAACCATTTCCCTGCTTCCATTCTTTGTGTTTTTGGTCATGTTTTGATTTATATTTCAAACTAGTTTCCACTCAGCTGAAAAAAAATTGCAGTTATGGGGATGCTGTGGTTTTCCTCCAGGGCTGGTGGGTTTGGATTGATGGGTCCTGGTCCTCCCACAACAGCTGGAACAGCGAGTCCCGAGACAACACCAGCCTCTGCTTAATGCTCAGTCCTAGTGGTAGGAAAGCCCACACACGGGGGTCTGGGGACCTTAATAATACACAGCAGGTTTCACAAACGTCATCAGTAAGTTGGCCGGTGGCCTGCAGCCAGTCAGAAACAGAGCACAATAATGGCTCTGAGGACATTTTAGCTCGTTTTATTTTTTAACCTCTGCAGGAAGCTCCTTGTAGCTGAGGTGCAATACTGCAACATGACCAGCCGGGGGCACTACACAGCTTCTGCAGTTTTAGCAGATTGTCTATGGCAC
The DNA here is from genome assembly GCF_963576455.1 of Neolamprologus multifasciatus. Lineage (NCBI taxonomy): Eukaryota > Metazoa > Chordata > Actinopteri > Cichliformes > Cichlidae > Neolamprologus > Neolamprologus multifasciatus. Next base: position 3,015,322 of record NC_140444.1, on the reverse strand, counting down.
AGAAGGAAAAAGTGAGATATTTGACATTTGCTCTCGTTTAGCTGTATTGTCTAACTGAAAAATATGTTTACACAGTTTTCTGGTAATTTTATTCCAAAGTTAAAGAAAAGAAGTATTTCTTTTGTTCCAGCTTCATGCCTTTTCCCCCTCTTTTCACCTTTTCCCATTAATCCTTTTGTTTCTATCTGGTAAAAGACATGTAATTTCCTTTATTCTGCTGAGATATAAATGCTGGAAAATTAATGTGTTACTGCAATCAAATCATTAGAAGAAAGGCGATGTTGAAAACGATGACTTGCTTAAGTAAAGACGAAAAATGTCAAAAAAAACCCCCAAAACAACAAGAAGGTAAAAATTACTCGGTAGAGAAAGATTAAGTAAAATAATGGTTCTTAATCTTAATAAAGTACAGGAAAACATTGAATATAATTGCCCATGAAGTAAATTCAAGAAAGAAAATACTCACAACAAAAATAAGATGACTTTAAAGCATCTCAGAGTGTAAGGTGAAGTGTGCAGTGGCGTGTTTAGAAAATTTTTGTTGGGGGGGCCAGGTAGGGGCACAGATTTGGAGAAGGGTGGCAGATGTAATTGGCAGATAATGTCATCAGCCCACCGTGCAAATGTCCGATGGCTAGTCCAGCTATGTTAACTTGTTAATCTTTCGCCGAAAAAAATGTTTTCTGCGGTGCCGTCTTTCGTGCTTGGCTCTCCTACCTTTGCTAACATGATGCTCATAGTGCAGAAGGCGGTGCTGCATTCACTTACCCTCGGATATCTGAGCTTCACTGTGAAACCATAATCGTACATTTGATATTTCATTAAATTTTATTGTTTTAGCTTCGGGGTGGCCAGTCTGGTTGGGAGGGTGGCCTGTGCCCCCCCAGGCCACCCCGCTGGACACGCCACTGGCAGTGTGTAGTGAATGCACCAATAAAGACCTGTTCTGTATCAGTTTTTTACTGATTGATTTATTTATTTGTTTGTTGCAGCACAAAAACAGGACATGATGCTAGTTTCTGGTCGTGCAGATTAGCACCAGAGCTGATGCAGAACAGTCATTTCATTCAATCCCATTCAGCCTGCAGTCGGTTCATGAAATAGTCCTAAAGTCATTTTTTGCACCTGCTGCCAGAAGAAAAAGCCCACAGAGGACTATTTTAATTACTAACTATTACAGATTTTTTTGTTATTCTCATATTTACAGGTAATGTTAAAGTTATTAATTTATGTTTCTTTGACTTCAAAGTGGTGCTGCTTCCACCGCAGACATGTGGTGTGTAACAGAAAACTGAACTGAACAGATCAGTCCATTGTTACCCGTCATTACTCCCAATCCAGCTCCAAACACTCAGCTTCACAGAGGTGTTTTCGACTCCGGACTCTCCTTCATGTCACAGAAATGGAATTTTCCAAATCTCACGCACAGCCAATCAGAATAAAGCTGTCTTAGTCAAAGATCACTCAATCAATGCTGACCTTAATATAATCTGGATAATCTGGAAGTGCTTTGCGTGTTTAATCTGGAGCTGTTTTTAAAAGCCATTGTATAACACTGAAGCTATGGTCAAGCAAAAATCCGACTTTGCTGGAAAGAAACGAGAGTGGCCTCACTAGATGACCTTTGTCGTAATAATTACTGAAATCATCTGAAGAGCTTACAGTTTGGGACGCGCTGATCTGACTTCGCATCTTATTTACAACCTTTCAAAGTTGCTGAACTCTTTGATAAAGTTGAATTTTGGAAAACATCATGAATTATTTGAACATTTTCTCTGCTGATTCATTAAGTGGGGAAGGAAGATTTTCAGCTCTCAAGAAGAAATGCAGAAGTGATGTAAGACTGGGATGAATGGTCAGGGTGGAAGATTAGGAAGCTTTATTAGGTGACTGGAAAAGTACAGCTGAAGTAGTGTGAGCTATGTTGACTTATGCTCCAGACAAAGGAGAGAAAACAAGGAGATTAGTTTTGTCCTTGTTCTGTTAAACCGATACAAGTCCTTTCTTCCTTTCCACTCTAAAAGCCTTTTCCTTTACCACTTCTCCTTTAATGCATGCCTAGCCTCCCTTTTTTTTTGCTAATTCCCTTCTTTGAATGCTTTCCTGTACTTAACTAGACAAAGAAATTGAGCTGGAAAGGATGTGCAGCAGATTCGAGTGAATATGAGATGGAAGTAACAAGTAAATGAGACAATATGGTGAGAAGATGGAAGGAGTACTTTGGGGAACTGATGAATTAAGAAAATGAGATGATAGAGGGGATAGATGGAGGACAGTTAGTGAATTAGAACATGCAGAGGGTGAATCGGGAAGACCTGGGGACAGTTATCAGGAGGATGCAAAGGAGAAAGGCCGTTGGTCCAGATATCATACCTGTGGTGACGTTTAGGAGAGAGGACATCGGACTTTTTAACCAAACACAATCTTGGTTCTCGTACATATTTTGAGTTGGTTAAGCTAGGCTTGCAGAGTGAAGAGTGAGAGGTGAAGAGGAGCGTGCAGGTGGGGGGAGTGGGTGGACATAAGTGTTTTGGATAGAAGGACAGCAGGAAGAGTGAAAGGGAAGGTTTATAAGATGGTAGTTAGGACATGCCTGCTATGACATATGATTTGGGGAATGGTGGCACTGACAAAAAGACAGGAGGGGAAGCTGGAGGTGGCAAAATGAAAGATGCTGAGATTTTAATTGGGAGTGACGAGATTAGAAATGAGTGCATCAGAGAGACGTCTCAGGGTGAGAGGGTTTGGACGTGTGCAGATGATCGATAGGCAAATGATGTCGAATATGGAGAAGGAGGCAGGAGGAAAAGAGGAAGACCACAGAGAAGATTCATGGATGTAGTGAAAGAGGAGATACAGAGGGCTGGTGTGACAGAGGATGATGTTGGGGTGACATGGAGGAAGATTATCTGCTATCACGACACCTAAAGGGTACAAATAAAAGAAGAAGAAGCGTGATACTGTAGGAAATAAAATCCCAATCAGTCCCAGACTATTTGTCCTGATGATAACAGATTTGTTCTCGTGAGAACATGGAGGGTGCAGCTTTCCACGTTTGATGGCAGAGATGCCAAAGCTGCAACATGTGAAAGACTGGAAAATTATTATTGTGTAGTTTACCATATTGGTTTCTGGGTTGCTTTGTTTTTCTCTTTGTTGTTTTTGTTATGTATAAATAAAATCTGCTAAAAAAGGAATGAAGTGGGCTCAGAGGGGGAGGAGCTAAACATCCAGAGCCACAGGATGAAGTGAACCATACTAAGCTTCTCTTGCAGAGTCTAAGAGTTAAAATATGGAGCTGGAAACTAGCACATCCACACTGCAAAAGTTACTTAACTTACCTGACTGTCAGTGTGCAATTAGCTCAGCCCTCCTTAATATCTTTATTTGTGCCGGCAGCACCTGAGCCTCAAAGTCCATTTCTGTTGCAGCCTCTATTTTCAGCCCTGGCCTTAATCTCAGGGTTTACTTCAGCCTTTGTTGACAATAAAATGGGCCTTAAATAGCACATTAGCATGCAAGCTTAGTACACATCACTTAATAGTAGGCTGGGAGTCCCTGAGGTCGGCTCTCAGCGGGGTTGTCTCTGAGGTAACGAGCCTCAGTGCTGCTCCACGCAGACACCAGCATTAATGCAAATTCCTGCCATTTATTTTCATTAAAATGTTTCAGAATCCACATAAAATCACATTTTAATGAGGATGTTTTGCCATTTTAACATATTAGTATTATCCTCAAAAGCGTGAGCTGCTATTTTACATCACATTTGACTGCGTTGTGCTGAGAATAAACACAGCGATGGTGCAGGCAGCTGATGGAAAAGTCTGCTCATGGTGATTTCTGCAGGGGAAAGACGAAACAGACAAACTGTTCACGAAACAGACACATGGCTTATGCAGAAAACAGGGATGAGTTGTGAAAGACATTCAAGGGAATGACTAGTGTTTCTGCTAAGAAGCAGATAACTTTCTGTTGCGGTAAAAATGACTCCGTTTCACAGCATCCAAAACTGATTACAATTCACTGTGGATAACCAGTCATTGTGTTTCCTGGGTGCAGCTCAGAGAGGCAAAACCATTTCAAAGGGCAAAAGTCAGCTTTTGTTTATAGTTTTATTGTATTATATAAACACAGTAATGTTCTTTTGCTTCACTTTTTGCCCACTGGATTGTGTCAAAGACTATTTTTTAACCGTCAGAAAAGTTCCCCTCATGTCTAATCCGTACGATCACCAGCCTTTATTCCCAAAAGAGCCTTTTTGAGCTGTCACCACATGTCAGCGCTCTGCAGTGGTCTGTTCATGTCTAACTTTGACATTTTTATGACAGTACGTCGATGTTTTTGCTTCACTTGTAAAATTATAGACCTAATTACACATCTAATCACCTAATTTCTTTTTCAAAAATATGAAAGAAACAGAACTGTGAAGTAAAAAAAATACTTCACAGTAGTAGCTAAAAAAAAAACCTAGCTAGCTAGCTAGCTAAAAAAACTAGCTAGCTAGCTAGCTAAAAAAAATAGCTAGCTAGCTAGCTAGCTAAAAAAAAATAGCTAGCTAGCTAAAAAAAATAGCTAGCTAGCTAGCTAAAAAAAATAGCTAGCTAGCTATTTTTTAAAATCTTGTTAGCTAGCTTAAATTCTAGCATTTTTTTAGTTTGTTAACACCAAGTGGCAGCCAGGCATCTGTGTCTGTGCACTGCACCTGTATAGTTTATGGATACAGATAACTAAATAAGCTAGCCAGCCACTAATAACTATGCGCTTCAACCTTTCATCTAAATATGATCACTTCTGGTTCCACAAAACAAAAACATGATGGCAACCAAAAAACCAACATCTGAGCTTCAAAGCGTAGAGTCCAAAAACTTGGGTGGCATCTCTGTGGCTATATGGATCTTTTATATACAGTCTCTGGTTTCAGCTTTCCTGAGGCCTTTGTGGACTTTGTATGTTATCTGTGTGGGTTTTACTGGTTTCTTTCCACAGACCACAAACATGCATACTGGATCAAACAGCCGTAGCTTGGATGTGGTTTGGATGTGCGATATATAAAGCGCACAGACTTGAGTGTTGCGCAACATGGGTGAATTTGACTCACAGTATAGAGCACTTTGATTGGTCAGTGAGACTGATAAGCGTTATATAAATACAAGCATATTTTTATTCAATATGCGTTAAGACAAATTGTGAGAAATATTTTCACATTCACAAGAATTCAGTTTTAATATTAGAAGGATTTAAAATGTTCCTGTAACAGTTGCTGTTTTCAGGCCAAACTGCATGAGTGTGCTGGCTTGTCTGAACAGCTCTCCTCAGTGAGGAAACATCTTTGGTGCCTGAACAAACAGAAAAGTGAAAGCAAAAACCAACAAAGTGTCTCAGTGAAGCGCTTCAAAGATGAGGTCGCTGCTGGGCGGATGAATGGTCAAAAACATGTTTAACAATCTGTTTGTACCCAAGGAGCTCAGTGCACAGCCAAGCTGCTTTCCAGTAACTAGTCACACCACTTTATAGTAGGCATGCATCTTGAAGTTGTGGATGGGAATTTCAAGCAAAAAAATCATTATTTGTTTTTCATGGGAAACTATTTGACAAAGGGCACAGCTGTTAGCACAGTTTCCTCACAGCACAAAGATCTTGGGCTCGCTGTGGCCTCTCAGTACGGAGTTATCGTGTCCCCGTGCCCGTGAGCAGTGTTGGGAAGGTTACTTTTAAAATGTATTCCACTACAGAATACAGATTACATGCCCCAAAATGTATTCTGTAACGTATTCCATTACGTTACTCAATGAGAGTAACGTATTCTGAATACTTTGGATTACTTAATATATTATCATGCTGTTTACAACTACATGAATGTGATTTATTACTGTTACTGAAGGTCCGCGGCTTCGAACCGTAGTAAAGGGACCTCTGGCTAATACATCAGGTTCTGTGTAGCGCTCATAGCCGAAAAATAGCTTTACTTTGTTGTCTGGGTCAAGTTTTAGACAGAGAGAGGCGTTGAAAGGCTACTTATTGTTTTTGGAGGAAAACACGAACACGGTGTACAGTCGAGTCTTAATAGCTTACTTACAACTGGGCTCGTCAGGCTCTCTTCTTGGCTGCAGTGGTTATTATTATATTTACATGCTTCCAGCTCCCGTTTTTGCTCGATGACAGCTCGTACTTTTCCTTTTTCTCCCTCCCTCGCTCACAGACACATAACGTGTATGTCAGTCCATTCTCCCTGCAGCACGGACTACACTGCCTATGATGCTACATTCTTTAGAGCTATACCTGTAGCATTCTGCCTGTTAGCTTAGCACAACATCAACAACAAAAAAAAGGCGTCACGGGATACAGTTACTCATATTTTGTATTTTAAATACATTACTCCCCAACACTGCCCGTGAGGGCTCACTCACTTCTTCCTGCAATCCAAAGACGTGCTTGTTAGATTAGCTGGTTATTCTAAATTAGTCATAGGTTGTCTTTCTTTCCCTGCAGCAGATGAACAGCTGAGATAGGACCCCTCTCTGTGACAATTCATGGATACATACTGTTTGTATTTTGGAAAACCCTGCACTCTCCTGCTTGAAACAATCTAAATGAACTGGCATTTTTTTCTTTAAGTTTTCTAGTCTTACTAACTACTAAAAGAACTTCAAACCACAGGCCACATTTACCCACACATAAATTCAGCATTTTTTCCAATTTTATTTGACACACACATGAAGCCAGCTATAACCACCAGTTCACCGAACATGGATGTGGGAGGAAGACAGAGCACCCAGAGAAAACCCACTCAGGCTCGGGGAGAGGATGCAAGCTCATAGCCTGTATCGGCTACGTCCAACCAAAGCTGCAGGCAGCAAGTGTCAATGTTATCTTTTTGGCTGCTGCACCAACTTGCATTACATCATTTAATTAAAAAAGCCCCAACAGCACAAACACTGCTGAGAGGTTCAGTTCAATGACCTTTTAGCTGAGGTGAAGCCTAGCAGACAGCAAGCAGCTGCAGCTGCCTGTGTCCATATGCACCGGTCAAGCAAAGAGGCCACGCCCCTCGAAATGCAAACCTTCAGCTCTAATACAAATTCAGCTGGTGAGTTTTTATATGCAGCTGTTATAAATGGAAGAACTGTCTATAGAGACCAAAAGGTTTGTGCTGTGCAGGTCTGTCTGAACATTGTGCTGAGTTCTTCATATCCATGTTTGCATGTTCTGATTCTAAGACTGCAGCACAAAAACAGAAAGTGTCAGATGTCCTCACGTCAGTTTATATCACTTCACTTTCGCCTCGTTGTCGTGCAGACTCGTCAGGTCAGGTCGACCCTTTGGCTGCTTCACACTTTGATCTGGTGGAGACTCTGCAAGTCTTCTGCACGCTCTGCCCTAGCATGACTCATCATGTTGACTCCATCACGTGTGCATCTTGTGGTCTTGTTAAGGCTGCTGTGGAAGCAGACAGAAGGTAAAACCTCAGCGTGACCAACATCAGAACAATGTAGCGGTTTGGTGGGAACGAGTCGGGCTGCCAGCAGCGATGTGTGGTTCTGCACTGCTGACGAGACACAATGGACACGTTTACGAAAGCACTGACAGGTACACAGAGACTGTACACAAAGCATCACAGCTCCCACTGAAGAGAACTTTGACAGTTTACAACAGACAAGTTAGGACCTGTAGCTTTCTTTCATCTCTGTTACACAGACGTCATATTCCTGTATTAACGGTAAATGGCCTGTATTTGTATAGCGCTTTACTAGTGCCTAAGGACCCCAAAGCGCTTTACACATCCACTCATCCACCCATTCACACACACATTCACACACTTAATCAGAGTCATTGTTTTCAAAGACAAACCCAAATCCAAAGATTTAAACAGAATACCTCATGACTCACGTTTTCTTGACAGCAGAGTGCAGAAAACGTGTGTGTGTGTGTGTTTGTGTGTGTAAGAGAGAGAGAGACCTGTAGTAGAAAGTGCTCAGCTTAAGTAGAAAGAAGCAATATTAGTTCCAGTACAGTTACTTTTACTGTGCATACAGCGCTGTCATGCTGCTCATTGAGCCTGTTCTCACTCCCGAGGCGTAACATGTCTACGTTTTTTTTTTTTTTTTTTTTTTTTTTTTTTTTTAATGTAAATTCCTAAGTTAATTTGAAAATTTTGTAGTAAATTGTAAATACTGTAAAACTTTTTCTGTCATTTAATGGTCGGGCATTGTACAGCTACAAGCATTTCACCCCCATGTCATACTGTGTATGGTTGTGTGTGTGTGACAAATAAAATTTGAATTTGATTTGAATTTGAATTTGAAGGAACGCAAAAGGAGACCTTCGGCGTTCTTGTGGTACGCGGCGGGTTATGGCTGAAATCCAGTGCAATGACGCTCCCGCGGTAATAGACGTTCCAGCCCTAAACCTAACCTTAACCCTAGCCCTAACCATAACCTTTTTCCTGATCTTAACCAGGACTTTAATGATGTTAAATAGCGTGTTTCTAAGCGATTTGAAGAAAAAGAGCAAACATGTGTAGATTGAGTCCATACGGTTCTCATATTTCCTCATTTTTCCGAGGTCGTCATTTAGGAACGTGGTGGGTAGCCGAAAACGTAATATGTTGACGATTTGTCACCTAGCGTAAAATGTTACGCTTTGGGAGTGAGAACGTGTTGGCTCATTCAGTGACATAAACAAATATGTAGATCGATAAATAATAATTTTTTTTTTTTTTTTACAAATAATTCAAAACATGAAAATTGTATATTTCCAAATGTATCAATTAAACCCAAATAAAGTATTTAAATAATTATTAATGGAAAAAATATATTTAAGTAGAAATAAATAAATAAATAAACAGACACAAATATATTATAAATATTTTATTTATAGAATAAATACATATTTATTATTTCTCTTTATATATATATATATATATATATATATATTGTAAACTGTGCGTGTGTAATTACATTACAGCAAAGAATAAATATCATAGTTGTATACAGGATGTATATAGGGATGGGTACCGGTATCCGGTGCCATGATGGCACCGGTTCTGACATAAACGGTAGTAACCAGACCGAAAAGCAGCGCACATTTCGGTGCTTTATTTCGGTGCTTTTTTTTCCTGAGCTGTGGTACACTTTCTTCTTCCTTACATTTATATTGGCGGTTGGCAAACAACTGAAAGGTGCATTACCGCCACCAACTGGTGTGGAATGATACACTTTAGATTCTAGCCAATCATTTTACGTTTCCGGATAGTAGGCGGGTCCATGTACGTACGTTCTTTTAGAGCAGAGCTACAGATTAAAAATGGCCAAGGCGAAGCGGTCAAAAGTCTGGCTGTACTTCACAGCAAAATATGCAAACTCAGCAGCTGCAACAAGTGCTTTAAGCTGATACTGTCAAAGGAGGTAACACCTCAAATCCGATGAAACACCTGGCGACGGATAGCGTTTTTTTTAAAAGCCGAAAAATGCGCCGTATTTGATAGCTTGCTGCAAGACCTCACACCAGCGCATCGACTGCGGGTGGGTTGCCTGTTATCGGACCCGGAGTTAGCAACATCCCCCAAAAACCCGAAGAGGAGAGTCCTGGCCCCTAGCCCTGCCAGTGTAGCAGAAATGATGACGGATGATGATGCAGCAGCAGCTGTTCTTCTCTGCGTGAGTAGCTTAGTAGGCTAACCACGTTATTAAATTAATGCATGTAAGGTGAACTAGCAAACACCATCATAGTTACATGCAGCTGTCTTCTTGTTTGATGGCAGATACTCCCTTCACCCTGGCCAAAAAGGCTAAAATGACCAAAGAAAAAGTGGAAAACAGTTAAACATGAGAGGTTTTTGGACAAAGTTTGTGTTTTTTCCATTGATTAAGCTGCTTCCAGCCAAGAGTGATACCATAAATCCCCTATAGCTGCAGAAAAGGCTAACATTGTTATCTTTTTACAAAAAAAACAGCTGAACATGAGAGGTTTTTGGACCAATTTTGTGTTCTCCATTCTTTAAGCACCGGTTTGAGCACCGTTTGAGCACCGTTTAAGCACCGGCACCGTTTCAAAAGTACCGGTTTGGCACCGGTATCGGATAAAACCTAAACGATACCCATCCCTAGATGTATATATACACAAAACAAATGTATTCGAGTCAAATACATCAGACCACAACTGTTCTATTAATTTATACAAATTAAATTACTTGACATTAAATCTCACACACACACACACACACTTCACGTTTCCTCGCTCGCTGTCTGTAAGAGGAGAAATGGAGCAGTGAGTGTTCGGCTCTCAGAGTTTGTTTGATTTTATCGATTTTATTGACTTTATTGATTGGTTGAGGCTGTAGTTCAGTACCAGCAAATCCATCAGCTGTGTGGATGTGAACTAACAACATCCATCACTTGATTGTCCCGCGGTCCATCACAGCCTACATCCACCCTCTCACTCTCTCTCCATGCTCTCACTGCTATAATTGGCTCTCTGAGCCTGGCTGCTTAAAGCATTATAAAAGCTCCCCTGGCCCGGCTTATCCTCCGACAGCACTTACAGAATCACACCTCCATGTCCCCGCAACATGTCGTCTACACGCTGACAGCCACAGACTTCTGCTGGCGTAACGTGGTGAAAACAGACAGGAGGAAAAGTGCAGACAAAAAAGTGAAGATAAAGGACAAAATCCATCAGGACATATCACAGGTCAGTGTGTGTGTTTTCCAGTAAAACGTGGGCGTTTATCATCATTCATCTTGGCTGCAGTCCTGAAACACTGCTTATGTGTCCATACTGGAAGCCTACTTCCAAATAACTTCCTTGGAAGTATGATGTGGTATCGATTACACACGAGGATTTACTTAGCTGAGTCTGTGAGTCTGTGTTGTTTCCAGAGAAATCGGTCTAGGTTTGCTGCTTGCCAGAATTTTATGTAATTGTTCTAATACGGCTGTTTATGTTGGAAACAGGAACCAGAGAAACAATTAGGAAAGTGCAGGTAAAGCAAAGAACAGTTTAAATCCAAGTAAGGCAAAAACTACAATTTCTCACCTAAAAACTTTTTAGGTTTTATTCCCATTTTCATTCTGTCAATATTGAACTGAAATTACATTTCAGACGTTGATTCTGTGAGTCTCGTCATATCAGCCCAGCTTTTACCCCAAAACTTCCCATGATTCTTATATTAACACATCTGAACTATTAGGGGTGGGGAAAAAATCGATACAGTGTAGCATGGTGATATTTTGTTTGCTAATAATGTATCGATACAGGGACAACAGAAATCGATATTTTGTTACAAAAAAGGTTTTTGTGCTCTGACTTCAGAGCATGTTGATCCTTTTTCTGAGCAAGAATCCTGACATTCCTTCACTGTCCAAATGTGTTTAACTTTTTTTTTGGCAGCAATAAACATGACAGTTTACTTATTTTAATTTAATTAAGTTTAAAACTTTTTTATTTAATGTAAAATTATATTTTGTTCTCATTTACTTTCAAATTCTTCAGTTGCTGAAGGGGCTGCATAGTTTTCATAAACTGCATAGTTCAGAATAGCTATAATTGTACCAGATGGTTGATTCAGTTAAGTTGGACTAGACTGTAATACAAACCGTTCAGTTTGTCAACAATAAAACTGAAATGAGAGAAAGACTGAGTGTGAGACTTTGATATTAGAGAAAATGAATATTGATAAAGTTTACCTTTATGTACAGAATCTGAATATCGCAAAATATTTTATAAAAATCGCAATAATATCGTATCGTGGGATGTATGGTGATTCCCACCTCTAATAACTATATATCAACGTATTAAATGTAGAAAAACTGATGTGAAAACTAAGGCTACGTTCACACTGCAGGTCTTAATGCTCAATTCAGATTTCATGATCAAATCAGATTTTTTTGTCTGCTTGTTCACACTACAAATAAAACGCGCTCTAGTGTGAACGGTTCACAGCCCTCAAAGCGGCCCACACACGTCACAACACGCTCTGTTTACGGAAGAAAAAATGGCGGCTACAGAGCGAGCAGGTGTTGTTGCAGCAGTCTATCAATTTGTGCACAGTCGTAACCAACAGAATTTTGACAAATTAATTAGAGAAAGAAGGACACTGAGACAAAGAGAGCCGTGCTTTAACAATGGCCTTGTGTAGAGCAGTGGCTGCTACCTCCGTGCAGAGGTATATATGGACACGGAGTCGATTAGCTTGAATAGAATTGTCTTCCCATGCTAATCAAGTCCAAAACCTCAGTTTTTGTCCATTGACTCGCTCCGTCTCCAGTTTCCGCTGCCATGCTTTCTCGTTTGTCTTCCCCGGCGCTGATAATTGGCGTCTGTCTTGTGTCAGTGACATAAGACTGATTTAATGCAGCAGTCGCTTTCTAAAACATCGGATATGTATCGGATTCAGGACCACATACAAAAGTGACCCAGATCGGATTTGAAAATATTGGATTTGTGCCGTTCACACTGTCACACCATGATGGATATGGGTCGCAGAGGGTCAGAAAAGTCGGATTTGATGCGCTTTCACCTGCAGTGTGAACGTAGAGATAGACCTAAAAATAAAGGAGCTCAGCAGGTTAAACCTCCCCCACCCCCAAGTGAATTTTTTTTTTTACATAGAATAAAAATTTGTGTAAATGTTGAAATACAATAAAGTGACTTTTTGAAAGTAATGACGCTCAAACGGCTGAGTGATTGTAGTAAAGCCCGGTAAATGTCATGTGACATTAGAGGGACTCAGTACCACAGAGCGTACTCTGAGCGTTAAGCGCAGCGACACGGCAGGGGCGACATAAACTACAGGAAGAGAACGAGATGGCAGATGTGATTTGCTTGGAAGTCGTATCGCATGATGTACGACAGACTTCCTGTGCTGGTGTCACGGTGGCGGAGGTGAATCATTTGCCAGGAAGTTTTCCCGCTGCTCATCCAGTAAGTGATGCAGCAGGTGGTCAGGATTATCGAGGACAGATAGCAGTTTGTCCAAAGACCTCGTGACCTCCACGGCTTCATACTCACAGCAGAAACATTCAAGCAGGGGTCACGACCCTGCAGCTCCCATCTCCAGTGGCTCCTCGTAGCTTCGACAGGAAACACAGATAAGCCTTTCAGTTAATCACTGCTTCAAGTGATCCTTTGAATTCTCCTTTATCCATGTTTCTCAGCTGATCCTCATCCACTTGACGTAGCTGAATGTCAACAGTCGTGGTTAGCATGGATGTAAACACGAGAGGTCGTGAGCTCCCGAGCTATGAGGAAAATAATTCAAAAGTGCCAATGCTGCCGACACATTGATCTGCTTTATCTGCGGCTGGACTTCAGTCCCAAATCAAGTTGAAATAAGAGACTTTTTATTTGATTTTTCTGCACAGAAGAGACTTTGTCGTGTTTGGAATGTGTGGAAGTGCGCAGCCAAATGCAGACGCAGAGGGAAGCCGAGTCAAAACAAAAGCCAGCTGTTTATCTTTGGCTGATAAGTGTTCATGGACAAAAGTGAAACTCAAGCCAGAGAAACAGTAAAATAATCCTTTAACTGACAGCGAGCGCACAGCGGAGAGCAACAGTACAAAGCAACCAGGACAAAGAGGACTGAGGCTGTGAATACGCAAAAGGGCCCCATTGGGGCAAAGTGGGACAGGTGGGTCAACAAACAGGTGCAAACAATCAAGGGATAACGAGACACAGGAAGTAAAAATAAATGTAAGACACAAGCAAGAGCAAATGGGTGCAGCCACTGGCTGTGTCCCAATTCAGGGTCTGCAGCCTCAACGATCCTCAAGGGCCGCGTACTCAAAGACCGCTAAGGCCGGAAGTGCGAGGCTTGTGAAATGGGACGGTCTAGCCTCCGTTGTGCTGCAGGGGTTGCCTAGCAGCCATGATACTAACAGCTGGAAACGTTTCATACAGCTTTGTTTGACAGAAATGAAGGAGAAAATCTTTTGTTTGTTTCTACATGAGCTTTGATCATTCTCTGATTAAGCTCAGCTATTGAACGGCGTATATTTTAAAGTAAAGGCTGTAAAACCAAGTTAGTACAAACGTCACTAATGTCACATAACTTTGCCGACATGTGGCCAACAGTAATGTTTTAATGTTCTTCGTTATTAAACATTTGCACATAAATAAGTGACATAATATTCAGTACTTACTTAAAGTTTACTCTTCGGCGCCCCTCATCCGCCGTTTTTTTTTTCAGCAAAATTATCCACACCCACCGCCGCGCTATGCATTCTGGGATATGTTGGGCCACGAAGTCTACACCGCCACGTCCTTAAAATTCAGGGAAATGAAGGACGCATTTGAGGGCCGCATTTCGAGCAGCCTTCGAATTGGGACAGCCTTCGTCGCGTCGCTGTGACGTAATCGGCCTTAAAATGCGGCCTTTAAGGCTGCAGACCCTGAATTGGGACACAGCCACTGTGGAGCTCCACAGTGGGCAGAAACACGTGACCTCCACAGTATGGTTAGGGGTTATGGCTCTGTGTTTTGCTATTTTTATGGTTTTATTTGAAAGGGTACAGTGAAGAGTGACAGGGAAGCAGACGGAGTGAGAGCAGGTAACACATGTGGCAAAGAGCCACGGGTCGGATTCGAATTCAGGCCGGCCACTCAGCCATGAGCATCTATATGAATGACTCTGTCCCAGCCTTTACGATCCATTTGCGCGGTTTCCATTGTATCTATGTCACATGTCTCCGCCTACTGTGGCTGTGACCTGTTTCCGCCTACTTTAAAGGTCATGTGTTTCTGCCTACTGTGGAGCTCCACAGTGGCTGCAGCCAGACCTTTCTCGATAGTCTCATAGGTGCTGTGTTTCACAGTCAGCCCAAATGCGCTAATTTGTTTTCAGTGAAAACAGCAATTTCATAAATGCAACAAAACAAAGTTAAAGTTTGAAACAATAAAAAGCCAACAAGCATAGCCATGGATGCTAAAATGATTTAAACTATTACTAATGTTGATGGTCATCTCCGTAAGGCTTGGGTGTGTTTTGTGGCTCTATTCAGATTTTATCCTGTGGTGGTAAAGTTTTCGGTCTCCTCCATTAAAGGTGCCGCCTTCCTCTGCAGGATGAAGTCCAGATGGCTGCGCTCCGCTGTGGACAGACTTCCTACCATCAGTGAAATGCAGGAGAGCGACACAGAAGAAGGAGACCTGGACTGCTCCTCTCACACCATGGAGGAGTACGTGGACTCCATCAAAGAGCTCTCCCAGCCGGCCCCCTACCCGCTCCACGGGCCCCTCAGAGGTCACCGCCTCTGGATGGTGCGCTCATGCCCTGCGGCTCCACCTGTGGCACCGGCTCTGTTTTTAAAATCCCTGAGAAGCAGCCCACCTTGGAGTCCAGTTGACCTATCAGATGTATCGCTGACCTTCACAGACCAATCAAAGTGTGAGACATCAACACATTTCAAACAGAACCTGCTGGACGTGCTGGTGGGACAGTCCCTGTTCGCAGGGCTGGTGTGAGGCGAAGGTAGCGGCCGGACTGCTGACCTCTCCAGCTCCACGATGCATGATTCATTTATGTGTAAGAAGTAATTGAGTCAGGCACGCTCCAGAAGCTATATGCATTCCCTTTGAAGCTCTAAATGAACGCAACACATGAAACAAAAGATGAAAAGCGAAAAATCAAGGGCAGAACAAACAAACGAGCAGCGCCTGCCTGGATGCCCGAGGTATAAGTGCGATAAGTGGCTGTGCTGGGCCCACTCGTCCACCAGGGGGCCCACCAACAGACCCAAGCTGTGAACTCTCCTGATTTGAATATTTAAAGACATACTCTCTGATTTTTGCCACCAGAATCTTTGGACAAACTAAGGATGATTCAAGAAAGCAATACAAACTAGGTAGATTCATTGGCTCCCACACCCCAGGAGCTCGTTGACATGAACTACAAATATTAAATCTCTTCAGACTGTAGCTCTAAATTAAATATCCAAGAATTTGCCTTCAGACCCTTTAAAGGGCCCAGAATTAGGTAAGCTTTAGCTGCCTAGAAAATGAATACAAAGGGCTGCTTCAGCCGACGGGGGGCCTTTGAACAGCTTTGGGGTTTTAGGCTCTGGTTTAAATATTTAAGTACATGCTCCCTGATTTTTGCTTTCAGGATTCTACTGGAGCCCTGAAGTAAGTTTGATTTGCGATAAAACCCAAAATTTCGCTGATATAGAGCCCCGTCAGCCACCCTAGACCCCGCCCAAATTAGCTGCAAGTGTGAAATCTCTTTATATTTTTGTTCCAGTTTACCTTTCAGTAAGCTGCTGTTTCAACCAACAGGGGGCCTTTGAACAACTGTTGGGGTTTAAGTTGTGACTTAAAAATTTAAAGATAGACTCCCTCATTGGCTCTAGTCTATCCCGGCTGGCACCCTAAATATGAACTGGTTCAATTTTAAATATCCGAATAATTTCTGTTGGACATATGAAGAAATTTGGATGTTCGGTCTTAATCTAAAGATCTTATTATCTTTTGGTTCTATGCTTCTTCATATCCACCAGATCTAGGGTTATGGTTTTAGTCAACTCGTTTTAGACACTCATAGCTGTTTTGGAAAACCAAAAACCTTTCATCTTGTTGTTCCTTTTATTTAAAATTGGTCTTAGGCTGGTGACCTGGGAGGTGTTAGGATGAAATCATGTTTTGTTTTTTTAGGGATTTTCATTCAAATAAGTAAACTTCTACTGCAAGACGTTTGATTTCAAATTCTCCTTCGATACAGACGCAGAGATGTGTTAGTAAATGATGAGATGTGTTTCTCTTTTTCATCACCACCAGGCATAGCTGGACTGGCCATCGGGCATACCGGGCATTTGCCCGGTATGCCCGATGGCGATATTTTGTTTTTATGGACAGATCGATTTTTTTTTTTTTTTTGGAAGGGTATAAATAATGAAAGGTGTTGGATTGGCCAATTGGTCATGATAGACTCTGGGCTGGACCAATTACAGCCGAGGAGGTCGGATGCACCCTCCCCCTTGTTTAGCAATCTTATAGGCCATCCATCGGCTCTTTGTTACTTCTGAAACATGGCTTAAACAATTTCCACGACGTAATCCGATACCAACCGATCTCTTTACCCGTCGGCTTCCCGTGGCTGTCATGCAACAGGTGTTGTGCCAAAAAGTGATTTCCAATGTTTGCCTGTATTTTTTATGTGTAATATCTATGTTGGTAAATAGACTTCGGTGAACAGCGTTTACAAAGGGGCTATATATGGAATTAAAAAATGATTATTTTTTAACGGCATAAATAAAGGTTATATAAAAGTCACTGCCAAAGACTGATTGCGGCTTCTACCTTGTTACACTAATGTTGTTTGTAGCTCAATATGACTTTGTGTCATCCATGAGGGATGCATTTGACATATGTTTCACATATTATAGCCCAACAAGTTACTTATAGCAATTTAAATACGAGCAATCAGTTTTTGGCAAATACCGGAAATCAGTTTTTGGCAGACAATCACTTTTTGGCACAACACCGGCTATTGCAGTTAATAATACAACAGTTTCTTGCCATTTTTTGTGTTTCTTTTTATCGCTGTGTAACTGAGTTCAACTGAAAGCCTGCATGCACTAGTACCGCTTGCCACAAGTTCCCAAAATCCTTTGCGATTTTACCCCTGAATGACGTCACATTTTTGGTGGGGCCGATTTTTTGTCCCAGTCCAGCCCTGCCACCAGGTAAAAAAGGAATCTGGAGGTCTCTTCCTGTTGAAAAGGAGATCTTCTTTACCACTTTCTCCAAATGCTTCTCGTAGGTTATTGTCTCTCAAACAATCTAATCTAAGCATCCTGAGATTACTCTCATCAGTCGTGACTCACGAGCTTTATAAATAAAATGAACCGACCCCCCTTTGACCTTAAAATGTACTGCTAAGCCTAAAGCTTCTCATTCTTTTTAACCTCACAGATTTGTAATATTGGATAATTTCTCTAGTTTCTTAACCACTTATTCAGTTCATAGTCTGCAGCCATTCCCAGCTGCCCGAGGGTGGACATTAAAAACCTCACCTGTCTATCACAAGGCTAAGTAATCAAATTCAATAAATCTGTATTTTTTTCCATTGCATTTTCCAGGAATTCCAGCTCCCTATGGCTTCCTGGCCACCCGAGCTCACTGAAAGTAGTTTTCTAATTAAAACAAATAAAATACAATTAGAAATTAAGTTTCAAACTGAAACACGTTTGTGCTAAGGGTAAAGAAGCACTCAGTCTGTGCAGGTTTATGCAGTGCAGCCTGCAAAGTTTTGCTGCTTTTTTCCCCCATTTGAAATAAAAGCAGTTGTAAGAAAAACATAAAACGGCTTCCCTTCTTTCTTTGCATGTAATTATCACGTGTGAACAGGAATGCGGGCGTCCTCAATGATCGTGTTGGGTACACACTTTATTTTCAACCATCAAAATTTAGTTTCTGTTTCCCTGAAGTCGTGTGACTGTGAGATAAGTCTCTCCAGCTGGCTATTGGCAAGAAGTGCCTGAGTTACATCCAACAAACATGTGGTAAGAGAGAGCGAGAGAAAGGGAGGAGAGCAGAGCGACCCCCCTGGAGATGCTTCCAGAGAACAAGCCTCAGAATTTGACTCAAACTGACCCCAAATTATTCATGCACGTTGTGCAACACCGACTATGTCAAGCTCACAAAGTACGAACACAAACGTAACATAAAGATGTGTCACAATATTCCAAAGAAATAGCTGGAATCATTTACGCACGTGGCACGTGGTATGTGGTACGGAGATAAGAAAAGATTTATGAGGCATAACTTACAGTAAAGTGCTGCTTCAGCACCAGGTGTGTTGAAAACATAGGATTTCTTTTAAATTGGATGCGTAGTTATGGCGAGGTGCAGATATCGTCGCTTCTCCAAAACTCATTAAATTAGAAAAGGAGTGAGATACTGTGAGCAGCGAGATACACCGCAGCGTACCAGAGTGATATAAAACAGATTTGCTGTATTTGAGTCGTTTAGTTGCAATATCCCAAAGACCTGTTTGATGTGTAAACACAGAAATGTGGCATTAAATATGAAATACAGCGAGGAAAAAAAACAATAGGAGCTCTGTGAGAGAGCTCAGTGTGGAGAGGTGATATCAAGGGAATCCATCTCTCAAACTACACCCTGAAATACAATAATTGAACATAAAGACAAGCTGAGGATTATAGCTGAGAGCTGCCAGGCTCCAGTCGAGACATGCACCGCAGTCATTGATGAATAACAGGAAATGTCAGCTTTTTAGTATGGATGAATTCTCATTACTGCTCACCAGCTAAAACAGTCACACAATGTTTACTTTGCTTGATCTTACTGTTTCACAAGACAGAGCGCTGCACTGTTCCTGTTAATCACACCATGGCTGCCAAATTATCTGCAGATTACAGGGAAAATCAGTCTGTCTGCAGATGCCTTCAAAGCTGCGCGCGATGTTTTTATTGTCATGTTGGATCTCTTAGTGGCAGCTTAATCTCTGCAGCCCCCTTCTTGATTTCTTACACTTTTTCTTTTTGTATACTTGTCACATTTGGCTGGAGCTCAGGAGATGGAGCAGGACATCTACTAGTTGCATGGTCGGTAGTTTGATCCCTGGCGAGTGAGTGAGTGTGAATGTGTGTGCATCCCAGCATGCCATGTTGTATGAAGTGCTTTGAGTGCTCATGTTATTGGATCTTTTCAGAGTTAAATGATGGATTTAAATGTAATAAAAGGAAAAAAGCCATCTGAAGCTACCTGCCCTGTGTGAAAAACTATTTGGCCCCTAAACCTAATAACTGGTTGTGCCACTTTTGGCAACGAGAACTGCAGTTAAGTGTTTGTGATAATTGCCAGTGAATCTTTCATATCACTCTAGAGGAATTTTGGCCCACTCGTCTTTGCAGAATTGTTGTAAATCAGCCACATTAGAGGATTTTTGAGCACGAATAGCCTGATTAAAGTCATCTCAAAGCATCTCGATCAGATTTAACCCATATGGAAAAGCAATAGTAAAGACATGATTTACTCATGAAAGTGGCCACTTTCTCATTACTTTCATATTTTTTTTAGTAAGTATACAAAACATACAAGTTTCATTATATAATTTTTCAAGGGATCTTATATGTGTTTTCACTCTTGTATGCTTTTCATACCAGACAGACAGCTAGCTAGCTCTATCTTTTCCATATGGGATGTTTGGATTTGATTTTGTTTTATTGTCTTTTCAGCCATTCAGAGGTGGACTTGGGGGTGTCTTCTGGATCATTGTCCTGCTCCATAACCCCAGTGTGTTTGGGCTTCAGGGCACAAATTGACATTCTTCTTCGAGATTTTGTCACAATACGGCTGTCAATATGGCAGGCAAGAGTAGGACCCAAATGCAAACTCGCAGAGACAAAAAGTAAACTCAAAAAACACAGCTTTATTGCTGGCGTGGAGTGGGACACAAAACTAAACTGGTGAAAACTAAAGCACAAGGAGCCACAGGGGAAAATCACACAGCTATGAGGTAGGACGCAACACTGACAAAGAGAAACATGGGGCTTAAATACACTGAGGGATAACGAGGGGGAATGAGCCACAGGAGGAGAGCACAGCTGGGAGTAATTAGGCAGGACGAGACGAGCCTGTATCCCAATTCAGGGTCTGCAGCCTTAAAGGCCGCATTTTAAGGCCGATTACGTCACAGCGACGCGACGAAGGCTGTCCCAATTCGAAGGCTGCTCGAAATGCGGCCCTCAAATGCGTCCTTCATTTCCCTGAATTTTAAGGACGTGGCGGTGTAGACTTCGTGGCCCAACATATCCCAGAATGCATAGCGTGGCGTTGGGTGTGGATAATTTTGCTGAAAAAAAAAACGGCGGATGAGGGGCGCCCGAAGAGTAAACTTTAAGTAAGTACTGAATATTATGTCACTTATTTATGTGCAAATGTTTAATAACGAAGAACATTAAAACATTACTGTTGGCCACATGTCGGCAAAGTCATGTGACATTAGTGACGTTTGTACTAACTTGGTTTTAAAGCCGTTACTTTAAAATATACGCCGTTCAATAGCTGAGCTTAATCAGAGAATGATCAAAGCTCATGTAGAAACAAACAAACAAATGAACAAAAGATGTTCTCCTTCATTTCTGTCAAACAAAGCTGTATGAAACGTTTCCAGCTGTTAGTATCATGGTTGCTAGGCAACCTGGGTAGTGCGACGGAGGCTAGACCGTCCCATTTCACAAGCCTCGCACTTCCGGCCTTAGCGGTCTTTAAGTACGCGGCCCTTGAGGATCGTTGAGACTGCAGACCCTGAAGTCGGATACAGCCAAGGGAAGCAAAACTAGAAACATTAACATAGGACAGACTGTGAAAGTAAAACAGGAAACACACTGACGGAACACAAGACATGTAAACTTAACAGACTGGGGAGACAGAACATAGGGACCTGAAACATGGAACAGAAAGGCACAGTAGACACAACATGAACATAACAACGCCACAGAGGAAGAGTAAAACAAAATGCAGGAACACAGGACCTCTTTCAAAATAAAATGGGAAACATAATGAAACGCAAACATGAAGCACATGAAGGACAAGGGAGACTTAACAGGGGTTGGATACACAAGCGGAATCTAATAAACTAATGAACAAAATAAACTCAAACTTAAAACGCTGGGTCAAAAGACCCAGGATCATGACAGATTTTCTGGTAGGTTTGGGTAGACCCCTCCCCCAAATAAATGAAGAAGACTTAAAACCTGCATTTTGCATTTACTCGGGTTATCTTTGTCTAATATAGGCACTGAAATATTTAAGCACGATAAAAGAAATCAGTGGAGGGGACAAAACCAATAGCATGGAAGCAACTCAAAACAATCAGGTGAGGGGTGTCCAACTCCAGCCCTCAAGGGCCGGTGTCTTGCAGGTTTTAGATCTCATCCTGGGTCAACACACCTGAATCAAATCATTAGTTCATTGCCAGGCCTCTGGAGAGCTTCAAGCAATTTAAAACAGCTGTGTTGGATCAAAACCTGCAGGACACTGGCCTTCGAGGCCTAGAGTTGGACACCTCTGATTTAGGCAAACCAACCTGCCGAAGTTCAAACTGGGCATCAGAATCAGAAAGAAATGTGATTTAGGTGAATTCTAACGCAGCGTGATTGTTGGTGCCAGACGGCCTGATCCGAGTATTTCAGAAACTGCTGACCTGACGGGTTTTTTCCCCACACAACCATGTCCAGGGCTTACAGAGAACAGTCCCAGAAAGAGAAAACATCCAGTGGGCGTCAGTTCTCTGGCAGAAAAGGCTTTGTTGATGTAAGAGCAGATGGAGCAGGCCAGACTACTTTAAGTTGACAGGAAGTTAACTGTAAAACAAATCACTCGTTACAACAAAGGAGTGCAGGAGAGCCTCTCTGAACCCACAGTGTGTCAAACCTTGAAGCCGATGGGCTACAGCAGCTGAAGACCACACCGGCTGGCACTCGTGTCAGCTAAGAACAGGAAACCCACTTGCTAAAGTTGGTCTGATGAGTCGGACCAATTTCTGCTGTGACATGATAGAGGATAGTGTAAACATCTGCTGGTGGTTCAGAGTGCGGCTGGTGGTGTAATGGTGTGGGGGATATTTTCTTGGAACACTTTGGGCCTGATTAAACACCACAGCCTGCCGGAGTATTGGCCCTGACCAGCTCCATCCACTTTCTGACCACGGTGTAGCCATCTTCTGATGGCAGGGTAATGTGTCATGTCACAAAGCTCGGATCAACTCAAACATTGAGTTGAAGGCACTCAGATGACCTCCACAGCCATCAGATCTCAGTCCAGCAGAGCACCTCTGGGGGTTGGGAAGCGCATCTGTAACCGGAAGGTCGCCGGTTCGATCCCCGGGCTCTCTGTCCTGGTCGTTGTGTCCTTAGGCAAGACACTTCACCTACCGACCTGTCAGTCTGCCCCAGGGCAGCTGTGGCTACAACTGTAGCTGCCTCTACCAGTGTGTGAATGTGAGAGTGAATGAATAGTGGAATTGTAAAGCGCTTTGGGTGCCTTGAAAAGCGCTATATAAATCCAATCCATTATTATTATGCGGTGGAACAAAAGTCTGATGATGGACGAGCAGCCGACAGAGTCAAAATGACTTGGTTAGCCAGGGATAACCAAATTAACGGCCAGCTTAACCCTCTCACGCTCAAATTAAGTTTTTGTTGCTAATGCACAAAAGAATACCTGCAGTGGTATTTTTTAGTTTTTAACTGTTGCAAATCTGCCTTGAGAGGGTTAAAATACACACTTTCACAACATTTATGCTCCACTTTAAAAACGATGCTTCCCAGTGCTTTTAGATGTGACGCCAGCAGCTTTGACGAAACCATGTGACACCCTGGGACAGAGAAAAATGTCTTTTCTTTGGTCGTTTGATGTGTTGGAAAAAGCGTCTTCACAGCTGTTTTGGTGTTTGCTGGGTTGAACTGAAAACTCACTGATGCTCAACACTGTTGTTTTCTTTTTCCATTCCTTTAAAAAAATCTGGTGCACATTTGTGAGATAAATGTTTATGTTTGCTGCCATGTTGCGTCCATGCTGTTTATTCTCAGTGTATCTGCTGGACTCGCTGCGTGGCAGATTGTTGTGCCGATCACTGGCTTCACTTGGAAACACTTAGCCGCGTTTTTCTTTTTTTGAAACAGTAAAAGTGGTTTTATTCCTCCCCTCTGGTTTTCCATTGTGTTTACTGATCAAATAAATAAAGCCAGGGTAAGATAATGTGTGCATAATGGTCAACTTTCTCATCATAAATAAGGCCGAAATGACCGTTAATCATCGAGGAGTCACGGTCTTGATTTCCTTTTACTCTGAAAAAGATAAAACACCTCATCAAAGCAGCCTGTTAATAACAAACACCGGGATCATCTGTCTTATCTGCATGTTCAGCTTTGCAAGCCGCGAGTGTGATAACTTTACAGACAGAAAACAGCTCCTCGTGTTTGCTTCCTCCCACAGGGCATTTTGTGACGTTTTTAATAGACACATAAAAATTGAAATGCGATGTCTTGTGGAACCGCCGGCTTGCAGCGCTGGTGTGCAATCATATCGGCTATGAAATAAAGCTGTTAATAAAAAAAGGTCCACGTGTAAATTACAGTCTGACTCTCATTGTGCTCTGTCGTCGACTAAGAAACTGCAACAAAAGAAAGAGTGAGCCAAATAATTAAAGCTGAGACACCTAATGAGGAGGTAATTTGTCACCGAGCAGGATAACAGCTTTCTCTTTGCTTTTTTGGCTGTAATCACAGACGCTGCTGGACTGCAGGAGGCTGCTGTGAAGCCTGAATGAGCTTCCTCACCTCATCTGAAACAGCTCAGTCGGAGCAGGAGAGGATTCGCCGTGAGACCTTATGTTTTGCTTTGCGAGTTCCCCAAATAGTCCCCTTGCTGTTAGGTGATTAACTTTTACTGGAGAACGAAAAAGGGGTAACTTGTTGACCCATCTGTACTTGTTTACAGAGTGAGTCCACAAATGTTAAGAGCATGCAGCAGTAACCATGAACCTGCACGGTCTGCGTGAACGAGGCAGACCAGAGGGGCAGGTCGGGGGTTTTAGCATCAGGCATCAAAATTAGCTGTGACGGCATCAGGGCACGTGAGGATGACGCGTCACATTCAGACACAATGAAACAGAATATTTATTAGACAGTCATACTCTGTCATTGTGCACAAAGTCATGCTGGAAGCACGACAATCAGCTGGCAAGTGTCCCCAGAAATGACTCCTCGAGGCAACAAACTTCTGAGTCTGCTTTTAGGCAGACGGGGCAGGGCTACCACGAGTAAGGCAGCCTGCTGCCTACATGATCTCCTTTAGGATTTTAGAATAACCAGAATTTAAGTAATGGACTTTATGCTTAATTCAGCAGGTCAGAGATTGCTGTTCTAAGTTAGTAGCAACCATAAACTGCCAATTAGTGCCAAGTACTTGACTAATAAACTAAAGCAGAGACGTCTTGAGTGGCCTGTGATCTGGAGGCACCAACAGCACAAATAAAGCACAGAGGGCCCCTTCAGGGACTCAAATTATCTGCAGGGAAGTTTATCTCAGAATTAGCAGCTAAACCCTCTGTAGGTGTCTCCTAACTCCCAGTGTTGGGGAGTAACGGAATACATGTACCGCCGTTAGGTATTTAAATTACAAAATATGAGTAACTGTATTCCGTTACAGTTACCGTTTAAAAAGGTGGTATTTAGAATACAGTTACTTTGTTGAAATAAATGGATTACACGGCGGTACTTCCCTGTTTCATATTGTGGCGGGTCAGGACTGTTTGGGTTTTGTTTGACAGCTACGTTCTGTTGTTCCAGGCGGCAGCGTTACGGTTGCCATGGTTACAGGGCGACGCTCTCTCTCTCTCTGCGTGTTTCCTGGCAGTGTTGCCAACTTAGTGACTTTGTCGCTATATTTAGCGAGTTTTCAGACCCCCTAGCAACTCTTTTTTTCTAAAAAAGACGTGAAAGCGCATATCGCTTTTACTCTCAACAAGCAGCGGGTCCTGTAACGCAGTCAGTTCTTCTTTTACTCTTATGCTGTTTTGTGGATCAGGTTTAAAACTACTTATAAACACACACAAAGTAACTCCACCAGAGTGCCTATTTCGGGTCACTTTTGCCGGTCCAAGCCCGGGTAAAGGAGCAGGGTTGGAATTGTGACATTACAAAAAACAATAATTGCTAAAAGAAATTTAATTTGTAGTTCTAAATAAATTCTAAATGCATTTAGGACGTTTTTTGCTCACTTTATGTCTCGTCCACGATGTTATTTCTCTCTCCAGCAGCGTAGGTTACAATTACATTAGCATGACCAATTATGCAAATTAGGCGATGACGTCATTTAGCGACTTCTAGCGACTTTTAGGACAACCAATAGCGATTTTCCTTATTGAGGAGTTGGCAACACTGTTTCCTGGGTGAGAGAGGCCTTTTTGTTGTTGTTGTGCTAAGCTAATAGGCAGAATGCTACAGGTATAGCTCTAAAGAATGTAGCATCATAGGCAGTGTAGTCCGTGCTGCAGGGAGAATGGACTGCCATACACGTTATGTGTCTGTGAGCGAGGGAGGGAGAAAAAGGAAAAGTACGAGCTGTCATCGAGCAGAAACGGGAGCTGGAAGCATGTAAATATAATAATAACCACTGCAGCCAAGAAGAGAGCCTGACGAGCCCAGATGTAAGTAAGCTATTAAGACTCGACTGTACACCGTGTTCGTGTTTTCCTCCAAAAACAATAAGTTCTGTTGGAGCAGCCTTTCAACGCCTCTCTCTGTCTCTGCTAGCAAAGTTGACCCAGACAACAAAGTAAAGCTAGTTTTCGGCTACGAGCCGACACAGAACCCACCGTATTAGCCAGAGGTCCCTTTACTACGGTTCGGAGCCGCGGACCTTCAGTAACAGTAATAAATCACAGCAATAGTACATTCATGTAGTTGTAAACAGCATGATAATATATTAAGTAATCCAAAGTATTCAGAATACGTTACTCTCATTGAGTAACGTAACGGAATACGTTACAGAATACATTTTGGGGCATGTATTCTGTAATCTGTAATGGAATACATTTTAAAAGTAACCTTCCCAACACTGCTAACTCCTGTATCTAGATGGAAAAATTATATTTAAAAAAGGAGGAAATTAGGTTTAGAGGCCAAAACATGTTTAGTTCTGCTGTAAAGTTGGTCGTCTGTGGGGACTCAAGCAGACGTCAGCCGCAGAAGTCGCTGCTCGGACCCAACGAGGAGAAATGAGCAGTTTTGCTGAAAAACTGAAATATGATGACGGTCGTGAACTCCAGTGCAACCTATTGGTAACCTTCAATGTTTTTATTGTGTGTAATGCCAGGATATGAGCCCAATGGCAAAAAGATATATGAGTGACAGACATTTACATGTTGTGAAATGTGTTTTCTCCGCTCTGGGAAAGTGAGTTGTTCACACGGTGTGAGCTGTTCAGTCATGAGCGAGGTGGTACCTGCTGTGGCATGTTTACAGTCTGGTAAACATCGGAAATAGGAGTGAATTCATCGTGAGCGCTAAACTGTTATCAGCCTTGTAAGTGTTCCACTGTGTTTCGTGAAACAGGTGCAGATTTGTCTTCCTCGGAGACGTTCCTTTCCCCACCTCACTGTGACGCTACTCTGTGCAGCGCAATGTGCTTTCCAGTAACTCCAACAGACCAGAGGAATGTCGAGGAGGCATTAAGTTTAACCTCAAATAAAATAAGAATTTACACGGTAACAGTCATTACTCAGGATTTTACAACCCAGCTGTGCTGCTGCTAGCCCAGAGCTCGAAAACAATCACCAGCTTTTCCTCATAACCTCCAACTCTTTCTACATTCATGTGAAAAAGAAAGTACACCCTCTTTTCATCAAAGCATTGTAAACAACTCATCTGGTACTTAGCAGTTCTTACAATAAGGTAAATACAACCTCAGGTGAACAGCAACTCCTGACAAAGGGTCATCATGACAACAGGTCCTCATTTATTTACCAGGAAACTACAGAAGATCTAAATACACCCATGACTCAGCAGCCTGAAGAACCAACTTTAGCAGCAATAACTTGCAGTAACTGTTTACTGTGTGACTTTATCAGTCACTCACAGTGTTTTGGAGGAATGTTGGCCACTCTTCTTTAAAACGGTGCCTCAGTGCACTGAGCTTTGTGGGTTTTTGTTTGTGCCCCGCTCCCCGACGCTCCACGAAATGACCGTGGACTTTCTTTTTCAGATGACTGTACAGTAGCCCGGACATGCCTGGGCAAAGCGTGATAAAAAGCATTAATCACCTCTTCCCTTTGACTCTGATTATGGTTAGTAATGAGATGTGGATTCTGTTTAACTATGTCATGATTTCACTTTTCTCCCTTTCTCTTTAAAACCAGCACAGAGCGCATTCTTTGAGCATGTCTCCTGCATGAATGTGGAAATTCCAGAGTCTAACTGACGGGAAGAAGCACGGCCTATCGGAAAACCCACCCTGCCCTCGTTATAAAAGCAGAGGAGGCTCGCAGCAGCTCTTCACTCCTCTCTTCTCTCTTCAAGGAGGTACTGCAACCTGTTCGAACTCTCGCTTGTTCTCCTCTGAGGGATATTTTGGGGACTTTTGCTCGTCTCTCTCGACAGAACAATGGCCATTTCGCAGAGAAACTGTGCAGTCTTGTTGGTTGTTGTGGCTGCGGCTTGCGTGGAGCTCTATCAAGGTTAGTAATTTCTACAGAATGTGTAATGCAGTAATGCTCTAAAACTTTATTGGCATGCATTTGCTTTTACTTCTTAGAGTGCATCAGTGGTAGGACTGCATTTCTTTTGCTAACCTGTCTGAAAACGTTCCCCTGCAGCTCAAACCTCGATAGGACGCTGTGTATGTCCCAACGCCCAGGCAGTCAAAGGCAAAATATCAGATTTCCAAGTCCTTGAAAAGCGGCCCAGCTGTGATAAAACTGAGTTGATGTAAGTTTAAAAGAATATGTTTGAATATCTGCAGCTTTAGAGTCTTGTCAGCTGTGCAGATTTTTGATGGTAATACTTCTGTTTTCTCAGTGTAACCAGGATCAACTCTGACAACTCCACCCAGAAGCTGTGCATGCCCACTGTGGGAGTTAGAGCCAAGCGCCTCTTATCATGCTGGGAAAGGTGAGCTACGCAACATTAGCATCGCTTCACCCACAGCTAACTGCTCTTTGCTTCTTCTTTAATGCTTCTGAATTCGAGAATTGAAGCACAGCTAAAAACAGAATTCAGAATTGAGACAGGGGCGTGTCCAGAGAGGAGGGGATGGGGTGGCCCTGATCCCCTCAAGTCAGTATTTAAAGTACTTTAGTGACGCTCAGTTTTAAAACCAGGATCAATGTTTTGTTGTATTTTACTACATTTTGGATGCAAATATCTGCTGTAAGACATTAAACCATCTTCAGCTTTGACACTGATATTGCAATAACAAATCAGTAATTATAATCCAGCATGCATATCTCTTTAAAAAAGACTGCTGTTACTTTAAATAATTTATGTATATTTTGATGCTTAAACTTTTTCCAAGTAGGCAGGAGTATGACTTTTAAGTAAAAATGCTCTTCTTACTTTCCATGTAATATATCTGTATGCGAGCACAGGACTGCACAGAAGGCTAAAAAGTCATTTCTGGTGTTTTCTACATTTATTCCTGATCGAACAGAGACTCTCTTGTCTCGTTCTCCCTGTTCTGTGCTACATGCACAGACTGAATGCTCCAGCAGCTGCACAGCTTTCACAGAGAGCTGGGACAGAATATCACACCACTTAAAAATGTTTGATTTAGCTTCAGAATAGATTCTTTTACAGGCAAAACACAGCATGCTTCTGACTCCACAGAAAAACGAAACAGACCGAACGGCGTATAAATCGTTCCCCAGATGCAAAGAGTTTTAGAACAAATCTCAGGACACGTTAACATGTGACTCCTTGCGCAAACATCCAGATGTTTTCCATTAGTCCTTTGGCCTAATCCCAGTTTTCTTTCCTCCCTTTCTCTTCTCAGCATAAACAAAAACGAGACACGCAAAATGGAGTGCATCGACAGACCGAAAACGGCCGGGAACAGTACCACGGAGAAATGAAACACACGAAAAGGAGAGGAAGAATGATGAAGATGGATATTTCTCAGATCTCTGTGAAATGATGGCAAAGGGCGCCGAGAAGGCCAGACGATTGAGAGCCAGCGGGAAAAAGACGGAAGAGAAAGAAGTTGTGGAGTTGTTAGGAAAGAGACAAATACAGATAAATACAAATAAATACAAGAAACAGAATATAGCAGCAAGTCTGTGTAAGAAGGGCACACACCTTTATTTTTTGCTTGACACTGGTATTTATGTTGATATTTATTTATTCTGCTTCTTTTTTTGTACATTTTTATTGAATGTCTGTTTAAATAAAGTTAATTTTGATAGAAGTTTCTGCTTCCTGCTCATTTTTCGCCCAGTCTTTGGGCAAACACCAGAAAAAGCTTCATTCCTTGGCACCCTGTCTGTTTCCAGCTGGTTTTTGTTAACCCTCATAATGAAACCTGCGGCTCAGCACCGGTATCTCTGCATCGAAACACAAACAAACAGGGTTTATCTGCACAGGAGACGCAGCTGGCACTCGAGGACGCTGAAGTGACTTTGTTGCAGGGTGAGCAAATTAATTGTTATCATACACAAACCGTGCACTCCTAGGGGAGAGGGGGGGCTTAGCATGAAAACAATTAAATCATGCCCAGGAGAGCATTTTGACCACAGCTGTTTACAGCAGCAGCTGTAGGCCAGATGATGAAGCGGGGATGGATTCCTGAAGGATGTCGTGACTCTGAGTGGGCTAAAGTGAAAGTGCTTCTTTTACTTGATTCAGCAGAGCAGCAAGGAAAACAGTGTTAAAGTTGAAGAATCTGGAAACCATGGTTTCCAAAGAAAGACGGCTCAGGACTGAGCTAAATCTAACATCTGGACCAGACCACCAAACATCTGTCGCCACATCCAATTGCGCAACGATCCAACGATGGCAGCGATCCACATCCGACAGCTCGGATTGAAAGATCGTCACTTTCTCCCCTCTTCTGTAAATCATCAGGCCCAAATCTAGTGGCAACAGCACGAGGGAGGCTGGTTTGAGTTAAAGTTTTATATGATTGTTTTTAAACATTGAGGCAAATGATTTCTGAAAACATGTGAACTAACTCGGACTAAAGTCGATCTTTCTAGTTCCCTGTGCTGCAAGAAAACATCTGGAGTCATATCAACAGAATAAACATGATTGCAAACTAAAGTCAACATAACCTCCCCCTCCCTCATACCACACTTGGCACATTCCTCCAGGAAGTCGACCATAAAAGGAGTGCAAAAGGGTTTGGACTGGTTTGGCAGTTTCTGGGTCCAAATCAGAGAAAGGTGGAGTACATCTTTAGTGGAGGTTAGAAAAACAGACTAATTAATCAAAGTTTCTTTATAATCTCATGTACATCAGCCACCAAACCAAACACATTTACAGGCTGTGTTTTGAAGATGTTCTCGATTGTTTGCAGCAGTTCGGAGTCGGTGCATCTACCGCCAACCTTCGTAAATAATCATGAGCATCAGAGTGTCGTCCTCCTCTTGGATCTGGAATCACGACGCTCTGCAGCCCAAGGTATAGTTCAAGCTTAATAACTGTGAAACTCACCTGATTTGGACTGCTTCAAAGAATTTTACACTCTTTGTATACGAGAAGCGGTAAATAAAATATTACTCCCCTACATGCAAAGCTGTTTCTGCAGGCCTCCGAATCTGCTGTCAGAGATCAGACACACAAATATTTTAGTGACTTCACCACTACACTCCACTAACTCTCAACAGTCCATACTAATACAGCCATAGATCAAGATATTTATCCTTAAACAGAAAAATCTGAAGGACTCTGATGTTTCTGTTTTAGGATAAACATCTTTTTCAGGTAGATACTGGAAATCTAAAACGACCTCTTGTGAAAATAAATAAAAATCCTAGAAAAACATCTAAAATCACTCTGGTCTTCATCTCTTTACAGCATTTTTTAGTATTCATTTATTTTTTTGGTGACAAATGATGACAGAAATTTTACATGACTCATATTAAAAGCAATTTTTTTTGGAAATTTCTTTCGGGCATTTCTGTGGTAGTCAGGAGAGCTATGGGATGAACTGGCATGACCCTGCTCACTCCCTCTCCAGCTACGCTCCCTAATAAGTAGAAGCTAGCTGTTATGCATAAACCCAACTCAACTTTGTGCACAACGTCAGCTTGTTATGTGCAGACAGCAATAACTGTATACAAAAAACCGTACATGGCTAACAAGACAGCCCTACCCACTTACTGGAAAATCTGACTCATGAAAACTGAAGCACAAACGTCTGCTACGGTCTGTAAGTACAATTAACTGCACAGTAAGCTGTTTGTCAGATAATCAGATTAAAAAGGCTCCAGAGGTCCAGTTCAGTGACTCCAATTAGCTGAGGTGAAGCCTAGTTGAAGCCAGGCAGAGCATCTGCTGCAGGACGCCTCGTCTGAAGACAGTCGTCTACGACTCTGCCTGTCCGTCTGTCAGAACAGTCAGACGCCTCTCTGGTGGCGTCTGACTGGAAAGAATAGAAACACTCACAGTGACAATTTTTTTTTCACCCAATCTGAACTATTTCTCTTCCTCAAATTTACCTGGCATCAATCCTCCTGACCGTATTAAAGGTCAGCACCAACTGTTTTCTCAATTACCTCAATTTCTCACCCCCACTCACAAAATCTCACCCCAAATCTACTTCACCCAAAAAGAAAACCCTGCTTCTAAAATTATGTGTCTGAAAATCAGCTAAAGGCAGTGTTTTCAGTAAGGTTAATGATCTAAATGGAACAGTTCCTTTCTGTAAACAGCAGACCTGCTTTTCTCTGCCTCTTTCAATACATTAACCCTTTAAGACCTACCATAGAACCAAGTCTGCCAGAGCTTATATTATATTTTTACATGCTGTGGAGCCATTTTTGGGAGCATTTCAAGTTGATATACATCAATACAACCATTATAGCCCAGATTTTAATAATATGTCTGCATTAAGTGCATAGTAATTACATAAATTGCAAAAAAGTGCAATAAACTACAAAAAAATTGAAAATCGTTTTTGTTTTTTAACATATATTTCTAATTAGAGAAATTTAAGAGGCTTATCCCTCAAAACTGTAAATACAAAAAAGTTGCACAAAATAGTTTCCCACCACAGGAAATTTATTTTGAGTGTCTTCATAGTTTTATTTTTGAAATACACCAATTTTTATATACTGCAGGAAAAACGAAAATAAATATTATAATGCAAATTTGCAAAAAAGCAGCATATGCATCAAAATAAACTATTTCCAGCAGTGCAATATGAGTCCTAAGCATCCCAGAAACCACACAGAAAGTCATAAAGTCAAAGATAACTTTTAAAAACACCAGTATAGGCTCATGAGGCCCTAATGGTAAAAAACGACATTTCCGCGAAAATGACGTCACTTCCGGTTTCGGGCAGGTCATGGCGGACATGCGATAGTTTGTGCTGATGAACGTAGGAAGTGTTATGAACAGCTGATCGGATCGGCAAAGCGTGTTTCTGGAATATTATGTTTTTGTTGCTGCAAGTGCTTTTTATGCAGTTTTTGCAAAGTTATATGTGGAAGGAAACTGTGACCGAGGACAAGCTGATGGCATAAGATGTAAGTACAACTCCTCCGGTTTCATATGCAAAAAAAATAGTTATGCAAAACGGAGCGTGCCCGCTCTGACCGGTTTTAAAGGGTTAAAGCTACTTTCATCTTGTCACATTGTTGCAGCAGAGCAAACAGATGTTTCCCAGTCAGAAGGTTGGTGGTTCCATTTCCTCCAGTCTGAATCATTAGTTGATACACGAATGTGAGTGTGAATTTTAGGCTCTAGTTCATGGACGAAAGTGCTTCTATGAATGAGATTATAGTAAAGGCTACAGAAGTACCAGTCCATTTACCACCTTAATCACTGATTCTTATTCTTAAAGCTCCTATGATATCAGAGGGGATTAAGGTTTTTACTTAATAAAAAACATCTCTCTCACACACACAAGAAGTGTGGTGGTGAAGATATGTTTGCAGAATTCACTCAGCTTACGATTGTTGTGAAATACCGTCAAAGGCTGAATGAGGCCTGACTCACTTTGCGAATTACCCTCAAGTGGACATTAGAGGAACTGCAGTTTCTGTTACTTCCACACTGGCTTCAGTTTTCATTCTTTCATGATCTGCGATGGCAGATTGTGTGGAATGAATGAGGTGTGGACCCAAAAGCAGACGACAGGACGTGGAACTGGATTTAACAAAAGGTGAGTCTTTATTGTTGCAGATACACAAATGTAAACCAAATGAGGAAAACAACTAGAGGAGAGACTAACATAAAATCTAAACCAGGAAAACCTAAAACACACCAAACCTGGAAACACTTGAATAACTGAACCATGGAAACACTGAGGAGATTAGCAGACGATGAACAGAGAGAGACATGACCTAACCCTTTAAGACCTACCATAGAACCAAGTCCACCAGAGCTTATATTATATTTTTACATGCTGTGGAGCCATTTTTGGGAGCATTTCAAGTTGCTATACATCAATACAACCATTACAGCCCAGATTTTAATAATATGTCTGCATTAAGTGCATAGTAATTACATAAATTGCAAAAAAGTGCAATAAACTACCAAAAAATTGAAAATCGTTTTTGTTTTTTTAACATATATTTCTAGTTAGAGAAATTTAAGAGGCTTATCCCTCAAAACTGTAAATACAAAAAAGTTGCACAAAATAGTTTCCCACCACAGGAAATTTATTTTGAGTGTCTTCATAGTTTTATTTTTGAAATACACCAATTTTTATATACTGCAGGAAAAACGAAAATAAATATTATAATGCAAATTTGCAAAAAAGCAGCATATGCATCAAAATAAACTATTTCCAGCAGTGCAATATGAGTCTTTTAAAAACACCAGTATAGGCTCATGAGGCTCTGATAGTAAAAAACTACATTTCCGCAAAATGACGTCACTTCCGGTTTCAGGCAGGTCATGCGATAGTTCACGCTGATGGACGTAGGAAGTGTTACAAACAGCTGATCGGATCGGCAAAGCGTGTTTCTGGAATATTATGTTTTTGTTCCTGCAAGTGCTTTTTATGCAGTTTTTGCAAAGCTATATGTGGAAGGAAACTGTGACCGAGGACAAGCTGATGGCATAAGATGTAAGTACAACTCCTCCGGTTTCATATGCAAAAAAAATTATTGCGCTAGCTCACGTGGTTGCAGAGCTACAAGGATTTAAAAATAGTTATGCAAAACAGAGCGTGCTGCTCTGACCGGCTTTAAAGGGTTAAATATACAAAAGGGTAATGAGGGAAGTGGAAACACACGGATAACACAGCTGACACAAATGAACAGGATGCCACCAACACGGAACACGAGACTGTCAAAATAAAACAGGAAACACTGAGATGTAGACTGACACATGAGCTTGACACAGGAGCCGAGGGCACACGAGCACAACACAGCAACGACGCGACACGAAAGACATGACCTTCAGGGAAACGTGGCGTGACACATAGGAAGGAAAACATAGGGACGAAAGAGGGAAACAAGATACACCTCCCATAGGGGGCGCTGTCACTTTAAAACAGTCTTTATCAAAGAAATCTGTGGTCAACGCGACTCTAGGGTCAAACAATTCATTATACTTTTCATTTTAAATGGATTTTCTCATGCATCATTTTCCACACACACACACACACACACACACACACACACCATCTCAGATAGAAATCATTCCTCAGGCTGATAAAAGATGAAACATTGACTGATGAGTTAATGTAAAAAAAATGACTACAACATTTAGTGCTTATCCCAAATAAAGGCAGCACATTTATCCCCCGCCAGGCTGTCGATGAATGCTAACGCGGAGATGCTGAGTGGGTTATCGATTGACCGGGGCCCGCTCTGCTTCTCGGCTTCCATTCGACTGATCAGCTGAGCCAACACGTCTTGATTTTTGACCATTAAGTTTTGCAGGCGAGATAAAGTTCGCTGGAGTATATCAGAGCCGCTTCACTCCAGGGAAATCAGAGGCGGCCCGGTCAGAGCACGGGAGTGTGGGAAAGAATAGATCCTGGATAAGCCCACTCATTCTCTGGGTCCTGAGGCTGTGCTCGGCCCATTTGGACACTCTCACATCGTCTCACACTGACACAAACACAACGAACGCATGCTGAAACACAAGCTACGTGGCGCGAAGTCTCTCGGGTTAAGCAGCAACGTCTCCTCGGCACTGTGTCTCTGCATGAATGTTCAGACACCCAGAAATACCACTTCACTGCTCTGCTGCACGACAACAATCAGGAAGTCCATGAGCACCACACTCCTGCTTCCAGTCTGAAATACCATCAGATTTATTTACAAAGCTCCTATCACAGTGATCTCACAAAGCACTTCGTGCATCCTGCTAAACATCTGCATGCAAGCCAGTTTCTCTATATAGATGCAATGAGATGTGGCCACAGAAAACTGAGGCCCGCTCACATCAGCACATATCACCATCTCACTCAGACATGGTCCTTCCGCCCTCAGGCAGCATCAACTTCACGGTCCCATGGCCCTTTGTGAGTCACAACCTCTGTGGTCCTGAACGCGATTTTTCATCTGTCGCATCTCAAACATGCTGATTTGTGTACCCAAGATTAATATTCCCCACTTTTAAAGGGTGAAAGAGGTTCAATGTTGGAGCGAATCAATTTGCTGCTTAAACCAGATGACCAAGCTAACCCACACATGTCACAGAATTTCACACATTATTAGTAAAGTATCATATTATTATCATTTGGTTCGGTCTAGGCTCTACAAATGAATTGATCAGATTTCTTGGTTGCTGAGTGACGGTAACGCGCAAAAATTTGGCTACTTTGTTCTGTGTTTAAAGTTTGATTCATACATTAACCCTTTAAAGCTGGTCGGAGCAGCACGCTCTGTTTTGCGTAACTATTTTTAAATCCCTGTAGCTCTGCAACCACGTAAGCTAGTGCAATAATTCTTTTTGCATATGAAACCGGAGGAGTTGTACTTACATCTTATACCATCAGCTTGTCCTCGGTCACAGTTTCCTTCCACATGTAACTTTGCAAAAACTGCATAAAAAGCACTTGCAGCAACAAAAACATAATATTCCAGAAACACGCTTTGCCGATCCGATCAGCTGTTTGTAACACTTCCTACATCCATCAGCGTGAACTATCGCATGACCTGCCTGAAACCGGAAGTGACGTCATTTTCGCGGAAATGTAGTTTTTTACCATCAGGGCCTCATGAGCCTATACTGCTGTTTTTAAAAGTTATCTTTGACTTTATGACTTTCTGTGTGGTTTCTGGGATGCTTAGGACTCATATTGCACTGCTGGAAATAGTTTATTTTGATGCATATGCTGCTTTTTTGCAAATTTGCATTATAATATTTATTTTCGTTTTTCCTGCAGTGTATAAAAATTGGTGTATTTCAAAAATAAAACTATGAAGACACTCAAAATAAATTTCCTGTGGTGGGAAACTATTTTGTGCAACTTTTTTGTATTTACAGTTTTGAGGGATAAGCCTCTTAAATTTCTCTAACTAGAAATATATGTTAAAAAAGCAAAAACGATTTTCAATTTTTTTGTAGTTTATTGCACTTTTTTGCAATTTATGTAATTACTATGCACTTAATGCAGACATATTATTAAAATCTAGGCTGTAATGGTTGTATTGATGTATAGCAACTTGAAATGCTCCCAAAAATGGCTCCACAACATGTAAAAATATAATATAAGCTCTGGCAGACTTGGTTCTATGGTAGGTCTTAAAGGGTTAAAGACTTAACAGTGAGTAACAGCCCAGCTCATAGGTAGAGCCAAGCGTCTACTGGAAAACTACAAGCAAGCGATAACAACTGATATGACCATTCATTGGGCTGATCCAAATCAGGCGCCCACACAAGAGGTCGGTATCTGATTGGCAGAGATTGGTGCAGAGGTTACTGGGTCACATGATAAGAACAGCCATAAATCTATTTTAAATGGAAAGATAAATAGATATTTATGGGTCTCCTTTCATCCACTACAGATGGATAGAAATACAGATATGTGTGAATATCTGTCTATAGTATATATTAGATCTGCAGCACATACGTGATCCAAAATGTGTATGAATTAACCCCCGTGTGAGGGTTTTTCCTCCAGACTGCCTGACTCAGCTTCAGTAATGCCACAGGAAGGTTACTGAGATAATGAGATCAGATGTACTTTATTTATAACCAAATCAGGAAATTCCAGTTACAGCAAGAACACTGATCACAGCTGGTGAAAAAACAGCTTAAACTCCATAAAGTAAAGCAAGAGAATATAGAAAGTAAAGTAAAAAACAAACAAACAATAAATGCAGTAAAAGTAAAAGCAAGTACAAAGTTCAATATTTAAAAAAATATATAAATAATATTTCAATATGATGCAATGATGTCATCCTATTTAGTACCTATTTGAAATCTTAAGAATAAAAAACATGTGACTAACCCCGATTTAACCCTCAAATCTCTGCAAAAACCTCAACAAACTCTGAAATTTAGCAGCTGGCATCTTCTGACCTGATCGATCCTGCACCAAAGGCGTGTGTTCCACCTGATCCTGCAGGTTAATAGAGTGCAATTTTGAATTAGCGCTACATAAGTGTCCCATGTCATGCTAAGTCTCCTACACAGTGTTTCTAAAGGAAATTCTGTATTTTACTTTACTTAATATACTTAAACTTTATTTAACTTAAACTTAAATAAAATGAGCTGGCATTGAAACTCCTGCAGTTACCCTCTGGTTCCATTTGGAGGCGCTAATGTGTTGAGTTACTCAGCTGGTGCAGAGTCTGAGCTGAAACCTCCGAATGCTCGAGTCCATTCACTGATACACAATGCAAATGTGCACAAGCTGGTGTTAAAAGAGACTAAATGAACTGAGGTTAGTACAGATGTTTTATTCATGCACAAATAAGACAAAAGAGCAACGATGTATACGGAGAGGTGTTAAAATGCTTAAAAGATCGTTTGTGTAGCTACACACAGTATTTAGAGTAATCCTGTCACCCCCCCACCCCCAACTCTGCACAATAGGAGGTAGTCATTTAATCTATCAGGCTCCTTTCCTGTGGAGTCAGTTCATAGCTTGGATTCAGGAGACAGACACCCTCTCTGCTTTTAAAATTAGACTTTAAATTAATGTGTTTGAAGCTTGCAGCCGAGGCCAAAAGGTGGCACAAAGTTTGCTTTCTGTGCACTGTGCTGCTTCAGTTTGCTTTACCTTTAAGTATTTCTGATATAGTGAAGAACAAGCAAGGATTTCATGAGTTTCAAAAACCTTTATTGGCAAACAAATAAATAAAAATGTAATAACAGTAGTGCCACTGCCAAAACTTTAGGCCAGAACTGTAATATGATCATAAGTTACAAAGGACTCAATGTTTTATTCAGAATGACCTGAAACTGAGCCAATAAAGTCACAGAGAGAGAGAGCGTTTAGTAAAGTCCAAGAGCAAGGAAGTCGAGGCTGTTTTTCCACAGACCTCTGCTGAGGTTTATCATGTGACACATTGCTCTGGAGTTTTCTGCCATATTGGATGTAATTGCCTGTGTTTCTTGGAGGCTGACTGAAACAAAGGTGCTGAACAAAAATCTTATAGAGATTGTCCTGGATGCTAGCAGATCGCCTGTTTTTCTTGTTTGCGTGCAAGGTTCGCCTTCAAAATAAATGTTGGGATTCCGCCAACCATGCTGCAGCATGCACAGCTTTTAATTTGAAGGGTAACGTTTTCCATTTCCACTTTGCTTTGTACTTTTCAGTTTCATTGCAGCTCTGACAGCAGCTGGACAGCATTTGAAGACAGGTCTGTCACTTCCATTCAGACTATGGCTGCAGCAGTGTGCTAGCAACCACACCAACCGGTTGGCTACACATTTTTCCTGGTGGTTGCCAGTTGGTTGCAGACCAGTCTCAAGGCCTGTGTGACTGGGGTGGTTTTCACTTGAGCTTACTGCCACCAAAATGTTTTTATGCTTCTCTTTTTAAACTTTGTATAATAGGAGTGTGAAGAATGTCCCTGCATTAATCTCCCCTGAAAATGCTAATTTTTTCATATTTCTTCATTTTTGTAGAAATAAATGTCCACATCTACACATCTGCTTCTTTCACTGGTTTGATGGCTGATTAAAGTTTGAAAGTGTTAGATTTAGGATCTGTGCATTCAGCATGTGAGTGATTCAATAAACGCCTCTAGGAGCCCGTTCTCACTCCCAAGGCGTAACATGGTGACGTTTTGTCACGTCCCGGGGCGTTCCGGAGGAACGCAAAAGGAGACCTTCGGCGTTCTTATGGTACGCGGCGGGTTATGGGCGAAATCCAGTGCAATGACACTGCCGCGGTAATAGACGTTCCAGCCCTGTATTCCAGTCCTAAACCTAACCTTATCCCTAGCCCTAACCATAACCTTTTTCCTGAGGTTAACCAGGACTTTAATGATGTTAAATAGCGTGTTTCTAAGTGATTTGAAGAAAAAGAGCGAACATGTGTAGATTGAGTCCATATGGTTCTCATATTTCCTCATTTTTCCGAGGTCGTCATTCAGGAACGTGGTGGGTAGCCGAAAACGTAATATGTTGACGATTTGTCACCTAGCGTAAAATGTTACGCTTTGGGAGTGAGAACGTGTTGCCTCTAGACGATTAGTAGAGAAGACTGGCAACTTGTTACAAAGATATCAAATTGTTAACAAAGTTCTGCTTGTGAGTCTTTGTGCTTTTAAACAACACATAGTTTGTAAAATTGAATCCAGACAGGGCCGATGTCATTCAAAATACATGTGAATTTTTTTATTTACTTTTTTTTTATGCTTATGTCCTGGTTTGAGATGAATTCACTGAACTTGGACCTTTTTTTCAGCTCCACTTTTGTCTTTGTGGGTTTTACATATTGCATGACATCTTTTTCCCTTCGTGTGACTCTTAAACACTCATTGTCATTTGATGAAGATGTTTTTTTTTCTTCTTTGTAGCATTTCTGTCTTTTTTAAAATGCTGCATGCTCTTTGGGACTTTAAGCCCTAAAATAACGAAGAATAAAATCAGTTTTAACACAGAAACCCTTCTGAACTTGGATAAAAAACAGCCATTCACACACACACACACACACACACACACTTAGTCTTTCTGTCCTCTGCATACATGCCATACTCTGTATCAAGCCTGCTCTCTAGAATGAATCGCCTCCTGATGTCGTCCCTTTTGGGAACCTGAAATGGTCTTTTTGTGGAGTTCTTCCTCACCAGAAGTCGAGGGTCTAACGACGGAGGATGTCACATCTTGTAAAGACTTGCTGCGACAGAGATCTGGGAACTGACTAGATCTGAGTTTCTCTTCTGTAGCTCTGCCCTCGAGGCAAACACGAATCTGATCACAGAACGATGTTTATTAAAAACTGACGTTTATATGTCAGCATCACATACTGACAGTAAAGCTTTCTTTAAAAATGACGAGACCATAAAGTAAACCGCTGTTACTCACCGAGCGTAAGGGCTAAAACACTGAAGAGGTCGACATGTGAGCCTATTTCATGTTGTGAGAAAAACACCATCTGTAGCCGAACTGGTTTTTGCTTTTGTGTTTGTGACTTTCTGTCAAAGCTGATCATTTGGTGATATGAGTGATGATTGGACTCTGGCATGAGCATCCTTTCAATTTTTCATTTAAGGTCTAGTTTTTTTTAAAAGTTACATTACAATCTGTTCAGACTTTCGCAACAAAAAGCTTGTAACACCCGCCATCAGCTGGATTACTGATCCCTGTTGAAACACACCTCCTGCCTGTTTCCCTGTACAGTAATTGCCATGTGATCTCGGGCCCGCTCTCTGCCTCAGTTCAGCATCTTCACAGTAAAACCCCAATCGCACTACAAGCCACAAACCGGCAGATGAAAGGAGGGTTACTGAGTGCTAAAAAAATCATCTTAGCTCGGGGCGAAGCGGGTGCTTGAGCGTCTCTGAGTCAAATTGCTCCCAAAGACACTGCTCTATTAGCATGTTGCAGGCCTGAGCAAACTGCTGATCAGCTCGCCTTTAATCCCGCCGTCGAACCTCCGAGCCTCCCCGTTTCTTCGACTCCACACCGAGTCTCAGGACAAGCGGTGCTCTTAAGAAGGTGTCGACTTTCTTCCTTTATCGATCAGCGGACATGATGTACAAAGGCGCCGTCATCCCGTTGCTCCGTGTTTCAGCCGTTGAG
Organism: Neolamprologus multifasciatus; assembly: GCF_963576455.1. NCBI lineage: Eukaryota > Metazoa > Chordata > Actinopteri > Cichliformes > Cichlidae > Neolamprologus > Neolamprologus multifasciatus. The sequence continues at coordinate 2,973,485 of NC_140444.1, read as the reverse complement.
GCACTTATTACACGGCTCTCCCTGACTGTCAGGCCACTGGAAGCTCTGTGAAGTGATCTCTTGCCAACAAAGCAAACACTTCACCAAGTGTACCATCTCCACGCTATTAAAAGCATTCGATCTGGGGGGGGGAAGCATTTCATGTTCTCACAGTTGCTGCTCATAATTTGTCAGGCGCTTTGTAAAGGCTGCGACAAGCATGTTTAAATTTTAAACATTCTGCAGCAAGCGCCAGTCCTGAAAGGAGACTCTGCATTTTATTTCCATGATATTATGTGTCGCTCTCTGTTGCTTTGAAGTTTATATATAGGCTGGCTTCGCGAGCGAAATCAGACCACTGTCTCGCACAGAACGAAATGCTAAAAGAGATAAAATCAAAGGTATGCGAGAGCTGTCACTCGCCTCACTGTAGTCCGACACATCCACGCCGTGCATCAGATGGAGAGAAACTTTTAAAACACACATATTGTTCCTCCTGATATTTTATTCATGTGAATGGAAGCCACCCAGATGCTTGTTGATGGAACTGTCAGACAAAAGGAAAATGTGCAAATTGGCCAAACATGTTTGTGTAGTGCAATATTTATGGAGAGCTGTTGGAGCAAAGGCTTTCATGTGCGCTTTCATTGCTTCAGCAGGGCCAGGTGCCGAGCGTGGACACAAACATCTTATTTTATTTTATTTTTTTGAAAGAGTCGAGCTGAGCGGGAGGACAGAAACATGTCGAAAGCAGCAGCGGGGAGAAAAAAAAGAGTTCTCACAGGATGAGAGCATGTCAGGACGTGACTGTCACTTTCATTTCAGATCCAGTTTTTTTAGAGTTTGTGCAAGTCAGTGAGCATGTTTGAGCTTCTCCACACAATCAAAACCTTCTGTCTTAGAATATGTTGATTTACAGCTTTGGTGGTAATAAATGTTTACCTGCTAGTTGGCAAAACTCGACCTTTAATTCAGAAAGACTGTCAGAGGGGGGCAGAAAAGGATGAAAATGTCACGGCGAGTGAGATGAGCCGTGTGGAAAATAAAGGAGGATCCAATTGCAGATACTTGTAAGGGTGAGAAGGTGGTTTATAAAGCACAAAACTAAAAAATGGACAAATAGCAAACGGAGGAAGGACTAAACTATACTGGGAACAAACTAACTACAGAACATGAACTTGAACAAGAATGAGAACACACGGGTGAGACATGGTGGATACACAGACGGACCAGCAACTATAAAGACAGAAGACGCAACTTAAATACACACAGGGAAACACAGGGAGATTACACACAGGTGGGGAACACAGCTGGGAGTAATCAACAAGACGAGACAGAGGTGAAACTGAAAACACTCACATGAGACGCAGACCTTCACAATAAAACAGGAAACAAGAACACTACACAAAGACGCAGACTCGACACTAGGGATGGGTACCGGTATCCGGTGCCATGATGGCACCGGTTCTGACATAAACAGTAGTAACGAGACCGAAAAGCAGCGCACATTTCGGTGCTTTTTTTTCCTGAGCTGTGATACACTTTAGATTCTAGCCAATCATTTTACGTTTCCGAGGATAGTAGGCGGGTCCAGGTACGTACGTTCTTTTAGAGCAGAGCTACAGATTAAAAACGCCCAAGGCGAAGCGGACAAAAGTCTGGCTGTACTTCACAGCAAAAGATGCAAACTCAGCAGCTGCAACAAGTGCTTTAAGCTGATACTGTGATACTGTCAAAGGAGGTAACACCTCAAATCTGATGAAACACCTGGCGACGCATAGCGTTTTTTTAAAAGCCGAGAAATGCGCCGTATTTGATAGCTTGCTGCGAGACCTCACACCGAGCACATCTACTGCGGGTGTAGGCGTAGCCCTGCCAGTGTAGCAGAAATGATGATGATGATGATGCAGCAGCAGCCGTTCTTCTCTGCGTGAGTAGCTTAATGTTGTTCGTGTGTAATTTACGTTGAGTAGGCTAACCACGTTATTACATTAATGCATGTAAGGTGAACTAGCAAACACCATCATAGCTACATGCAGCTGTCTTCTTGTTTGATGGCAGATACTCCCTTCACCCTGGACAAAAAGGCTAAAATGACCAAAGAAAAAGTGGAAAACAGTTAAACATGAGAGGTTTTTGGACAAAGTTTGTGTTTTTTCCATTGTTTAAGCTGCTTCCAGCCAAGAGTGATACCATATATGCCCCATAGCTGCAGAAAAGGCTAACATTGTTATCTTTTTACAAAAAAACAGCTGAACATGAGAGGTTTTTGGACCAATTTTGTGTTCTCCATTCTTTAAGCACCGGTTTGAGCACCGTTTAAGCACTGGCACCGTTTCAAAAGTACCGGTTTGGCACCGGTATCGAATAAAACCTAAACGATACCCATCCCTACTCGACACTGAGAGACAGACAGAAAATGACACATGGAACTAAACCCACACAAAACATGAGAACACAAATCCTAAACACAAATAAACAGAAACATAGAACTCTAATAATAATCATCATAGCACCCAAAACCACAACAATCATTCAGAAATAAACTAACAATCAAAACTCAAAATACTGGGTTGAAACTGACCCAGAACCGTGACAGAAAATACATCTTTTATTTTATTATACGAGTTACACTGGGTTCAAATAAATCTGTTTTTTCACAGAAAAATAGCATTTCCATTCAGATATGTGTTTGGAAGCAAGATATAGTGCTTTACGGCACTTGGTCCATGCACCGGTCCCTCAAATTGATTAAGTTGTCCTGTACCCAACCCCAAAGTGTAATGTTTCCACCGCCATGCTTGACTGTGGGGATGGTGATCCATTACTGTCACAGTCGTCGGAAGGAGACTGTGTGGAGTGTGAATAACGGACCCAAACCTATAATTTAACAAAAGGCTTGTTTAATAAGGCTGATGAAAAGGTACAAAACAATGCACAAGACGAACCAAGATGAGAATAAACAATAACCTAGACTGGGAAAACGAAACATTAACATAAAAAACCCTAAACGTGAAACTTGGCGTGAAACAACAGACAACCTGCAGGACAGCAGGCCACATAAATACACGTGAGGGTGACGAGGGAAGTGGAAACACATGGGGAAACAACTGATACGAATGAACGTGATGCCACAAGGGGAAACAAAACTAAACACACTGAACATGGAACGCAAGACTGTCAAAATAAAACAGGAAGCAGAGAGATGTAGACCGCATGACAGATGGGGAAGACATGGAACGAAACACAAGAGGAAACATGTAAACAAGGAAGAGTGAGGGAGCGAGGGAACACGAGGGAGACTGAGATGCACAAAGGGTGAGGGACACACTGAAAACATGACACTAACCAACATCGTGGGGGAGGAACCTAAACAGGGAAACCTAGAGAACTCAAAAAGACCTAACTGAAGCTTAAACTACACAAATAGAACATAATAATACAAAAAGCCATGAAACCCAACATGTTGGGTCAAAGACCCCAAACCATGACAATTACTGCGTATTGTGTTACCATTGTTCTGTTGTTCTGCATTTGTTTCCCCAAAACAAACAATTCTGCTAAATCGAATTCAAAATCCTGCTCCTCACGTATAAGGTCTTAAATAATCAGGCCCCATCTTATCTTAATGACCTTGTAGTACCATATCACCCTATTAGAGCACTTCGCTCTCGCTCTGCAGGCCTACTTGTTGTTCCTAGAGTATTTAAAAGTAGAATGGGAGGCAGAGCCTTCAGTTTTCAGGCCCCTCTTCTGTGGAACCAGCTTCCAGTTTGGATTCAGGAGACAGACACTATCTCTACTTTTAAGATTAGGCTTCAAACTTTCCTTTTTGCTAAAGCATATAGTTAGGGCTGGACCAGGTGACCCTGAATCCTCCCTTAGTTATGCTGCAATAGACGTAGACTGCTGAGGAATTCCCATGATGCATTAGGTTTTTCTTCTTCCGTCACCTTTCTCACTCAACATGTGTTAACAGACCTCTCTACATTGAATCATATCTGTTATTAATCTCTGTCTCTCTTCCACAGCATGTCTTTTATCCTGTCTTCCTTCTCTCATCCCCAACCAATCGCAGCAGATGGCCCCGCCCCTCCCTGAGCCTGGTTCTGCTGGAGGTTTCTTCCTGTTAAAAGGGAGTTTTTCCTTCCCACTGTCGCCAAAGTGCTGCTCATAGGGGGTCATATGATTGTTGGGTTTTTCTCTGAATGTATTATTGTAGGGGCTACCTTACAATATAAAGCGCCTTGATGCGACTGTTGTTGTGATTTGGCGATGTATAAATAAAACTGACTTGAATTGAATTGCTATGATTTTCACTATATGCTTCCCCTGATGCCCAAATTGGCCAGACTAGGTTCATTATCTAAACCTTTGCATTCTTTTTCTGCCTGACTTTCAGTCGCATTTAACATTATATGTAATCTAACATTTCAACACTGTTTGGTAGCCAAAAAGTTAGCAATTGGCTGTGGCTAGCTAGTTTTAACTTAGCTATGTTACATTACACATAAATTCCTAATTTTGGAAGATCAAAGTCACTGAGTTTGGATAAATTTGCCTGCTATCCATCCACAACAGTATTTGGCCATGTGTACCTTGTAAGAAACAAGCAAAAAGGCAGAGTAATGAAAATGAAAGCGACAGGCACATCCTGACACGCTTTCAGTCTTTTTTCTCTGCATTTGTTCTGGTTTTGAACAGCTGTCCTGCGCTCACAGCCCCCGCCTGGCCCTCCTGAAGCAGTCAGAGCACACATGAAAGCCTTTACCCCAGCAGTCAGGCCAAGGCAGAAAAGTTGGGCAAAGAGCAGTCCTGAAAAGGTGACATTTTGGAGATGGAGTTTTTCGCACAGCCGTGCAGATGTTTGCGTGGGTATGTGTGTTTGTGATGGCATCCTGGGTGTGAGACAGCCTGAGGCTTTGGGGGGTCGTTGAGGGATCTGGACCTCTCTGCTAGCCCGGGCTGTCAGTCATGGCTGCTTCCAGCTCCATAAATAAAGGATGGTGCATCCACCCCAGCTGCTCTCTCGCTCCCTCTCTCAGTGCTGAGCGGATGCCTGGAGTCGCAGGGCCTCATACGCACTGCTTGTCATTTTAAGTGCGTAAGGGGGTAAGCAAACCCAGAGCTGGCTGCTGTGGTGATTCCACATACTTCATAAGCACTGAGTAAACACCGAGCTGCTGGCCCGTGACTCCGAATGCTCAACCACATCCTGAAATGAATGATACGGCCTCACGGGACGCACAGCGCAGGAGATATCTCCTAAGGTTGCTCTTTTTGTTTTTGTTATTTTTGTCCGTGTCACGCATGGCTAAAGTTATCTGGGGCCAATCACGGCTTTCGGCTCTGCTGGCTTCCCATAAGAGCAGATTTAAAATGATTGTTTTAATTTTAATCATACTCGTAATAGCCGCTGCGTTCGCTATGCAAATAATGTCGCAATCAAATAAATTGGATTTTCTTCCACCTGATGTACCGCCGGCCGACTGCGGAGTCGCACGCCGCGCTGCACGTTGCTTTGATTTACAACCGAGGGAGGGGGCAGGGTGGAGGCATGTGTGGAGCGAGAGCAGAAACACAGCCTGCCTGGGGATTGTTTCTGGTCACTGGTTCAGGTCCCAGGCTGCTGACACCCTCTGTCAAGTTGTTGAGATGCAGTGAGAGATGCAGCAAACACAGATCCTCTCTCCTTTTCACTCACGCATGCACACACACACGCACACGCATGCACACACACACACACGCACACACACACACACATGCACACACAGAGTTTAAAGCTTCTCTCTCTAAGCCTGTCCTTTTCTCTTTATCTTGTCCTGCGTGTTGGTGCATTTGCATGTGCTGCTGCTTACCGACAAGATTACTAGGCATGGGGAGTAGTGTGATCTTACAATGCAGCAGCGTTCATGCTGCCTGTTTCTCTAATCCTACTCGAATATTTCCACACTGCAAAATTAGAGGTCATTAAAAAATGATGCTAAAACAAATGCAGACATTTTAAGACTTCACCAGGTTTGTTCTAACAAAAACTTCCATTTCATTTTCATCAGTCAGATTTTCTCTATATTTATAATAATAATAATGGATTGCATTTATATAGCGCTTTTTCGAGACCCTCAAAGCGCTTTACAATTCCACTATTCATTCAGTCTCACATTCAGACACTGGTGGAGGCAGCTACAGTTGTAGCCACAGCTGCCCTGGGGCAGACTGACAGAAGCGAGGCTGCCATATCGCGCCATCGGCCCTTCTGGCCAACACCAGTAGGCGGTAGGTGAAGTGTCTTGCCCAAGTATATATTAGTATATGTGAATATTAGTACACCTATATTGTATTCTTACTCAGGTTACCATATCTGTCTAGCTAGTTAGTTAGAAATACATATAGGGGTGATTATCTGATGACTCCGTTCTCTTCCACCTTTGTCCCACAAAGCACCGCTGGTAAAGTGAGCAGCTACTGCTAACTAAATAAAACAAACGGATTCAAAGCAGCAGCTTGTCAGCAGTGGGGCTGCTGGCTATGACATCCTACCAGAAAGCTCTGCTATGAGGGGTGTCTCTGGGGAAATGTTATGCATGCAGGTTACTGGCTTTGCAACTGCTGGTGCAGCCACTTGCATCATCATTAGAACATCCCATCCATGATCTCGTATTTATTGACTCGCAAATAATAAAAGTTGGCTGTTGATCTCTCAGTACATGAACAGCGTCGCCTCTTTCCTGGTCTGCATTTTCAGATTTGCAGATAAGCGCAGAATAAGTCGATCATCTAAGCAGACAGTTTTCTTAGAATCTACTGTAGTGGAATTTATTTGAAAACAAACTAACAACAGAAACTGTTTGTAAAACTGCCAAAGTGCAACAGGCTAACAAGTTAAATGGCACACCTGGCTAAAATACATTAAGTAAAAGGGGGATTTAATTCTGCCACTTTAATATAGTTTAATGCTTTGTTGCCTTCGATTGGGTGCGAAGAGGAAAACGGGCTGAGAATATTTGTCATGGTCCGGCGTGTGTGGCTGCAATTTTCCATCAGGCTCCTGAGCCTACCTGGGATCCGCCCCTGGGCAGGGCCACCTCCTCCTCCAGTTCCTCACACCTGGATCTGATTGCAGGCAATCAAGCCTCACGCTGACGTTCATTCACCGCTGGTTTGTCATCAGCCCATTTTGGTAGCCGGCTCTCATGTTTCAAGCTCTCTTTGCGATTGACCTTGTTAACCATAGATTCACCTCGTCTCAAACCTCTGGCTCACGCTCCACTCTCAGACTCAGGATACCAAGCCACTATTTTGGAAATCACTCTGTGCCTCACCTGCCTGCCCTCCTGCCACTGCACTCAATCATAACCTACGATCAGCCTTTCCACACTTCTCAGCTCATGTCACCCTCCTCTCATCGCTCTTTTCCTCCTCCTGCCCTGTTCCAGTCTGCATCTAAGGCCCCTCTTCCCCACTCCAGATCCAAGTTCCCCTACCCACATTACCCCGGCCACGCCACATCAAGTCCTGCGTTTCATTACTTTTTGTCCTTTCTGCACCCGAGTCCAGTTTTGGTACTGACCACTCGGTCCCATGACATTATCGTCCATATTAATTTCATTTTTATGAATCTTATGAATGTATGTCTTCAAATTTTTAACTTGTTTAGTTGAAGCTCATAATTACAAACATTATATTGATGAGCAGTAATAACCAATATCAGTCCGTTCTATATGCATACATACTATACTGTATACTCTATACTGTCATCAAATTACTATAGCACAGATATTTCATTCTTAGTAGGTTTACTGCATGTTTATGCTTCTCATTAGGTTCTGTTTCTACTCTCTACCCTGTTATGTACATTTTATTTTAATATTACTTGTACATACCGCTGATAACACCAACTGTTACTTATTACTTTGTAAATTACATGTAATTTTCTCATTATGAAGTTCCACCACAAAACTAAATAGTAATGATGTCTCTCCAGTGAAGTAAAAGGAAATTCATATTGTTAAGTCAAAAATATTCCAGTGATTATTCATGAAAAAGAAAGAAAGAGAAAACTGAGAGTCCAGCGTTTGTTCTCTAATTAAAGATGTGTCGCTCGATGAAATCTGACATTCCCTCAGCTCTTCATTTGAGCCTCGCAGCTGCTGTTCTCCACCTTCAGGGGGCAGCGACACCCTCTCTCTGCTGCTGCGCCTTCATCAGCATGCTGCAGGAGCCCTGTGCACCCACCACCTCTCGCCGTGCCCACTGTAAAGGGAGACGTGGCTTACAGTGCTGAATTCATTAACCTTTTCGCCACTCCCACTGGCAACCATTGGAAGTAACCCCTCAGCACTTGGAACAGTTTAGCGAAAAAAGGGGTCTGCGGAGGGGAGAAAAAGGGGGCAGGACCCCATTTGTTCTTATCTAAAAAAATGTCATTTCACATCAGGTGGTTAGTTATTCAGAGACGCAAGGCGTGTTTACGGGTGCGACGCACAATCATAGGCCGTCCGAAGGTTGACACCGCATGCTGTCAGACAGGCGGCAAATTTTGGATGAAACTTATAATTGTCTCACTCGAGACCGTCCGATTGGCTCTCTGCACTTGTGAGCGAGCTTTCAGTAGCTGTTTGTGTCAGTGTGACCAGTGTGCTCGGGCGTCGAGACGAAGCTTCGAGCACAAGAAAGCTCACATTCACAGCGTCGTCCTGCTGCAGATAAAAACAGCATTTTATCCGAATTAAAGCTCAAACTGAAGTGAACTGAATATGCACTGGGATGGCTCCAAAACGAATCTATAAGGTTTCACTCAGTCTTGCCACATTGAATTTTTTTTAAACGTGCAATAGGATTTTCAACCACCAATCCCTTCATCCATCCCCATCCTCACCTCAAGATATATTCATTCCAAAGTATCACGTAGCATTGCAGTACTAAACAAGGCAAAACAGGTATTCGACAGAACATCACTTCATATTCTCTACTGTTCACTGGTTTCACCATACTTAAGCTATTGTGCAGAGGTCTGGGGCAATAACTATAAAACAACATTACATTCACTTTTTACTCTTCAAAAAAAAGCAATTCGAATCATCCACAATGCAGGTTACAGGGAACATACAAACTATTTTTGCAGTCTGAAAAAAATAAATAAATGAATTAATTAATTAAAAAAAAAAAAAAAAAAATATATATATATATATATATAAAATAATACTATTTTTGGTAATATTCAGTTAATATTCAGAGTATGTTTTTTTTTGTTTTTTTTTGTTTTTTGAAAGAAGGAAGTTATAATTTAAGGGGTTTTTGTAACTTCAAAACAATGAAGGTACGTACGACAAGAAAAGGCTTTTGTGTTTCTGTTCATGGAGTGAAACTGTGGAACAGTCTGAATATGGAATTAAAGCAACGTCCAAACATAAAACTGTTCAAAAAGAGTTATGAAAATATGATCTTCTCAAACTATAAAGAAAAGGAAAATATTTAAATTAAGTGAATGTCTCTATTTAAAAAACAAACAAAATATAACTCATGATGTGATATTATAGTATATAGTATATCAGAAATCTGTTCACTATTTTTTATTACGAATTATATCAGTAAGGAAGCTGACTAAATATTAACTGGGATGTGGGGTGGGATTAAATAAGTGTTTACTTCTTCCCTTTCAACATGTAAATTAATCAGAACATTTTTTTTGTATGTAATTTGTATAGTATTTTTTTCTTTTCTAAATGTACTTGTATATTGTTCACATGTTGAAATAAATTACCAATCAATCAATCTTAAACCTTTTAATTCCTGCTCTGCTTCAGTAGCCTTAACTTTGACATTTAAAGATGTAAAATAGTATTTTTTAATACTTTAAAACATTCTGATATTAACTGAAGCTATAAACCGAATGAGCAAGAGGAGCTTATTTACCACTTTCAACATCGCAGCAAAGAGCCACTGAATCACAGCTAACTGCATCCACACACACAATGGATAATTAAGCCATCTGTAATCATTAGTGGACAGGTAACACAGCTTTACATTTGCCTTTGCTCTCCATTTCTTTCTCAAACATTTCTTAAACTGTTTTATGTGTAATTAAAGGTAACTGTACGCTAATAAGAGGTTAGATTAGATTGTAGCATTAAATAATCCCTGGTGCTTTGGCTCAACTTGCAACAACAATCTACTCGTTCAGTCTGATGTCATTAAACATTTCATGGTCCAAACGCTCCTTTATAGTGATGGGATTTCCACCTCTTTTTAGAGAACCGGCTCTTTTGGCTCCGAACCGGCTCTTCAGGTTGTTTTGTTGCTTTAATTAATTTATTTTTAACAATAAAATAAAATTCTGCACAAAAGGAATTACTAATGTAAAAAACGTGGTTTTATTTATATATGTTTATATATAAATATATACGGTGGCCCCTAGAGACAAAACATGTACAAACTCCAAAACACATTTCTAGCGTTAACTGAACTTCCAAAACAGCTACTGGATCACTTAAATTACACAATTGAAAGCATGTGTGTATTGTTTGTGTATTTATACACAAGCACTCATATATATTCAAAAAATTTAAAAAAAATGTTCATTTACTTGTTATTACCACACAACAAATCCGGTTGTTGGTACTTGCTCGCTTGTGTAGCCACGAGGTAACAAAAGCTCAACACTGCCCCCTAGCATCCTGGAGCACTTCTGTTGTGTTTTGTATATGCTTCGGGGTTTGTACGTGCTTCGTCTCTAGGGGCCACCATAAATATACTTTTATTTATTCACTCTACATAAAATGTAATAAATAAATCATATAATACAAAAACCAACTATTCACATTTCAACTTTTAACTATTTAAATTTTCAGCTTTTTCCTTTTAAACAAATTTAAAGTGAAACAACACAAAACACTGCAAACCACAACACAATTAAATATAAATTAAAATCTGAAAACAAAAAGAAGATGCATATTCTCTGTCATATGGACCTGCATGAATAAACTTTCTGAATCCTTTATCATCTGCAACTGAAAATAGTTGTGGATGATTACTATACTTTTCTAATGTGACGTTGTTGTCCCTGCCTCTCTTTCTCTCTCTCTCCCGCTCTGTTCCTGTGCTACTGAGTGTAACTACTAGTGATGGTAAATTTGATTCTTTTTACTGAATTGAGTTTTAATGAGTCACTCACCAAAGTGAATCGGGTTTTTTGAGTCATTTGATTCACTGAGTCAGTTGACCAGAGAGTGCAAAAATGTACTGTTTCACTCAAACTTAATTTGTTTCTCTTTTCATGTAAATCCCACTGCTAAGATGAATGATTCTAAATACAAAACAAAACAATTTTATAGAGCAAAAAAGAGCAAAAACAGATACACCACAGCACAAATATTACATTAAAAGGTCCACAAAGCTGACAGAATTCAGTTTCAGTGTGAAGCGACGTCCGTGTGAATCCATCCTACAGGCGCCAAAGTCTGCCAGAGAATTAAAGGGGAGACAGCCCTGAGATCAAAAGAATTAAAGCTGGTACAGGAGGATGTGAGAGTCTCCTGTGAAGGCAGGGTAATACGGGAGACGGTTAGGCAGGGAGGAGGATCAAAAAAATGAAGTGACGAAGGGGGGATGGAAGAAGTTTGAGCTGAGAAAGTTCTAAAGGCCGGTGTGAGAACTAATGGGGAGGAACCGATGTGACAGGGAAGGTTTTAATGAGCAAGAATGAGAAGGGAGATGAAGGTGAAGTTGAGGGTAAAAGGGTGGCTGGTCAGTGTGTGAACATGACTTTAAGGTCCAGGAAATGTGTTTAAAGAAGGAGTCCCCCACCCCCTGACCAAAGAAAATGGAGATAAAAGTAAAAAAAAATTAAGGTAAAAAAAAAAAAAAATCATATTTATTCATTTACAGAGCGTCACTGTTACTTTTGTCACTAATTGACAACAAAAATGAGACCAAAAGAAATTTTGAAGAAAGGTTGTTTTTTGTTAACAAATAGAAGTAAGTGTTGCGACAAGAAAACATTTAAACCGCCTACATCACAAACTCATGTAACTGAAAATGCTTCCAGGACATTTCACCTAATGCAAACGGGTCAGTGTCAGGGTCTCTTAGCCCAGCGGTCTCCAACCTTTTTTGCTCCACGGACCGGTTTATGCCCGACAATATTTCCACGGACCGGCCTTTAAGGTGTCGCGGATAAATACAACAAAATAAAACTAGTACCGGTACCGAAAAAAAGAAGATTTATTCATAACACACGTGAAAAGACCAAGGAAAACCGAGTAAACAATAAAAACGATAACAAAATAACGCTGAAAACTGATAAAAACCCTGAAAACTATACATTTCACACCTGAGCCTCAACTCTCGCGGCCCGGTACCAAACGACTCACGGATCGGTACCGGTCCGAGGCCCGGGGGTTGGGGACCGCTGTCTTAGCCAACACCATGTAGCATAAAATCACACGTGAAAAGGAGAAAAAAACTGCAGTTCCTCAACTGGCCACTAGCTGGCTCCTATTCCTCATAGATGCTTATTTTTATAGCGTGATCTCTGAGCATCAAACTTTCATTAGTTCAATAATCACGTGAAACTATAAGTAAGAACCAGAGTCACAGTTTTGCACTTTTAAGTTTACATTTTTAGATTTCAGAGTATATTCAGTATATATTTTTCATTTTATTTTTGTTTTTCCTGAAAAATATTTTCACTAATTTCAGTCTTAGCTTTATTTCTTTCCTGTGAATCGATTTATTTGACTTTAGTTTAAGGAGGATTCTCAGTGTTTTAAGCTTCAGCACTCTCACCTCTCCTTCAGCTCGAAGCGTATTGGGGATGCATTGCTTCGTCTTGGTGCTTGCACAGAAAATTAAGAGAAAAATACAAAATGAAGTGGAGAATAAAAACGGCCCCACACAGGAGTTGAACTAACGTCTCCTGGGTTTGAATCTTTTTGAGTATGCCTCCACTTTGCTTTTATCCTGCAAGTGAACATTTTTTAAAATTAATATTATTTTTATTAGAAAGGCAAATGGTAATTAGACCAGTACTAACACTCATTTTTCATCACAAGTTTTAGTCACCCAAACACATCCACACAGTGTCTTTATTCATGGTAAATGGCCTGTATTTATATAGCGCTTTACTAGTCCCTAAGGACCCCAAAGCACTTTACATATCCAGTCATTCACACATTCACACACCGGTGATGGCAGCTACATTGTAGCACTGACAGAGGCGAGGCTGCCGGACACTGGCACCACCGGGCCCTCTGACCATCACCAGTAGGCAACGGGTGAAGTGTCTGCCCAAGGACACAATGACCGAGAGGGTCCAAGCCGGGGCTCGAACCGGCAACCTTCCGATTACAAGGCGAACTCCCAACTCTTGAGCCACGATCGCCCGTAATTTATACCTAAGAATTAATTTCTAAAATTCACGCTCAGACAGATGCATCGCAGCAACCGAGGATACTTGCACAGTTGGACAGGAGGAGTTGGGATCGATTCACCAAACTTACAGCTGGTCGACGACCTGCTCCACCATCTGAGTCACAGCCACCCCCAAAAAGACAACGTGTTTTCCTCCAAAAGTAACCGAGAATGCAGTTGTGTTGTATGAAAACACAATTTATATCACACCAGCAGAGGAGCTGGCTGCCAGCATTACAGACACTTCTATTTCTTGGACAGCAGCAGTTTTCAGAGAGTGCTTCTTGACTGACAGGTCAACCACACCCTTAATTGGTGGAGAACTCCCCGGTGTCCAATTTAAGCAACGCCTGCTCTCTGTACTGTCTGCCATCGCTGTGCAGCTCAGGTGGGAGTCTTGTCAAGGAGCTACTGATCCCTCTTCAGCACTCTGCTCAGAGTCAATCACACACATATTACAATTTTAATCCACTCCTGCTACACTGTATAGAACAAGAAAAAATCTGCTGATTTGGCAGTTTTATTTTCATTTTCTCTCTTTTTTTGGCCAGAACAATATAAAACTGCAGATGTATGATTGACGTTGGGCGCTGTTCAAAAATTTGAACCAACTGTGCATCAATCCAGAACCCAGAACAGCTTCATTTATAAAACTGCACAGCAGCAACAAGCATTGCTATGGTCCTGTGCAATTACTATATAAGAGACTTTAACAAGATGGCTATCAGCAATGAGCATTTGATTAATGTTGTGCCCTCAGGACTCGCTGCCTGCAGTGGATGTGGACTGAGCTGAGACTCATTGGAAGGCAGCTAACGTAGTCACTAATCAGCCCCAGAGCTGCAGGATGTGTGTGTGTGTGCATGTGTGAGTGTGTGATCACGAGCACGCCGGGATCTTCTGGGCAACAAGTAGACATTTCATATTAATGGCATTCCTGGGAAGAAGTGTTAGCTAAGCCGTGGGCCCGCAGACTTAAAACACAATTAATGTGATCCTCAGCAGCAGGTCCTGGCCCGCATTTCTTTTTCTCTCAATCAGCCGGACGACACTTTATCTGTCCCGTGTCCACTAATCTAATCAGCTGCGTGATTGCTCTTTCTCCCTATCCGGGTCCAGTGAGTGATATTTAAGAAAAAAAAAGGACTCAGCTGCAGGGACCAGCCCTGAGAAAATCGTGCTCTGGATCCTCAAAGACGTCCGGCTATTGTCTCCATAAGCGGGGTGCATGCGGAGGCGTGCTACCCAGCAGCTTGGCATATGACACGATAAGTATAGGTATTGTTAGAAGAAGCTTTGAACACGGCGTATAAGGACATGTGCTTAACAATACAAAAATGTATTGCTTTTTAATGCCTCATTAGCTTCAGCACCACTCAGCTACCTCATTGCTTTGAAATTGCATCAGATGAAAAGGGAGAAATATCATTTGGCTTGAAATAGGCATGCTGTATTTCACAGACAATTAGCTGCGTAGCCACCAAACTGGACTTTCTCCGATCTCACAGTGGAAGTCAAAGAGTCACACCGACCACGTTTGGCCTGAACAAATTAAATCCTCTTGTAGCTATGCAACTGTGAAATTAATACTAAAAGGACCCTCTTGAAAAGTCTATTAAAGTGTCCACAGTGATTCTTCACAGAGTTCACTCGCTGAAAGAAGCAGGGGGATGAGACTTGTGTTTTACTACCAGTTGTGCTGCCCCTGTAGGTGACTACTTCAGAGTTCATTATCTGCTCGCTGCCATTTAGTCAATACATCAGCAAAGCTATTGTGACCAGAGGAAAACACACACATATATAACACAAAATCTATTCATTATCACTGGTGAGAAAATGAAATAGCCATAGGATAAAAAGACTAAAAGCTCGGACGCACTTGTTACCGACTGTGATAATAAAAGATATAATTAAAAGAGAAAGCTACCACTCTGTATATACACATTTTGTATTACTGTGTTGAATTTTTTAAAATCATTTAGAGACGTGCTGCTTCCAGTGAAAGCTGATGTCAGGTGGTTGTATTATTCTGACCACCCTCCTTTAGTAAATACATTGGACAACGTGTACAGAACTCCATTATGAGTTCTTTGGTTTTCAGGACGTTCAGCTTCAGGTTATTTTCTGAGCACCAGCTGGACAAATTGTCTACCTCTGTCCTCCATCAGAGATGAGCCCAACCAAGTCTGCCGATGACACCACCCAACAGTGGTGTCATCTGGGCGGGTTGGTGTGCAGCAATGTTCCCTCTAATTTTTCATG
Organism: Neolamprologus multifasciatus; assembly: GCF_963576455.1. NCBI lineage: Eukaryota > Metazoa > Chordata > Actinopteri > Cichliformes > Cichlidae > Neolamprologus > Neolamprologus multifasciatus. The sequence goes on along the minus strand of NC_140444.1, from coordinate 2,957,834 downwards.
TGTCTGAGCGAATACATCCAAGTTACATGGTTTATTAAAATAATCAAATTACAGCGTTTACATTTATGTTAGACTACTTTTAATTAACTGCTTTAGCCCACTTACAATGAAAATTTTAAAAAAATCTTGTTCATGATCTGTGTAGCATGTTAACACCTTTGGAAGTAAAAATAACTTGAACTCCAGTTTTGAAAACACAACTTTATTTTTGCTTTGGTTTTTTTTTTTTTTGCTCTGACTTGTATTATGAGTCTGTGGTCTGGGAGAGAGTCCTGTAACTCTGTCTGCAAAATACAGTATATAATGACCAATGTTGGGCAATTAATTATATAGTTACTTCTTCAAAAAAGTATCTGAGTTATGCAAACAACAACAAAGTTTTTTTCAGCTGTTTACCTAAAAATGTAGCCAAGGCGGTTTTTAAAATAAACATTTCAAAATATTTACAGAACAATCAGCTGTTCTGCATCAAATTTGATGCCACACAAATTATTTTGCCACTCCAAAAAATAATTTCTGTACGGTGGCCCTGAGAGGCCAAACGGACTGCAACTTCAGGAAACACTTGTTTTTCTTTTTGTAGCGTTTTTCTTTTTGTAGCGTTTTTCTTTTTGCAGCGTTTTACTTTTTGTAGCGTTTTTCTTTTTGTAGCGATTTTCTTTTTGTAGCGTTTTTCTTTTTGCACGTGGTTTTTTTTTTTGCAGCGTTTTTCTTTTTGCAGGTGTTTTTCTTTATGTAGCGTTTTTCTTTTTGCAGGTGTTTTTCTTTTTGCAGCGTTTTTCTTTTTGCAGGTGTTTTTCTTTTTGCAGTTTTTCTTTTTGCAGGGGGGGTGGTGCTCACAGCCGGAGAATGCTTTCGAGCGTTTTCCTTATAAAACGCCGTTTTTACTGTTTCTTCCCGCAGTAAATATAAACAACGATAGTATTCAGGAAGAAAACCAAACATTGCAGATATTTTTATCATAACTCTGGTTTTACGTGGCCGATCAACACAATTTAAAAACTGGTATAAAGTCCACACTTTTTCTGTCAATTGTTCCGTCTGTCCTGCTCACATCTCCAATGGTTGTACACGTTGTCATTAACGCGGCTTCACTCCACATCAGCTGCGTTGCTAGCTAAAACACCGGTGTCGGCACATAAGGACGCTGTCATAGCCTGTCAACCACGTTGATTAGCTGCGTATATACGAATGTGAATGGCATCATTGGCTGGACTATGGGATAAGGTGGCACCTTATGGGATAAGGTGGCACCTGCAAAAAGAAAAAACAAGTTTTTTCTTTTTGCAGGTATTTTTATTTTTGCAGCGTTTTTATTTTTGCAGCATTTTTATTTTTGCAGGCGTTTTTCCTTTTTTCAGGTGTTTTTCTTTTTGCAGGCGTTTTTCTTTTTGCAGCGTTTTTATTTTTTCAGGCGTTTTTCTTTTTGCAGGCGTTTTTCCTTTTTTCAGGTGTTTTTCTTTTTGCAGGCGTTTTTCTTTTTGCAGCGTTTTTCCTTTTTTCAGGCGTTTTTCTTTTTGCAGGCGTTTTTCCTTTTTTCAGGTGTTTTTCTTTTTGCAGGCGTTTTTCTTTTTGCAGCGTTTTTCCTTTTTTCAGGTGTTTTTCTTTTTGCAGCTGTTTTTCTTTTTGCAGCATTTTTCTTTTTGCAGGGGGGGTGGTGCTCACAGCCGGAGAGTGCTTTTGAGCGTTTTCCTTATAAAACGCTGTTTTTACCGTTTCTTCCCGCAGTAAATATAAACAACGATAGTATTCAGGAAGAAAACCAAACATTGCAGATATTTTTATCATAACTCTGGTTTTACGTGGCTGATCAACACAATTTAAAAACTGTTATCATTTTTAAATTATGGTATAGTCCACACTTTTTCCGTCAATTGTTCCGTCTGTCCTGCTCACATCTTCAATGGTTGTACACGTTGTCATTAACATGGCTTCACTCCACATCAGCTGCTTTGCTAGCTAAAACACCGGTGTCGGCACATAAGGACGCTGTCATAGCCTGTCAACAATGTTGATTAGCTGCGTATATACGAATGTGAATTGCATCATTGGCTGGACTATGGGATAAGGTGGCATCGTTCTAATCCCATACAGGAGCAGCCAGTCACTCACTGACTAACACTGCAAAACAGAATTGTTAAAGTATTTATTTTAATTTCAATTCAGGTTAGATTTTTTTTGTGCGTAACACAGATGTGGCTGTGGTAAGCCTGTTGTAGAGCTCTTCATAGTTGCCATTATCCACGCTGGAAATGCCTTGAACCTGCGATTTAGAGCTGTGCTTTTATGAAGGCACTCCTGCAGGGTCAGCATATCTGACAAAAGCAGTTTTTACTTCCTTCACAATTAGGCAGTTTTCTATATTTTGTTCCTTGGTGTTGAGAGGCAGGATCATGGAAACTGAGGTGGTGAGGTTTCACCACATTTCAGTGTTGGAGTATTATTTAAGGGGCTTAAGTGCTTCAGTTACCTCCTCTTCCATTCATACAATCTAATCAGACAAAGTGGTTGTCCTTGTTCATCCTGAGGGCCTTTTCAATTAATGCTGAGTAAACAGCAGCTTATCAGCTATGCATATCGTATGTGGAGTTCCAGCGAGTGGGAATGTTATGAATGAGGTTGTGTTTTGGCAGATTAAGCATCTCCTGCCTGCTCTTTGCGACTGTTGTACTGTGGTGGAAGAAAGCCACATCACTTCTGGTTCTTCTGAACAGCCTGGATATCTGCTTGATATTTCTTTTCTGGTGCTAAACTTAACGTATTGGTGGCCAATTTGGGGGCTCTGATTGCACTGACAATATTTTTAACATCGTCTGTTGTAACAACAATTGTGCCTGCTGGTTTGCTTGGTTTGGGACCTTTTCAGAACTTGGCTTTTTTCTTTTGCTCCAGTTGGATGCGATGTAGTCCATCCTTACAGTTATGCAACTCACAAACCCGGAATGTCCAGCCATTAGTCTTCAGAGTGATGTCAGAAGCTCTGGATGTTGTTTACATATCGTCTGCGTACGATATGTCTGTCATCTGCAAACTTATTTTTAAAAGGCTGGTATGATCTGCTGGTTAAAATGTGCAAAATGTGCATCAGAGGAATCTGCTTACTTTCAGGACCATTCTTAAGGTCGCGAGGTGGCCTCCAGAGGTTAAATACTTGGGACCCTCCATCAGCTGTTAGAACCGATGAAATCTTTCAGATGAGAGTTTGAAGAACGTTAAAAAAGAAGTCTGGTCGCCTGCAACTAAAGTGCCAAAGAATATTCAGTGTAAAAACCTAGCCATATATTTTTCAGTGCTGTGTCCTAACCAAGTAGTACACACACACACACACACATATTGCTGTAGCCAGGCATCAACAACATGCATAAAATGGATGGAAAAATCAAAAGAGGCGTCTAAAATGTGAAATGAGGACACGTCCATATAGTCTATGACTGTGTTTAAAATCACCACCTTATTCTAACACCTCCCTCCATAATGGACACTCAGCTGCGTTCAGTAAACGAGGTGCACATGCTGTGAGCGCTACTTTTTTCGTTCCAATGCTAAATTTACACACTCAGACTTCAGACGCTTTAAAAGGACAGAGTGGAGTGTAGAGCGCTGTGCAGTGCAGTGATTTCAGACGCACCCTTGGACCCGAAATTTCAATCAGTAATGGCAGCACGCAATCAGCCGCTAAAGCCCAAACACCTGCTGTGACATCACTGACCAGGGTGTGGCCACAAGTGCGATCCAGCGGAGTAGATGTGCCATGTGAATCATCGTTAAATTAACATTTAGAAGTCAGAATATAAAATAATGTTCTTAGTTTCCCTTTGCTGGACTTTATTGCCGTATAAAGAATGAAAGTAAAAACGTGTTCTCGTTATTTCTGTTGCACAAAAAGACATCAGCGCGGCCGGCTGCTTCTGGTTACAGGTTAAAGCATCAGGGGTTAACTCGGGCACCATGTTGGTTGGGACCACCCACAGACATGAAAGATGGAAGTGGCTTTTTGGGTATGAAAAGTGAAGCTAGCATGGAAGTAACTTAAACTTGCCACCAGGGGGCGACACATGATGCTGCAAAATAAACGAGGTCCACTTCTATTTAGGTTATCCTAAACATGGTAACCAGGGTAAAGATAGTGAAGGCGAGGTTTTATGTTTGGACCATAGCACTGTCTGCTAGTTTGCAATGATATGAAAAAAGTATCATTTTGATTTATCTGTGGCCAGTTTTGGGAGTTTGGAATTGAATCACCAGGGTTTCCACCTCTGACAGCCGTCCAATCAGAAGGAGCCAGGTGATCTGAATGGAATGCCTCCTGACCGCCTCCTAGTTGAGGTGTTTTTAGGATGTCCAGAACTGGAGGAAGACCCTGGAGCACCCTAAAGTGTTCACATCTCTCAAATGTCCTGGTAACACCTCACTCAGCAAGAGGCGGGGTCCAGGCATCTCTACCCTTCCCTGTGACAAGGGGTAGAAAACAGCTGAATGCCAGGCTCACCTTCAGGAAAAAAATACTTTGTCTGATTATGAAACATTTGATATGAAGAAAAGACATGATACTATCTACAGTATCGCTGCACAATCTACAACCAGCTGAGCTGTCCTTCTGGCTCTGTGGAGAGCCAAAACAGCCAGCACCACAGCTAGACAGAAGTCCTTGTACTGCTCAGACAAAGGTCTCAAACTCCACTCAAGTACGTGGGTCACACACAGCCCATTTTGAACCTATGTCCTTCCTTTCTTCTTAGAGAAGTTTAAATACAAATTTCACAAGCCACCCAGTTAGAAAACATCCCGAGTTATTAGAAAAATAAGTGCAATTTCAACAATTCATCTCAGTTCTTCTACATTATAAAGAAAAGCTCTATTAGTAGTATGACTCACACTTTGGAAAATAAAGGCATAATTACTGTAAAAGTACTGACAGCTCATTAAATAAATACATGTTTCCTGGTAATACACAGAAAATGTGCTTTTTAAAAAAGTGAAAATTGTACAGTGAGGAGTCAAAAACAAGGAACTTTTCAGTTTTATTTAATAGACTCAAAATTAAATTCTTTCTTTAATGGTTTTTCTTTTACTTTGATGTGTTGCGTCAGGCCATGGGCGATCTTTGTGTGAAATTAAGAAGGTCTGAAATGTTCATTTTCATCCAGCTTTGAGATTTTCCAAAACTATCTCATGGGCTGAATCAGACTCTGGGGAGAGAAGTGTCATTGAATCGGACGGTATTCAATGACAGTATTTAACGGGCAGAGCCGGTTTGTTCTTTTGATTACTTTTTAAAGAAGATAAATAAAAGCTTACTGTGTCTCTTATCTGGTTCAGGGTTGTTAGCGAGCGCAGGGGCAGAGCGAGGGTTGCTGAACTTGTTTAAAATGAAATAAAATCAGATACAAAATCCTGGTGGATTCACATCGTGTTGTCTTGCGGGACATCGTTGTTTCTTTTGTTAATCGGCTGCTGAAGGCCGACCACCCGGGCTGCCTCTCAAAGCACCAGGGACTCATTCATGAAAGATTGATCTCCTCTGGTGGAGCATTTACTAGGGCTCGCAGTTCAAGCCCTCTGCATTGTACAAACATCAGGTCCAGGCCTCAGGAGGGCTGAGGAAGGCGGGCGCGTGGGGTAAGAGAGACATACCGTGTCATTCTGAGGTGAAACATTGAATCGGGCTGGCTCGCTCTGAGAACGGTGCGTTTTCAGTTATTAATTTTCCTGAAGGAGCCAAACAGAATGGAGCTAAAAGGGTTTTTTTGCATTTGGGGGACAGTCGGCTGGATGAATGGGAGATATGCTGGGTCCTCTAACGGCGGTGGTAAAATGCTGAGGGAAGATTTCATTGTTGAAAGAGGGAATGAGAAATGGAACAACAATAGGGCTGCACGACAATCGCCAGGAGGCTGCTTTATAGACCCTGTTTAGCCACGGGCCGGCACACATGCACGCAGACAATTACCTGCACCGCAACACTGTCAACGCCCCCGATCCTCATCCTCCAGCCATCGCGCACACATAAAACATGCACTCTCTATGCTGGCGCTTGGTGCCATTGTTCACTGGGCAAAGAAAGATTAGATCAGTCAAGATATCACCATATCAACATGGAGTCCGTGCCTGAACTGATGCACAGGGATTTCATTTCTAATCCATGTGTGCCCCTGGGAGGACGCTTGTTCTCACTCACATGAGAAACTTATACACCTTGAATTTTAAGCAGTGATGAATTTGTCGTGGCTTGAAAAAAAATCAAGGGTTTTATGGATATCTGTTTCACAAAGCACAGCTGAAGTGAAGAATTTAGGCTCAATAAAGCTGTGGGTAGGATTTCTTCTTTTCTGTCCAACAAAACCTCTCCCGAGGTTCCACAGAGGATTTTCATTAAGTCCCGATACACGATGCCAACACGTTAACAAAGATCACTGTTTGCGTGTTTTTAAAACTGGGAAAAAAAATTCTTTGGACTCAAAAGTTTCTTCTGATTAGAGACATGTTTAGTATGTCAGCAGCAAACCTGAGCCAAAGCGATTAACAGTGAGAGGGAGATTTGTTGGCAGCCTCTTCAGTAGCATCTGCCACAATATGTTTACGTTTAATATTTTAACATTCACGACAGGACCGAAAGAAAATAATCCCAGCCATCTAAACCCGCAAACATCTCATCAGAAGACAATAAAAAGACTATTTATTTTGCTCATTGGTGATTTACAGTTGCGACACCTCAGTTTATGATGCAGTCAAACCTTTTTCAAAACACGGTGCTACCCAAGACTGATGCATGTGTGCCCGAGGCTGCCTGTGGGAGAGAAATGATGCAATAGTTGTCAACTTAAATATTTTACCTGAATACTGATTACAGAACTTCTGCAGGCTGCAAATCACACAGCCTGTCTGCATGGATGTGTTTGTGCCTTTGCTGTTTGTCTTGTTTATCTGTGTACTATTCGCCCATGATAAACCAATCACTCCTTTCAAATTACACTCCCTCTCTCCTCTCAGATGTTCTTTATTTTTCATGTGGTTTAAGAGGCAAATAAACAGCACTGAGATTGTTTTTATGAACATTTCTCTTCTTGAACAAGGTGTTCTGAAAGCTTTCCAATGTTATCCATCCATCTATCTGTCTGTCCGTCTGTCCGTCCATCCATCCATCCATCTAGTTGCAAACCTTAACCCTTTAAAACCGGTCAGAGCAGCACGCTCCGTTTTGCGCAACTACTTTTAAATCCCGGTAGCTCTGCAACCACGTAAGCTAGCGCAATAATTTTTTTGCATATGAAACCAGAGGAGTTGTACTTACATCTTATGCCATCAGCTTGTCCTCGGTCACAGTTTCCTTCCACATATAGCTTTGCAAAAACTGCATAAAAAGCGCTTGCAGCAACAAAAACATAATATTCCAGAAACACACTTTACCGATCCGATCAGCTGTTTGTAACACTTCCTATGTTGGAATAGACGTCAGCATGAACTATCAAACCGGAAGTGACGTCATTTTCGCGGAAATGTAGTTTTTTACCATCAGGGCCTCATGAGCCTATACTGGTGTTTTTAAAAGTTATCTTTGACTTTATGACTTTCTGTGTGGTTTCTGGGATGCTTAGGACTCATATTGCACTGCTGGAAATAGTTTATTTTGATCCATATGCTGCTTTTTTGCAAATTTGCACTATAATATTTATTTTCGTTTTTCCTGCAGTATATAAAAATTGGTGTATTTCAAAAATAAAACTATGAAAACACTCAAAATAAATGTCCTGTGGTGGGAAACTATTTTGTGCAACTTTTTTGTATTTACAGTTTTGAGGGATAAGCCTCTTAAATTTCTCTAACTAGAAATATATGTTAAAAAAACAAAAACGATTTTCAATTTTTTTGTAGTTTATTGCACTTTTTTGCAATTTATGTAATTACTATGCACTTAATGCAGACATATTATTAAAATCTGGGCTATAATGGTTGTATTGATGTATAGCAACTTGAAATGCTCCCAAAAATGGCTCCACAGCAGGTAAACATATAATATAAGCTCTGGCGGACTTGGTTCTATGGTAGGTCTTAAAGGGTTAAAGCAGAAAAAACGTTTTGGCTTATTCTAGATTGGGTGGTCATACAAAGACCTCAGTAACAGTCAATTAGTCACTTTTATTTGTGAGGTTCCCAACTGAATAAAGTGACGTGATGCATCTGTAGCCATAACAAATGCAAGAGGTCCCAAGTTCAGATCCTGAACAAGACCCAAATTAGATTATGGCCTCCTCCCAACAAGGTTACAGCAAGGCTTGCTGTAGTTTATTTGGTAGAAAACATCAGAGTGAGCACAGCCGAAGCACCAAAGAAAACTAATTTATCACTTTCACTCACCATGGAAACCCAAAAGCAAATACACACCTTTTACCTTCCTCCCCAGCCTAAGAGAGAGAAAGTACTAAAAGAAAAATTCTTCTCACCCCTACAGTTGCATTATGAAGTGGTTAGAGGTGAAATGCTTGATAATACTGTCCACAATGGATTTGATAAATAATTTCTCAAAATATATGATTATTATCAACATTTAACCATCTCAACTATTTTCTTAACTTGAAGGTAAAGAGTTGAGTAACATAAATCTTGTGTGCAGATCAAATAAATGCAGTTATATTTAGCAGACAGAGTTGCACTTACACTAAAGTCTAAAACCTGACCAGGGTTATTCACTAATTGTTATTTTTTATCTCACAGTTGCTTTGGTGATTAACCATGGGTATAGCATCAGCTGTTGTTTTCTGGACACAACGTTTTGGAGCCTCAGTGTTAGTATTAAGGCGACCTTCAATGAGGCAGACGTGACCAATTTGTGCTTCGAGTTTTCAGCTAGCAAGTTTGGATACTAAACTATTTTCTTACACTGCACACGGGTAACACAGAGGCACAGACATCTGCTAATTAGAGCGGCAGACTAATAATATTCTAGAAATTCACTCAGCAAAACTGGGGCACAGATTTATTGAAAGTGGTTGACTACAAAGCTCCAAATGCTCCAGAAGGCATCGACAGCACAGAGACTGTAGAGACGTCTAGTTCATTGACTTCAATTAGCCGAGGTGAAGCCTCGCCCACTGCTAGCAGCTACAGGCGCCTGTCAATCAAAGTGGGCATGGTTCGAATTCGAAGCCTCGGCGGTATCCAGATGGATGAGTCATAAAGGGAAGTTCACCCCCTGCAGAGTTAAAGGGGGAAACTATACGTGGAGGCAAAACACGTTTTTTGTGCAGGCTGTAAACACGTTTATTTCTTCTGCAGAGCTGGACATTTTGGAATAAGCCTCGTGTGGATGCTACAGGAACTACAGCTATTAGTGCCACCATGGCTTTGTTATTCAGCCCTGGAGGTTGCTGTTTGTGACGGACGCAATACAATTTAAGAAGCATCACATTGACCTGGATTTGCACATTTCCACTTATTCATGGCAGTTGAGTTCTTGAAAGAAAAGAACACATTAAAACTCTGCAGCATTTATGATTCGGCGCTCAAGGCCACAAACAGCAGGTAAGTGAGCTGAATCATTACGTGGAAAGGTCTCTGCTGGTGAGTGTGTGCGTGTATAGATCATGTCTGCACCTCTGTCTGATTGTTTGTGTGGGTGTGTGAGCAAACGTACTTACGCTTGTGTGGGTGCTGGAGTGTACTGTGTGTCATAAAGGGTATAATAAAAGCTCAGGGGCGAAGGGAAATGTAACTCACCAGCTATGCTCTCTGCTCTCAACGCAACTGTTAACGCTTCTCCCCAAAGAGACCAGCATCCTCTGCTGCATCCCAAATAAGTCAAATGCACGCCACTGTTTTCTTTGTTTCTTATGGAAAAACAACCCCAATGAAATATGACAGCCTCAGATGAAGCTGTCACGTATATGTGCGAGCGCGGTGTAGCTCGGCGGGCTTCGGGAGGGAGGGTGTTTTCTTTGCCCGATAAAAAAATCAATTCTCAATTCTCTGCCTCGTTTGTTGCTGCTGGCAAACTCCTGCGGAGCCTTGAAATCCTATTTAATAATCAAGCATGAAAAGCCATGGATAATAGACTATTATGAGATGCATTTGAAGAGGGGTAGATAAGCTTCTACTGTAATTGAAATATCGTTCACATCACATGTACTCAAGGACCGCCGTGGTAAGATCTGTTAGTCACACAGACCTTATCTTGGAGCTGTTTTCATGGACAGGCAGGAGTGAATCCACCCACTTGTTAGACTAGGCTGTTAATATGATGGTCACTTATTTAACTGATCTGTGCATACTAGTCCCATATCACATTCCTCAGATAGTTGAAGCCAATATTTGCTAAATTAAAAATATTAAAAAGGTCTTCAAGGACATGAAAACAGAAGTTATTTAACTCTGGTGGGAAGCTAGTTTTATGAGATAGCTGAAATTTCTCCACAAAGTGTTAAGTAGGGATGGGTATCGTTTAGGTTTTATCCGATACCGGTGCCAAACCGGTACTTTTGAAACGGTGCCGGTGCTTAAACGGTGCTCAAACCGCTGCTTAAAGAATGGAGAACACAAACTTTGTCCAAAAACCTCTCATGTTCAGCTGTTTTTTTGTAAAAAGATAACAATGTTAGCCTTTTCTGCAGCTATGGGGCATATATGGTATCATTCTTGGCTGGAAGCAGTGCTTAAACAATGGAAAAAAACACAAACTTTGTCCAAAAACCTCTCATGTTTAACTGTTTTCCACTTTTTCTTTGGTCATTTTAGCCTTTTTGTCCAGGGTGAAGGGAGTATCTGCCATCAAACAAGAAGACAGCTGCATGTAGCTATGATGATGTTTGCTAGTTCACCTTACATGCATTAATGTAATAACGTGGTTAGCCTACTCAACGTAAATTACACACGAACAACATTAAGCTACTCACGCAGAGAAGAACGGCTGCTGCTGCATCATCATCCTCATCATTTCTGCTACACTGGCAGGGCTAGGGGCCAGGACTCTCCTCTTCGGGTTTTTGGGGGATGTTGCTAACTCCGGGTCCGATAACAGGCACCACACCCGCAGTAGATGTGCTCGGTGTGAGGTCTCGCAGCAAGCTATCAAATACGGCGCATTTCTCGGCTTTTAAAAAAACGCTATGCGTTGCCAGGTGTTTCATCAGATTTGAGGTGTTACCTCCTTTGACAGTATCACAGTATCAGCTTAAAGCACTTGTTGCAGCTGCTGAGTTTGCATAAATTTTCTGTGAAGTACAGCCAGACTTTGACCGCTTCGCCTTGGACATTTTTAATCTGTAGCTCTGCTCTAAAAGAACGTACGTACCTGGACCCGCCTACTATCCTCGGAAACGTAAAATGATTGGCTAGAATTCAAAGTGTATCACAGCTCAGGAAAAAAAAGCACCGAAATAAAGCACCGAAATGTGCGCTGCTTTTCGGTCTGGTTACTACCGTTTATGTCAGATCCGGTGCCATCGTGGCACCGGATACCGGTACCCATCCCTAGTGTTAAGAAAACTTCATTTAAATCTGCATTGAATACATATTTATCTTTCAACAGATACCAGTGAACTATTAGTGTGGTCGCTTACAGGAAGTGATCAATCAATTGTGTAGCTCCCCTCATTGCTACAAAACCTGTTATAGTGCATTCAAATGTCATCGTATACAAATCTTCCATCTCAAAGTATACTCACTACATTCTTCCTTACTTTCTCTTTGTTTATACAAAGAGAGTTTATATTATGTTTATTTACATTTCCCCAGACCGTCATGTCTCCTCTCTCCTTCTCGTCTGCCTTTCCCCCACCCCTCTGTTAAGCCTATAGCTGTGTCCCAAAACGTCGGCTGCATCCTTCGGAGGACCCGGCCTTCGCGGTCTACGTGGGCCGGGTCCTTCAAAGACCGAGAAGGCCGGAAGTGCGAGGCTGTGAAATGGGACGCTCTAGCCTTCAGATTTGCGTCACCGCTGTGTCGGTGGAGTTTAATAAACTTGGCTGTCTCCTCCTTGCTATCTAAAATATAACAGGACACTGGCGTAAATTCTCGACCGTCTCACACTTCTGTTTAACGTTTATTCAGCTGTGTGAAAACCCCGGAGGAACCCACCCGATGGATTAATAAAGTTTTATTTAATCCAATAACTTTGATCTCAGCCAAACCGATTTACTCCGGAACAAATAAAACACCGAAAAAAGGCAAACAATAACATTTTTAAGTTATCCGAGTGACTTATATATCATGTTTAACCTGAGTAGCGAAAGAGCGGGGGTCTGAAAACGATGAAGCCGGGAGTCCGCTGCTCTCGCCAGCTGGAGTGACCACTGAACTCCCCCCCTCCCGGCTTGCTATCGAGCTGGTGGGTAACAGACGTCTCCGAAAAAGTCGGCACACTTTTGCAAATATGCGATGTCTTGATAAACCAAGCAGATATTTGTAATTTACACCGCTACTTTTTTTAAGTTTCTTTAAGTTAAAAGTTTATTTTGTGACCCAGAAAGATTAATAAGAGTAATTTTAAAACTTAGTAGCGGCCGCCATTGTTGGCAGCTGAAATTTGGCTGGGCCGCGCTATGAATTCTGGGATATGGTGGGCCACGAAGGACACACCCGACCCATCCTTCAAATTCGGGAAAATGAAGGACGCATTTGTCGGCCGCATTTGAAGGAGTCGACGAATTGGGACAGCCTTCGTCGCCTGGCTGTGACGTAATCGGCCTTCAAATGCGGCCTCCGGAGGATGCAGCCGACGTTTTGGGACACAGCTTATGTGTCATCCTGTTTTATTTTGAAAGTCTTGTGTTCCGTGTTCAGTGTGTTTAGTTTCGCTTCCCCTGTGGCATTTAGATTCATTAGTGTCAGCTGTGTTTCCACTTCCCTCTGGTCAGTGTCCGGTCGTCTGCCATGTTTCAAGGTCTTCATGTATCCCTGCCTAGTTGTCATGTTTAAGGTTTTTTCACGTTGTCCTGCTCAGATTGATGGCAAACAAAACACTGAACACTTAAAATAACACAACACTGTATATATATATATATATATATATATATATATATATATATATTTATTTTTCACTGGATCGCGTTACCAATGAAGAAGTATATCGCCGTGCGGGAGTAGAGCCGCTCCATGTCCAAGTCACCAAGCATCAGTTCAGATTTGCCGGTCACATCCTTCGGCTACCGGATCCGAGACCTGCCCGTGTCATGGTTCTGTGGAACCTGAAGAATGGAAAGAGACGGCGAGGAAGACCTAAAATAACATGGAGGAGGACTTTCCTTGAAGATTTACGTTCAGTCGAACTGTCATGGGATGAAGCAACAACTGCCGCGATAGACCGAGTTCGATGGCGTTCTCTTGTTGCCTGATGCACCGATTGGCGCGGGAGGATCTAAGTCTAAGTCTAAGTAAGTATGTATATACCTGAGGCGTGTAAATGGGGTTTGGACAGGATTTGGGGACTGCATGGTGGGTAGCTGATAGTTGTGTTGTAATTCACCACCTTTGTCTATCCAACAACAGTTGCTCACAGTGGATGTATTCCAAAGTGTGAACACTGGCATTCATTGGGATTTAGTGGAATGTGAGATTCTCATTTTGGACGTGCAGGCAACTAATCTGCAGCACCTGCATGATGCTATCATGCTGATATAGACCAAAATCTCGGAGAAATGTTTCCAGCACCTTGTTGAATCTGTGCAAGTGACCTGGACCTATTGTAGGAATCATCTCCAGGGTTTTCATGATCTCATTACCTGTAAAGTAGGATAGACTAATAATCTCTGGGGCTCCTATGAGCAGAAAGCAGCCGTTTTAGCTCCTCTGCTTTAAGGCCACCTGCTTCTAAAGCCATTCTTCTTCCCATTGGTCGCCCACAGCAGGTAGGGCTATCAGCTGTTTTTGGACATCTGTTCTTAGTGACATTAATGACACACGAGTAGAAAAATTATGAAACAGTGTTTTGAGCAGTTGGAAGCCTGAGCTTTTGGCCCATATGGATTACTTTCACATGGACTGACCTCATTATTTGAAAGTGTTTAACATGAATGTGCACCACTGTAACAGGATGACACACAACATGGCTGTGATTTTGCTTTTTTTTATGAACTTTTTTTCTTAATGCTCAATTCCAATTTTTTGATCAAATCCGATTTTTTTGTCTGCTCGTTCACACTACAAATAAAATGCGACAGCAAACGCGCTCTAGTGTGAACGCTCAAAGCGGCCGCATGCGCAAAAGAAGACGTCACACACAACGCGCTCTGTTTAGACCCAGACCAACAGTATTGTTTGACTGATGGACCTTAATATAAAGACTTCGGACTTTACGTTTCCCAATTTTTGCTTTAAGTTATTTTGTTATTTACATAATAATGTAAATAACCTAATAATGATCCTTATTGCTGTTTTAGAGGAGCGGTGCTTCAAAGGATAGTTGCAGATTTCTGTCAGAATCTGCAGATTATACAGTACAAATAAAATGTTCACGTTTCTCCAACGTTGTCTTCCCAGCAGTTTCACTGGATGGCCAGGAAGCGTTCGCAATGTCTTATCGGGCGCTTCTCCGGGTGATAATTGGCGTCTGTCTTGTGTCGCACGATCTGATATCCTCGTGTTGGTGTTGTTCCCAGATCATCATACTAAAGGTTGTTCCAGAATCAACATTGCAAGTGACCAATCAGAATGTTGTGATGTCATACTTTTGCGACTTCGGGAAAAACCGGCGTAAAACAAAAAACTGTACTTAAGCTGCGAGAAACCGCCTTTGTCCGCCGATCAACGGACCCTAACCCTGACCCTAACCCTTTAATAAACGCTAAGCAGAATTGATGTTGTCCTTGCAACATTGGAATTTCATAAATGCACGAATGGGTTGGTGCGCAACAGAATAACGTCACAATAATGTGATTGGTCACTTGCAATGTTGAACCTGGAACAACATTTTCATGATGATCTGGGAACAACACCAACACGAGGATATCAGATCATCCGTCTTGTGTCAGTGACGTAAAAGACGGATTTAATGCGACATGACCATCAAACAGCAGTCGCTTTCTAAAACATCGGATATGTATCGGATTCAGGACCACATACGCATTATGCATTTATTACTTCCAGGCTGGACGACTGCAATTCATTATTATCAGGATGTCCAAAAAACTCACTGAAAAGCCTTCAGCTCATCCAAAATGCTGCAGCAAGAGTCCTGACAGGGACTAGAAAGAGAGAGCAGATTTCTCCTGTTTTGGCTTCCCTTCATTGGCTTCCTGTTAAATCCAGAATTGAATTCAAAATCCTGCTCCTCACATACAAGGTCTTAAATAATCAGGCCCCATCTTATCTTAATGACCTTGTAGTACCATATCACCCTATTAGAGCACTTCGCTCTCGCTCTGCAGGCCTACTTGTTGTTCCTAGAGTATTTAAAAGTAGAATGGGAGGGAGAGCCTTCAGTTTTCAGGCCCCTCTTCTGTGGAACCAGCTTCCAGTTTGGATTCGGGAGACAGACACTATCTCTGCTTTTAAGATTAGGCTTAAAACTTTCCTTTTTGCTAAAGCATATAGTTAGGGCTGGACCAGGTGACCCTGAATCCTCCCTTAGTTATGCTGCAATAGATGTAGGCTGCTGGGGGATTCCCATGATGCATTGAGTTTTTCCTTTCCAGTCACCTTTCTCACTCACTATGTGTTAACAGACCTCTCTGCATTGAATCGTATCTGTTATTAATCTCTGTCTCTCTTCCACAGCATGTCTTTATCCTGTCTTCCTTCTCTCACCCCAACCGGTCGCAGCAGATGGCCCCGCCCCTCCCTGAGCCTGGTTCTGCCGGAGGTTTCTTCCTGTTAAAAGGGAGTTTTTCCTTCCCACTGTCGCCAAAGTGCTGCTCATAGGGGGTCATATGATTGTTGGGTTTTTCTCTGTATCTATGAAGCGCCTTGAGGCGACTTTTGTTGTGATTTGGCGCTATATAAATAAAATTGAATTGAATTGAATACGAAAGTGACCCAGATCGGATTTGAAATATCGGATTTGTGCCGTTCACACTGTCACACCATGATCGGATATGGGTCGCATAGGGTCAAAAAAATCGGATTTGATGCGCTTTCGCCTGCAGTGTGAACGTAGCCTATCAGTCTTTACTGTCCTTATCTAACGAAGCCAAAAAAATATGCTTTTCATTAAAAAAAAATTATGCCCAACTAAACTTTTGAACCGTGGTGTTGGTTACGTCAGGCTCAGCGACTTTTGTCGAGTGCAGTTTTTTCTTGCTGGTGATCACATTTCCTTCCAACATGAGTAATTTGCCATTCAAGCTATAAATCACCGTAAAACGCTTTTCTCTCTAAGGGGCCAGATTAACCTCTTACCTGCTCAGGTTCATAGTGACTCAAAGAGCAGTGAGCAGCATGCACTGCATCACAAAAGGCTCTCAGACCAGTTAAATTAGTAATAAGGTATTATTAAACCTTGTGCAGCTGAAAAACATAGAGACCTTTAAAAAAATATCTGAGTCAAAACTGCTGACTGGGTCATGGTGACAACACAGAGCTTTACTAAAACCCTGCAGAAACAGCATTACTGCAGTGGTCTGGTTTCACTTAAATTCTCCTGGCAGATTTATTAAACCACCCAACAAAATCTCACTTTTCTTCAGGTCTTTGCTTTTTCCCCATTGGTCTAAACTATCGTGTTGTTGGTTCAGTTTTATCTACCTGCTCACGCCACCTCATCAGTCTGTTTAGGGAGCCATTTGGGGCCTCGCCGAGTTTTTTTTAAACATTAGTTACACCTTTCAAAAAGCATCAGCCACAGTCTAAGTCACACGTGAGCAAAATCTCAAGCCGGCACTCGATGGCCTCGACGGAAACTTGACACACACTCCTCCAAAAAACATTAAAAGCTTTATTACACACATTAATAAATCATACTGTAAATGCTTTGCGTCAATAAATAACAAAGTATCAGCTGTCTGCTCACTGAGGGGATGGAGTCAAATTTCACTGCGTTGCAGGTTGTGGCCCTCGCTCCGCCCTGCAGCCTCGTTGACCCTCGTGCGGCGACACACGAACCACAAAATCAAAGTCTTGAATTCAGCTTTTAAATTGTGCAGAGAGCTAATGGAGAAAAGCCTCGATTGGGTGATGTGATGGGATCTGGAAAACCAGTAAGAAGCGCGATAGAAAAGAAGAGGATTGATGTCTATTCCAAGCTCAGATTTTGGAAGCGCTGGTTTAATTTTGTTGATGAAATTTGGAAAATGACGGCACATTTTTCTGACCTTTGACGTAAAAGGTTAAGGCTGCATCAAACTATACCCCCAGGTTTCTGGCATCTGGTCTCATGGTAGCACAAAAGGGTCAAGAATACTTTACATATTCAGTAGCTGCTGTGGTCTGGATGACTGAAAAACAATGAGCAGAATTTGTATGTGTAATTATTAATATTTTCTCCATCCAATGATGCAGGCGTGGATTTTAAAATAACACAATTTAAGTGTATTACAGAGAAAAATCAACATATTCAAATGTTGATACATGCACTTTATTTAAGTCAGTATTTTTTCCTCTGGGGAAAAATGCTCTCTAAAGCATCATGTGTTTGGTTCAGTTTTATTTACCTGCTCACACCACCTCAGTCTGATCAGGGAGCTATTCTGAGCCCTGCTGAGCTTATTAGACGATGGTTACACCTTTCAAGATGCATCAGCCACAGTCCAAGTCCTCATATTTCCTCTGTTGCTCTTTTCGGTGCAGTGACTGCCGTCTCCAGGTTTCCCAACAAGAACAGGCAGGCTAGCTTTATTTATACTGCACGTTTAATACGCAGGGTTATTCAAGGTGCTTTATGTAAGAGACACAGGCGCAAGATAATTAGAAGGAATGTCAGAAGATAAGAAGAAAAACAAAGAAAAGCAGAGAAAGAATTGGGAAGGGGAAAAAAATAAAAGCATCTGAAGAAGTTCAAAGCACAAATTGGGCCACACTTTGATTTACGCCTAAGAAATATTTTCTGAAGCCATTCTCAGACCTCTGGGAAAATTGCCCCACGCATTTGTACTGTAGTTGGGTTCAAGTGAAAGAATATCAAACAGCCTAAGAGTAGGTTTACGCACATATTAGGCTGCTGGTGACAAAGTCCTTCTAATTTGGTAAGCTAGGTGTTCATATTGCTTTGTCTTTCTGCCTTTATTTCAGGATGTTATTCCTTAAACTGAACCAGTGAAGAAAAACGATTTTTTTGCATAGTACCTGAAACGTGTTCTCTGGTATGACAGCAGCAAGCTGGACTTTTTGGCCTTTTAAATCTTAAATAACTTCCCTGTATTAGGGCTGGGTATCGTCACTGATTTCTAGAATCGATTCAATTCCGATTCACAGGGTCCCGAATCGATTCGATCCACGATTCGATTTAATTCGATTCGATTCGATTTAATTCGATTCGATTCACTTTGATTTGAATCTGGGAAATTTTGACAGTCAGAAATATTATAATTCAGATCAGTACATTTACATATTTTTGTATCTATAAAAAGGAAGCTGACACACCAAGACTTTATCAAAGGTGTGAGCATCACAGCAGAGGCCTTTGTGTCAAAGTAGCTGAAGATAAAACACAGAAAAACATGAAGGTGATTTTCCTGTTCTGGGATTTTATAAAAATTTTCTGCAGTAGATCAAAAACGAAAGAAAACCATTAATCAACACATGAACATTACCTCTGAAGTTAGAGCGGTTTTATTAGAGACAAGGCTGAGCGTTTTGCATTTTGCATAATTTTAAAAAGTTTAAATTTGTTCGGTATTGAACGGCAGAAATTAGGTTTTATTTTCGGAAGTATATAAAACGGAAAAAAAAAAACCGTCGGCCGACAGCGCTGTAAACAACGGTAGACTTGTGCGTAACAAGCAAGCGAATAATGCAGAAAACAGTACAGAGAGAGAGAGAGAGAGAGAGAGGGAAAGAGAGCGCACAAGAGAGCGAGCATGCGAGAGAGAGCTGTGCATCGTGGTCGAAGCAAAACAGCAAAAGTCAGAGTGAATTCATGACGTTGTTTATGTGAAGCGTAGTTTTGATCTTCTTTTGCTGCTGGTTTGGTCAATATTGTTTGGAGAGACATCAAACTAACAGCTTTAGAATCAGCGCATAAAGGGCGTGAACACAAAGCACGGACCGCCGACAGATCAGAATCAGCGAGCTGTCGGCTTTCAGCCCCGACTGTGAGAAAGGCGACGTCTCACTGATTCTGATCCGCGTGTTGCGCTGTGTGTTTAAGTCTTTATGCAGAATCCATGTTCCTGCTCTCATTTACTGTCTTAGCTGTTTGGTGGTTGTTGAAATTTTGTGAGATTTCACCAGAGATTCTGGCATTTCGGGCAAAATAAATTTATATTAAAAAATCGATTCAGGATTTTAATGAATCGATTTTACGTAATCCAAGCCAGAATCGATTTTAATCGATAAATCGATTATAAAAACCCACCCCTACCCTGTATGTGCATTAGTGATGCGCGAATCATGAACGAATCGTTCAATACTCGAGAATCACTTTACTGACTCATGAATCATGATTCACAAGCCCAACTGACTCACTGACTCATCCCTGTTGCTGTTAGCAGAAATGTATCTAGCTTATGATTAAAACTGTGGAGAAAAACACAACATCCAGTATCGTAACAAAAAAATTTCTGCTCTGAACTGGAAGAAAAAAACCCTGAGTAGAAGCTCACATCAAGAAAATAGCTCCTCCGTTCACAGTAGCATCGCTCTGCTAACATGCTAACAGCACATTTGAGCTACTCACCCCCTCCCGTCCTGTGCTGAATCGTAAGCGAATCACTCACCCCCTCCCTTCCTGTGCTGAATCGTAGAGCGAACGAATCACTCACTCACCCCCTCCCTCCTGACTCACAGCTTGTTCTTCTTCTTGGTTGGCAACCAATGTTAAGGCGCATTACCGCCCCCTGGCTCACAGCTCAGTGGACATTTAGATGAGAAAATATATATTTAACACATTTAAGGAAAATAAAAAATAAAATAAAAATATATTAAAATAAAATAAAATAAAATAAATGTTTATTAAGCAATTTTGATAGGAAATTGCTTAATTTTAAATGGTAAATGGTAAATGGCCTGTATTTGTATAGCGCTTTTACTAGTCCCGCCTAGGGACCCCAAAGCGCTTTACACGTCTAGTCTCTTTTTTTTTTTTTAGCTCTATAAAATAGTTGTTTTCTTTTAGAATCATTCATCTTAGCAGTAGGATTTACATGAAAAGAGAAACAAAATTAAGTTTGAGTGAAAATGTAAATTTTTTGCACTCTCTGGTCGACTGACTCAGTGAATCAAATGACTCAAAAAACCGATTCACTTTGGTGAGTGACTCATTAAAACTCGATTCAGTAAAAAGAATCAAATTCACCATCACTAATGTGCATGTACTGTGCGTGAATAAACAGGCATACGTGGTGTTGGTGGTGAGGACGTTTTTGTCTACGGAAACCAAGAAAAAATCAAATCCACATTCAGAAAGTTGCACGGGACCGTGACTTTCTGACTCTTCTCTTCTCGTTCTGCTAGGACACCAAAGCCCCGGCTGCTCGGTTAAAAACACAACCAAGCAGGATACGAATTAATGTGTAAATAAATAAATAAAACTTCAAACGCTGGAGCCCTCGTGCAGCATGAGGCAAGTCCTTTGGTGCACCGCCAGTTCACCTCTGCCACCTGAATATTGAGGATAATAGAAGTACGATGAGAATAACACAGCCATAAAATGGAAGAAAGGCCGAGACACTATTCAGTGTAGCGTAATATGCTGCACTTTGACATGCTCCATGTACACTGACATTTGGTTCTCTGATCATTTCTTTTAAATTGAAATGTGAAGTTTCACTGTCATCTTTGTCCTTCCTTTTCAGCTGTGTCATTTGTTGGCTGTCGTCAGGTTTGCTGCTGCAGGAGGTACAGCATTATAACGTCCCTGCTGTGCTGCTGCTGGACATCTGCGGTGAAGGTCTGAGGAGGTCGTTACAGACAAAAGGTGACAGCTGACACTTTTCTCTTGGCTCTCACCTTGTTTTGTTTCCAAATCACTGCCCACGCTATTTTACTATGACTCCGTCTGTCAGTATGTCCAGACAGTTAAGTAGTGACAAGGGTCAGGTTTTCCTCTGCATATCCATCCATTTTCTGCCACTTATGCAACTGACACTTACCCAGATTTTTAGCAAACTATTTTTAGCCACTTTTAGTGATTCATTTTATGCACAAATGTCATCGTAACCATTTTAAAAGATAATGAATAACGTCTTAAATTATTACCATATGAAAAATGATACAAATCAAGTGTAAAAATCAGTGAAGTGTATGACCTGAACTTAAGTCTCTGGTATTAGTAGCAAAAGGCAGGTAAGAGGTGGTGACTGTTTCATGATCTGCCTCAGACTATATTGGAGGTACATAATCTCTCCAGTCTGGTAGGACAAGCCTGAAACACTTCCCCTTGGAGTAGTTCATCCTGGTAAGGTGCTGGTCCACCTCAGGACCTGACCGGGTGGTGTTAGTACCACTACTCCCCAGGCAGAGAGTTCATCCTGAACTATGAGCTCCTCGCTTTATCTCTAGGGTTGATCTCATACAGCCTTCAGAGGAAGCTCATTTCTGCACCTCGTACCTCTGGTCTTGGTCATTACTCACAGCTCCAGGTTGTAGGTGGAAGTAGAAATGTAGATTGACCATTTGCCTTCATGCTTCATTCTCTTACCACACAAGACAAATTTGTCTTCCCTCATTGAGAAAAGGACCCAGACATAGTTTTTTTTCTAAGTTTGGGCTTCAGGAAAGTAGTGACAGGTGTCCCAGTCCTCTTAATCAGCGGTCCCCAACCCCCGGGCCTCGGACTGGTACCGGTCCGTGAGTCGTTTGGTACCGGGCCGCGAGAGTTGAGGCTCAGGTGTGAAATGTATAGTTTTCAGGGTTTTTATCGGTTTTCAGCGTTAATTTGTTATCGTTTTTATTGTTTACTCGGTGTTCCTGGGTCTTTTCACGTGTGTTATGAATAAATTTTCTTTTTTTCGGTACCGGTACTAGTTTTATTTTGTTGTATTTAAAGGTTGGAGACCGCTGCTGTAGGTGAATGGGCCCTTTTCCCCTTGTGAACATGTGCAACATCCAACATCCCGCCTCCAACACCCTCAGCAACCATCTACCTTCAAAGTGGGCAAAATGCACCACAATTAAATCTAAAAACCAAACAATTAAGCAAGGACTGAGAAGGAGGCAGATACAACAACAGGAAGTGTGGTGGTTCATGCCATGAAGACACTCCCACTCACTCGAATCAAGGTCGAGGTCACAGGATCCCACACAAGCCCAGAAACCCCAAGTGGAGAGCAAAGTCACAGAGAGCAGAAGGTGCCCAAAGATACTTGACTGCTTCCAGCAGTCTGTACTTTTACAGACTGATCCTTCTCTGCAAATGTCCCCAGCAGGAGCAGGTCATCAGTTTTTGAAGCCAGAATGATCACATCATCTGTGAAAAACGACAAGATCTTGATACTAGTTGTGGACACCCTTCACGTGTTTGCTGTGCAGTTCATGAACAGTGGAAAGGGCAGTCGTGGCAGAGGACAAAAGACTGATTCATTACTGCCATGCAAACTAACCTCTCAGTGCAGCTTCTTCCAGCTATTGCACCTTTTGTAGCAGTTTTTCTTACTTTCAATGGCAGCTGTTTTCTTCCTGCTGCCTTCCCTTTGATTACCACGAGTTTATCTCTGCGTGGAGTTCGCTCAGCCTTCAGCCGAACAGTCTTGGCTCAGAAAGTTGTCACTCTCTTTGTATGGAAATGCTCCGCAGCCAGAATAACAAAGAAAAATCCCCACATGTGCCCGAACCACAGCTAATGTTCTCGGGTAGCTGGGCGCAGCTCACACAATATTTGTAACACCACCAAAATACAAGATAGGACGGTCTATAAAAGTCTGTCTAAAAATATTTTCGTTTCATTACAGAAGGAGTTTAAACAATGCCGTCCTGCAGAGCCGGCAAATTGGTTCCCAAGACATTTCCTCTTTGAATAAACTGGAATCCAACAAGTCCTGGCTGTGCATTTTTAGGTCACACATGCTCAAACGGAAAAATACAGCAAAATACGAATGTTGCAAACGATGTCAAGCGCTGCAGAGAGGCTTGTTTTTGCTATTGTTTGAATTGTTAATAGGTGGATTGTCGGCTACTGTCACTGTATTAGCTTTGATGATGAAGCAAGAAGAACTGTGTCTCTACCTGTGTCGTGCTCGGAGAACAAGGAGCGATGTTTAGGGATGGAAGAGAAGAGAAACAGCTGGTTTGTTGTTCACTCTGACAGAGAGAGACAGAAATAGAGAATCAAAGATGTGTGAGAGAGAAAACGGTGGAGGAGGACGAGAGGAGACATTAGCCTTGGAAGTTTTTCCATGTAATGTCACAAGCTATTGTCTTCACTCTGCTCAAATCCCATTTCTGCTAGTGCTGTTTTAGGCATCAGTGAAGGCTGTAGTCTGGCCAACGAGTAGAAGAGCCGCAGTGGGAAAGGTTAAATCAAGGAGTTCAAGTCCACTCGGCAGAGGGAAGCTGAGGACGAGCAGCAGCGCAGCAAGCTGCTGAATAACATTCAAAGTGCGCTTTATGATTTATGTTTGGGCTTCGTAATGGCACAGAACTACCTCCTCTGGTCTATGTGCAAAACATAAACCTCATGCCAGCAACACCAGGTGGCGGAGTATTCCCAATCAACCCGACCGAGTGTGGAGGAGTGGAAACTTGGGTGTTTTGTAAAAGCTACAGCCACTGCAGCCTCTGTTAGAGCTTCAGTTTTGGCGTTTTGGACATCACAATCTTGGTTCTAGATCCACTTATCCTTATCAGGGTTGCGGGGGGCCTGGAGCCATCACAGCTGTCACGGGGCGAGAGGTGGGATACACCAATTAACCTAACCCCATGAACAGCATGTCTTTGGACCGTGGAAGGAAGCTGGTGTACCTGAAAATGGGAAAACACTATAGTTTTGAAACTTTACCTAAATTATCAGACTCCTCTTGGGGAGTAGGTGTCAAACTGGTAGCTAACACTAGGTCTCAAAATTAAAAATATGCATATATTTAACAACAAAATCCTTTAATTTTCTCAAAAATCAGCAGCGCACTTTATAATCTGGTGCACCTTATGTTTGAATTCTGGTTGTGCTTACTGACCTCAAAACCATTTTGTGTGCTACACGGCGCTCAAATCTATCAAAAAATGGTTTAGTACGACTTGATGCACCGCTTGATGGATTGTTGGAGCATTACGGCTACTGTAGTCAGGAGCCTCGCGGAGTAATCTGGGTCCTAAACTCTGTTCGCTTCAGGTCCCAAAGTCAAACGAACACTGCGGCGTCACTGAAAGTTACAAACTTTCTACATTCTTTTATCTTTAATAACATGATCAGTGTTGCTGCTTTACCAGGTGTAACAATTAACCCTTTAAAGCCGGTCAGAGCAGCACGCTCTGTTTTGCGTAACTATTTTTAAATCCCGGTAGCTCTGCAACCACGTAAGCTAGCACAATCATTTTTTTTGCATATGAAACCGGAGGAGTTGTACTTACATCTTATGCCATCAGCTTGTCCTCGGTCACAGTTTCCTTCCACATATAGCTTTGCAAAAACTGCATAAAAAGCACTTGCAGCAACAAAAACATAATATTCCAGAAACACGCTTTGCCGATCTGATCAGCTGTTCATAACACTTCCTATGTTGGAATAGACGTCAGCGCGAACTTTCGCATGTCCGCCATGACCTGCCCAAAACCGGAAGTGATGTCATTTTCGCCATTTCGTCATTTTTTACCATCAGGGCCTCATGAGCCTATACTGGTGTTTTTAAAAGTTATGTTTGACTTTATGACTTTCTGTGTGGTTTCTGGGATGCTTAGGACTCATATTGCACTGCTGGAAATAGTTTATTTTGATGCATATGCTGCTTTTTTTGCAAATTTGCATTATAATCTTTATTTTCTTTTTTCCTGCAGTGTATAAAAATTGGTGTATTTCAAAAATAAAACTATGAAGACACTCAAAATAAATTTCCTGTGGTGGGAAACTATTTTGTGCAACTTTTTTGTATTTACAGTTTTGAGGGATAAGCCTCTTAAATTTCTCTAACTAGAAATATATGTTAAAAAAACAAAAACGATTTTCAATTTTTTTGTACTTTATTGCACTTTTTTGCAATTTATGTAATTACTATGCACTTAATGCAGACATATTATTAAAATTTGGGCTATAATGGTTGTATTGATGTATAGCAACTTGAAATGCTCCCAAAAATGGCTCCACAGCATGTAAAAATATAATATAAGCTCCAGCGGACTTGGTTCTATGGTAGGTCTTAAAGGGTTAAGTTTAACATCCAGGCATCCATGAAAACAGAATTTATTAAATTTAACAGAGTTAGAAGTTAGCAGGAAGTTAGCTTGCTAGTTTCCACCTAAACATGACATAGCATGTTCTGACTGAGAGATTTCTGAAAAATTAAAACATACAGCTCTGCTATCACTTCCAACATAAATGAAGACAGAAAACTAAATGCAATCACATGGCAGGATGCTGTAAACGGACCAAACATCAGTCAGGAGAACAACTGAGAAAATCCATCCACAATAAGAGGTTAGTCATTAATATACTGCAACAACATGGGAATAGAGCAGCTGCCAGAGAATTCAACATTAATGAATCAATGTTACAGAAGTGGAGGAAGCAAGAAGAAGGATTTGAGTAAAGTTTGACTTATCTGACTGTTTTGTTTCGCTTAAAGCGCCTATCGGTACTATTGCTACTATCTGGAAACTCAAGAATTTTGTTTGATTCAGATTAGTTTGATATTTTGTTAGAGACACAGCTTGATTTTATTTGTCATATTTTAACTTGCCAATAACCTTAACCAAAGGTTTCAGATCCTGAGGCATGCATATATGAATGATAAAAACATGCTGCTGAGTTTTGTTAATAAATATACAGCATATAATTTACAAGACTTGCTACAGATCTGCATCACTAAATTAAGACAAAATGTGCTGATGTTTACTACTTATGATCACATTATTTTAGTTATGAATAAATAAATGAATTGTCTGTGACATTTAGTTTCAAACAGTCGTGTCAAAGCTGAAAAATCTACAACAAAAAAAACGAATGTTTGTGGATTTAAATCCTCATTTTAAGTCTTTGAAAACGGGGAACTGTGTATAAGACTAACTCCTCGCCCGTTAATGCTAAAGTTTTGAATCCCATCTTGATTGATGTAGAATCTGATGTGGTGCTGTACTGTGCTTTGTAAATTTACAAAGACTAACTGTGCAAATACTTGACTCTCTTCTTGCTACAATAACTTTCAGACGTGAGCTGATGAAGCTCAGCAGGCGCTGGTTACCATTTGGCTCATTTCAGATCAACATTTCTGAGCTCTTATGCTGATGCTTGTTGTTGTCAGAACTGCAGCCGAAATCCAACCTGACGTTTTTGTTGCCAAGCAGAAGAGTTTTTCGTTTGTCCTGCAGGCAGACCGGGTTTAACTATCAGTGCGCATATTTATTGAATAATTGACGGATGTGGCCCCGTGTCGCCAAAGCCTATTTGAGTTTGACTCATACATCGCTAGCGCTGCTAAGTTTTATGACTTTATTTGCATACTTATGCCTCTTGAATTAATAGTAGATGCATGCATGTGTACAAAACATGCATCATGATCATGATTTTCCCCCCTCTTTAGCTTCCAAACCAATTTTTCTCTGCATATGTTTTATTTTATCCCACCCTCTCCCTCTGTGCTGGTATATTTAGCTCAGAAAAGTTTATCACCCTCCGCCAGCGAGCGACTGAGGTCATTTGTACAATATTTCACTGTTCAGATCAGCAGGGCGCAGAGGCTCCGATGACAGCTGCGGTTTGTGCTTTGCTCAATCACTGCAGAAAAGTAATCAGATGCAGCACAGTAATCCGAGAAGAAGTAGCTGTAATGACTTATTTGCTTTTGAATTATCAACAACGGAACAGTTTTTATCTTGTGTACACATTATAACAGATGTGCAATCAAACATTTATGAGCACCGAAGACAGTCAGCGTCAATTTATTAGTCAGCTCTGTGAGACAAATGTAATTTCTCCCCATGATAAGAGAAATAAATAGTGTTGTATATGGAATAAGTGGGTTTGGGCTAGCATTCAGACCACTTTGTTTCAGACCGGAGCTCAATCGTTACTTGTCTGCAGACTGTTTGGGGCGGTATTGGCAGCTAAGTTAAAGCCTTGTGTCTGAATTCAATGTAACACGGTGCTACTCTCACTGGGAGAGTTTATGTTGTCTTGTAATTCTCCTAGGGAAAAAGAAGACTGTTTAGTGTCTTACTCCATATTGAACCACCGATTTCGAATCACGGCACAGCATGACACCCCACTAGAGGGAGCATTCACCTTCCCACCTGCAGCCGTTCCACCTCTCAGTCCTCCACAGCCACTGTGATGGTGATGGAGTCTTCATGTTTTTTTTCATGTCTGTAATGATCAGGCCAGTGTAACTCAGTCAGCCGACCAATCGCAGAAAGCTTTTGTTTCTACCACGCTCTCTGTGGCTAAGATAATGGCCACAAATGAGACGTGATCTTGGGTTTTGTGTAGGGTTCCTTTTTGAGGTCAACCCCCACCCTGATTTTATATATATATATATATATATGGTGTATTAAAAAGAATCATTTGATAATCAGTAATGGACATAGAAGCATTAGGTCAATTTTAAAATTCAGAATAAATTATTACATACAAAACTTAAAGTGTTCACAAGTGCTGAAAGTGTCCGCCTCCAGACATTTTTGGTGCCGTCCAGTGTGAGGCTGGATGGCGCTAATGTAAATGACCTTTAAATTTGGTAAATATTTTTACGTTTGTTTGAAAGGTACTTCGGTTTTATTTTGAAACCCATGCTTTTATTTTGAAACAGGAAACTGGCACTGTTAGTAACGTTTCTTTTAGGATATGGTAAATAGTGTGCCTTAAAGTGAAAAATATGTACGTTTCCTCTGCCAATTAGTACCTGGCTGACAGTGGCACAAGGTTTGTTAATGTTTCCTTTAACGGAATAAGTTACATGCAATCAAAATGTCGTTTAATAGAGTTTGTTGTTAACCTTGACCTTTATGTGTAGTTGTAAGTTAGTGAGGTGATATAATGAATTGAGTGATGTAAATTTGATGTATATGCTATATGTGAGCAGGAGAAATTTGTTTCCTTTGATGTTATTAATATTAATGTATTAATATTGCTGGTTTTGTTTTGCTCCTAGCTCTTAAGGTGTCTTCACTGAATGTTTCAATAAAAACATTTCCAATAAAACCTCTGTGAAGCATCAGTATAAGAGACCATCATTCAGCCAGGGATGCTACAGCTAACGCGTTAACGAGCTAACAGCGCTAACGCATTGATGCCGTGCAGCCCCACGCACCGGGCGATCTGCCGCGTTAATTCGGTTATGCCGTTAATGTAATTTTAATGAGATCAATGCTGACAGCACTAATATATATATTCCCTGTTGGCTGTAAACAATTTTCATTTAATAGAAAATGCAGTTGCCAGTAGATGTGCTCTTGTTTCTGCTTGGCCATATGCTGCGAACTCCAGCTTTTCTCATGTGAATGTACTCGTAGCTGGGCTGATAAACCCCAGGCTGATGTTTGAGTTGAGCTGATGATTGTTGAAGCCAGATAATGGAAGGATACACTGAGAATTTTTGCAGTTTTCATATTTTCTTAGTTTTGGATTTGTCTTTGTGGACCTTGGTCGTCATCCTTCATCTTCATTTTAGTGTCATGTTTCGGCTGTGTGGCAGGCAGGAATTGGACCCAAACGCAAACTCACGGGGACAGAACTTGAACTCAAAGCACAGCTTTATTGCTGGAAAACAGATCACAAACAACACAAAACTAAACTGGGGAAAGCTAATTATAATGTACACCAGGAGACACGGGGAGAACCACACACAGCATGAGGGAGATCGTGACACTGACACAGAGAAACACCGAGCTTAAATACACTGAGAAATAACGAGGGGAATGAGACACAGAAGGGGAGCACAGCTGGGAGAAATCGGAGATAACGAGACCCAAGGGAAGCGAAGCTCCATATATTCACATAGGACACAGACCTTCAAAGTAAAACAGGAAATGTAACATAGACGCAGACTTGACTAGGGGAGACAGAGCAACTAAGAAACACAGAGAACAATAACAGGGAGACACAGAGGGCGGCTAACTAAAAACTCAGATAACTAAAGAGAACAGAAGACTAAAGAATAAACTGGGGCAACAAAGAGAACTAAGATCATAATATAAAAACTCAGAGACACAAGAAACTCAAAACACTGGGTCACCGACCCAGGACCGTGACATTTAGCCCCTTTTGGTATATTCTATATTCTAGTTCAAGCCTATTCAAATGGCGGCCCACGGGCCAAATGTGGCCCAGAAGCAACCTGCGAGTGGCCCTGCCTGTGGTCCTGGCAGAAACACAGAGAAAACGCAAAAAATTAATTAATTAAAAAAAAATTAAAAATTCCTACAGCGTAGTGTAG
This sequence comes from Neolamprologus multifasciatus, assembly GCF_963576455.1. Taxonomy (NCBI): domain Eukaryota; kingdom Metazoa; phylum Chordata; class Actinopteri; order Cichliformes; family Cichlidae; genus Neolamprologus; species Neolamprologus multifasciatus. The sequence goes on along the minus strand of NC_140444.1, from coordinate 2,928,237 downwards.
ACTGTGAATGCAACACTCCTAGTAGCCTAGCAATATTTAACCCACAATGCACCGTGATGTAATCATATTAAACAATCATCGTAATATATGATGCGACAACAGCACGTCTTTCTCTCTCCAAAAGCGCAAAATTGACAATGAAAACTGTCGGTTCAACCCTGCCTGGACTGACAAATACTTATTCATTTTACCGAGTTTAATAATCTTACAACCGGAGTTGTACTGCCATGGTGAGTCCTGTACAGCCCAAGAGAGCTGCAGCATCTTCCCTTCGTGTTTGCTTCTTGGCGAAGAACAAAAGACCTTTCACAGATTCTGAAACAGTGAAATACTGCATACGTGGTGGATGCGGTGAAAAGTGATGAAAAAATCAGAGTAAGTGTGACATCTGCTATTAAAAACGTGCCCCTGTAGGACAGTTCAAATATTCGTAGAGTTGAAGTTCTGGCGTCAGACGAGTTTGAAATGCTGTTAGATGACCTGAAGAAAACTGATGTAGTCTATAGCAGGAGATCACAGCTCACGGCTTACTACCGTTAGAGGGACACACAGCTGGCGAAATAATGTTTGAGAAGATTTCAGCTCTTTTTGAGGAAAATGGTCTGGATATGAAGCGTGTCTGTATACTTGTGACGGATGGGGCTCCATCCATGGCAGGAAAAGTGAGTGGTCAGCGAAATATTTATTTTAATTTGAAAGGGAATTATCAAAATGTTTTTTGTTATTATTATTATTATTTCAAATGTACAAAAAATAGTTCAGTTATAGCTCCCTTTTTTTTTTTTTTAATGGACCTTTTGGTGTGCATTTGTGAGGTCACCAGATTTACAGGGGAAAAGGAATTTAAAAATTACTTGTTTTTCAATACAGTTGTGTGGGTTTGAAATTGATCATGATCTGCTGCTTACTGGCTGCAAAAAAAATATCTGGCCCAGATAAATTCCTCGGTTTGAAAATCTGGCCCAACTAACTTCGTAGTTGAATAGCCATGTTCTAGTTAAATTACTTTTTTAAAATCTTACTTTCAGCCTCTGTGGTGTTGGCATAAAGACACTACCAAAAACAATAACAAAGAATAAAAATAGTGTTCAGAGCTAAATAAGTATGTAATTACCGTAGTTAATTACAAGATCCAGACATCAACAATCGCCCTTATTACAGTAGAATATGAAATATATATGCAGTCATATATATTCAGCACACAGTTTTCAGCTCTGCTCCCGTATTAGAAAACACTATCAAACACACTCTAGAGGGATTGCCAGTCTGTCAGATGATAAATTATTTAGTGCATTCAACCAAAAAGTGAAATATGGCACAGATTCTGTAGCACCTCAGCAATAATTTCTTTGCTCCCATGCTGGACTGTAATGGATAAAATTTGTTATTGTAATTAAAATCGTCCCCAAATCAAAGAGAAGCAAATTTATTATTGTGAATATAAATTTCACATCACAAAACTGCTGCAATCCATAATCCAACTAGGAGAAAAATCCATCTTTTTCTCCGAGTTTTGGTGACGACTTTACAACTGAAATGTTTTCTTCTGGATTTCATTTCACGTATTTAAGGAGAACTAGACAACCTTTGACCTGAGCTTTCTTTTACTTTGAGACGGAGCCAAGGGAAGCCTCAGAAGGCCAACACACGACACTGAAAGGTGACCCCACAAATATATTGAATATAAATTTGTCAGATTCACTTTACATTAAACTGATTTATGTCAGGAGCCAGAAATATTTTTATTTTTTTTGTTCTACGCATTATTCCATCTTGTCAAAACCTGCTTGTGGTCTGCTCACTGTGCAACTCAAACTCTGACAGTTCGGTTTGTGATGTTATGCAACATATTATGCAAGCAGAGGCTAATGTAGCTTCCAGCTGCTAGCTTCAAGCAGACCCGAGCAGCAGGCACCAGCAACCTGATAAGCTCTCTGCTTTCTAACTCCACTTCAGTAGATTTTTCTTTTTCATTTTCAAATTTCTAGTCTTCACTCCCATCCCACGCTATGAAGTAGCACTCAGCAGGACATGGAAATACGCTTTAATGTGTAAAATCAGCTTTCAACGCTGAGGTAGGCAACATGATTCTGCTGCCACTGGACAAAAAAAAAAGTCAATATTCTCTCAGCATATGTGGCCTGACATGTAGATCCCTGCTCTGCCTCTGGGCTGTGTTTTCAGGCTTTAGGAAATCTATTGCATGACAGGAGACTTTGTCCACTCACAAGTCTGTTTAGACCGGATCAGGTGAAATGAGTTCATACATAAGCTAACACATGGTGATGCAATGGGTTAAGCGGAGGACTTTAATGTGGGAGAAGGAGGTGTGAATCCTGTATGAAGATAAAAGTTGGAACTGACTTAATTTTAGCTGCATAAAACATCTGTTTACAGAAAGGAGAGAGCTGCAGGAAGAAGGAAGTGCATTTATATATATATATATATATATGTCTCTGGTAGCTGTCTGTATCTAACTTAATATGAATAATCTTTTTCATTTTGCACTTTATGCAAAATGCAAAGTGCAAAATGAAACCACAACATCATAACTCCTGCAGCATGTTGTGAATGGAGAGTCTTCATTGGTATATATTTGAAAATACAACTTCACTGACTACCAGCTAAGGACAGGGGCTGGAGGAAGTTTATCATCCATCCACGATTTTAGGGCTTTATAAAGAAAGCAGCTTTGAGCATTTCATCTGTTGTCTGTTCATCTGTAACTATTTTTAAATCCCGGTAGCTCTGCAACCACGTAAGCTAGCGCAATAATTTTTTTTGCATATGAAACCGGAGGAGTTGTACTTACATCTTCTGCCATCAGCTTGTCCTCGGTCACAGTTTCCTTCCACATATAACTTTGCAAAAACTGCATAAAAAGCACTTGCAGCAACACAAACATAATATTCCAGAAACACGCTTTGCCGATCCGATCAGCTGTTTGTAACACTTCCTATGTTGGATTAGACGTCAGCAAGAACTTTCGCATGTCCGCCATGACCTGCCCGAAACCGGAAGTGCCGTCATTTTCGCGGAAATGTAGTTTTTTTTTACCATCAGGGCCTCATGAGCCTATACTGATGTTTTTAAAAGTTATCTTTGACTTTATGACTTTCTGTGTGGTTTCTGGGATGCTTAGGACTCATATTGCACTGCTGGAAATAGTTTATTTTGATGCAGATGCTGCTTTTTTGCAAATTTGCACTATAATATTTATTTTCGTTTTTCCTGCAGTGTATAAAAATTGGTGTATTTCAAAAATAAAACTATGAAGACACGTAAAATAAATTTCCTGTGGTGGGAAACTATTTTGTGCAACTTTTTTGTATTTACAGTTTTGAGGGATAAGCCTCTTAAATTTCTCTAACTAGAAATATATGTTAAAAAAACAAAAACAATTTTACATTTTTTTGTAGTTTATTGCACTTTTTTGCAATTTTTGTAATTACTATGCACTTAATGCAGACATATTATTAAAATCTGGACTATAATGGTTGTATTGATGTATAGCAACTTGAAATGCTCCCAAAAATGGCTCCACAGCATGTAAAAATATAATATAAGCTCTGGCGGACTTGGTTCTATGGTAGGTCTTAAAGGGTTAAACTAGTCTGAGATATTTTTAATTTTCCAAATGTGTCCAGTCTGTGTTTCCACAGGCCCCGCTACTTTAGAGACTTATTCCTCATGAAGAACGAAACCAAGACAGAACATCTTCAACCGCTCTTTTACTCGTTAAGGAGGGAAGCTTTGGTCAGAACCAGGCTGTGAAGCTAAATGCTCTTCACCAGCCTCTGGCCCAAATCCTTCAAAGAGCAGCTCTCCTCGCAGCTATTTAACCCTTTAAGACCTATCATAGAAGTCCGCCAGAGCTTATATTATATGTTTACATGCTGTGGAGCCATTTTTGGGAGCATTTCAAGTTGCTATACATCAATACAACCATTATAGTCCGGATTTTAATAATATGTCTGCATTAAGTGCATAGTAATTACATAAATTGCAAAAAAGTGCAATAAAGTACAAAAAAATTGAAAATCGTTTTTGTTTTTTTAACATATATTTCTAGTTAGAGAAATTTAAGAGGCTTATCCCTCAAAACTGTAAATACAAAAAAGTTGCACAAAATAGTTTCCCACCACAGGAAATTTATTTTGAGTGTCTTCATAGTTTTATTTTTGAAATACACCAATTTTTATATACTGCAGGAAAAACGAAAATAAATATTATAATGCAAATTTGCAAAAAAGCAGCATATGCATCAAAATAAACTATTTCCAGCAGTGCAATATGAGTCCTAAGCATCCCAGAAACCACACAGAAAGTCATAAAGTCAAACATAACTTTTAAAAACACCAGTATAGGCTCATGAGGCCCTGATGGTAAAAAACTACATTTCTGCGAAAATGACGTCACTTCCGGTTTCGGGCAGGTCATGGCGGACTTGCGATAGTTCACGCTGACGTCTATTCCAACATAGGAAGTGTTATGAACAGCTGATCGGATCGGCAAAGCGTGTTTCTGGAATATTATGTTTTTGTTGCTGCAAGTGCTTTTTATGCAGTTTTTGCAAAGCTATATGTGGAAGGAAACTGTGACCGAGGACAAGCTGATGGCATAAGATGTAAGTACAACTCCTCCGGTTTCATATGCAAAAAAAATTATTGCGCTAGCTCACGTGGTTGCAGAGCTACTGGGATTTAAAAATAGTTACGCAAAACAGAGCGTGCCAGCTTCTATCGGTTTTAAAGGGTTAAAGACATGACAGTTACAGTTTACACAATACAACACAAGCACCTCCCACCGTAAAAGCCCCCAATGGTTCTAAGACAGAAGAGGGTAATCTCCCCCACACCCAATATATGGTTCAATCCCTGTATTGGTTCACCATACACAACACAGGTGAAACCATAAAAGGGCAGGAAGCTTACCAAACATCAAACAGAATCTTCACATGGGATGTGTCTGTGATAAAACACTACAGCCTCCTCCCAGAACCAGAGAGGCTGGGGAGGGGGTCAGACAAAGGAATGCCTTTGATCTTATAGTTTGAACCAAGACTTTACAAATTTAAGGAACACAATGACAACATTCAACAATTTGACTTAACACCTATCAGGGGGATTTCCCGGGGTAGACCCAGATCAAGCTGGAAAGATGTCTCTCATTTGGGAATGCCTTAGTGTTCCCCAAAATGAGCAGGACGAGGTGGCTGGGAGAGGGAGATCTGTGCTTCTCTGCTCAGGCTGATCCCCTCACGAGCTGGCCTGGATAAGTGGCAGAAAATAGATGGATAGAAAGATGGATGGATACTCCCCTCGTCACTTACCTCAACACCACTTTCCTGATGGGTTTAAGGTTTTTAATCTCTAGTTTCAAATCCTTTTTGTCACGTTGTACCCTCACTTTCACTGTGTGTTCTGTTTGCCTGCCTGTTTAGTTTGTTCCGTATTCCCAGTTTAGTTCGTTTTTTGTTCAGTTTCTTCGCAGCAATAAAGCGGAGTATTTTGAGTTACTTCTGCCTCCGTGACTCCTGCACAGGTCCTCTCTTCCTGCCTGCACACACACAGCCATGACACCAGCTGATCATTGATCAGTTTCATGATGGAACTGGGGAGGGAGGGGGAGAGAAGAGTCAGCTTTGCAGCAAGGACAGAATAACTCAGCTTTGTGTCTTTTTTTCATTCTAGCTGAAGTCCGGGACAAATCGCTTCCTTTTCCCCTCAATATGGAACTCCGATGGCCAGTCCAGCTGTGGCTCCATATATCAGCTGTTAAGCTTAACGTGGAAATACTATGCAAACATTTAGAGATTAACTTACACACTTGCTTTACTTCCCTGGGATAGTTTTCTCTCAGATAAAATGCCGCAGTTTGGAAGCATGTAGCGAAGCTCCAAATGCTCCAACAGACCGCCGACAGGTCGCAGACAACAGCCGCTCTATCACGTGACACATACTGCACATACGTGCTGAGCTGGGTTACGCCAAGTAGCGCGTTTTGTGAGGTGATTTTGTGATACTTCGGATCGGATTACATTTATTTCTCTCCGATATCCGATCCAGTAATTTAGGCCAGTATTGGACCGATATGTAATATCGGATCGGTCCATCTGTACTGCATAGGTGCTTGATTTTACACTCCTGTGGCCATGAAAGTGACTGGAAGATTTGAATGCTTATAAAACCATTTCAGCAACCACCAAATAGCTAAAACAGCAAATGACTAAAGAGCAGGTAAAAAGATTCAGCAAAAGGATAAAAACACAAATCACCGCCTAAAGCTGCAAGTTTCATCGCTCTCTAACCAAAATTCAGAACCAGCAGCAAAAGACGACCAAAACTACGGTTCACGTTTGAAAAACATTGAATTTGCTGCACAGCTCTCTCTCAGTTCACTTCGAGACCAGATTCCCATCAAAAATCTCTATTTTTTGCTCATTCGCTTGGTTGTTACACACCAGTCTACCGTTGTGTAGAGTTGTTGGCCGCTGTTCTGCCTAATTCAATACCCAAGCAAATTTAACTTGCACAATAAAACATTTGTAACTTTGTCCTGATGCAAGCTCAATCGTCCAGGTAAGGATCAATGGTCATGACAATTTATATTTATATATATTAATGATCAAGGAACTGACCTCACAGCCCATTGTTCATTCAGTGGTGCTAGTTTCAGTCATTATGCAAATGTTAGGGATGCAACGATACCAATTTTTTCAAACCGATACGATACCGATACTTGGATCTGAGTACTTGCCGATACAGAGTTAAAAAACCGATATTTCTACCACACACACACACCCACAATGAATTGGAAGACAGGTTTTATTTTATTCTTTGCCGATAAAAAATAAAATCTATAAAATCTATAAAATAAGCACTTCTGTTAAATTATTGCAGAGTCTCCACATTGTAATTTAACAAAATATCACTGAACTATTGGCACTGTCTCGAGCTTTCAGAATAATAAATAAACACTTCTGTTTATTTATTATTTCATATCGCAGCTCGAGTATGCTGAGAAGACGATGCAATCCTATGTTTTCCACGACCGGCATTGGCTGGTCATCCAGAGCGATAAAATGAGTCGAGCCTCTGTTATTTTAACTGCCCGTGGATTTTCTCTTGACATTTTTCATCGCTTTTCCAAAACCTGAGTTAAAGTTGGCTGTTCCACACGGCTGACATTTTGTTTAGCCTAGCTACAGCAGCCTCCAGTTTCTCTTTTTTATCTGGAGCCGCCAGTCTCACTCGTCTAACCCTGTGCCTGTTTAGCGCGGGATGTCCCCTTAGTGGCCAATCTAAAAAACTACAACAGAAATGACAAGCCACCCTCTGATTAATGAAATAAGTTGGTATCGGTTCATGGTATCGGTTAACTTTTACGAGTATGAGTACACACACATTTTACAGTATCGGACCCGATACCAGTATCGGTATCGGTGCATCCCTAATCCCTAGTACTGTTTGTACTGACTGAAGAAGCCACTTGGATGACAAAACGTTTCCCACTGAAAGCGCCACGTCCAGATGAACAGAATCAACTTTTTGAGAGTCCGATGCTGCTAAAGTGAAATCAATTTACAATCTTTGCACAAGTAGTAACCATATGTTGGTTTTCGTCAGTTTTTGATCTTCTGCAGGGTTTATTATTATAAAAGACCAGGCCAGGAAAAAACTCTTAATATTTTTCAGTGTTTTGTCCTCTTACTTTGGCACAATGGCATCTGCTTTGATGCTTGCACCTCTGATGAAATAGTCGATTCCCTTTGGGCATGTCATTGTCAAGCAGGAACCTCTCAAAAAGTCCTGGGGCTTAACAGGTTAATTAAAACGTGTACGAATTTAAGTTTATGAAGTTACAGCTATATCGTGTAGTTTAAAGCTCAAAAACACTGTATGTGCACCACCTCTGCCTCCATGGCCTTCCAGTGCATCTTCAGTCCTACTTTTTCCCCTCTTTAAATAGGTTAGACTTTAATGTAACATCACAATATGTCCTGAGCTGCACACCTGAACTCCAGTCTGACCAACTTCAGAGCAGAAAACAATCACTCCTCATGAGATGAGAGCCAGCCTGGAAACATAAAGCTGAGCAGAGGTCATTCAGCAGAGACTTTAATGCTACATCACTGTCAGCGAGGTGGAAAGTGCAGAAACTCTCTTCAACAGAGACGCAGTCGACTCATTCTTTGCATTCTGTCACATTTTTATTACATTTGCTGCTAAAAAAAAACCTTTAAACAATTTATCTTGTTCAAGATTTGCTGAAGTTCTTTGAGGTATAAACTGAGCTCAGAAAAATGGAACAACATCACATTAATAGTACATTTTAAAAGCTGTGTTGTTTGCAACTCTGAGGTCAACAACCTTTTCTTTCAACACTTATCACAAATCCTGTTGTTCTGAGAGCCGTGTACAATAATGACTGTGCAGAGTCGCTGCTGCTAAAATGCACTCACCTAAAAGTTGGGATCAACAACATCTGGTAATAAGTGGCAACCTCCAATGCTAAAAAATGAAGTGAACACTAAACTGCAGTTCCTTTCATGGCCACTTGAGGCTGGCTCCAAAATTGAGTCAATTCTCATAGATTCCCCTGTTGAAATATACAACTTTACAGCAGAAACTGTTTTTTTACAGCTTGCTATAAAAACGTTTTTGCATATATGACAGTTCAGAACATCTGGATGTGTGAATTTTAATAACTCTGGATACTAGAGCTAGGGACTGATTTGACAGGTCCATAGAGTAACAGATGCTTTCAGGTCTGCATTATTTTCAACTTGCCACCAGGGGGTGCTACCCATGGCTTAAAAAACACATCTGGTTTAAGTAGACCAAGATGGTGATGGTGAAAATGGCCATCTCGAAGCTTTATAACAGGATTTCACAAACGAGTGGGTGATATCACAGTAGATATGCCCACAGTTGGCTTTAGATGTTAGAGATCTGGTAGATCTCGCTTCTGCTTACTGGAGTTACTGAACTGAACTTTGTGCTGTTGGAACCTTTTGGAGCACTTCATTGTATTTATGTGACAAATAATATGACAGTTAACTGGACTATCAGACCATCTATGAAGTTTGTCCACTTTTGGTGAGTGGTATCATTGTTTTATCTATTATTTAGTACTGAGTATTCAGGTATGTGTCTTCAGGTTGCACCTATAGGGCTTTGGAGTTGACGTCACGCCGCAAGGTATTGTGGGAGCGCGGCGCCATTTTCCACGGCCACGAATCAAAACAAACACACTGTGTTGGAAGGATGACTGCGAGAAACATGCTTAAAAGCAGCTCAAAAGAAAAAGGACGGTACTTGCAAAAAATAGAGTGCATCGCAAATGTGGACCCGTATGCAATACGCCAGTGGAATGGAGACCCAGACTACTTACCGCCATTGTCCTACCCCGGTATCTTTACGTACCTTGTTTGTGGAGTCAGCGCATACATGGCGAACCAGTTTTGTAATTACAAATCGCTGGAGGTGCACATCCAGTGGCTGGGTGCAAGATTTGGCTATTTTCAAGCCGACAAACTGTGAGTACGTCGTCATTCAAACCAAGGTAAGTCTGCTGGAGTGCCTCCAGTATAATAGCCATTGTCCACCCCCCACCACAATTAATGTTATACATCAATCAATGAATTGCAAAAATCTCGTTGTCATATTATGTGTCCATAATTGTAAAGTAGATGCAAACTACTACATTGATAATCGGGCAAGACATTACTTAAAACCCTTTGGTTGGGGTGGGGGTGGTGTTTACCTCCGACTAGCTCTTTGTTGTTGTCGTTGCGTTCACCATCTGTGACGGTCAGAATGTGAAGTTCGGATTTCGGAGTGCCCCATGTGCAGCGTTGGTACCCAGTCTGGTTTGATCCATTTCATAGGCAGGTTTCCCTACAGTTGTGCGAAAGAATTAGCGAATCTTTACATAGCACATATGTCTGCAAAGTCACTCAATACGATGTTTGTTCGCAATTTCTATAACCTCCGAGCGCATCAACAATAAAATTATTAAGCTATAAAGAGTGATATGAACATATATTGACCTTACCAGAGTTTTTCTTTGTAAATAAATACAATTTAAAACATTTAAATATATATATTTATCGTCTTTGTAAGTAACATGGCTTTTCAAAATTTTGCAAGTTAGTTTTGGCCAACCTTTCGTAGGCCTACTCGACTCGTGGGTTTTCCTCATCAATTATGCAAATTAGCTCACGTTGTGCGCACGAACCGAAAACCAGAGTGCCTCTGAGCTAACTAGAAGATTACTTTACAATTTGTTTTCGAAAATAACAAACGCCACAAGAGGATGGAACCAGACGAGTACGAGATTTTGGTTGCATATAAACTGAAAGGCGAGTATCCAGCGCTTTTCACGAAGAAAGAGAAGTTTCTTCTCCGAAGAAAAGCTGCTATTTACGACATTGAAGGTAATAACAGCAATTTTGTAGCGTTTATAAATGTCATCAATACATATATATTAACACATATACAATGGCATGATGTGTAGTCTTAATTTGCACTAACCGATTTAATTAGCTTGACCTTTCTTTGACCCAGTTAACCCCGTTAATAGGCACATGGGTGTTTATTAAAGTACAAGTTTTAAGGTTTGCTATTAAGTAGACAGCGTTAACTAAGAACTGTTTGCGTCCTTTTATAGCTTAACTACAATATATTACGTCGTAATATTAAGCAGGTGTACCCACTGTTATTGTCATGGTCCGTGGTCCTGTGTGTGGAATGTGTGATGCGCGGGTAGCCACACCCCCAGGCTGGGCCATCACCGGCACACCTGCTCTCCATCGGGGTGATTACCTGAAGAGCTATTTAACCCGGCGCTGACGGAGGCTCCACGCCAGTCCGTTAATCACCTCTCTGTGGTAACGAGAGTCCCGCGAAAGCGTTGCGTTCATATCTTGTTGGAGCTGCGTTAAATCTGCCTACTTGTGTCTAGGTTTCGATCCGGCGCTCAGCGTCTGCCACCTGCCTGTCCTCCTGCTCAATTGGATCACCCGGTACATCATCTGGCCCATCCACTACCTCCACGGATTTCCCTCTCACGGACTTCCCTCCCGAGCTCCCACGGTCCCGCTCTAATCGTAAGCCAACTGGTCTAACTCAGTTTTGATGTGTTTCCTCCGCTTCCCGGCTCCCTAGTAATCTTTCTGTTGCAGCCTCCCACGGATTCCGGCTTCCTCGCATCATTGTTTCTCCGGGTTTTTTAGTTCCTCGTTTTGCTCCTTTGGTTTTCCCGGGTCGCCTTTTGTTGTTATAATAAAGTGTCATTTTCTGCTAGCGCTTGAGTCAATGCTTGGATCCTTTTGTGCACGTGCGCCGCGGCACATGAAGGTTATGTCTTTATGTCTTTAAATTACATATGAGGAAAATTACTGACAGCAGGAAAAGTGGAATTAAACTACTTTGAATTGATATTTGTATTAAAAATAAATCCATGATATCTGAAGGCCATTAGTCATAATGACTTTACACATCCATCACTTTTTTTTTAGTATCAGTAATACAGTCTTGTGTGTGGCATAATCTTTTTGGCTTCTGAAGTATTCATACTGTCATAAATATAGAGAACCAGTCCAAATGATATCACATGCATAATTGATTCATTACATTCAAGATGTATTGTCATGACTTTTACCACATACAGACCTGTCGTGGTTTAAACAGCTATGATAAACTTCTCTATTTTCTTGTTTATGTTTAGGGGAGCAGCTGTTTTACTGGCGCTACAAAGGCACAGACAAAACCATAAAGACAATGGTAGTCTGTGGGGTTGATGAGGCAAACACAATTTTTTCAGATTTTCATGCCAGTCCTACTGGGGCCCATTGCGGGCAAACAAAAACAAGAGAAGCCATTTCAAAGCAGTTCTACTGGCCAGGGATGTCAGTGGACATCAATAATTGGGTGGGTACTCCAAAACAAACTCTATGTAATTCGACTACAGCTAAATTATTTTAAGAGGAACACAGCAATGTTTCTGTATCTCTCAAAATAAGTTATGTAAACCTTGATCATCAACTTATGTTTTTCATATTGAATTGCTTTTATTTTTGATCAGGTTTCCCAGTGTGCACTTTGCCAGGCAACATCTGCAACAATTAAAAACCAGCAGAATACGTTCCGGTAAAGGTTAGTCATCGACCATAGCAAATAATCACATTTAATCACACAATGTTTTCATTGCTTAGAAACCTACTGATTATATACTTGAAAAAAATCTAACAGTAGACTAGCATTCTGTGTAATTTCAGTATTATTAACTTAATTATGATTTTGTTTTTAAGGTCTCTCAGCCATTTGAACTGGTTGGGATGGACCTTATTGGTCAATACATATGTGTTTTTATTGATTATTTTTACAAAAGACCCAGCCTCACAGACAACAACAGCAGACCCAGCATGTACATGTAATTCTCCACATAATTTTACTGTAGGTCATTTACCCACAAGAAAAGAAGTCGCTGTATCTTGATCCACTCGGAGAAACTAAACAAGGTATCCAAAATAGTTTGGAATCAACAAGGTAAGGATAACTGTTCAAATTTATTTTGACCCTTTATTAAACTCTTTGTTGCTGTTGTTATTTTTGTGTTTATTATGACAATTATTACGGAGCCCGCAGGGGACATGGGAGAAAAAAAAATTAGGACGGACTTTTGCGAGATCTCGCAAAACTAACTCGGGATCTCGCAAAACTTTTGCGGGATCTCACAAAACAAACTCGGGATCTCGCAAAACTTTTGCGAGATCTCGCAAAAGTTGAATTCCAACAATGGCGGCAGCAACTTAGTTGTAATATTTCTCTTTCTGGGTCACAAAATACACTATACAAGATATTTTGAGGCGTGAATGTAGTTGTGTAAACGTCAGATACCTGCTCGGTTTACAAGACATCACATATTTGCAAAAGTGTTCCGACGTTTTCGGAGATCTGACACCCATTAGCTCGAAGCTAACAGGAGGTCGAGACCTACTACAGCCGGGAGGAACACCGCTTTCCCGGCACATCGTGCCTCGACCTCCCGGTCGGCTTCGAGCTGGCAGCCTCCGAAGAATGCGGCTAAAACTTTTGCGAGATCTTGCAAAAACTTTTGTAATCAGTAATTAGTTACTGATTACTTTTTTCAAGTAACTTGACCAACACTGCTTGTGACACAGTCAAACACCCAAAACAAGTGGACGCTGCCTCATGTGGAGTCTTTGCATTGAAAGTACGAGTCTTAACCGTAATACATACATATATACGAGAATATTGGAAATGTTGTGTTGTAATAAATGTTAATGACAGGAAAAGGAATATAAGATAATTACACAATAAAAGAAAGAAATTAATTCACAGAAAACAAATTTCTATAAATAACATTTACTATATTAGCCTATTTAGTCATCTTAGAATCTCTTTTTCAGTTTGCTGAAAAGATCTTCCTAAAAGAGTCAATAGACTTTCCGTCTACAAAAAAGGCCATAAACACACACAGGCTGCAAATTGCCACCACTCTCCTCCTAGAGACAGGTAACTCATTTTCCACCATTCAATGTTCTCACATCATGAATATTTTCATCATAATGGCTGTAGAAACAAACCATATAGTTGTTTGAATGAAGTAAGTGCAGTAGGTAGCATACTCTGTGCTATTTTTTCACTTTTTAAAACAGATGACTTGACAAACATCTGTCATTTCTGCGGGGAAGAAGAGCATGAAACTGACAACAAATGGGTAATGACATCAAGAAAGACTCCTAAATGTTATGATCAATTCCAATAAATGAAATTTTAACATTGGGATTTGTAATTATTTATTTTTTTATAGATTCAGTGTGAGATGTGTTTGCGGTGGTTCCACCAGCTCTGCGTGAAAAGCCCACCACCAGAAGATGTTTATTTGTTTCACTTGTACATAGTTGACACTAAAGGTCCACAGCTTGTGTTCTTATCGCACACATTGTTGAGAACACACATCTACATATATAGATGTAGATGTTAAATTAAGAAGTCTAAAAAAAGCAAATGGTCTCCAAAGTTACTGTAGTTATTAGTTATACTGTGATTGATTTTGCAAATAAACTCTTTCGTGATAACAACGCCAAGGTGCATTATTTAAAGGGGGGGGGGGCACACATTTTGGCAGCCGATGCCACACAGCCTGAAAAATTTTGTATCCCTCCATAACTTTTGCTGTGAAGAAGACATCGTCTCCAAAGTTACTGTACTTATTGGTTATACTGTGATTGTCAGGGCTCTGTGTGCAGGCGGATGGAGAGGAGGATCCAAACGCGAGACTCTGAGACTGAATTGAAACTGAGAACTTTAGCTTTATTGCTGGTGATAAACGAAACCATGAACTGAACAATGACGCTGAGAACTGAACACACAGGCATAATTCTGAGGGTACGACGCGACACTGAGCACAGGAAAACACAGGGCTAATATACACAGGGTGGTAATCAGGGAATGGGCAACAGGAGGGAGACACAGCTGGGAGAAATTGGACTAACGAGACAGGGGGAGCAAAGCTGCACACACTGACATAAGACATAGACTTTCACAATAAAACAGGAAATAAGACACAAGGACGCACTAGTTAACTAAAAATAAACCAGAATAAGCTGGAACATAGAACATCATCATCATCATCATCACAAGCACTAAGAGAATAAGAAAACAAACACACCAAAGTAACTTGAAATGCAGATTCATCATAAAACCCAACAAAGCACCAGAGAAACATAAAGAACAATCCATCATTCAAAAATAAACCAAAACACAACTCAAAATACTGGGTCAAACTGGCCCAGAACCGTGACAGTGATTGATTTAGCAAATAAACTCATTCGTGATAGCTTCGCTACAAAGTGTAAAGCGAGTGTAAATTCCCTGGAGAGCGACGTGTTTCCATGATCGCGGTTTTACAGTATTATAGTATCAAAGTCTTTTTCTAGACAAAGTATTCCCAGCAGGTTATTTCAGTGTACAGTTTCAGGTAAATTGTCTTCCACACGGCACATTACAATGTCACGAAACTAATATTAAATTCATTGAGTCTGCTGTTTTCCAGCTTTTACTCTTTATTGCGTTGACTGCAGATCAGTGACGAGTAGCATACAGAACGGAGCTGGGCAAGTGGCTCCTCCTACTTTGCGCGCTCCCGTGAATGGGGAAACGATTTTTGACGGGGGTACCTACTTTGGCACAACACCGGAATGAAAATGTCTGGAGCACACCAACAGATATTTGGAGATGGAAGAGAACTGGATATCAGCTCGTCTCACGGCGGCTATCCAGGCTAGACGCCTTCTTTTGGTAAGGCCCGCTACACAAGCTCCCTCGTGTTGCTTCCAGGTTGGGAAAGAATAAAAAGATAGACCATTGTCAAGCTTATTCCCGTACGATCGAACATTACAGCCGACCACACAGCAAGTACGAACCATGGCTGATGTGCGTGCTTTCGCTTGAGCTTTGTTTGGCGCCTCAACCAAAAATCCTGGTCACGCCCCCTCTCGTGACATCACGCTCCAAAGTCCTATAAAATTTCTCAATACAGCTTGCTAACCAGGCTAACTAATTAGTTAGCATTTTAGCCTCTTGTGGAAACATGCTTAAAAAACTACAAGAGCGGCAGGCGAAACAGCAAGGCTGAGACTTCAGTGCTCAGTCTAAATATATATCAAGGGCCTGTCATGTGTCTCATATATATACATGTGTGTGTGTGTGTGTGAGAGAGAGAGTATGAGAGGAGAAGTTAGGGCTGGGCGATATATCGAGTTTTTTAAAAATATCGATATATTTTTATACGAGATATAAGATGTGACAATATCTTTTATATCGATATAGTCTATGTTACGTTATAATTATAGTTGTTGAGCCACAAGTTTGCCTCTCTTTCGTCCACTTTTGTCTTTACGCAACGTTACTCTGCCTCGCCTCTCCTTCACTGAACACAACTCCCCCTCCTCCCCGATTGCTTCACCTGCAGGCAGCGACAAGATGAACACGGCAAATCTCCGTTAACGAGTTACAGCGCATCGCCCCGTGCGTGGGGCTGGACGGCGTCAACGTGTTAACGAGCTAACCACGCTAACGAGCTAACCACGCTAATGAGCTAACCACGCTAACGAGCTAACCACGCTAACGAGCTAACCACGCTAACGCCATGTACGGCCTAAAATCCTTTCATTCTCTCAAAAGCTGACAGCGCGCCTTATGTATGAATTCTCGTTGTGCTTGATGGCCGCGAACCGATTTTATGTGGTACACAGCGCTCAGCAATCTGTCAAAAAATGTTTTAGTACGACTTTGCTAAGCTACGGAGCTGCACCGCTTGATGGATTGTCAGAGCATTACTGCTACCGAGGAGCCTCGCGGAGTGATACGTACTGTGCTTCAACGTAATATTACCGTATCGTGTGTGTATAAGGACCATAAATGGCACCTGTTAAGAGACATGGTTACGAAGAGGATTTCAAACTCCAGGCTGTTGGTAGACGCAGTAGAAGTTTGAAATCTGTCTTTGTTATTATGCTCAGCGTCTTTTAGTTTACATTTTGACAAAGGAGCTTGCAAAGAAAAGCGTCTGGACTTCTTTAAGTTACTTGAAGACGTTTCACCTTCATCCGAGAAGCTTCTTCAGTTCTAAGGTCAAATGGTGGAGAGTCCCAGATATAAACCTGGTGGGAGTGTCCCCCCACAGAGGGACAAAAGGACCCCCTGATGATCCTGTAATCGCCTGAGCCAAGGTGTGGAACTGGGTGTGGGTCCCAATCAGCCAGAGTTTCGGGTGAGTTCATTGTGAAACCTGGCCCCACCTTATCATACAAATTC
Source organism: Neolamprologus multifasciatus (assembly GCF_963576455.1). Lineage (NCBI taxonomy): Eukaryota > Metazoa > Chordata > Actinopteri > Cichliformes > Cichlidae > Neolamprologus > Neolamprologus multifasciatus. The sequence continues at coordinate 2,911,387 of NC_140444.1, read as the reverse complement.
CTGAGGTCAGATGGCCCAGGGTGTGAGTGGGCGTTAAGGCGTCTGGGAAGGGATCTCAAAACTGGATTATAGATGGCAGAGAGTTGGTGTCGTAAACCACCGCCTCTGTTCAAAGATGGTCGCTCACAGTGGACATAGATGCTTCTTTCACTCCTCTTTCAAACCATCTGTCCTCTCTGTCCAAAATGTGAACATTGGCATCCTTGAAAGAGTGACCTTTGACCTTTAGATGCAGATGGACAGCTGAATCTTGTCCTGTGGAGGTGGCTCTTCTGTGTTGTGCCATGCGCTTGTGAAGTGGCTGTTTGGTCTCTCCAATGTAGAGGTCTGGGCATTCCTCGCTGCACTGTACCGCATACACCACATTGTTAAGTCTGTGTTTTGGCGTTTTGTCTTTCGGGTGAACCAGTTTTTGTCTGAGTGTGTTGCTGGGTCTGAAGTACACCGGGATGTCATGCTTGGAGAAAACCCTCCTGAGTTTCTCTGATACACTGGCTACATAGGGGATGACAATGTTGTTGCGTCTGTCCTTCTTATCCTCCCTCGCTGGTGTCTGATCTTCTTTTCTGTGCCTCTTTGCTGACTTTAAGAACGCCCATTTAGGATAGCCGCATGTTTTGAGTGCTTCCTTTACATGTGTGTGTTCCTTCTTTTTCCCTTCAGGCTTAGAGGGAACATGTTCTGCCCGGTGGTGTAGGGTCCTAATTACTCCAAGTTTGTGTTCCAGAGGGTGATGGGAGTCAAAGAGGAGGTACTGGTCCGTGTGTGTGGGCTTCCGGTAAACTTCGATGTTGAGGTTGCCATTCTCTTCAATGTGCACAGCGCAGTCCAGGAAAGGCAAACAGTCATCCTTCGTGTCTTCCCTGGTGAACTTGATGTTTTTATCCACAGCGTTGATGTGCGCAGTGAAGGATTCCACTTCTTGTGTCTTGATTTTGACCCAGGTGTCGTTTTTTGACTGCACAATTGTGAGCTTTTTGTTATGCACAAAAACAACGCATTATTATTTAATAAATGCTCATAATTTATTTTTGAGTAGTTTTTTTCATGTACATCTACGCTGTATGTTAATAAGTGCCCGTGTGACATCTGGGACACAGCTTTGACTAAGAACTCTCTTTTTGTTCTTACCTTGTGGCTTTAAAAAAAATATCGAGATATATATCTTATATCGCCATCCAGCTAAAAAATATCGAGATATGAATTTTGGGTCATATCGCCCAGCCCTAGGAGAAGTAGAGGAGAGTAAATCATAATTAGGTCCCTTTAAAGTGATCCATGGGTGAAGAGCATCCTCTGATGCAGGCTTTAGTAGAAGTTGAATGGCTGCAGGTACAAACAAATGTCTGTACCGTTTTGTTCTGCACTTATGTGCTTCAAACCGACAGCTGGTGTGAAAGAGGTGGAATTCGCTGTGTAATTGATTAGGGCAGCCCTGAACGATGCAGCTGTTAGGAGTAAACAGCTGGCCGGTTGAGCTGAGACTCACCTGCAGTTTTACCGACCCACTGACAGTCGAGTTTAGAGAGCTTTTGTGTCTTTCGAAGTTACAAATGATGCAGGTGGAAATGACGAGACTGAGCAGGGGCGAGTCTGTGGGGAGGGCACTAGCCTGAAATATGACTGCCCCCCCACACCAATGCATTCGGACTGTACCAAAGTTTAATGTAATTTTTTTCTACATTCCAGTACTTTCTCCTCTTGTAGAACTTTATTTAGTAATTATTTTGCAGTTTTTAAACTATAATCTATTATTATATATTATAGTAGATAAAACCAAGCAGTATGTAATTAATCTATTAATATAAAGCAGCCAGATATAGCTGTAGAAAACAGCAAGATGGATCCAAAGGAGATAAAATTGCACTTTAACAGCTGCGTTGGTTTCTGTGTGTGTAGGAGTGGCAGACTAAAGAGGGAATTACTGATTGTAATCGCACTGAATGGACATAATGAAAAAAATTTAATAAAAGTAAATAGAATAAAATATTAGGAGGTGATTCCTTCAGTCAGCTCAAACTGTTAAAGCACTGTGGCAACAGGAAGGGACTTGTTGTTCCAGGAATCCTGAGTTTTGTCTTTGAAATTCAGCAGCACAGCTGGCACACATCATCTGAAGCTCTAATTATTTTCCTGGCACCACTGTCAAAAAAAAGAACGCCTTTCTTCCCAGCACGCTCCATGTTTCAGTTTCTACATATGTACCTATAAGCTTCTGGCACCAACTCGTGAACATCTTAATTTAGCTTATCCACAGGCAGCAGTCCTATCAAATGAAGCTATCGCGGAGATCTGCCAACAAACATGTGATCCAGGTTCATAACAACCCTTTTTCACAAACAGCTTATCACTTATGTAGCATCACAGCTTGGAAAGCAGTCACAGCCCGGTGTGAATCTGCTCCCTCACCACTTGTGCATTTGGCATTCAGTAGTTTAACTGAATGAGTCTGCGATGCTGGAGGTCACAAAGCCAAGGTCCCTGCCTTTGCCCACTACCTAGTTTGCACAGCGCCTGACCCCAGCACGTGGCCCTGCAGGTAATGAGTACATCAGGGCCAGCAAGTCCCGCTCCCAGGTCTGCATTTTAGGATTTTACCCCTATGTTTTCCTCCAACTGGCGAGATATTTTTCATCCAATAACTTATTTACTTCGAATTTTGAATTATTTAGTCTGCATGTACACCGAGGAACAAAGACGGAATCAAAAAGTGATCAAAATATTAAAAGAATCCCATCCAGACAGAAACTGCACGTCATATATTTACCACAACTCCTCAATTACAATATTATAATAATAATAATAATAATGCAACAACTCAGTGCAAAGAAAAGGATTCAAATGCAGGACACCAAAGTAAAATATTAACAACATTTCAGTCCAGATTTCAGACACCAAGAACCACGTCTAAAACTTGTGCAGAGTCCATACAGGAAGAGAATAAACTATAAAGAAAAATAAAAGGAAAAGACTGAATTTTAAAACTAAACTTACAGAAGAAGTCACAGGAAAGCAGGAGAAATGCCTGCAGCCTCGCAATAGAAGGATACAGGGCAGAGTACGTACACAGAGAAGTAACTGGCTTATGAAGAACAAGTGAAAAAGAAAAGTGAGCAAAAGCTTGAAACAAGAACGTCTTGATGCATGCTCAATCATCCAGGAAAATAAATCTCCAAAAGTTGATTCTGTTCATCTGGACGTAGCGTTTTCTGGGAGAAACGTTTCGTCACTCATCCAAGTGACTTCTTCAGTCTCAGCTGACTGCAGGTTTCCAATCTTATAAACAGGACATTTGCATAATGACTGAAACCAGCCCACTGAAGGAACAATGGGCTGGGAGGTCAGTTCCTTCATCATAATTATGCAAATTCTCATGACCATTGATCAAAGACCACTGATCAATGGCCATGAGTCCCATTCACAGAGAGTTGGGGAATGGCTGCAATCACAGCATTTCTAAGATGGCGAAAGATGTGTCAGGAGTATCAGAACAGTTGAGACGCATTTTTTCAAAACACCGGGTCTCTGTGGCTTTTAAACCCCAAAACACGCTGCGCCAAAAATTGGTCCACCCCAATGATCGGGTCCCCCGACACAAACAGAGTAACATAGTGTACGCTGTTAAGTGCAGGAGGATTGCCAGGATTTATACATCAGGGAAACCAAACAACCTCTGGTGAAGCGGATGGCTCTGCAGTCTATTTACACCTACAGGCCAGTGGACACTCTTTCAATGATGAGGATGTAACATCCTGGACAGGGAAGAACGCTGGTTTGAGCGCAGAGTCAAGGAGGCCATTTACGTGAAAAGGGAAAGACCATCTCTGAATGGAGGAGGGGCCTAAGGGTACATCTGTCACCATCTTACAATGCTGTGATTGCAGCCATTCCCCAACTCTCTGTGAATGGGACTCATGGTCTTTGGTCAGTGGTTGTTGATCAATGGTCATGAGAATTTGCATAATTATGATGAAGGAACTGACCTCCCAGCCCATTGTTCCTTCAGTGGGCTGGTTTCAGTCATTATGCAAATGTGCTGCTTATAAGATTGAAACCTGCAGTTAGCTGAGACTGAAGAAGTCACCTGGTTGAGTGACGAAACGTTTATCCCAGAAAACGTCCAGATGAACAGAATCAACTTTTGGAGACTTGAAACAAGAATTACCGAATAAAAACAGGAACTGATGGCAATAGAACAAAATCTCACCCTATGATAAATAAGGTCAAGATGTTTTTGGAGCATTGCTGAAGCTGCTTCACAGTTGAAGTGTTCAGAAATGACACCGAGTCATTAAGGACTCTTTGTCATTCTAGAACACACAACTGAAACAATGCTTTGAACTCAGTAAGCTTCCACTAAAATAAAGAAATAATTAACAGCGTCCTGTTCCTGCAGCCTTACTCCAAAGGTCATGTTTTAACAAGGGCAGACTTCAGCTCTGCGAGGACGATTAACACCCGGATCCGCTGGCAGCTTCTGCTGTTCCTCGCACACGAATCTGAGATCCTCGAGCTAAACGCGCGATAAATCAGCCATTAATCCCTCTGTGGTGCTTTAACAGTGTAGGCGATTCATTTAAAATACACCCCCATGTTGGACAAAAGTGTGAAATTAAATGTCACTCCTTCTCTATCTCCAGTCAGCGAGCAGAGCCAGCGACTCCGAGCCAGATAAATTTTACAGAAAATTCCACCCTTGGAAACTCTTCAGCTGTTATATATAATCAATCTGCGATATCCAACACATTCCAGGAGTTATTACGTGACAGAACGTGGTAATTTACCTTTTTTTTGCTGTACTCCCTATACCTGACCCCACTTCACCCATTTCCACTTCACTTAATGCTTTTTAGTGTTTCCAGGAATAACTTTTGATGACTGCCAGAGAGGAGGCCGGAGCCTCAGTGCATTAAACTGTGTCCAGACATGATCTCTGTAGAGTGGGTTTAATGCCGGATAGCAGACATACTCTGGATATATTTTGTTAAATATTCAAACTGCTGGAGAAAGCGGACGTTAAAAGGTAAAGCATCAGTTCAAATTTAAGTCAGAAGGAAATGTAGTTTTCATTGGAAACACGGTGAACGCTCTCAAGTTATTTCTCCAGTTAAGAGTGGACAAAAAGACATTTGCTAATGTTTCCAGACGTTAGTGCACCAAGCAGACTGAGAGCGAACGAAGGGGAATTAAAGGGAGATATGAGAAAACCAGCCCTGCCTGCTGTGTGAATGTTCTTAGTTGTGTCTTAAAGTTGCAAATATTCCACCTAGGGATGCACGATACTGTAAAATGTGTGTGTACTCATACTCATAAAAGTTAACCGATACCATGAACCGATACTAACTTATTTCATTAATCAGAGGGTGGCTTGTCATTTCTGTTGTAGTTTTTTCGATTGGCCACTAGGGGGGCAATTATTATTTTATTTATTATTTATTTTATAATTTTTTATATTTTATTATTTATTTAATAATTATTATTTTATTTGTTTGTTTACAATATGGACACTCTGCAATAATTTAAAAGTTTATTTTAATCGCAAACCTAATTAGTATTTATTTTATTCCAAACAGAAGTGTTTATTTATTATTCTGAAAGCTCGAGACAGTGCCAATAGTTCAGTGATATTTTGTTAAATTACAATGTGGAGACTCTGCAATAATTTAACAGAAGTGCTTATTTTTCACTTGAAATTTTTTTGTGGTCATTTTTATTAAGATTTTATTTTTTATCGGCAGGGAATATAATAAAACCTGTCTTCCAATTAATTGTATTTGTGTGTGTGGTAGAAGTATCGTTTCGACGTATCGTATCGTATCGACGATACTGATCCGATACCGATACTTTGTACAAAAACTTATTTTATTTATTGTATCTCAAATTATAGCATCATAATGATTACAGGACATCAGATTACTTGTTCTTATCACTTAATAATGTTAAGTTCATCATATAGAAATAAAAAACTGAAGTTGTGTCTATTTGAACACCTTGCCTGCCTGCAGCACTAAAGGACTCCGAGAGACGTCACCTGTCCCTGTCCTCCTCTTCAGTTTGTCTCAACATACGCTCGTCATATTCTGTGATATGATTTACTCTGAGGTGTTTGACAAGGTTAGTGATGTTGCCACAACCATACATGCCAACCCTCCCGATTTTTCCAGGAGAATCCCGGAGCCACCATTCTCCCGAATTTCTCCCGATTTTCCACCCGGACAACAAAATTGAAAAACCATTTCGCAGAATTCATAGCGCGGCCCAGCCAATTCTAGTTTCCAACAATGGCGGCAGCTTCTAGTTTTAATATTACTCTTATTTCTCTTTCTGGGTCGCAAAAAACTTTTAACATATTTTCAGATGAGAATGGGGCGATCGTGGCTCAAGAGTTGGGAGTTCGCCTTGTAATCAGAAGGTTGCCGGTTTGAGCCCCGGCTTGGACAGTCTCGGTCGTTGTGTCCTTGGGCGAGACACTTCACCTGCTGCCTACTGGTGGTGGTCAGAGGGCCCGGTGGCGCCAGTGTCCGGCAGCCTCGCCTCTGTCAGTGCGCCCCAGGGCAGCTGTGGCTACAATGTAACTGCCATCACCAGTGTGTGAATGGGTGGATGACTGGATATGTAAAGCGCTTTGGGGTCCTTAGGGACTAGTAAAGTGCTATATAAATACAGGCCATTTACCATTTACAATGTAGCTGAGTAAACTTCAAATATCTGAGCCGACCGACACATCGTCTTTTGCTACTCAGGTTAAACATGATATATAAGTCACTTTGATAACTTAAAAATGTTATTGTTATTTTCAATGTTTTATTTGTTCGTGAGTAAATCGGCTTGGCTGAGATTAAAGTTATTAGATTAGATTAAATTAAATTTAACTTTATTAATCCCTCGGGAGGGTTCCTCCGGGGTTTTCACACAGCTGAATAAACGTCAAACAGAAAACTAATTAAACAAAGTGTGAGACGGTCGAGAGTTTACATATATACATATAGTTTATATTTTAGATAGCAAGGAGCAGACGGCAGAGTTTCACTCCACCGAGGGAGCTCGTGACGTACTACCCGGCTTTCTTTAGACCGCGAAGGCCGGGTCCTCAGGTGGAACCAGCCTCTGAATTTGGACACCCCCGCTGTTTCCAGGCCGGCCAATAATAACGGTGACATTTAACGTATTTTATCTGATAAATAAACCCTGTAAAATGTATTTACCCCCCAACAGCCCTTTTGAATGTCTCCCTACTATGGCCACAACACCTCACTCTTGGAGCACTTTTTTGCCACATGTATCGCAAACCACGTCTCAGCTGTTTGTGGAGGTAAAATACGTCTACACATGACTCCAATTACGCTCAGCCATTGTTGTGAGTGCGCACGCCAAAGGGCTGCGAGACATTTATGCAGCCGTATTTCGCACATGAGTATGAAAGGCGGAAGAGGAAGTAGTTCCTTTGAATGTAGACAATCCGGATGTTATAGTTTCTTTCCACTGTGTTCTTGTTAATGATAAACTACAAATTTACTCTAAATTACTAAAATATCGATATTTTAATGTGAGAATCGATTCTAGAACATAAATGATTGGTATCGGAGGAATCAATATTTCAGGATCGATCCGCACATCACTAATGAATGTTCTTAGTTGTGTCTTAAAGCTGCAAATATTCCACCTGCTCTGCCTAAACTTCGATATTTACAGCTGATGCAGTTGTCTCAATGCAGAAGGATACAAACGTGTCCCTGTTCATCGGAAAACTTTGGTGGATCTTAGTCTCATTTTGTCCTCCTCAGATTAAAACGCTGTCACTCATCTAACTGCAGTTACACGAGTGTTATCCTGAAAATCAGGCAACGTGTGGAACAAAGAAGTGGATGAGAAATCTTTTTTTGCTGTGACAAAGTTGACAGGAGTATTGCTTCGATCGATTGATGTTGCAGGTGATACGGCTCTGAAGCCCAGACTCGAGGGGAAGTCGATGAATTTTAGACGAGCGCGAGGTGAATGCCAAGGAGTGGGTGACAGAATATCTCCCAGTCGTGTTTTACCCGTCACTCTGAGGCCTTTCAGATCTGGGGATACTAAAAACAGCTGCTGAGACCGTCTTCATCATCACCCACTGCTGAAGCTCAAAAAATCCCACTGAGTGACCTGAATTTTTTGTCTAACGCTCTTTAAATTGTGGGCTGGGGATGGTGCACAAATTGCACAACAGGTACGATAATCAGCAAACCCCCCCAAACCCCGGACGTGAACGTTATTAATCTGAAGTAAGAGTCAGGCTTTTAAAAGTGTTGAACATACAATTAATATCTTTGATGACCTTCCTTCTGAGGTAAATGTCTGTCCATGAAGATCCAGTTTTCAACACAGGTTTTCCATTAAAAATGTTCAGTCTTCAATGCAGCACCAAAATAACCTGATAACATCATTTAATATTTGCCCTATTAAAACTAGACTAGCCCCTGTTACAAAACCCTCGCCCTGGATAAACGACAGCATCCGCTGTTTAAAGCGTGTCTGTCGTAAAGCTGAGCGTTTGTGGAGAAAGACTCATTTACAGGTTCATCTCTTTTATTTAAAAGACCTTTTAGTTTCTTTTAACGCTTCAATTCGTGATGCATCTTTCAAACCCAGTCTCTAGGAGCAGAGGTAACCCTAAGGTTCTATTTGACATGACAGTTAGTCATTAAAACATTACTGTGTGGTCCTAACATTTATCCACACTGAAATCCTAAATCAATTCATCCATCCATCCATCTTCATCCGCTTTATCCGGGGCCGGGTCGCGGGGGCAGCAGCCTAAGCAGAGAGGCCCAGACCTCCCTCTCCCCAGCCACCTCCTCCAGCTTATCCGGGGGAACACCAAGGCGTTCCCAGGCCAGCCGAGAGATATAATCTCTCCAGCGTGTCCTGGGTCTGCCCCGGGGCCTCCTCCCGGTGGGACATGCCTGGAACACCTCACCCAGGAGGCGCCCAGGGGGCATCCTTACCAGATGCCCAAACCACCTCAGCTGGCTCCTTTCGATGTGGAGAAGCAGCGGCTCTACTCTGAGCCCCTCCCGGATGGCCGAACTTCTCACCCTATCTCTAAGGGAGATGCCAGCCACCCTTCGGAGGAAGCTCATTTCCGCCGCTTGTATCCGCGATCTCGTCGCGGATACAAGATGAATTGAAATCAATTCAATTCATCTTTATTTATATAGTGCCAAATCTCAACCGCAGTTGCCTCATGGTGTTTGTAGAAATGTTTAGCTTATTTTAGAGTTTAGAAATGTGTTAACATAGAATCTAGAATTATTGTAGAGACATTGACACTGCCCTCAATGTAATAAAGGCCTGATGGTGTCCTGAATTTAGGAGCAGAGTATAGGAGACCCTCCCCAGTTGAACTGTGAAAGTAAAACAGAGAGGAGTTAATTCTGAGAGGAAATTCCCCAGAGAATGTTTGGGTGGGGGTCTCAACATTTGACCTGGATAACTGTGGTCTGGAAGGGAAATGGGTTTTTTATGACCTCTAGGGAGTCACCTACACCCACAGTGTTTTAACTGTCACGCACACTCACTTACGTGCATACACACAGGTATGCGTACACAGTCACACACGAGCACTCACATAGACACAGACACAGAGTTTGCAGCACACCGTAGGGGGGTTTTATGATGGGGACGCCTCTATAAAGCTGGCTGTAACTAACAAAGGGGTGAAGATTTTGCAGAGGGACACACCGGCCTCGTCTTCCCTTCTAGAAGTGCATGCTTAAATGAAGATGAATAAAGATGAATAAAAGTTTTGTGAAAATGACTACTGAGTTCCGGTGCCGTCTCTGGAAGTTTCGACGAATAAAAGAACAGGGGTAAAACTGATTTCGTAACATGTTACATATAAGGTAAAGACCTCACAACAGAAGGGAGAAAAGATTACCCTCTGTGAGCAAGCACTTGGTGACAGTGGGAAGGAAAAACTTCCTTTTAACAGAAGTAACCTCAGAACTGGGCTCAGGTTAGTCAGCCTGCATGGGAATAAAAAAATAAATACATTCATTAATTAAAGCTTATAAAAAGCACAGGAGACGCTTGGACCCTGAAACAGGGTCACGTGGCCCGACCCACTGAGTGGAGACCAAGTGCTTCTGTAACAATGACATCATTGTGAAAGAGGTGGAAGATTTAATGTTTTAAATTTCTTGCTGTTAATATATTAGATTGCCTTGTAGTTTATAAGCTACATGTTACATAATATCCCCAGAGAGAGATTCAAGGATATGGAAACAAATCTCCAAAAACCATCTATACTGCATGCAAAGTTTTGTTCTTGATGCATATTTGCTGTGGCAACATCATGAATCCACATTCTCTGCTTTAATATGAAGCTTGGAGTTTAAAGCCTAACCTCGTGAAGACAGAGGGACGGCTGAAGGACACAGTGGCTGTTGAGTGGGGATTCATCAGTATGCATTTACAGCCAAACCAGTGGCAGAATACACGGCGGCTGCAGAGCAGAAATATGAGCAAAAGCTTTGAATTCATCAGGCGTATTCCTCTAAGTGTTGATTTTCATTCATGAATTTATCATGAAGCGAGCTGACCTGAATGCACGAAAGCTATCCAAACTCCTTACAAAGAAAGTATCAGAGGGATCCATGATTGCGCCGCCACGCTATACCTTTTTTAAACCTACACTTTTGGGTAAGTGTCCTTCCTCTGTCTCTTAGAAGTGATGAATTGTTTTGACTCTGCCACCTCAGGATTGACTGCAGTCTGCTGAAGTGCAGTCTATTAACGATGCAGTCGTTAAAAGCTGCACACTGCACCTGTTAAAGAATCCACATGTCATTTAGAGTTATGGCCCACGCACTTATACTGAGATCTGGTTAATGTTTCCTTATAAATAAAAATGATTTAACTCAACGATGCCAGTTTGTCTGGAGAAAAGTACGTTTTCTGATTTTCCCTATTTTCTCTCATAAAGCGAGATGTTCACGTTAAACATGGAGTCCCTCTGAGTCAAAAGCACAGGCTGCATTAAAGTTTTTACAATTTTTCTTCTATTTTTAATCAATATAGTGATCATGATATGATCCTTTCAGGCATATTTCTGCAAGCATAGGAGCCCCAGATACCAGCTGTTAAACCTTCTGTTTGTAAGGGGAAGCCATAAGACAAGATAAGATAAGATTTTATTGATCCCACAACGGGGACATTTTTGCGTCACCTCAGCTCAGGTACAGATATCAGAAGGAAATACAAAAATACAAATAAGTACAATCAATGAAAAAAGTAAGATAATACACTATATACTAGAGATGGACCGATCCGATATTACGTATCGGTATCGGTCCGATACTGACGTAAATTACTGGATCGGATATCGGAGAGAAATAAAAAATGTAATCCGATCCATTAAATATCAAAAAAGCACCTCACACAATTTGCGACACGGCGTAACTCGGCTCATAACCGTAGCACGTCAGAGCAGTGTGGTCACGTGATAGAGCAGCTGTGTGTATTTGTAGCCTGCTAGCAAACATTTCATCTCCGAGGTAGTTATCTCAGAGAGAAGTAAAACAAGTGTGTAAGTTCATCTCTGAATGTTTGTAAAGCATTCCCACGTTAAGCTTAACCGATATATAGAGCAACTGCCTCTTCTCTCTCTCTCTCTCTCCTGCTGCTACTTCAATCGTGAAACTGATCAATGATCAGCTGATCGGCTTTTCTGTCGCGAGTCCGTCTCTCTTCTTAGTTTTTGGCTCACTTTGCACCAGAAAGAGGAAACCAGCGGCTGAACAACAGCAGCACTATTAAGCTTGATAAGCTGTTGTTAGAATTTATTTAATATTACTTTCTACACCAGGATCTTTTTCTACAGCTGACGGCTGGTAACTGTGCAGGGGCGGATCTAGCAAAGTTAAGCCAGGGGGGGCGATAGGGCATGAACAGGGAAAAGGGGGCACAAAGACATACTTTTCTTTCTTATTCTCATTTAAAATATCTTGCTTTTAATTATTTAATAATTATCTGAATCTTACACCCAAAGTTTTAATCTGATGTAAATGTATAGAAGTCCATTACTGTATATAATAACTGTTAAGTCTAATATACCCTAGTAAGCTGTATGTAGTACTTTTTCCTTTGGGAAAATACCATCTGTGAATTCTGCGATTCTGTTGAAGAAAGATGTTGAATCTATTTAATTATTCTTGAAAAATATTTTTTTTTCTGTGATTTTTTTTCACCCTGCATCAAATTAAAGTTGATTACATTGATTAAGCATCATGAGGAAGAGGGTGGTTCCCTATTTTCTTTTGCTGGGAGTTTGCAACCCTATTAGTTAGGTTGCTTAATATTTCTGCTAAGTACTCTTTAAAATATCAGAGTAGGGAGGATGGAGTAGGTTTAAGTTTATTAGATTGATCAGTGTTGCTGATCTATGAAATATTTTGGGTGCAGTGTGTTTTGTTTTGTTTTTTTACATACAGGTATAACAGAATAGCTTTAGTGTTGTTGTTTTTTAACTTGAGTATGAACTTATACAAAAAGCAGCAAGATATTAAAAAAACAGTTTTATTGATTAAAAAACACACTATATCGGATTCATATCGGTATCGGCAGATATCCAAATTTATGATATCGGTATCGGACATAAAAAAGTGGTATCGTGCCATCTCTACTATATACAATGGTAGCATACACAGTATGTGATTATGGATATAGTTGGAAATATGGAAGACATAAACTATATAGCTTGATATAGCTATTGTACCACTACTATTCCTATTTATAGACATGTACACACTAAATATACATATGTACATACTGTGGTCTGTTGGTAAGGTAGGAAGAAGTTTGCTTAAATTCTTGGAATGCACATATTTCATTAGTGAGTACTCACCCTGGGGTCAAAAGCTATGCTTTAGGGCTGTAAAGTCAGTTAGTGGGAGGTGTGCTGGTTGCCTACCTGTAGCTAACTGCTCCTAGGTAGGTGAGCTAACCAGAAGTATGTGTTAGCTACAGAGGTGTAGTTAAGGAGAAATTTCAGGTATCTGTGCTTTACTTGTGTATTTATTTGTCTGATGTTTTACTCATTTTATCACAAATATCTGTACGTTTTACTCAGAGTTGTTACTTAAGGTTCCGTCATCATCTGTAGAGTTTATGCTTGGGAGTTTAAGTGGGTGGGTGGGCAAGTTCTGGTTGCAGTACATGATAATCAAGGTAGTGCTACTGAAAGCAGTTAGGGTATATTAGTGTCGGGTAGTTTCAAACTAAACGTTTCTATCAGCTCAACAAACATCAGCAAACACACAAACTGTTTGTGTGCAGTTTGTCTCAGGCCGTGTTGCAGCTAAAGGTCCAGCTGCTGCTTTCAGGGGGAGAGAAAAGAAAAAGAGCTAACTTCACTCAGAGATGGAGAAAGATAAGAAAGACGGGACAGGAGATGAAGGAGAGACATTACATTCAAAGGGAAGGAAGTTTACATGTAATGTTGTCATTTTAATCACACATTGAATTTTATATGACATGTTTTGATAAATTACGTATTTTCATATTTTGTTGTTTTGGGGTTTTTCTTCCCTCTCTCTCTCCTCACTCTCCTCTCTGCCTGGGCGGAGCTCATTTTGGGCTCCCACCTTTGGCCTGATTACCTCCAGCTGCTGCTCACTGATCTGTTTTCCAGCCACTGCTTAAGGTGGCGACTCTGAGCTTCTCGTGGCTGGATCGTTGGGCTATTTGAGTTTGTTTTGACCTGTTCTCTCTTTGTGCGTAGATTTCCTGGACCTGTCCCTGAACCCATTCGGAGTGTTTGTTTGCTGGAGTGGCGTTTAGTGTGGAGCAGTGCAAGCGTGAGTGGCAGAAGAGTGTGGAATCCTTTCGTTCCCCCTTTCCCTGCACCTGTGTGTATACATATATATGCATAGCACCTTTCCCACCAATCCATCCCTGGAGCCCTGCCCCCCTGCATCGTCACCTTGTATATATTCTGCACTGTGTTCATTGTAAATAAACTTTTGAACTTCTTCCCGGTTGGAATCTGTTCCGTCCGCCTTGACAACCAATGTCAGGGGGAAACTGGACAGCTGCACAAGAAATAAAGATTATTTTAAAATCTATTGTCAGAGAGTCCAAGCATGAAACTGTGGAGTCTGCTGTCTGTGGAAATTAAGATTTAAAACTATTCTTCAAACCAAATCTGCATATGCAACCTGCTGTTATTTTAAGTTGACAGCATGCTACAGCTGACGCGATAATTAGATAATTACTCATTTAGTGTGCAGACTGACAAGTATGAAATATTTCTTTCTCAATCTGGGTGCTTAAAATGAAAAAAAAAAAACCAACACACAGTCCACAGAAGCTTCTGTTTGTTGCTAAGGCAATAAATCACGTTAACTGTCATCAAAAACCTGCAGCACATGCATGAATGTAAGAGGTTTTTGAAGGCTGGCTCCCAGTTGGTGTCTGATTATTAACAATGAGCAGGATAAGTGTGAAATAATCCATTTTGCACATATTGTTGGTATTAAATGTGCCTGTGACTGTGTGTTTAGTACAGCAAGTAGTTTTCTGTGAATGCAAAAGTTTCTTATCATTTTAAAACCACTGTGCACTCTTCTGTGAGGAAACAGTGGCTCTGCTGCTCTACCAACCTCAACTGAAGTGCAGAGTGAGGTCAGCCAAACAATGACACCTTAACAAAGAGCTGAAAACATTCCTCTGTCAATGCACCTCAGCTCTGTGAGGCATACAGCAACAGACGCCAGAAAATAGATCAACGCTGCAAAAGCTTTTTTATTTATCGTGCTTCCAGGATTGCATTAACTTAAACGGAGGAAGAAATAAGGAGGTTGTTCTTGGTTTTGATACTAAAATAATGTGTCAGTGTATGTAGCCATAAACTGTATTCAAGGCCTCTTGCAAACTTGTGGACCACTGCACAAACCTTGCAGTGCCACTCTCTCAATTTTATGTATTTATAGAGTAAAAGTAAATAACCAATTGTTGGTGTCAGGACAACAGGCTGGTGTTCATAAGTTGAAACCTAAATAAAGCAAATGAGCTGAGTTTGGTGGTTTCTCAAAGGCTCGTTCATCTGTATGGCTGCAGAGGACTGACAGACGGGCGCTGTTCTGGGTCGCTGTGGTGGAGAGACGATGGACAGATCGGTTTGCATTCTAACCTCACCTATGGACACAAGAAAAAGGCTCTAGATAAAAATGGTGGGAATAAGGCTCCTCCAGCAGGTGTCTGCTTAGAGATATGCGTGCGGAGCTCGTTATTTGTGAGGGACTCGGAGCAGAGTCGGTTCTCCTCCACATTAAAAGGAGCCAGTTGAGGGTTAACACCAAAAAAGTGAAGGCAAGTCAGAAGTAATGTCCACCTGAGGTTAGCTTCAAAACTGAATCTGTCCTCCCCATGGCAAAATATCCAACTACTCATCTACTTGGCAAAAACAGAGATGGGGTGTATGATTTTGATTGCCAGCTGTAGACACACTGGTGGCTGTGGAGTAAAATTTGAGTGTTTTATTAGTTTGTTATTTAGCACCAATTAACAGATATCTGTGTCTAATGTTAGCAGATAATTCGAGCCTCTCGTTTAAATGGTCACATCTGACAATCATGATGCTGAGAACTCAAAATGTGGAGTCCAAAACCAATGCATGATGCCATGGTGTCCATTTAGTGCTCTATAAACCAGCAGCAGCATCATGACGGGCATTTGTTGCATAGCAGGCGTTCACTATTGTCGATTTGATTAAATCATTTTTTCTTCTGTTTTCTTTTTTAAAATCAAATTTTTATACCATCCATATGATTGTTGGGTTTCTCTCTGTATCTATGAAGCGCCTTGAGACGACTTTTGTTGTGATTTGGCGCTATATAAATAAAATTGAATTGAATTGAATTGAATTGAATCCATCAATCCACCTTCATCCGCTTTATCCGAGGCCGGGTCGCGGGGGCAGCAGCCTAAGCAGAGAGGCCCAGACCTCCCTCTCCCCAGCCACCTCCTCCAGCTTATCCGGGGGAACACCAAGGCGTTCCCAGGCCAGCCGAGAGATATAATCTCTCCAGCGTGTCCTGGGTCTGCCCCGGGGCCTCCTCCCGGTGGGACATGCCCGGAACACCTCACCCAGGAGGCGCCCAGGAGGCATCCTTGTCAGATGCCCGAACCACCTCAGCTGGCTCCTTTCGATGTGGAGCAGCAGCGGCTCTACTCTGAGCCCCTCCCGGATGGCCGAACTTCTCACCCTATCTCTAAGGGAGAGGCCAGCCACCCTTCGGAGGAAGCTCATTTCCGCCGCTTGTATCCGCGATCTTGTTCTTTCGGTCACTACCCACAGCTCGTGGCCATAGCTGAGGGTAGGGACGTAGATCGAAAAGCTTCGCTTTTACACTCAGCTCCCTCTTCACCACGACGGACCGGTGCAGCGTCTGCAGCCCCAATCCGTCTGTCGATCTCCGGCTCCCTTCTCCCATCACTCGTGAACAAGACCCCGAGATACTTGAACTCCTCCACTTGGGGCAGGAACTCATCCCCGACCCGGAGTGGGCACTCCACCCTTTTCCTGCTGAGAAAATTTTTATACCAAATAGATTAAAGTTCTATAATTACCAAGTAAATAAATTAAAGCAAAATAAAGCTATAATAACTATTAACATGTGAACATGTAACATTTTCTAGGCTAAATAATTACTTTGCCCCGATGCCCTGGACCCAGATCAGCTCTAAAAAGTGGATAGATGGATGGATCGGGGAAGTAGGGCACTAAAGTGTAAAACTACTTTAATATCCTCCCGATGTTGTGCCTCAGCTATTTCAACAGCATCTTTCACCTCACATATCACATAGCTGACATGGAGGGACGCTGTTGTGCTGTACTCTGCTCTGTATATTTTGCTATGATGTCAGATTTTCTTTAGCTTCTTAAAACAGGATATCTTTGCAGCTGTTAAAAAAAATGGCTAATTTGTCCTCCGAACTCGATGACACAGCAAACGAAGCTCCAAAAGGGCACCGCTCCAGAGGTTTGCAGAAGGCAGAAGGCTCTGAGCTGATTTTAGACCTGTGCTCTCCTTTGGCAGAACGCCCCGCTGCCCCATGATTGAATGCCATTTGACATGTTTTCAATAGGTTTGTCACCCTTTTCCTGTTCTCCTGAATATACATCAGAGCAGCTGGCGTCTCAAGAGAGGCGTTGATCCTTCCTCTTCCTTTTTCTCTCACTTACTGTTTTTAAGCTGTAGGCTTCCTCCTCTTCCTTGACAGATAGAAAAGTGCAACGAGAGCTGATCTATAAAGCCTCCAGTTATGACTGAAGTAACTTTGTCTTAAAACACTTAAAGGAAAAAATATATACATACAATCTGGAAACCTTCAAGCAAAAGACTCTTTAAAGCTTGGTGATCAGAGTTGCAGGATTTTGTCATTTTAATTTTACTGAAATGGAGGCAAAACAGGCCGAAAGGGAGAATTTGAAAGTTTCTAACTGGGCCATTTTCTTGGCGTCTGTCTCTCCCTTGTTGGATCCTCTCTGCTACACACTGAAATAGTTTTTTCTAAGAGTAAGAGCGAGGACAAGACGGATGCAATTCTTCTGCAAATACAGGATGAGTGTAAAAGCTTGTACAAGTCTGGCGAGGTGTAAGATATTAGAAGAAGCTGACTGTGGTGATCAGCGAGCCAATGGCCTTTGACACGTTCAGGAAGGATAGATCTGGCTAATGAGCGCTTGCGAAGGAAATTAGTCACTTTAAAGGCATCAACACACTGCACGCGCGCTGCAGGCAGCTGATACATCAAAAAATAAAATCTGTCTTTAATATAAGCGTAAATTAACGAATTGCCTTCCAAAGTACAAATTAAACATACTAAAACTGATATATCACTTATTACATGTATTAAAGGCCTTTCATTGGCAATGCTTGAGCTGATTGTAAAGAATCTAAAAAATTCGACCTTTCCTGACAACAGCCTGTGGAGTGATTTGGATATGAAGGACTAAAGGATGTGATGCTTGCACCCGTGTGTCATGCTACAATCAAACCCCTCAACAGAGGCAACGTTAGCTCAGAAATGGAGTCCACTAATGACTTCAATTCAATTCAATTCAATTTTATTTTATTTATATAGCGCCAAATCACAACAAAAGTCGCCTCAAGGCGCTTCATAGATATAGAGAAAAACCCAACAATCATATGACCCCCTATGAGCAGCACTTTGGCGACAGTGGGAAGGAAAAACTCCCTTTTAACAGGAAGAAACCTCCAGCAGAACCAGGCTCAGGGAGGGGCGGGGCCATCTGCTGCGACCGGTTGGGGTGAGAGAAGGAAGACAGGATAAAGACATGCTGTGGAAGAGAGACAGAGGTTAATAACAGATATGATTCAATGCAGAGAGGTCTGTTAATACATAGTGAGTGAGAAAGGTGACTGGAAAGGAAAAACTCAATGCATCATGGGAATCCCCCGGCAGCCTACGTCTATTGCAGCATAACTAAGGGAGGATTCAGGGTCACCTGGTCCAGCCCTAACTATATGCTTTAGCAAAAAGGAAAGTTTTAAGCCTAATCTTAAAAGTAGAGATAGTGTCTGTCTCCTGAATCCAAACTGGAAGCTGGTTCCACAGAAGAGGGGCCTGAAAACTGAAGGCTCTGCCTCCCATTCTACTTTTAAATACTCTAGGAACAACAAGTAGGCCTGCAGAGCGGGAGCGAAGTGCTCTAATAGGGTGATATGGTACTACAAGGTCATTAAGATAAGATGGGGCCTGATTATTTAAGACCTTGTATGTGAGGAGCAGGATTTTGAATTCAATTCTGGATTTAACAGGAAGCCAATGAAGGGAAGCCAAAACAGGAGAAATATGCTCTCTCTTTCTAGTCCCTGTCAGTACTCTTGCTGCAGCATTTTGGATTAACTGAAGGCTTTTCAGTGAGTTTTTTGGACATCCTGATAATAATGAATTGCAGTAGTCCAGCCTGGAAGTAATAAATGCATGAACTAGTTTTTCAGCGTCACTCTGAGACAGGATATTTCTAATTTTAGAGATGTTGCGCAAATGGAAGAACGCAGTCTTACATATTTGTTTAATATGTGCGTTGAAGGACATGTCCTGGTCAAAAATGACTCCAAGGTTCCTCACAGTGTTACTGGAGGCCAAGGTAATGCCATCCAGAGTAAGAATCTGCTTAGATACCATATTTCTAAGCTTTTCAGCGCCGAGTACAATGACCTCAGTTTTATCTGAGTTAAGAAGCAGAAAGTTAGTGGCCATCCAAGTCTTTATGTCTTTAAGACATTCCTGCAGTTTAACTAATTGGTGTGTGTTATCTGGCTTCATGGACAGATAGAGCTGGGTGTCATCTGCATAGCAGTGAAAATGTATGCTATGTCTTCTAATGATGCTGCCTAGGGGAAGCATGTATAATGTAAACAGAATTGGTCCTAGCACTGAACCCTGTGGAACTCCATAATTAACCTCAGTGTGTGAAGAGGACTCTCCATTGACTTACGTCAATGGAGAGTCCTGACTTACGTCAGCAAACGACCAGCTCCCAGCACACCAAACAAACGGTGATGTGGGTTGCAGTGTTGCCAACTTAGCGACTTTGTCGCTATATTTAGCGAGTTTTCAGACCCCCTAGCGACTTTTTTTCTAAAAAAAAGACGTGAAAGCGCATATCGCTTTTACTCTCAACAAGCAGCGGGTGCTGTAACGCAGTCAGTTCTTCTTTTACTCTTTTACTATTAAGCTGTTTTGTGGATCACAAGGTTTAAAACTACTTATAAACACACACACACACACACACAAAGTAACTCCACCAGAGTGCCTATTTCGGGTCACTTTTGCCGGTCCAAGCCCGGGTAAAGGAGCAGGGTTGGAATTGTGACATAAAAAAAAAACAATAATTGCTAAAAGAAATTTAATTTGTAGTTCTAAATAAACTCTAAATGCATTTAGGACGTTTTTTACTCACTTTATGTCTCGTCCACGATGTTATTTCTCCCTCCAGCAACGTAGGTTACAATTATATTAGCATGACCAATTATGCAAATTAGGTGATGACATCATTTAGCGACTTCTAGGACAGCCAATAGCAATTTTCCTTACTGAGGAGTTGGCAACACTGGTGGGTTGGTTAGTGATGCTATTAGCAACAGGCAAGCTAAGATTAGCCAGCTGGTTGCTGCAAATAAAACGAGTGGTTTGCATTAGCACTCAATCTAATGTTGGCTAAAATTAGCAAGAAAGTGCGGAAACACAGAAATTGAGAATTCATGAGAATCTAGATTCCTTATCGTCATTGTAAAAAAAAAAAAAAAAGGGATAAATGTGCTAAGTGGTACTTTTTTTTTTTTACTAATGTTCCCATTTACACACACATTCATATAGTGCTTTATTCTAGTCGTCTTCTTCTTCTTCTTCTTTTTTTTAACAAATCTCATGTTTACTCACACTTCATGTGACCTTATGACTTCCTGTGTCTGCTACAGCATTAGACCTGGGTGTTATCTTAAATCTTAAATCTTGGTCAGGTTAATTGGCAGTTCTAAGCTGGCCATAGATGTAAACGTGTCCCTGTCTGTCTCCCTGTGATAGGCTGGCAACCCATGCAGGTTGCACTCTGTGTTTTGCACTATACCAGCTGGGAGCTGCACCATCCCCACAACACTGAACAGGATAAGTGGAAAAGATAGTTGGATGGAGAATAGTTTTTCTTTAACCAAATCATGGTGCTGAAAGCGTGATTTAAAACTTCTGTGAACTAGTCCCACTCATGCCAGCATCTTATGGATCCAAGTTGCCATAGAGTTTCCAAAGAGAAACACGTGTGAATCCTGCTCTTACACGTTCATACACCTCTCTATATTTAATCATTTGGTATTGCTAAGCTCTGGCTCTTTGGATGGCTGGCTCTGGTAGATGGCTGAGCTTCCCTGAGAATATCTGGGTTAATACTGAAAATGCCAAGTTTCCACCATCTTAAAGGCTCTGAAGGATATGAGTGAAAACAGTGTCCACAGAGATATATATTCCCAATCTAACTGTCAACATTTCACTAAGCTGAATTCATTTAAAAAATGAAGTATATGAGCATGGGGAGAGGAACAGCAAACCCTTTGTAAAAAACTGAGCCACTTTCCCACAGTCCTCCAGGAGCACCACAGGGACTGCAGCTAGCAAAACTCAGTGCTTCTTGAAACTGCAAGGTGCCACTTCAGCTAACAATATGATGCATGCTCTTCATCCAGCTGTCAGTGTGTTGGTAAGTGTGTGCAAGCTGAAAGCAGCACAAAAATAAAACCCTTACAGGATAAGGGTTCATTACTCCTTCTGCAACAAACTCATACGTGGGACTTTTGGAGGACCTGCTGTGTAGGCGGCACCATAACCCGCTCTTACCCCAGAGTGGCCCGAGCAGCTGCGTTTGAAGTCTCAATTGAGTGGGGAGAAGAGGATTCCCATGCTGACACGGCACAAGCACTGCAGTATGGTGGTCGTTCAGTTAATAAGGTATCTTCAGAGGATCGGCGGGACCTACAGCCTCAGACAGAGTTATTTCTAACGGTGTCAGCTGCATCAACTGAACACTATAATGTGTGAATAAAACACCCACATGTCTCCAGTCACTTTTCATTTAATACAGAAGGGGCAGGAATTATGAATTTATGACCTTAATGTCAGAAGTATAATAAAAGACGGAAAGGGCAACCACGCGAACAGAACTTTGACACTTAAAAATGAAGGTAAGTTCCTTCCTGTTCAAAGAAGCCCTTTGTTTGCTGCTCTTGGTATTTTGTATAGTTCTGCAATCAAATGCAGCAGAATCAGAATGAACTTTCTTTCCAGTTCTTTTTTGTCAAAACTTAATTTTTTTATGCTGATCCATAAAACCGTAGAATCCAAAAAGGATGTACTTTTTATTTCACATGATTGCATCACTCAGAAGTTCAAAAGAAGTAAACACCGTACCTACCCGACCACAGCTTGGGATGTCCACCAGCAGCAAACCGTTAGCCACAAAAAGATGCAAAACAAACAAATCTCTCTGCGTGAGAGTCGTTCTCGCTCCAGAACGAAGCTCCGCCTCTTGCAGTTAACTATTAGTAACTCTTGTTGACTTTATGTGCAGGTGACTGCACAAAGGTGCATTCATGATGGTCAGGACAGCAACCTCCTTGCAACTAATAAACATTGGCAATTGCATTGAGTTGACCGCTTTCAGCAACTGACTGCAAATAGTTGCGGCAACTGATTGATTGCACAGAGGTTGAGCAGGCAACACCTTCAACCTGTGGGTGACCACTTTGACTGACTCCATCTCAAACTTAAGATCACCAAAAAGTTCTCTCCTACCACCGTGTTCCTGAGTGTGACTGAAGAGAAATGAATACTGGAATAATACCAACGCTAACAAAGAAGCTGATGGAAAACCTGGTCGGGTATAACTTTTAACTCTTTGTTTGTATTTATTTTTGTTTATGCATTTTTTGTTTACAGCTTTTATGTCAGGCACTATGGATGCAAAAATGTGGCATATTTACAAGGGGTGCAACGATACACAAAATTCACGGTTCGGTTCGATACTTTGGTGTCACGGTTCGATATTTTTTCGATACAAAAAAAATGTTCATGCCTTTTTAATTTGTCATTTATTAAAATTATAAATATATATTTTAACTCAAAAGTACAGTTTTTAAATTTAATGTTGCTGAAAAAACAAAGTAATAAAAAAATCTGTCTGATTAAGAAATCACTCATCTTTGGAAAAGAGAGTTTATTACAGAGAAATGTCTCTTTCCAAAATAAAAGCTATACTATACGCTTCTTCTGGGCTATATTCTCAGCAGCATATTAAACATATCAGGTCCCCATAAGGAGAATCATGTGCTAACGGCTGTCTAAATGACTCGGCTAAAGTTTGTAGCATGCGTGCTTGTTGTTTTTCTCTGCTTCCACTTGTCTTTGCACGAGGATGATGTCGGAGTAAATGTGCAGCCATATTCCACTAGTGCTGTCAGCGTTAATCTGAAATGACGTTAACGCCACAACACGGCAAATCTCCGTTAACGACCTACCGCGGATCGCCCCGTGCGTGGGGCTGGACTGCCAACACGTTAACGAGCTAACTGCGCTAACACACTAGTTCCCACCCATGTAATTGAGCATTGCTTGGCACATCCAACATACTGTTTTACTTTAGTCCATGATGAGCTTACCTTCAGGGTCATACTTCACATGAAAACCAAAATAGTTCCAAACGTCAGATCTGAATGAGGGTGGGGGAGGTTCAATTTGCCATGTTGCAAGGAGAGCTTAGCTTCTGTGTCGCTAGCTTGCTCTGCGCTCAGTGAATCTGCGTTCGACTACTCCGCCTAGGCTGCACTGTCGAGCGCAGATCCACTGAGCGCTCAACACAGACAGCACTGTCAGAAGGAAAGTTGATAAAATAAATTAAAAATTTGTATTGTTCGATACATATGCGTACTGAACCGAAAGCACTGTATCGAACGGTTCAATATCGATACGAGTATTGTTGCACCCCTAATATTTACATCTGATGTATTCTGATATTTAGATCCATTAAAAATGCACTTTCCACGTTAAATAAAAAAACCCTACATCAAATATTAAACCAAACAAAAGTCACATTTTTAGTCCTCAAAATTTTGAGAATTAAAAATATTCCATGTGTTTTAACTGTGTTCTTTGTTAAGATTTGGAATTTCTGGCATATTCATCGTAGCGAGTTGAACTTTGTAACTTGTGTTTCTCTTTGTGAATAGACCTTCTGGACCTGTCTCTGTTCTTGTGCGCGAGTGAGTTTGTGAGTAGTGATGTTCAATTCGTGAACGAATCGTTCAATACTCGAGAATCACTTTACTGACTCGTGAATCATGATTCACAAGCCCAACTGACTCACTGACTCATCCCTGTTGCTGTTAGCAAACTAATTCGCTTAGTAGAAATATATCTAGCTTATAATTAAAATTGTGTGTGTGTGTGTGTGTGGGGGGGGGGGGGGGGGGACAACAGCCAGTTTCTTAACAAAAGCATTTCTTCTCTGAACTGGAAGAAAAAACCCTGAGTAGAAGCTCACATCAAGAAAATAGCTCCTCTGTTCACAGTAGCATCGCTCTGCTAACATGCTAACAGCACATTTGAGCTACTCACCCCCTCCCTCCTGTGCTGAATCATAGAGCAAACGAATCACTCACTCCCTCACCCCCTCCCTCCTGGCTCACAGCTTCTTCTTCTTCTTGGTTGGCAACCAATGTTAAGGTGCATTACCGCCCCCTGGCTCACAGCTCAGTGGACATTTAGATGAGAAAATATATATTTAACACATTTAAGGAAAATACTAATAAAATACAAATAAACAAAATAAATGTTTATTAAGCAATTTTGATAGGAAATTGCTTAATTTTAGAAATGTTTTTGCTCTTTTTTGCTCTATAAAATAGTTTTTTTTTTTTTAGCATCATTCACCTTAGCAGTAGGATTTACATGAAAAGAGAAACAATTAAGTTTGAGTGAAAATGTAAATTTTTTGCACTCTCTGGTCGACTGACTCAGTGAATCAAATGACTCAAAAAACCGATTCACTTTGGTGAGTGACTCATTAAAACTTGATTCAGTAAAAAGAATCAAATTCACCATCACTATTTGTGAGTGATCGGCAGATCGGAGTGTATGGCTGAAGACGAGTGTTTGAGACCAACCCTTCTTCCCTGGAACCCCCCCCCCCCCCCGACACTATGCATATATGTCACCTGCTGTTGAAAACAAACCCTCTTGTTTTTCTAAAATCTCTGCACTTGAGTCCATCTACTTGTTGTTTCTTTCCTTTTAAGAAAAAGTTATTTATTTACACATCCTTTCAAAGGATTTATTATGTTTATTACGTAGCTGCTAAGTCTTCCAGTTTTGTTGTCGGTGTTTTAGCGCTGCCTATAAAAAGCTGATAAGCGCCACAAAATGAATACACTGAGCTGAAGGTCACTTTGAAATGCTGAAGATTTGTGTAGCCGCAGCTGTTTCATCCTGTTTCACCTTAAAATACTGTGAAACTGCTTCAGATAAAGATTTAAGGAAAGATGTCATGATTTAAAGTTAGACATGAACAATCATCAACCCTGACATCCTCCCTACGAGGGCGAGTATAATCACGGGTAAAAAAACGAGCCATCAGGTCACGAAGCCCTTTTCTTGCTCTTGTGTAGTTTTTGCTATGAGAGCTGTGGTTTGTCCTTTGCAATTGTAGCTTGATTTATTAGCCTTCATAGCCAAAATGTCCATTAACGTCATTCACAGAGCCATCTTCTCTCTTTGAGTAGGATAAAACGAAAGAGGTGAACAGAATCGGTGTCCTGAATATGCAGCGGGTAGTTTTTGCTCGAAAGCAGCACATCAGCCAGAAGATAAAAGCTTTTAAAAATCTGTAAATGTCAGCACCTGGAGAAGAAATCGCCGAGTCACGGTATTGATCAACAGTTCTGTCAAACCCCTGCAGAGATATTTGCAGTCATTTTGCAATATGGGACAGCACAAATCATTTTAATTGGCCCCTTAACGGCTGAGGTTTAATTTTACCAAAGTGATGAGAATCATTATGGGTATTTGAAAGAAAATGACAGCATGATGCGTCCTTTTTCACTGACTTCTCTTTGTTTAATGGAGAAATTTCAGACACCAAAGACACCCTGACATGAGGAGCCCTGTTAACACTCTGGGTCCAGCAAAGCAGCCTAGAAAGAGCTTTTTTGCAGCAGGTGGCAAATCATACCTCACTCACAAACGCTGATACACAAAGGTTGGCCACTTTGGGATCGTCAACAAATCGCAACATTTTTAACTAAAAAAAAAAAAAGAGGTCAGGAAATCAATATTTGATTGAATTTGACACATTTTTTCTCAAATAAATCATATGTAGTCATTTCCAGGGGAAATCACAGATCTTTTAGAGATTTTATGGTTCTAGGCTGCTGTTATTTGTTCCCAGGATTTAAATGACCGCTCGGTGCTGAAAGACAACGCTGGATTATCACGTGGAAAAGGTTTTGGGTCGACATGATTATCAGCACATGTATTGTATAGGACCAGGAGGTTTTCCAGTATAAGAGCAGGTATTTGTATACAACGATGTGTGTAATAAACTCATTCATATAACAGGCTGAATACAAATAAAAACATTATTAGTTTTGGTGTAGCCCGTGCCCCTTGGGAGGAGCTGCGCTCCCTGTGAGCTCATTTTACTTTTTTATTTTATGTCTGTTACTTGTTACTTCTAATAAAAGTGATGCAATATGTTACTTAAATAGTGTAGTTCTCCATCAAGTAGCTGTTACATAACTTTAATGACCAATTTATATAAAGCTGAGTCATAGTCCCACACACTAATACAAATCCTATACAAAGCTGAATGAGGACACATGCAATTACTCTTTTAGGTTTTATGTTTGAACAAATGAAAATCAGCTCAAAGAGACTTCAAGAATCTTTATAACACAAGTAAAGATGTAACTGTAATCTAATTACTGAATGCAGTACAGTAACACAGTGCATAACTGTGCTACTGAAATATGTAATGTGTTATTTTGTTGCACTTTTCTTTGTAGTGCGTTAATTTGTGAGGTGTTACAGCCAACACTGGAAATAATCCATCATTTGTTACATTACTTACTCTCATTCTGACGTTTTTTCGCCTTTCATTATTTGCACCAGTTTGAGTGTTACAGTATCTCTGTGCAATCTAGCTTTATTCACTCCAGCCACCAATTAACCCTTTAAGACCTACCATAGAACCAAGTCCGCCAGAGCTTATATTATATTTTTACATGCTGTGGAGCCATTTTTGGGAGCATTTCAAGTTGCTATACATCAATACAACCATTACAGCCTAAATTCTAATAATATGTCTGCATTAAGTGCATAGTAATTACATAAATTGCAAAAAAATGCAATAAACTACAAAAAAATGGAAAATTGTTTTTGTTTTTTTTAACATATATTTCTAGTTAGAGAAATTTAAGAGGCTTATCCCTCAAAACTGTAAATACAAAAAAGTTGCACAAAATAGTTTCCCACCACAGGAATTTTATTTTGAGTGTCTTCATAGTTTTATTTTTGAAATACACCAATTTTTATACACTGCAGGAAAAACGAAAATAAATATTATAGTGCAAATTTGCAAAAAAGCAGCATGTGCATCAAAATAAACTATTTTCAGCAGTGCAATATGAGTCCTAAGCATCCCAGAAACGACACAGAAAGTCATAAAGTCAAACATAACTTTTAAAAACACCAGTATAGGCTCATGAGGCCCTGATGGTAAAAAACTACATTTCGTAGACGTCACTTCCGGCTGATGGATGTAGGAAGTGTTACAAACAGCTGATCGGATCTGCAAAGCGTGTTTCTGGAATATTATGTTTTTGTTGCTGCAAGTGCTTTTTATGCAGTTTTTGCAAAGCTATATGTGGAAGGAAACTGTGACCGAGGACAAGCTGATGGTATAAGATGTAAGTACAACTCCTCCGGTTTCATATGCAAAAAAAAATTATTGCGCTAGCTCACGTGGTTGCAGAGCTACCGGGATTTAAAAATAGTTACGCAAAACGGAGCGTGCCCGCTCCGACCGGCTTTAAAGGGTTAAACATGCATTAGCCACTTTTAGACATCGTAGTTCTTGAGACTTCCTGAAGGAAAGCTGCCACCAACTGAAGAGGTCCTCAGGAAACGCACAGCCTCAGTGCCTTTTTCTATTTATATTGCACCACTAATAAGAACTCTGAAGTGATAAAGTGTCACTTGTTTTGGTCTTTTATTTTCTCGGTACACTGTTTCATTTCTTGTCTACACTATTTTCCTAAATGGTGGATTCTTTGTAAAATAGGGTGGAGGTAAGTTTCTACATGTCATTTTTTGTGTCCTTTGTTCGTGCAGCTAAACTCACTTAACAAGGTGCCCTGGTGACCTAACCATTCATCTTCATGTCCAAATTCACGGTTATCTTTAGTTAATATATATTCCCATTAATATTCCAGTAGGCCTGAGACATAAGTCAACCTTCAGCCAGAAAAAGACCAACTGCTGCTTCACAGCAAAGATTAAAATACGTGGCCTCTGTCTATATTACACCCTCAGGAATAAAACAATTTCCCAACAAATGACTTTTCAGCACTTACTGAAACACCAACAGAGCTGCTTTCCCTCACAAAGTCAAAGGTGCACGTTAAACCCCGCCTTCAAAAAAGAATCAGGGTTATTCTCAGCCATCCATCTCCTCGGCCTTAATGTGCAACAAACAGGAAGTGACATTCTTTATTCCAGGAGTTGTTGATGAAGTCGACCGCTAACTTTCATGTTCGCAACTCCTCTCTCCTTCCCCCCTGCTCCCCTCCACTCCCCTCCCATCCAATTCGCACAGAGGATCTTATGCCCTTTTTGTCCCCTGCGGCCTTCTGTGTAGCTCATTTATGAAGTCTTGAAGTCGGCTTTCCCACCATCCTCCCCCTAAAATAGCCACGGAGGAAAGCGAAAGGGCCCTCGCTTCTCTGTGCAGCAACATAACCAGGTCATGTCTGTCCTCTTTAAGAGACCAGCAGGCAATTTGGAATCCAGGCGTGGTTGTGAACAACAAGCCGGTCAAGTACACAGAAAATGTTTGTCGATTGAAAGGTGCCCTTTAAATGTGTTTCTGACATTCAAATGAAGAAAATGGAAATGCTGAGATGGAGGGAATATGTCCAGGAAGACAAATTGGCACTTAAATAAATAAATACAATGAAAAGTTCTTGGATGTAGAGAAATAAAAAAGAGGCAAACAGAACCAAGTGAAGGAAAACATATTTCCTTCCTACAGGCTGCAGATACCATGAACATGCTGATATATCCGACTGTTTTTGATTTATTGTGGATTATTATCTGGAAAGTCACATGGACTTTACATCCATCCTGCTAATAATTGTCTCCTTGCATTCGCAGCTCATCCATGGAATTCATAAACTGCTCAATATCCCAGTGCATAATTCAAATTTGCTGCATAGTAATCTGCCTCTAGAGGAAAAATAAATCACACTCGGGCCTTTATTCACGCCAGTCTGTCACTACACATGAGGAGGGCTACAAAGCATGAAACTACAACTCTGGCGCCTGGAGGTATGTTGTATTCCAGATCAGAAAGTGCCATCTCCAGCCGTTATCACCTAGATGTCTTCACTGGATGCCTAGAGTCACCCACCAGGATGATCACAGTCTAGTTGATGTTCTTTTATAGGTTTTAGTTTCAGCTACTAAATCTAATCCTGTTTGATAAAAACCCAAAGTGAACGCTTCTGCAGAGCAATGTGGAAAATCAAAATACACAAAGCTGTTTAGCAATGACTGGGTGGCAGTGGCCATTGTCAGATGGTCTCTGCTAAACCCTGTGATCATTCAGCTCATCAGTTTTCTCCTTTTTTCAGCCATCTAATGCATTTGAGCAGGAGGTGTAAACACGCAGATGAATGCTGCACATCATACTGTTTCAATGCTTTGCAGACTTTTGTCTATTATCTAGTCATGAAGCCAGATGACTCACCAATTAGTTAAACTGCAGGAATGTGTGAACGACAAAGGTCTGGGTGATCTCTAATTTCCATCCATTTTCCTCCTGCTTATCCATGATGGAGCAAAATGAGATAAAATTGAGGTTATTGCACTAAAAATCGTAGAAACATAGCGTCTAAACAGAAACTTACTCTACATGGCATTGCCTTGGCCTCAGTTAACAGTGTCAGGGATCTTGGAGTTATATCTTTCCAGCATATATCGTTCAGTACGCATATTAAACTAAAAAGGTAGAACTTGCATTTGTGCAATATCCCTAAAATTAGAAACATCCTGTCTCAGAGTGATGCTTAGGCTTCTAGCTCTCACTTGATCTTCAGTAATCAAAAAAGCACTTTGCTCTCAGACTGTTGGTTTATTTGTGGTTCCCACGGTATTTAAAAGTAGAATGGGAGCTCCCAGTTTGGGTTCGGGAAACAGACGCCCTCTTTTCTCCCGGTTCTGGCACATGGCCCCGCCCCTCCCTGAACCTGGTTCTGCCAGAGGTTTCTCCCTGTTAAAAGGTAGTTTTTCCTTCCTGTTGTCGCCAAGTGTTTGTTCACAGAGGGTTGTTTCATTGTTAAGCTTTCCTTTTTATTCTTGTTGGGTCTTTACCTCATAAAGAATACAACACAACTTTATTTGTATAGCACATTTAAAAGAGCAGCGGTACACCAAAGTGCTTTACAATAAAAACAGGAAAATTAAGACAATAAATAAAAGACTATTAACAAAGTACCACATATGTCATCAGGTTAAGGGCACTAATTATACAGCAATAAAAGGGAATATAAGAACAAAGCTACTAAGAACAGATATAGCTAAAAGATAAACTAGATAAACTAAAGCTAACTAGATGGAAAAGCTATGTTGAATAAATGAGTTTTTAAACGGGATTTAAAAGATAAAACGGAGTCTGACGCATGGATAGCGATAGGAAGGTTGGGCAAAAGCACGGTCACCCCTAGATTTAAGTCTAGATCCAGGCTGAGCCAGGAGTAATTGGGCTGAAGACCTGAGGGCTCGCCCAGGGACATATAGACTAAGATCGACAAGATAACGAGGGGCTAAATTATTTATCATTTTAAAGGTGAGCAACAATATTTTAAATTCAATGCGATACTTTATGGGTAACCAATGCAAATCAATAAGAACTGGGGTGATAGAGGCTTTCTAGTGCCAGTCAGAAGGCGAAAAACAATTCAACTGTCTGAATATCTTTAAGTTATTTTAGGTTTTGCTCTGTGTTTGCCACACCATGTGTCAACAGCGCTTCAATTGCTACTCAAAGAGCTAATCCCGCTTGGATGAAGCTAACAGCAAAGCAGAAGTTTGGAGGTATTTCACACTTGGTGCATCAACAGCTGTTCTTTGTATATTTGCACAAGTCTTTTTTTATTAATTGCAAGTTGGTCAAGTGAATTGACATGACTGAAATGCTCTGAGAAGCTTCTCTCCCTTATTCTGAATATCTCGTGAAGCTTTTATTCCACTTTCACACTCACTGATCTCTATAATATCTCTGTTGCCATTAAAACGTCTCGTCCAAGTAAGTAAAGATTGAAATCCCTCTGCTGTTTGTTGCGCAAAGCCTTGTAAGCCGTTTTATATAACAGAAAATCATTTAGTGGATATTTGTGGCTTATTATATTCTGCGGTTTAAATGCTGCGTGCTCTAACATATGACACGCCCACGTCAGGTTGCTGCAGTAACTAAATTAAAGGCATTTCTCTTAATGAGGTCTATAAATCCATCATGAATCCCGGAGCTCAGCATCTTAGACCTCACACACATCCTCTGCTCCACTGCTCATCTAAAGCGAGCCTCTCGCAATGGATCTTCCCTTTGTCAATAAAGATGAGAAGAAATTAGAAACATTTATTCAACCAAGTGTTGACACAAGTACTTAATTATGAACTCTGCTCACCAAAACAAATGGCAGGATTTGAGAGTCTTCTCGCACTGCAATCAGAGCTCTCCAAATATTTGTCTACATAAACAAAAAAGAGTAAGGCCTGAACGCCGCTCAGAGGCTGCGATATTAAATTAAATGTATTTGTAGAACTGAAAATCCAACCCTGAAGTTATCTGTCTCCATTACGCTGTCTAATGCTGTGTAAAGCTGTACACACACAGCAAGTGAAGTGACTCAAATCAGATTTTTTCCCCACCTCCTGCATGCAAAACAGATCTGAGAGTGCCTAAGGAAGGACAGCTCTGTTCTGTCTGCACTAACATCTGGGAAAACAACTGGTTTGTAGACAACGGCTGTATCCCAATTCAGGGTCTGCAGCCTTAAAGGCCGCATTTTAAGGCCGATTACGTCACATCGACGCGACGAAGGCTGTCCCAATTCGAAGGCTGCTCGAAATGCGGCCCTCAAATGCGTCCTTCATTTCCCTGAATTTTAAGGACGTGGCGGTGTAGACTTCGTGGCCCAACATATCCCAGAATGCATAGCGCGGCGGTGGGTGTGGATAATTTTGCCGAAAAAAAAAAAAAAAAAAACGGCACTTTTTTTCAGTACTTTAAGTACCGAATATTATGTCACTTATTTATGTGCAAATGTTTAATAACGAAGAACATTAAAACATTACTGTTGGCCACATGTCGGCAAAGTTATGTGACATTAGTGACGTTTGTACTAACTTGGTTTTACAGCCTTTACTTTAAAATATACGCCGTTCAATAGCTGAGCTTAATCAGAGAATGATCAAAGCTCATGTAGAAACAAACAAACAAATGAACAAAAGATTTTCTCCTTAATTTCTGTCAAACAAAGCTGTATGAAACGTTTCCAGCGGTTAGTATCATGGTTGCTAGGCAACCTGGGCAGCGCAACAGAGGCTAGACCGTCCCATTTCACAAGCCTCGCACTTCCGGCCTTAGCGGTCTTTGAGTACGCGGCCCTTGAGGATCGTTGAGGCTGCGTACTTTAAGGCTGCAGACCCTGAATTGGGATACAGCCCATGTGACAAACTGTAGGTTTGTTAAACACCTGATATTTACCTCCAGTCATATGTGTGGGTTCTTTATCATCTTGCTACTCTAAAAAGTAACTTAACTTAAACTTGTTATTTTGTTAAAAGTAATGGAGGATGTTACTTACTCTCACCTTGTTGGTTTTTGGAGCCTAAAGTGACCATATTCAGGTTTGAGTACCAGTTATCAGATGTCTATTTAACGAAGCCGGTGAGTGACTCCCCATAATTAAAACCATTAAAATAAATGTTTGCTGACTCTTGTAGGCTCTGCCATTTAAGTGATGTAAATGATGCTCAGCTGGTTCTGAGTGGCCCAAAGTATGCAAAGAAAATATCTCACATACCGACAGGATGGGGGATATTTGGACAGGTATACCAATAATGGCTGGTGTCTATTTGTCACGGCCAAAATGGCCAATGCGTTTGAGGTGCGTGGTCCCAAATGCAGACACACAAGAGGTGGGACTAAAGTTTAACAAAAAGCGAGCCTTTATTATGGCTGATTGTTTTTTGTTACTTCATTTTTCAAAGGCAAAAACTAAACTAAGACCTAAACCGGGAAGTAACAATACTAAGTATGAAAGCTGTGATGAGAGACATGAACGTGAAGAACGGGAGGAACTCAAAACCTGAGCATGAACCTGAACAGTTGCATGAAAAACTCTGAGACATGCCATGGTTTGACACAAGGTAAACAGACAACCCAACAAAGAGCAGAAGGAGACAGAAGAGGCTTAAATACACAGATGGGTAATGAGGGAAGTGGAAGCACCTGGGGAGACACAGCTGGGGCTAATCCGACATAACGAGACAAAAGTTGAAGTTGGAAGAAAAGACTGAAGTTGGGCTAGCTGGTATATAATGCAGTGCTACGTGATCGCTAGCTATACAGCTATGTTAGCATAATATTAACAGTGAAGCTGCAGGATAAACGCTAACTTTTTTTCACTTGATAAAAGCTAACGTTAGGGTTCCCGATGGTTAGCGACAAATGCAATCGCATCGCAGGATGCTGTGAAAGGGACCAAACTTCAGTCAGGAGATAATCCATCCACAATACGAGGTGCGGGGCTGTAGTTACATCGTAAGGGTTTAAAAACCTTTAGAGCTTTAAAATGATTAGCAGTAATAAAAACCGAGAGAGGCCGACAGTGATCACTGACTGTTTTAGGAGCTTGTTCAGATTAAATAGAACAAGATACAAAGCGTTCCAACATGTTAAATACGCAACAGCCTTATTAAATGCAGAGTACTTTGGACCCGGAAGCAGCCTATAGCAAGACTGGCAAACACACAACTCAGGACTGGTCTGACCAGCCCGTTCTCACTCCCGAGGTGTAACATGCCGACGTTTTGTCACGTCCCGCTGCGTTCCTGTGGAACGCAAAAGGAGACCTTCGGCGTTCTTATGGTACGCAGTGGGTTATGGCTGAAATCCAGTGCAATGACGCTCCCGCGGTAATAGACGTTCCAGCCCTAAACCTAACCTTATCCCTAGCCCTAACCATAACCTTATTCGTGACCTTAACCAGGACTTTAATTACGTTAAATAGCGTGTTTCTACGCGATTTGAAGAAAAAGAGCGCACATGTGTAGATTGAGTCCAGACGGTTCTCATATTTCCTCATTTTTCCGAGGTCGTCATTTAGGAATGTGGTGGGTAGCCGAAAACGTAATATGTTGACGATTTGTCACCTAGCATAAAATGTTACGCTTTGGGAGTGAGAACGTGTTGGGTCTGACCCACTGGATAGCTTTGCAAATGTGAAAATTACAAAGGACAGTATACATGGAATCATTCATTCACCGTATTTTGTGTTTAAGAATAATTAACATTATGACTTAAACCTGTTATTTTTATCTGAACCAGTTTGTATTATGTTGATGTAAATTAACAGGAAATGTCCAGATAATTAGCCTCCAGTTACCTTTTTCTTGCAGGTTTATTTTCTTGATTATGATCAAAGTTACAAAATTAAAGGAGTCACATTGATGGGTTTCTTTGATTCGCTACAGCAGCATTTCTTCGTAAAGTGGAAAAACTGAAGCGTGTTGTTGAAATTAAAGTTATTTTCCTTAATTCATCTCAGTCTGTTCATCATCTGGATGGCTCATTCAAAGAGAGATTTCTCTGAATGCTCGAAAAACTTGATTTATTAGCAGAAACTAGAACAATTTAAAGCTTTTTTTAAGGTTATTATGCAGCTGTTTTACAGGTCCGGCCCACTTAAGATCAAATGAGGCTCTGCTTGGGGCCCATGAGTTAAACTGAGTCTGACACCCTGCTCTAATGACAGTGTGGGTTATGGCAACACTTTCTATCTGCTGCACATATCCACTGAAAATACACTGGTCTATGCAGACAGCAAACAAATGCTGAGGCAAAAACGACAAACTTTAATACCAGAGAGATTTCTTACACTTGACTTCACCAAGATGATAAAAAAAAAGTCCTGGAGAGACAGATACCATCTTACGCAGGGCCCCTGAAAAACCTCCATATTCATACTGAGCCCTTCAGTGAACCTCACAGTGTAAAAACCATCCTCTGGCACACAGCGAGGGCTCACTGGATTCAATAAAACATAACCTCTCAGAGGCTAACACCGACCACTGTGAGGCAACAGGCTTAGGCAAATAAACCCAATTATTTACAACACACGTGAACCGAGTAACTTGAGGTCTGGTGGTGTCACGTCCACGATAAAGCGTCCGTGAGGTTATTATAGACCAAAGAGAAGACTACGATATTCCAAATGAAACTCACAGCCGACAGTGCATCATATGTGTGTTTTATTGGAGTGGATCAGTGCTGGCTGGTGTGTTTGTCAGATGCAGCTTTGGTCTTGGGCAAGGTAAAATGTTGTTTGCAAAGCCTCGCTGCTCCCTCCTTCAAGCCCGTTACATTTTATGTCAGCAGATGAAAACAACTTTATTTTTGATGTGTGCAACACTAGTACTTCTGCTGTCAGACATTGCGGTGTACACAGTGATTAATAATAGATGCCAAGGGTACAGTTAGGGGGGGTTTGATCCCTCTTTCCTCTCTCCGAGTATGTGTGTGTAAATCCCATCCTATCTACTTTTCCTATCACTAAATAAATGAGAAAACAAAACATTATTTTTCTATGAGTGAGCCCCCTTAAAAGCAGCACATTTTTTTCCTCCTCATTTCTTTTAATGAATAATTGAAGCACCTCTTCACTCAAACAGAGGATGAATTCAAAATAAAGCCTAAGTACCTTCTTATATTGTTGAAATCTGCTCATAAATGGAGCAATTTCTGCAAGCAAACGCCGCCATCCTCGGCTCTCTGAGTTGATTATATTTGCCTCTTCCTGCGTTTTGTCATCTTTATTGTTGCTTGTCTCCTTTTGTATCACTTATACCGTAACCATATGTTCACAATGGCAGCTTGAAAGTTAAACATTTAGAGTTTCTCATTTTCGGTGTATTTTCAGTGTCAGTGTGGAAAAAAATATATAAAAAATTTATAAAAAACAACAACAAAAAAACCCCAAAGGCATCGAACTTGGCCGTGGTTGGATTAATCTCAGCAAAATAAATTAATCTGATTATTTAACGCAGCTGTCGACGTTAGTGAAGGGCAGGATGTGAGCATCAGCAATACCTGACCTACCAGCCGCTCTAATGCTCATTTTCATTGGATCACACATGAGCTTGGGACTTAATCAGTTTTAAGTCATAGTCACCTGTAGAGCTCTCCTGGGAAAGGTAAATCCAATTTTTGTTCTCAACCCTCTCCTAAGTACCACTCAGACAAAACCACTCCCTTCTTATCGACTGCTTCATCACTGCCACCTGCAACATTTCTGACGAATAAAGAGGCCAATGATTTCAACCACCTGGGAAAGTTATGAAATTCCTGTTTTCTCACAGGCAAAATGAAACAAACAAACAAAACAAACAAACTCTATAATAAAATAGCTTAAATAAAGTAGAATAGTTCCACAGTATGACAAGGATTTAGGGAACACTGAAGGTAAAACTAATTTTTGGAGTCTGCTCTTTTAAATTTATAATAAGCTGTCCTACAACAAGACACATGATGAAAAAAAATTAATAAAGCTACAAACAAACGTAAAAAAGTAAAGAAAAATAAAATTCTAATCAGTTTGAATAAACACCAGCATAACTAAAAGCTTTACGCTGTGTTAAAAGCATGAAAATCATTATTTATTTATAGCAACAATGCAAAAAAGGACATAAAATGGTAAAGTTCTTTACAACTTCAGTGATTGTCACACACATACCCACTAAAATTGGGGAAACCTGCAGCTGCTGTCATCTTTGACAGCTTTACAATAGCTTAGTGCAGGGCCGGGGTCCTGCAGGTTTTAGACGTGTCCTTGATCCAACACGGCTGATTCAAACGGCTAAATGACTCCTCAACGTGTCTTGAAGTTCTCCAGAAGCCTGGTAATGAACTAATCATGTGATTCAGGTGTGTGATATCCAGTGTTGGTCAAGTTACATGAAAAAAGTCATCAGTAACTAATTGCCGATTACTTCCCCCAAAAAAGTAATCCAGTTACTTTACTGATTACTTATTTTCAAAAGTAATTAATTACTTAGTTACTTAGTTACTTTTTAAAAACACAATTTACAACCTGAATAGGTGATAAAGCGATAGATCTTTCAGCCCAATTCTACTTTTTCTGCATAATCATCATACAAAATGTAATCAAATGGAAAATTTTCTGCACATTCCAGCAGATAAAATAAAATATTTTTGTGTGTTTACACTCAGTCTTTCAAACAGATGCAAGTAAAACACAGCAGAAAATAAATAAAGTCAAAGACTAGCGGTCCTGTTGCTCTATTTTCACCTGTAAAGCAGGAGTGGGGTAGGCGGAGGTTTACCCTGGTGCAGGTGTGCAGCGGTCAGTGGAAGAATCCGCGAGTTTCTCTGTGAGTTTCCCATTACGTCGTAGCTACTCGGTGCTTGTTTGGAAGTTTAGGGGGTTTTTCGCTGTAAAAGGAAGTTTTCTTCCCACGCACAACGGACACTAATGTTTTTGTCACTTTTTATGGAATCAAACTCAAAGTAAGGTCAGTACTTCCACGCTTTAAACGCTGCACGCTCATACTCTCTCTGCACTCGATATATGATCCATTGTTGATCTGCACACAGCTGTTGTCACGAACGTCGCACTCGCTTACGTCACTGTCATGAGACATTCTCGCAAAAATATCACGGTTTTAGTAACGCAGTAACGCAGCGTTCCTACGGGAAAGTAACGGTAATCTAATTACCGTTTTTGCAATAGTAATCCCTTACTTTACTCGTTACCTTAAAAAGTAATCAGATTACTGCCCATCTCTGGTGATATCTAAAACCTGTAGGACACCGATCATGAGACCTGGAGTTCTGCACCTGTGCACTAAGCTATTAACCTAAGATGCTAACATTTGTTTGTTGGTTCAAACTTGGGGAAAATGCAAAAGACAGCTAAGAGTTTATTAGATAAACTAAGATAAGCGGTGCCAGTAAATGTATCAACCATAATTCAACAGTAGTTTAATCATTGATCAGTATGTTTTCAAATCATGGACTGTACTGAATACAACAAATCAAAATAACTTCTTCAGATTCTTCTTTTGTTTGAACAACAGTTAAAAATGTGCGTAGTTCCCTTTAGTGTGAAAGGAAATACTGTGTTGTAGGGATTGCTAAACAGATGGATGGATTTATACTAAAGTAGTTACACAGAAAAGTTTCAATACATCATCTTAGGTCATTTTGTTCATTTTTATTTTATGAAATCTAAAGGGTTAAATTTAGAGTTATACAAAAGTTCTCAAACAGAACTGACTTTTAACTGATGCAACTGTTTTTAGGTTAGCACATCCCAAAGTCTGCAGTGCTGAAAGCAGTTTAATATCAGCTGCATAGCAACATTGCTGCTTGAAGTTCAGCAATATTTATTTTCTTTGCATTTAAAACAAATTGCCCGGGTGGCCTATAAGGTTGCATACTCGCCTTCATCGACCTCTACCTACATCTTTTCACCTTACGTGCAGTATTGTGACTTCCTGGCAGGAAGCAGATGAAATTTACCTCACGGCTCAGTACAGCTTATGACATGCAGCGTTAGAGGGCATTGGTAAGTCTTGTTTTCAAGCAGAGTTTGTGCCAAATGCATTCTTTATAATCCCACACAAATAGGGGTATGTTTTCCTGGATGTGTTCCTGCAGAAGCCTCATTGTCGGCAGATCTGAAGGCCTCTGGATGGTGCTGGAGGGAAACTGGTGGCGGTGGCGGTGCTGGAGTGGAGGGGTACTGTTTCTTGTTTTGTACACTGCTTATCAGAGTGCTGCACAGCGAGCAGATGCTGAACTGAGATTATTTCTCCAGGCTAGTTTTGTTGAACGCAATTACATGTCAGCATTCCCAAATTAGGTTTTTCAGCAGCACAACACGTTCGGAGGAGAGAGAGTGCAAAACCTGACGCTCATCCCTTTTTTCCGGCCTCCTTCCTCGGATGGTCGACCACTGTGGGGAGTTGATTGAAAGTTGGAAAAAAACTAACTCTGTTCCTGAGATTGCTCATAAAATCCTCCTGAAAATAATGAGGCACAGAGAGAAGAAAGCGTCGTCCTCGGAGACTCTTCTCCGAGTGGTAAAAATCATTTTTATTACTCCTGATAATGGAGAGAATTCAAATGAAGGCAAACTTTTTGATAATTGATTGTGTGGTCATTAGATGAGACATAACATGGGATGAGCCTCCAGCATCCAACTCCAGACAGTCACTGAACACATGGCGTTGATCCCACAAGAGACCTCAGCTCTGTCTGCTCATTTAAACGGGCCGCTCTGAAAGGAAGCGTCTCATGAATCCTTTACATCTACCTGGGCGCGCTCAGTCCTGCCGTCCGTGTGATGTGTTTGAGTGAAAACGACGACTCCGGCAACCCGACTCCAGACTGCTAATGCTGCCGCTGATAATTGGACTTAAGGTTCCTTCTTATTATGTGCTTGTCAAACAGTAATCTAACACTTTGCCATCTGTTTGTGTTAGTGTTAATCATATCTGTTCTCCTCTGTTATTGTTCCAGATGGCTTCTATAATTGCATTGTTCCTTCTGCAGATGTTTTATGGTACGCTTTCGGAGCACAGCCAGCCTCGGGTTGATAAAGCACTGGATCGGTTAATGGGAAAATAACCATTTTTCCAGGCAGGTTCCAAGTTTTCGTCACTAGTCGCACAAACATGGTAATTGCCGCTAATGGGCCGGGATAACCAGCGGATGAGCGTTGCTCTCACGATCTAAATTTAGACAGTGGCAGTGGCTGAGCTCGCCATGGTGTGAAGAAATGAATCACTTGGCACTCGCTGGGCAGAATGTGGAAAGAGATCCAAATGTACATTATGCAGGGACTTCTCATTATTTTGGATGGATGGAGGGATGCATATACTACAGCTGCAGCGGTAGCAGCTGGAACAAAGGAAGCAGAAGTTTCAGTTCCAGGGATTAAGTTCTTGCAGAGGTTCTCTTGCTGCTCTGTTTGTTTTACAATATATCAAGTGGCTGGAAATATCCAGAGCATGCTAAATGAAACCGTTTGCAACCCTATTGTCGCCAGACTTTGTAAAAGATTTGCAATTAATTTGAAGAGTCACATAACCTTTAAGGCTTATGAGTAAAGTGCGAGACAGTGGCGGTATAGACCGCCTGTGCCGTGAGATGCTGAAGCCTATTTTCCCTAATCGCCCGTGTGAGCAAAACACTGCTGATTCAATCTGAATTTGACAAATGTTGCTGACTAGAAGAGGACAGCTCTGGCATCCTACATAGCAATTTTGAAAACGGTCCCATTTCCCTCCGCCATTGTCTGCATGGCAATAGCGTCCGCGACGAACTGGAATCACATTATCCCGCTGATACCTGGGCATCAGCTGCGCCGTCGGAGACAGCGCCGTTGTGAAATGAGGGTCACAGAGACTCCCCCAGCTTCTGATTCATCTACTCAAACGGGGCGAAGGTCACATCATGATTCGAGCTCATCAGCAGAGCTTCCCCAGGCAGCCAATCAGTAGGGAAATTATGACAGGAAAAGGTGTGGAACAGGTGTAAGGAGATGGGGAAATATCAGCTACTACTTTTAAAGTATAGAGTGTACATATCTCAATTATTATTCATTGTTCATATTGAGTAACTTTTTCCACAGCTTACTGTGAAAATCCAGTCACTGAGCTCAACTGAGGCCAAACTGTCTGCACTGAAAGTTTGCATTCAGCACATTTCTCATTATTTAATGACAACAGAATTATAGTCATTGTCCCGCTCACATAGCGGGCAGTGACAAAAGAAAGCAGCAATATAATGCTAATCTTACAGTGAAAAGGCCATCTCGTGTTAGGAATCTCATTTCCTTTGTGCTCCCCGAATCAACTCCCGAGTCTTTTTAATTAAATCATGTATAATTCAGGAACGTACCGCACCTCGTGTTTGGCCTAAGTGCTGTAGTCTGCATTACATGACATACAAAGGTGGGTGTAAATGCCTAAGCAGCAAATACAGTTTATAATTCACTTTTGTTCATAGCAAAAGTCACATGCTTTAATATTGTATAGACCATAAAATATTGGGGCATCAACTAGCAGATTATCTGTGATGGTTGGTGACACTGGGGAGAAAGAACCCCCTTTTTTTTTAACAGGAAGTAGCCTTCGGCAGAACCAGGATCAGCCATCTATCGTGACAAGATGGGGGAGAAAACATGAACAACAGATAGGAAGGAGCCGCAGCATGCCCTGGAGGGCGGGGCTGTGGCCCCCCCACCCTCTAGCAGATCATTACATGAAGGAACCTTTTAAAAACAAATGCGTTCATGCTCACAGGTGTACACACGGGTGCCTACCTCAAAGCACACTGTGCGCTGTCGATCTTACGTGCTGCACAATAATGTTTAATATTTAGTATTTACTGTTATATTCCCATATATCATCGTGATGTTGTTTATTCTATTGTTCTCGTTTTCTTCTGCTTGTTTTCTTTTCTCTTTCTCAACAGGTGATCCAGGTGATCGATATATGTATTTTTTTGTCTGCTTATTCTGTTGGTTTTTGATTTTTGCCCTTCTCCCCCGTCCCTCTTCTCAGCTGTTTTTCTTTCCCTCTTTCTTTCCCTCAGTCAAGTCTGTCCCGTGTTCAGCAAGTGACAATAAAATAAACAATAAAAGATGAATCAAATAGACCATTACGGCAAAGCTGGGATGGTCAATTTGGTAAAGTAAATCCGTTGGGCATCTTTCTTCGCCTTTAGACAATAATTCTGATGGCAAAAGAACCAAACGGGACAGACAAAAAAAAAAAAAAAAAAAGGGTAAGGGAAGTGGATAGAGGGGAGGAGAAGATCTCAATGCATCATGGGAAGTCCTCTAAAGCCCTCAGCCTACATAGCATGGGTCCCTTATCTTGCCCTAACTATGAATGTTATCAAACAAAGCCAAACTGAGGGCTGGTTCCACAGTAGGAGGCCTGATAGTTGAAGGCTCCGCCCCCAATCTACTTTCAGAAAATCACAAAACCACCAGTAAGCTTGCAGC
Organism: Neolamprologus multifasciatus; assembly: GCF_963576455.1. Lineage (NCBI taxonomy): Eukaryota > Metazoa > Chordata > Actinopteri > Cichliformes > Cichlidae > Neolamprologus > Neolamprologus multifasciatus. The sequence continues at coordinate 2,869,238 of NC_140444.1, read as the reverse complement.
CTGAGAGCAAAGTGCTCTGATAGGAAGATATGAGGTGTTAAGATATGATGGTGTCTCAGGACTTTGTGAGTGGAAGGATTTTAACTTGAACTCCTGATTGGCGAGAAAGCAAAGTGGGAAAAGAATGGTGTCTTTTCCCAGTCCCTGCCTCTCGCTGAAGGCTCGTCTTTTTTTAACCAAAGCCTGAAAATTAGAATAATAAATAAAGTTGGATATAGGGAGTCCACCAACCAGTTTTTTGTAGGACCATCTATGTTAAAATTCATGGACATTATATATTCTAAAACTTTAGAAATGATATATCGAGTGATGAAAAAGAATGTTCCAATTTGTATTTTAAGCATGTTTCAACTAAGAGATGGAAAATATGATTTGAGGGGGTCTTATAAGTTTGAAATGCCTAAAGTGAGAACCAATGTTAAGTATAGATGTGTGTCAGTTTTGGGAGTGAAATTATGGGATGGACTTAACGATGAACTGAAGATGTGTTTTTCTTTGTCATTCTTCAGGAAGATTTTAAAAATTAGTATTATACAAGGTTATAGAAATTTGGTTTGTTAAAAAATATTTGTGTTGATTTAATTTCTTGATTTATCATCGATTTCTTTTCAAACTGTTATACAACTTATTTATCAATGCTATTTATTTTCTTGGTTAAGGATTTGATTATTTCTATGGGGGTAAGGGATAGGATAAGTATAAGCCATAAGGCTTCAGCCTATTCCTTTTTCGGTTACTGTTTGAGTACTTTTATGTAAAATTATAATCTGTTGTTGTTGTTGTTGTTGACTGAAATAAAAATTTCAATTCAATTCAATTAGTAAATACAACTGTGGAGCCTAGAAATAACACATTTGTGAAGTTTTCAACAGGATGTTTCTTTTAGCAATTAGGTGGAAGCAGGTCAATACAGTCTGATGAGTTAACTCTGACTCTAAATCACTACTTAGTGTTAGAATTAGGTCACATCTACCCTTCATATTGAACTTGGCCAAATGAATGAGGCCAAAATGCAAAACAGAGCTCATTTTAAGGGTAACACGTTCTAGTTTCTGAAAATATACCTGTTTAGGATATGGATACATGCAGCCTGGTTATAACTGACCTCAGTGTTGATCACAGTAGTACTGTTATCGCTACGTGTTGGATAGAGTATTGTGTATGTTAACGCAGGTCAACAGCAAGCCAAACTCAATTTTCATGAGCCAGGAAACTGAGCGTCTTGCTCCTTTATTACAGTCTTCTCGACGGCTTACAATCTTTTACAACTGTGGCTTGAATAGCTCGATGAAAGTGTTGAGTGAAACTAAAAAATAAACCAGAAAATAAAATATCCTTTAGCTCTTTGACATTGTGAAATAAATGCACAAAAGAAATAGTTAGTGACAGAAAACATGTATCAAAGTTAGTCTTAGCTGCTAAGTAATGATAAACAGTAGTTTTAACAATCCTCTGATATGCAAATTAGATCGCTAGCATCATTGCTATGTTAATAGACCATGCTCTAAGCAAAATCCGCTTCTGGGATAAGGCTAATTCCTGGCACAAACACATTCACAAAAACGATCTCTAAATCAGCTGTTATATACGGTGGCCCCTAGAGACAAAGCACGTACAAACTCCAAAACACTTGCAAACTCCAAAACACTTGCAAACTCCAAAACACTTGTAAACCCCAAAGCACATGCAAATTCCAAAACACAACGGAAGTGCTCCAGGACGCTAGGGGCAGTGTTGAGCTTTTGTTACCTAGTAACTACACAAGCCAGGATGTACCAATGACCGGATTTGGGGTCTGCAGCCTTAAAGTCCGCATTTTAAGGCCGATTACGTCACAGCGACACGACGAAGGCTGTCCCAATTCAAAGGCTGCTCGAAATGCGGCCCTCAAATGCGTCCTTAATTTCCCTGAATTTTAAGAATGGGTCGCTGTAGCCTTCATGGCCCAACATATCCCAGATTTCATAGCTCGCCTGTGGTGTGGATAATTTTGCCGAAAAAAACGGCTGAAGCGGAGCCGCCAAGAGTAAACTTTCAGAAGTAAGTACTGAATATTATGTCACTTATTTATGCGCAAATGTTTTTTATAATGAAGAACATTAAAACATTACTGTTGGCCACATGTCGGGAAAGTTATGTGACATTAGCGATGTTTGTACTAACTTGGTTTTAAAGCCTTTACTCCAAAATATACGCCGTTCAATAGTTGACTTTAATCTTACAGAGAATGTGATGATTTTATGGATAATTAAAGTCAGTCATATATCCACAAACACAACAGGCTGAAAGTCAGTGATGCTGCTCGGTTTGCAGTCCTGAATATCACGGCACAAGCAGGATTCACTGCACTGTTAATGTTAGCTATGTTATATTGCTGCCACTGTTCGGTGGTGTAGAGCCAAACGGACTTTAACGTGTGTTTGAACGAGCTGACGGTTCACTCGTTAAGCTGAAAGAAAGGTGCTTTAATCACAGGAGTCACACACGTGTCCACTGTACCATCTGGGAACTCTTCTTGTTTCGTAATAACACAGTCCTCCTTCTTTTGTGCTGTTTTGTAGCAGTGTATACACCTGAGGCTGTCACCTGTCTGTCTGTCCTGCACTCTCTCTCTTTTTCTTTCTCTCTGATTGTGTAATAAAAGTATGAACATGTATTTATAAGTTACATTTGTGTTTGAATCCTGCAGCTTATCACGCATTTGATTTCCATGTGTGACAACTGCAAGTGTCCAGAGTGAGGACAGACTGAGGGACCCACTGCTGCACATCATCTGTGAGGCTTTGCACCCCTGATGATCCACCAGGACTCAGCAGTGTGTGAGGAAGAGGAGGAGGAAGAGCCAGCAGCAGCTGACAGATGGAGAGAATAGACAGACTGTTCCCTGTTTGTGAAGGACTGCTAGGAAAGTTTAACATAACTAATTGTCTGTCCTGAATCAGTCTTATTAGGTAATGTTCAAATAATTTTATCATTCCAGTGTTTTCAGTGTGGGAGAAAGTACTCAGGGCCTTCAAGTTACACACTATGAAAGGAAGAAACAAGTTTAATATTCAGAAACCTAAAGTATGTATCAGCAGCAGAATGGACCTAAAAATAAATGTTTGTTTCAGTTCTATGAAGCTTTGAGTATTTTGGATTAGTAGCAGTGCTGTGTTTGTTGCATCATATTGCTGTAATTGTTTATATGCTTTATATATTCTGAGGTAAGTTGATCTATAGTGTTACATCATATTCTATAATGATGCTATGTGTTTGTATACTTTCTGCCCAGTTTGACCCATTTAGCAGAAGTCAGCCTGTTTAAGGCTCTGATATCTATTCTGTATGACTTAAAGCAGTTATGACATGGTCTGATTTTCTCACCCAATAAAGGAATATTCAATATATCAGTCTACTCTTCATTTTATCAGAAACAGTTATCACAGCTCATATAATTTCTTTTTACACACGTATGTAAGCAATGAGCCAAATTTAGTAATGCCAACATACTGAAGGAACAACATTTCTCTCTTATATATGATACACCTATATATGCACTGTCAAAGATACTTGTCTTTGAGTGAAGATTTAAGGTGATAAGACCTATAAATAACTGCAACTTGAATCTGTACTGTGGCTCAGTATTTGACACAGAGTTCATGTTCACTGCTGTAATAGCTAATAATGATTAATATAATAACTATAATATTGGCCATATTATATTTACATTACCAAAGTGATATGACTTTAGTCTCATGAACAACATTAGCTAATTGTTATTTACTAACTAATCTTAAATGACTGTTCAGTACAGAAATGAAGCCCAAAAATCATGTTTTACTGTCCTGTGGTCTCAACCTCAGATACTTATCAAATCACACAAAGCTCTTGTAGAAACAAACAAACAAATGAACAATGTTTTCCTTCATTTCTGTCAAAAAAGTTGTATGACACGTTTCCAGCGGTTAGTATCATGGTTGCTAGGCAACCTGGGAAGCGCGACGGAGACTAGACTGTCCCACACAGACAAACTTGCCGTTTCCCATGCACAGGGCAAACGAATTTTATTTGATTAATTTATTGATATTATTGGCTAAATTTCATATACATAAGTCGAAATTTTCTAACGCAAAACCATCCTTTCGGTGCTTTTTAAATTAAACCAAACAATATGTTAAAACCATACAACATTCTCAAAATCAAAAAGTTGTCAAAACCATAAACTTATGTTCCCTGTTCAATATCATGTGATTCTTTAATAGACTGTGTCTATTTTGTTTTTTTATATGAACCCCCTGACATTGTGTTTGCTATTTTGTATCTGTATATCTGTATTTTGTGCTTTGTCAATAAAACGTATTCAAAAAAAACCCAAAAAAACAAACAAAAAAAACTTGCCGTTTATTTTGCAAATCGAGCTCAACACTGCCCCTAGCGTCCTGGAGCACTTCCGTTGTGTTTTGGAATTTGCATGTGCTTTGGGGTTTGCAAGTGTTTTGGAGTTTGCAAGTGTTTTGGAGTTTGCAAGTGTTTTGGAGTTTGCATGTGTTTTGGAGTTTGCAAGTGTTTTGGAGTTTGTACGTGCTTTGTCTCTAGGGGCCACCGTAGTTATAAACATATAAAACAAACCAGAACATGTAATAAACTTACAGCCATTGCTTTCGATGGTGTATATAAAGATTCAGGCCACAGAAGATGAAGTTTAAACACAGATAGGCAGCTTTTCTGTACAATGCTTTTTCCCAACTGACTGCAGCGTCTGCTTCCCACAATGCATTGCGAACACAGATTACTCCTTCACAATAAGATACAGAAAAACTAATGCTAACTGTATAGAACATATTTTTAACTAAATGACTCTCTTTTTTAACATAAATTACCACAGATGAAATATGACATTTTATCACTAAATTATTATGAACCATTTTTAATCTTTTACTTGGGACAGAACAGTAGTACTGGAGGACAAAGTGAGTAAGAGTAAGAGTGTAGTTAGACCCCATATTTGCAGCTTGTTCTCCAGTTAATGCCTGTTTGCAAAAACCGCTGGTGTTGCTCAGTTAGGCTGACGGTTGTCTTTGGTATCTGTGCTTTGACACACCGAGTCCTTGAAGTAGTGAGAGAGATCTGTCACTCCCAGCTCATCATTTGTTAGCTAAAGATTGCTGTTAAAACCCCAGATGAGTCGTTTTTGAGTGTCTCATCCTGATCAGTGAGTCAAAACTAAATTAAAAAACAAGTGAAAAACGCAACAATCCAGCCAGGACCTCACCGCGTACACCACCACCCCTCCAACCTCCAAATAAAGAGTTTGTAGGTCTCTAAAACGGAACTGTTATAACTCTGTCGAGGACGCTGTCAGAGAGCTGATGCCACGGGCACCTTCGATGCAATGGTGAGACACAGCATGCATGGGACGTATCACGTTAAGTGCACGTTAGTGTTTCTACAACATGCAAGAGCTTTAGTTCTGCTTGAATTTAGAAGTAGAGAAATACATCCAGGCCTCAAAGACATTTCCTTACTAATGAAGACGCGAAAGTCTCGAGGATGAACAAAGCTGACATTGAGAAGGTCGTCTCAGGGCTTGTTGTAAACTGTCCAGTCACAGATGTAACAAAAGGCAGCTTACAACATGCAGGGGGAAAAATACTGTATAATCTCCACCCACATGTGAACACATTGTACTCTTCCAGTGCAGAGGAAGCAGTGTGCTTCCAGCACTTCCATGTCAACTTTTCAGACCTTATAACACAATGTGGTACAATCTTCCTGCAGGGCAAGAAAAAAAGGAGGCAGTGAATAATAGCCAGGAGAAGCTTACATGAGATACAGTGACACATGGGCTAATCAGAGTGGGCCGAGGAAGGACAGTAAAATGAAGCGATGCAATGAGGAGCTGAATATCCGCAACGGTTCAGGGCACATGGAATGGAAAATAACTAATCACTGGCATCATAATATCCCCCTGGAAAGGGTGTTTTGTCTCCATTTTGAGCAAAGTAGGCGATTTAAGGGGAGATTTAAAACCCATGCAATGTGCTGTATTATCTATAAGTTACTGCAAGGAGAGAAGAGCAGGGATACAAGCCAAGGACTCCTATGTTTAAGGAAACAACGTGAATCTGTTATAAACGTCATTAGAGACAGTTTGGGAATTTCAGCTTCTCTCTGTGGCCACATTTTCTCCTTTTTTTTAACCTCGCTTTATTTTTTACCGACTCAGCTTTTTAGTTTCAACAGCTCAATGACCTGCTGTATTTGCCTTTTTCCACCAATAAGAGCAAAACGTGCTTACGGTACAGTTTTTGAAATCACTTTATCGTGCACTGCTTCAAGAAATGTCGATACAATTGTTGTCAAAGTAATTTTGTAACATGCCTGTTTGGCTCTGGAACAAGCGAGAGCGAACTAACGCGAGGCTATGAAATGAAAGATATTGTTTTCATTTTTTTAATAAAGTTTTTCTTATTTCTCTTCTCCTGCTGGGGGAGCATCATTCTTAGTGAACGTGGCTTAAGAGGTGAATTTGGGGTCAGGTTGGTCTTATTCAATGACAATTTTCAACCACTGCCCCACAATATTTGTCATATTCTTGTACTTAATGAATTATTAGTAGCAATTACAAATCAGTCAATATTAGTCTTAAATTCGAGCCATTCTTTCCAGATCAGCCGTTATGAGAAAGCATCCATGTCTGAATCCAGATAAGAGTCCGCCTGAAGGCTGCAGAGGTTAATCCATTGAGCTCTATATTCTTATCTTTATATGAATGACACTTTAAAATAATCCTTATTTATCTCACAATGGCCCTTGGAGATTCCCTCAGTTTTTCCACCGGCATTTAGGCACACCTTCTTCTGATTTGCCCCTCATAAAGCTCTGTTTCAAACAGCAGGTGTGTGTCCTTTATCACTGACATCATACCCAAATAAAAACAACTGTCTGAACCTGTAAGGACTGCCCAAAGCCACAACACAACTGAATGCAGAAGTGCCAAACCTGCAGTTCTTCTAATGTCCACTGGAGGCTGGCTCCAAAATCGAGTCAATCTTCATAGGCCTCTGTAAGAAAATGCCCAACTTTACAGCAGAAATACATATTTTTATGTTTCGTTCATCCATTTGCGCATTGGAGTTACGCATGTGGCCACTTTTGGCGGTCTGACACTTGTATAGTTCCTAACTGTGTTCTAACTGGACCTTTTGTTGGTGGCTTTTAGAGGATTTTAAAGGAATTTACTGAGAAATAATATATTATCGTAAGCTATAGATGATCCAAAAATTTGTGCTTCGGTCTTGGTGAGTGAAATTCTAATAGCCCTTTTCCACTAGTACCTACACAGGTCTGCTTGACTCGTCTCAGTTTTTAGGGCTTTCCATTAGCTGGTAGTACCTGCTGCTGGGTACTTTTTAGTGCATGATCTGATATCCTCATGTTGGTGTTGTTCCCAGATCATCATACTAAAGGTTGTTCCAGGATCAACATTGCAAGTGACCAATCAGAATGTTGTGATGTCATACTTTTGCGACTTCGGGAAAAACCGGCGTAAAACAAAAAACTGTACTTAAGCTGCGAGAAACCGCCTTTGTCCGCCGATCAACAGACCCTAACCCTGACCCTTTAATAAACGCTAAGCAGAATTGATATTGTCCTTGCAACATTGGAATTTTATAAATGCACGAATGGGTTGGTGCGCAAAAGAATAACGTCACAATAATGTGATTGGTCACTTGCAATGTTGAACCTGGAACAACATTTTCATGATGATCTGGGAACAACACCAACACGACGATATCAGATCATCCACTTTTTAGTACCTGCTTGGCTGCGGTTCCAAGCACTCTGAAACAATGCAAAAACGTGACACCAACAGACTGCATGACACCGATTGGTTTGCCAGTGGCAGCTTGATGAGAGTTTGTCAAATTTTCTCAAGAAAATCATGAATGCCATTTTTGAGACCCGGCAATGAAGAAAATGGCTACACAAAAAACACCACCGTGGTTCCAGAGCCTGACAAAAAGCCACACACCGAACATAGTCACAGTACATGTAGTGATAGATCTGGCCTTGTTGGCATTGGTTGGTGGACCTGGACCTTGTACCTGTCTACACAGTTCACCTCCAGGCTAACAAGCTAGCTAACAAAGAATAGCACATAAGAATATAATTAGTTTTCTTTTGTTAGTTTGATTTCACACAATATCAGGGATACAGAGAGGCTCCAAAAGAGGTTTGTTACGGTCGCTCAATCTATGGCTCAAAGAAACCCAGCATATATAAATATAATATATATATTACATAAATATATGTAAAGATTAGGGATGCACCGATACCGGTATCGGGTATCGGTATCGGTGCATCCCTAATCTTTACATAAATATATGTAAAGATTAGGGATGCCTCGATACCACATTTTCTAAAGTAGTCGTACTCGTTAAAAGTCCCCCGATACCGGGGACCGATACCACTATGGCGTTATTTTTGTGCCACTATTCTGAGCACACGCAAAAAAAATTTGCAGGCGCAAGTGTTGCATTTTGAGGAGAAATTTATTTTGAGCGAAGAAAAGCTGAATTTGAGTGAACAGAATTCATTGCTGAGTGCAAAAAATGTATTTCAGTGTTTGCTATTATTCACACACACACACAACAGCAGCCCCTCTCGCTCAGTTTTTGCATTTGCGCTTGCTCTCAACGTGTTGCTCGCGCTCTCAACGTGTTGCTCGCGCTCTCAACGTGTTGCTCGCGCTCTCAACGTGTTGCTCGCGCTCTCAACGTGTTGCTCGCGCTCTCAACGTGTTGCTCGCGCTCTCAACGTGTTGCTCGCGCGCTCAACGTGTTGCTCGCGCGCTCAACTCTTTCTCTACACCGTTATATTTGTGCCACAAAACCAGCCAATCACAGACTTGGATGCAAAAAAAATCTGATTGGCTGTTTTGGTCTCCAATCAGCTCGAAATGACGAAATGCAATATCCCAGAATCCATTTCGTCCAAAACTCAAACGAGGCAGTTGCGGAGAAACACGGTGTGGCGGAGTTTGAAATATTACTCTTTTGGGTCACAAAATAAACTTTTAAGATATTTTCATGCCAGAATGGCGCTGTGTAAACTTCAAATATCGGAAACAGTACTGCTGATAACTCCCACTCAGGCTGTGGCAGTGATCACGCAGTGCAGCCGGTTCTGATGGTGGTCAGGTATACGTCAAGAGGACCAAGACGCCAGCTGCTTCTCCGGTTCTGTATCATCAGCGAAGAATGAGACAGAGAACGGGTTTGTAAGGAAAACAAAACAAGACAAGACGTGGACTGACGTCCTGCGTGACAAGGTTGAACTGAAAAGAGTTTTGCAGCAACAGCAACAAAGTGATGAAGCCAAGGTCATTTAATCACAGCAGAAAAAACCTTCAATGTTTCAGATAAATGATAAACTTTATGTGCAGATGTTTACCATGTGGAACAGCTGGCTACATGATCAGAAACTTTTAGTTTTAAATTTCCCACATATCTGAAACATGAAACAAGTTTACAAGAAGCCAATCAGCCAAAACAGACCGCGATATAAACACAAACACTCGTCATCTTTGCTTGTTGAGAGCTTCGTGTGAACCAAACTACATGTTAGGCTATATTATATATGTCTCTAATACTGATGTGATTCTCTATCTGTCCATAAAGCCACATAATTGTTTGAATAAATTCTCCTAAACATGATTTGATTTTGGAGGAATTATGCGACTCATTTTACACTTACATGGACTATTTTCCTACCCTTTATTGATTGTTGCTAAGCAGCTGAAGTACTTCACCTTTGGGATATTGTCAAAAACATGAGTTGTTGACCCTCCATTCATTTGTGGGAGAAGTGGCAATCAGATTAGTATTGACAAGGTGGGAGAGGCTGAACGTTTTAACGACAGAATATGGATTTCTTTCCAAATGAGTTCACATAAATCAGCACAGTTTGTCAAAGGCTTTCTTGTCCTTACTATGACAATATTCCCGTGTAGGCTAAAAGCACGCAGGTAGAGACAGCTTTGTAGTCTGGACAGCTCAGGAGGCTTTTATTCACATACTGAGAGCTTTCATATGAGTGAGTGGGTTTTATTGCACATTGAAAGAGGCTCTGCTATTGAGTGTGCGAGCAGAAATCATAATGGCTTGTTTATACTTCATCATGCATGAAATATTTTTTTAGATTCTGGCCTCAAATCCTCTGACACCTCAGGTCTTCGCTACAGCTTCTTCAGCTTCCCCTGTTAGCTGCCCGGATATAGAGACATTTTCTTAGGGTGGAAATCAAATGCAAAATCAAAGCTGTTTTTTTACACATATGCAGGTGTTAAAATACATCAAATGCAATAAGTATATACGTAGTTTATTTAAACATAGGCTGTGTCCCAATTCAGGGTCTGCACGCTTGAAGTACGTATTTTAAGTGCGATTACGTCACCGCCACGCGACGACGGCTGTCCCAATTCGAAGTGTACTTCAAATGCATACTCCAAATGTGCCGTCGATTTCCCCAAATATCAAGCGTGGTCCGGTGCACGCTTCGTGGTCCCATATATCCCACAATTCATAGCGCGGCGGTGGGTGTGGATAATTTTGCCGCAAAATACGGCAGAAGGGAGCAGCCGAACTGTCAAAAGTAAGTACTGAATATGACGTCACTTATTTATGTGCGAATGTTTAATAACGAAGAACATTAAAACATTGCTGTTGGCCACATGTCGGCAAAGTTGTGTGACATTAGTGATGTTTGTACCTTCAGCGTTAACGTGGTTTTAAAGCCTCTACATATATATATATATATATATATACTGACAATAACTATAATATTGGCCATATTATATTTACATTACCACAGTGAGATGATTTTAGTCTCATGAACAACATCAGCTAATTGTTATTTACTAGCTAATCTTAAATGACTGTTCAGTACAGAAATGAAGCCCTTGAATCATGTTTTACAGTCCTGTGGTCTCAGCCTCAGATACTCAACTAATCAAAGTGATGTCATGACAAAAATGAATGGCCAACAAAACAATTTTCTCCTTCATTTCTGTCAAACAAAGCTGAATGAAACGTTTCTCGCGGTTAGTATCATGGTTGCTAGGCAACCTGAACAGTGCGACGGAGGCTAGACCGTCCCATTTCACAAGCCTCTCACTTCCGCACTTCTCGTACTTATAGTACGCACCGTACGTAGTACGCGTAGTGCGCGTACTTCAAGCGTGCAGACCCTGAATTGGGACACAGCCATAGTCTGTATTGGTTTAGCTCAAATAGTTGAACATTTTAGTTACATTAAAAAATGTGAATTTTGATTTTATGTTTGTATAGCCTATATAACAAATAAGCATGTAGCCCAATAAGTATAAACTCCAGAAAGCTGCACAACATGAAGAGGATCAGATAGAAATACAACAAAACATGACTACACTACACAGTAACTACACACTCCAATATTCAGAAGTTTTTTTTATTATCATGACTGATTTTTTGTGGCCTATTAACACAATTTAAGAACTGCTATGTATTTTCTGTATTTTCAAGTCTGCACTTTCAACACAAGCTATGTCATCTTAAACCAGTCATGTGATTTGGAGGCGCCGACGCATCCGTCGACTCCAGATGGTTAATAACACTCACCTTCAATCCATTTCCAGAGTGTAACAACCAACCACCTGTGATCAAATCTGAAATGTTCATGGTGTTGATTCAAAATGTTCTCTGGCACAATCATAGGAGTCGGTTGCTACTGACAACAAGAATTGAAGCCATTTGTGGGCTGAACCATTTCTTTATATGAACATTGTCATATGCAAAATCAGGGTGGCACATGCCACCACAGTAGATCCGCCCCTGCTCATTAGGGACAGGGGCGGCGCTGCTATCAGAGTCAGCATTTCTACAGATGGAAGGCATCTTTAACTTTTTAACAGCCAGTGGAGCGACATTTATATCAAGGACATGGTTCAGATTTTCCACTAAACAGGTGTGATGCTTTGGCTCACTCTCCAGTGCTCTGCCTCGAAGAATAATGGTTACTAATAGGGCTGGGCGATATGACCCAAAATTCATATCTCGATATTTTTTAGCTGAATGGCGATATAAGATATATATCTCGATATTTTTTTTATAAAGCTATAAGGTAAGAACAAAAAGAGAGTTCTTATTTAAAGCTGTGTCCCAGATGTCACATGGGCACTTTTATTAACATACAGCGCAGATGTACATGAAAAAAACTACTCAAAAATAAATTATGAGCATTTATTAAATAATATTGCTCCATAAATAAAAGAAAACTATGTTGTTTTTGTGCATAACAAAGAGCTCACAATTGTGCAGTCAAAATGTAAACTAAAAGACGCTGAGCTTAATAACAAAGACAGATTTCACAGCTGCTCTCTTTCCAAGTTCGTGACTGAGAGCCTGGAGTTTGAAATCCGCTTCATAACCGTGTGTCTTACAGGTGCCATTTGGGTCCTTATACACACACAATACGGTAATATTACGTTGAAGCACAGTACGTATCACTCCGCGAGGCTCCTCGGTAGCCGTAATGCTCCGACAATCCATCAAGCGGTGCAGCTCAGTAGCTTAGCAAACGCATACTAAAACATTTTTGACAGATTGCTGAGCGTGGTGTACCACATTAAATCGGTTCGCAGTCATCAAGCACAACCAGAATTCATACATAAGGCGCGCTGTCGGTTTTTGAGAAAATGAAAGGATTTCAGGCCGTGTATGGCGTTAGCGTGGTTAGCTCGTTAGCGTGGTTAGCTCGTTAGCGCGGTTAGCTCGTTAGCGCGGTTAGCTCGTTAGCACGTTGACGCAGTCCAGCCCCACGCACGGGGCGATGCGCAGTAACTCGTTAACGGAGATTTGCCGTGTCCATCTTGTCGCTTCCTGCAGGTGAAGTGATGGGGGAGGAGGGGGAGTTGTGTTCAGTGAAGGAGAGGCGAGGCCGAGTAACGTTGGGTAAAGACAAAAGTGGACAAAAGAGAGGCAAACTTGTGGCTCCACAACTATAATTATAACGTAACATAGACTATATCGATATAAAAGATATTGTCACATCTTATATCTCGTATAAAAATATATCGATATTTTTAAAAAACTCGATATATCGCCCAGCCCTAGTTACTAAGCAGTCCACTCACTGCAAACACATTATATTATATGTTAGCTTTGGTTAGCTGTAGCAGCAGCAAACAATCACAGTGGATTTATGAGGTGAAACTTTTGACATAGAAACAAAGGCCTGCCTTCTGACACATTTCAGTCATGTGTGTGATCGTGAGAAAACGTCTCTGAGCTCTAATTGCACAGCGATTATTGGTTCAACACTAATCTGGGAACAGGCCTGTGAGTGCCTTCGACAGGTAGCAGGAGAGAAGTGATCCTCGCAGGTGTTCAAAGGAGGAAAAAGAGGAGATCATCAGGAATCCAGACAGAGAACGACAGAAAGGAATAAGATAACAACAGGTGTGTGTCAGCACACGCTGCTGTCCTTGTAAAAACATTCAATATCACATTCTTTACAGTTGTAAATTAAGCTGGATTTATATCAGATGTTATATCAAATCTGGGCCATATTTGAGGTTGACGAGTTTACACAAGTGTGCCGATTCTTCCCCAATTTACCCCAAACAGCAGCAGGTTACACGATCTCTCAGTTATACCGAGAACTGCTCTGCTGCTGAAAGAAGTACAAATATTTTACTGTAGATGAATTGATGTAAACTCACCTTTACATGTTTTACGTTAGCAAACAAAAACAGGTGCAACAGATTTGGAGAACAAAACAAATATCACGTACTTCATTTTCTAGTATAATTATAACAACTTTCACTCATTTTCATGATTTTCCTCTAAACTGTTTTAATCCGTTTCTCATACCCAGGCTCTTAGTGAGACTGCTGGCTTGTAGCTGATTATATTTGTTGTTACAAATGTTTTCTCGCTTCTTCCTTTGCTGTTTACTCTGGCAGACCGTCACCAACGGTGAGGAGCTGTGTGGTTTCCATGGATCAAATATGACCCAGAGCTCCCTTTTCTCAGGCTAATATGAATGATGTTGGGTAAATGCCAGCTGTCACACACAGAAAGATGCTGTATGAAGTTGGCTGATCAGCTGTTTGAAATGCTCGTCATGCGCTGCAAATGCCAAATAAGAGAATTCCTTGAACAGCAACTGGCCACCACCAGGAAAACAAGCTTGGCAGGCTTCAGAAATTTCACAAATATGGGGAAATTTCTTGTTTGCTTTCTACAATAACTGCTAATACAAGGAAGCCGTCCCTACCCTCACCTATGGCCACGAGCTGTGGGTAGTGACCGAAAGAACAAGATCGCGGATACAAGCGGCGGAAATGAGCTTCCTCCGAAGGGTGGCTGGCCTCTCCCTTAGAGATAGGGTGAGATGTTCGGCCATCCGGGAGGGGCTCAGAGTAGAGCCGCTGCTGCTCCACATCGAAAGGAGCCAGCTGAGGTGGTTCGGGCATCTGACAAGGATGCCTCCTGGGCGCCTCCTGGGTGAGGTGTTCCAGGCATGTCCCACCGGGAGGAGGCCCCGAGGCAGACCCAGGACACGCTGGAGGGATTATATCTCTCGGACGGCCTGGGAACGCCTTGGTGTTCCCCCGGATAAGCTGGAGGAGGTGGCTGGGGAGAGGGAGGTCTGGGCCTCTTTGCTTAGGCTGCTGCCCCCGCGACCCGGCCTCGGATAAAGCGGATGAAGATGGATGGATGGATGGACAAGGAAGCTTAGCGAGCTAGCTGTGACTTAGGTAAGCACCTGACACTTGTAGCTAGCTTCCATCTAGCTTCCACCAACTGCGCCTTATCTCTAAGGCTAGGCATTATGTTCCGCATGAGGACCTAGAGAAGCTTATTCACGCTTTTGTGACCTCCAGGTTGGATTATTGTAACTCTTTGTACTACGGTCTTCCCTCTTCTCTTCTTCTTAGACTGCAAACCGTCCAAAATGCAGCAGCCCGTGTCTTGACTGGTACCAGGAAATTTTGCCATATTACTCCTGTTCTAGCTAGCTTGCATTGGCTGCCCATAAAGTACCGTATTCAATTTAAAATATTACTCCTTACATTCAAAACTATTAATAAATTAGCGCCAAGTTATCTCAGTGAACTTCTCAAATCACTAGAACACTCAGATCTGCCACTCAACTACTCCAGACCCAACCCAGATCTCGGCTGAAGTCCCGGGGTGACCGTGCGTTTGCTCTGGCTGCCCCGGGACTGTGGAATAACCTCCCTCTCGACCTCCGTGCATCTGATTCCATTGCACTGTTCAAATCACGACTAAAAACCCACTTATTCAATCTTGCCTTTCCCTCTAGTTAATATTTCTTTTCTGATTTCATATCATGCACTTTTATGCTCATTTAAATTCTTGTTTACTCTGTACCTGTTGCTTTCCTATGTATCAGTGACAGCTACCTGCTTTGGTCCTATTTCTATTATCCTCCTCCTATTCTCTATCTTACTTGTTAAGCACCTTGGCATACCCTTGGTTTTTAAGTGTGTTTTATAAATAAATAAAGTTTATTAGCTTCATTACGCCCACATCAATTTTGTTCTCATTATGGTGATTATGGTACACAGTATATATCTTCACTGATCTTCCAGTTATTGGATGGATGACCCTCCCATGCTGCAGTTCGCTTAATGGCCAAGAGTATCAGCAATAGTTTTCAGAGGTTATGCAGAGCTCCTTTAAACGCCGTATTCATAAGAAAGGAGACGGTGATTCAACTACCTGAGAGGATGAAATGCTGTCAGGTTTCTAAATTAGATTATTAGCAGTGGGTATCATTAGCTTACTCAAACATGGAGGCTTATTATAAGGCAGCTGGACCACTCGAAAAGCGTGAGACTCGGTCAGACCTCATTAGCAGGAGCATATGGGAGGTAGACCTGCATATCAGTGCAGTTATTAAGTTTTAGTGTATAGGCCCAGAATGATCTCTACACCACAATACGGGCTCAGTGTAATGAATATGCAAGACCAAAAATAAACTGGGTCATTTTTGGCTCATAAACTTTGTTTAATATTTCTGTAATTTGCAAAATAGAAAATGTCCCCTCACACCTTTTACTCTATATGGTACATGATTCATTAGGAGTCAAAGTCCAGTACAGTTGTTGAGTCAACACTGTAAATATACCTGCCATCACCATGTGTAAGTCAGTTCAGGAGAGACAGGCTTGCCTCAAGACAGGAGGAGGAAAAGCTTTATTGCTTCAAGAAGCCTGGAGAACTATTCCTGAAGATTGCTTAAATAAATTATAGAAAGATTGCCTAAGAACCTTTAGGTTGCTGTTCATGTGTTGAAGAATAGAGGTGGCCATACCAAATATTGACTTTCAAGCTAGTTAGAACTGCACAAACTTTGTTTTTGCCTTCTGCAAAAGTTGATTCTGTTCATCTGGACGCAGCGTTTTCTGGGAGAAACGTTTCGTCACTCATCCAGGTGACTTCTTCAGTCTCAGCTGACTGCAGGTTTCAATCGTATAAACAGTACGTTTGCATAATGACTGAAACAAGCCCACTGAAGGAACAATGGGCTGGGAGGTCAGGTCCTTCATCATGAATATGCAAATTCTCGGTACACATGAACTTGTAAAAGTCCTCCAAATTGTCAATATTCAAATGGTGATTTGCATATTAATGATCAAGAAACTGACATCACATCTACTGTTATGTACTGCTTGTAAGATTGGGGAAACCTGCAGTCAGCTAAGACTGAAGAAGTCAGTTGGATAAAGACATTACATCCAGTTGAACAGAATCAACTTTTTTGGTATTTCCTTACCTGGATGATTGAGCACGCATCAAGACAACTCCACGCGTGCTTCTACATGTCTAATGTATTAAACATTAGATTTCTCTCTTCTAAGTCCCAGTTAGTAATTTATTTAATAATTAATGAACACATTTCTTAACTCTGCCTTAAATAGATCATGTTACAGCACATTGTACATTATGTTAGTTTAAATTAATCAACAGCCTCAAGATATACTAACTGTGTGTTTGAAGCACAGGCCGTGGAGGAGGAGTGGCAGCAACCTTTTACTCAAAGATCGAGAAAAAGTTTTAATTTGAAAGCCTAACTCTTAGTCTTGTACACCTTAATTGAAAATTGGAAATGCTATCTCACTTATTTAGCAGGCTTTCATTTAGTCTAGAAAAATAATTTTGTTGCTGTATTAAAAACAGATTCTGTAAAGCTTTGACATCTTACTATTTTTCAGCGATTGAAGACAATGAGAATAACCCTTCAGCACTGCAGCCAAGTATTCCTTTAGCCCTACCGAGTGATGAGGGACTTAATTAATGAAAAAAATATTTCCATCACAGACTCATCATTATGTACTACTACTTACTCCAAACCATCAACATGTCTATGGAACCTCATTCCTACAATCCTGCTCAAAGAGGACCTACCCTCTGTGAATTCTTTGATCTTAAACAGGATCAGTCTATTTCTAAAAATGGGTTATGTACCATAGACTTTTTGGTGCCAGTTATTAAACCATTACTTAAAAAGCTGACCCTTGACCCAGTTATCTTTGCTAATTGTAGCAAAGTTAACTGTCCATTTCAAAAATTCTTAAAAGATTAGTCGTAAAACAGCCAACTGATCATCTGCAGAGGAACGTTTTATTTGAACAGTTTCAGTCTGCATTCAAAATTCATATCATTTCACGTAATAGACTAATTTGTGCATGTAAAGGTGTCATGAAACGCCGTGTGGCAGGCAGGAGATGAGGACTCAAAGTGCAGGACTCAGACCCAAGGGATGAACTCAAAACCACAGCTTTATTTGCTGGTCACAGAAAAACGGGCATACAAAGTAAACTAAACTGGGAAACAACAAACTAAAACTCACAGGGAGATCCACACAGCATGAGGGACGACGCGACACTGACTCAGAGAAACACAGGGTTTAAATACACCGGGAAGTAACGAGGGGAATGAGACACAGAAGGAGAGCACAGCTGGGGGAAATCAGAGCTGACGAGACAAGGAAGCGTAAACTGAACACACTGAGGTCAGACACGGAACTTCAAAATAAAACAGGAAACACACACGCAAAGACACAGACTCAGAGACACGGGCTTAACACAGAGACCTGACTACACTGGAGGGGATACACAGGCAGGGATGACGGAAAACAGAGGGAGCACAGAATAAACACTGGGAAACCAAAACACAAACTGTCATAATTCATAATATCAAAAATAAGAGTACAAAAATCAAAAACACTGGGTCACCGACCCAGAACCATGACAAAAGGAGTCTTCTTCACACACTAAGGTTAATTGCTGAGACCACTTCTGTTTATATTACACATGCTTCCCCTAGGCAACATCATTTTCACTGATATGCAGATGACACTCAGCTTTATCTATCCATGAAGTCAGATAATAAAGTCAGAAAACCACACCAATTATTTAGACTGCAGGAACGTCTTAAAGACAAAAAGACCTGGATGGCCTCCAGTTTCCTGCTTCTAAATTCAGATATAGTCGAGGTTATTGTACTCTGCCTTGAAAATCATACTTACTGTGTATGGCATCACCTTGGCCTCCAGCACTGTGAGGAATGTTGAAGTCATTTTTAACCAGAAAATATCCTTCAGCGTGCATCTTAAATAAATATATAAGGCTGTTTACTTGCACTTATGCAGTATTTCTAAAATGAGAGGCATGCTGATGGGTTTAGATTTTATTATTGTCATTTGTATTAGGAAATATTTAACCATATATGCTTAGAGATGTATAATCAATTGTGTTGTGATAGGATGTGTGATCTTTAGCAGGCTGCAAAGGCTTGGTGTGCATTCCAGAGTGTTCTGGAATCCACACCTACATCCTGGGAGCATGGGAAGAGGTCATACCTTGTTTTATTGTTTTATGGTAGGATAAACGTGGCTATATCTGTTTTAGGCTAAGTGCTAGACTTTCCAGACCAGTAGGTTTAGGGAAGTCATTTATGGGGTCATACTCTGACCCCACACACACACACACACACACACACACACAGTATTCTTTGTTCACATGTATACCTATGTAAGATGTTATATGTTAATGACCCTATGCATATTCATGTAACCACAATAAAAGGAGTGCTATGGGGAACCTGGCTGAGAGTCTGACGGAGGTCAAGTGGTGGAACGACACTTGGCTCCAGGCAGGTCTCCCTCATGCATGAGTAACACAAAGAACTTTGGTGCCTTGTGTCTTGCTTTTTGCTGTGTAGCAAATTGTCCTTAACGTTCCAGCGAATAGGTTTATGCTACAAACCTATCACATGCTGTCTCAGAGTGATGCTGACACATTAACCTACTTTGTCAAATTGTTCCAAAACGCTAAAAGGATCCAAAATGCTGCAGCAAGAGTACTGACAGGGACTAGAAAAAGAGAACATACTTCTCCCATATTAGCTCCTTTCACTGGCTCCCTGTTGAATCCAGAAGTGAGCTTTAAGTTCTTCTCTTTAATAATCAGGAACGTTCTGTAGAAGCAGCTTTTGAATCAGGGAGAACAGACATCCACTCTTTTAAGATTAGTGTCTTTTATCCTGCCTTGCAGCTTGCTGCAGGGGATGGCTGTCCCTCCCCGAGCCTGGTTCTCATTGAGGTTTCTTAGTATTAAAAGGGAGTTTTTCTTTCCCACTGTCACCAAGTGCTTGCTCAAAATGGGCCATCTGATTGTTGGGATTTTTTTGGACTATTGTAGAGTCTTTACCTTACAATATAAAGTGTTTTGACACTACATAAATGAAACTGAACTGACTCAATACTTTTGCACACTACTTGATGTATACATTGTTGTATATAACTCGAGATGTATAATTACACGATATAATTCTGAATATTAATTGCTTTGTAAGTTGGAAGATGAATAATTTAACAATACTTTAACACAAATAAACAAAAACATTCTCACCATGTCAAACTCTAAACATGTATTATTACAACGATAAGCAAAACTATCGAGAGTGTGCTGGTGCACGCCATCCCTGTGTGCTACGCTGGTTGCACAACAGCTGACAAGAAGAGATTACAGAGGGTCATCAGAACTGCAGAGAAGGTGATCGGCTGTCCACTCCCCTCCCTGGACTTAATTGCCAGCTCAAGATGTCTCTCCAGAGCCAGGGCAATTATAAAGGACCACCTCCATCCTAACCACCACCTCTTCAACACCCTGCCCTCTGGAAAAAGGCTCAGATCCATCAGGTGCAAAACCAACAGACTAAAGAACAGCTTCTTCCCGTGGGCTGTCAGAACTCTTAATGCAAATATTATTATATTGCACATACTTGCACATGAGCCAATATTTTTGGCTCATGTGCAAGTATGTTGGTCCCAGTCTGTTTCAATGTTTCCTACACATACACCATGTATATAGTTCCACTCACATATGTATACATATACACTGTTTTTTATTTTAATCTATTTATTTAATTATTTATTTATTTTCCGCCTTCGTTGTATATCGGTTTCTCTTCTTCTTACTTTAGCACCTTTGTGGCTCAGCTACCCAATTTCGCTGTGCAAGAAACTGCACAATGACAATAAAAAGCTCGAAGTCTCTAAAACACATTTTGCAGTGTTCGTGGAAGTGGACTAAATCTTTTCATTTAAATCAGTTCTACTGATTTTAGATTTCAGTGTAAGAAATGTTGCATCTTTCTTGGCGCAGCCAAAGGCAAAAAATGTGAATAACATGATAAAAATAAAGTCATCTTCACTTTACAGCAGGTCAAAGAAATCGCACAAAGAATCTCACAAAACAGATAAAAAATGAGAGCCTTCCTGCTCACACTGAAGTGGGAGAAAAGAGAGAGTCATACTCTCTGGCCCTGTATAATCCCTGTCCCCTGATCCTCATGGGGTGCTGTTAGTTAGCTGTATTACTGTCAGCTTAACTCTGACAGCAACGAAGAGAATGACATACAGCCTTAGAGTAAAGGCAGGTCATTTGGGAAGCGAAATGGAACTCCCATTACTACCTGCAATGCTAAACTGGCAGACATTTCCAGAGCGATCATTGCCGAGGTGCATAGCCTGCAGAATATGGCATGAGGTGCTTCGATGTCAGATATTTTGCAGAAGCACTTTGATGATGCCCAAGGCTGTGGCGCTGTCAAGAACCCCGGGGGAGCCAGACAGAGGTGGGAAGCTTTCTCGAAAGGTCGGAAATTGAAGGGGAACTACTTTCAAGGTCCCAAAAAAAACAAAAAAACTGGTGTAGAGTGAGGCGGGGTGGAGCACAGGGCATTCATTCTGCAGTGCAACAGGTGTGACATGAATACGTCTTCAGCTTCAGAGCTTTTTTTATAGCAAAATTGATGCTGCTGGGTTTGAATCGTGACATGGATGAAACGCCTGATAGTAAAGTTTAGATTACTTTGCAATGTTATATTAAATGAATCACCCAGAATAACATCTCCATATCCTGAATATCCACCTTCAGGGCAATTTGAGTAGGTGGCACAGGAGCTAGTTTGAGAATCAGCAGAAAGAGATGATCCGGGGACAGGCATTTCTAAGTATGAGGGGCCTTATGAGGTACGCGGACAAGTAGGAGAAACAGAAGACCGACAGGGCTGTTCAACAGACCACTGGGCATATAATTATTACATAAAGAACAAATGAAACAGTCAGGCGTAAAAACTAAGGGTTAACTAAAGCAGGCTGGCGGCACACAAAATAAAAGCTAAGGGTAACTAAGGCAAGCCAGCATCACAAAACTCTAATGAAACTAAGTTCAGCTGTATATCAGGTTTAAACAAAGAGCAACACAGCAAACAGGTTTAACAAACAAGCTTCACATGCAAAGCAGACGAGGCGGACACTGCATGTTCACTTCAGAGCAGCAGTTCCCCCTAGTGTGAAGGATCTTCAGCCTTTTTATACTCCCAGGTGCAGACAATCAGCCTGTCAATTAGTCTTGGAGTGGTCATGGGATCTCCAGGCAGCCAATCGTCCACGAGGTCTGGCACACTGTGATCTGCATAAAAGAAGGCTGGCACAGGACTCCCAGCAGCCAGTCATCCACTAGTCCTGGCACACTTGGATTTGCATAAACAAAAGGGTAGTCTCACTCTCTCCAAGGCCCAAGGCCGTAACACCCGTCCATCCATTCGCTTCCGCTTCTCCTTTTCAGGGTCGCGGGGGGCGCTGGAGCCTATCCCAGCTGTCATAGGGCGAGAGGCGGGGTACACCCTGGACAGGTCGCCAGTCTGTCGCAGGGCCAACACACAGGGAAGGACAACCATTCACACTCACATTCACTTGCACATTCACAGCTAGTGGTAATTTGGATTATCCAATTAACCTATCCCCACAAGTTGCATGTCTTTGGACGGTGGGAGGAAGCCGGAGTACCCGGAGGGAACCCACGCAAACACGGGGAGAACATGCAAACTCCACACAGAAAGACCCCGGCCTGATGGTGGAATTGAACTCAGGACCTTCTTGCTGTGCGGCAACAGTGCTAACCACCGTGCTGCCCTAATTTGGGGTCTATTTATCTTTATATTTCCATGAAGACCTACTGATATCAAATACAAGAAAAACATCTGTAAATTTATCCATATTCATTCTGCATGTGGTTTTCTCTAATTCACTGATCTTTGAGATACATGGTTTCAGCATGAAACTGGTTTTTCAAACCGTAAAATTTCAAAAAATTAAAATCCTTTTGTTTTCTGTATATATTGTCATATTATTGTACAGATAATATGACAATATACGGATCACTTTATCTTTCTTTTAAATACATTTCAGCTGAGGCTGTGCAATGCCAGGCTGCCCATTTACCAACACACCTGTTCATTCCTTCTTAGCTTTCTTTGCTTTCATCCACATGTTCAGCTGATTATTCCACATGATTTATAGGATGCTTCTGCTTGTAAAGACTGAGTAAGAAGGCTATTAATGTCACTCTTTTCTCTCCGCTGCAACAATAAGACTCTCTTGCCAGTGATATTTGAATCCCTAAAGTGGGCATAGCTTGGTGTACAGTTTTCTTGTTGCAAAAAGGACTGCAGAGTTGAGAAAGTGATCTCCTGCTCAATGATTCGTATTAAAATACAGTTTTACTTTTATTATCTGCTGCTCTCTGTGGTCAGGTTTCCTTTCACAGCAGCAGCCTCACCTTTTAATGCAGGAACAAAGCTCGAGCTTCAGGAATCAATGCACCTGTCATTCACAGCTATGGTCAGATCAGCAGAAAGGTCAAGAAGCCCCAAAACATCGATTCTACCTATAAACCATGCAAGCCCAAGAATACCAGCCAGCCTTCATGAATCCAGAACGTGTCGAGCCCAGTGTGGCATTTCTTTGTGGGGGACAGGGGGCTCGACTATTCATCGCTTGTCATCTTTACGATTCTGGCGGTTAATAATAAAAATGGTTGCTGTGGAAACGCAGACAAACAGTTTTCTGCCATTTACCCACACATAAGATTTATTACTATAATGAACCCTAAATGGCACGAATTCAACATGAGCATCCATCTTTCATTAAGTTATGGCTATGCTAAATGAACTAGCTAGGGGCAGTTCGAATTTTCTGCTAGGCCTGCATTGTATTATCGTAATTAAATGTATTTCCATAAGGCACGGAGCTCGTTTCCTCGTGATTGGAAGAAATTAATCATGAGTTTTATTAATGACCGAGCAGCTGGGGGTCAAAGCATGTGTGTTTCTCAGTTTTAAAAGCAATGGGAGCGTTTCGTTGTCTGGTTTGTGTGTTTCTTCCAATGCGACATGTTTGCTCCCATACATATGGTGAGGTAATGCACCGGGCTCATGTTTTAATTCCTTGGTGCCTATGCTGTCAAATACATGCTACACTAAAATACACATCTATTTCCTGCTGTAGATAATAACTGTTGAAGACTTCCCCGGTGGCCATTATTCATCCAAGAAGATCAACATTACACTGGTGCAATCAAAGATAACAGAACAAAGATTCAGATCTGACTCAGTCGGTGGCCAGATGAGAATGCTTGCAGCTCAGAGGCTTCCTGCTCTGAATCCAATTATATTTGCGTGTGCATGTGCGTGCGTGTGTGTGTCTTAGACAAACGAACAGCACACCGGAGAGCAGGACGGTGGAGGAAACATGACTGGAGAGAACAGCAGCATGTAAAGCTGCTGCATCATCTAATTCCTAAAGGTCATGCTGGAGGGAGTCGGTACACAACATCTCCTCCATCACAAAGATCCTGTGCAGAAACATTCCTCATAACAGAGCAGACATCACACTGTCATACAACATACAGTGGGGCAAAAAAGTATTTAGTCAGCCACCGATTGTGCAAGTTCCCCCACTTAAAATGATG
The DNA here is from genome assembly GCF_963576455.1 of Neolamprologus multifasciatus. NCBI lineage: Eukaryota > Metazoa > Chordata > Actinopteri > Cichliformes > Cichlidae > Neolamprologus > Neolamprologus multifasciatus. The sequence goes on along the minus strand of NC_140444.1, from coordinate 2,844,862 downwards.
ACAGAGGTCAGTAATTTGCACCAGAGGTACACTTCAACTGTGAGAGACAGAATGTGAAAAAAAAATCCATGAATTCACATGGTAGGATTTGTAAAGAATTTATTCGTAAATCAGGGTGGAAAATAAGTATTTGGTCACCTCAAACAAGGAAAATCCCTGGCTCTCACAGACCTGTAACGTCTTCTGTAAGAAGCTTTTCTGTCCCCCACTCGTTACCTGTATGAATGGCACCTGTTTGACCTCATCATCTGTATAAAAGACACCTGTCCACAGCCTCAACCAGTCAGACTCCAAACTCCGCCATGGCCAAGACCAAAGAGCTTTCGAAGGACACCAGGAAAAGAATTGTAGACCTGCACCAGACTGGGAAGAGTGAATCTACAATAGGCAAGCAGCTTGGTGTGAAAAAATCAACTGTGGGAGCAATCATCAGAAAATGGAAGACATACAAGACCACTGATAATCTCCCTCGATCTGGGGCTCCACGCAAGATCTCATCCCGTGGGGTCAAAATGATCATGAGAACGGTGAGCAAAGATCCCAGAACCACACGGGGGGACCTGGTGAATGACCTGCAGAGAGCTGGGACCAAAGTAACAAAGGTCACCATCAGTAACACACTACAACGGCAGGGAATCAAATCCCGCAGTGCCAGACGTGTTCCGCTGCTGAAGCCAGTGCATGTCCAGGCCCGTCTGAAGTTTGCCAGAGAGCACATGGATGATACAGCAGAGGATTGGGAGAATGTCATGTGGTCAGATGAAACCAAAGTAGAACTTTTTGGTATAAACTCAACTCGTCGTGTTTGGAGGAAGAAGAATACTGAGTTGCATCCCAAGAACACCATACCTACTGTGAAGCATGGGGGTGGAAACATCATGCTATGGGGCTGTTTTTCTGCCAAGGGGACAGGACGACTGATCCGTGTTAAGGACAGAATGAATGGGGCCAAGTATCGTGAGATTTTGAGCCAAAACCTCCTTCCATCAGTGAGAACTTTGAAGATGAAACGAGGCTGGGTCTTCCAACATGACAGTGATCCAAAACACACCGCCCGGGCAACAAAGGAGTGGCTCCGTAAGAAGCATTTGAAAGTCCTGGAGTGGCCTAGCCAGTCTCCAGACCTCAACCCCATAGAAAATCTGTGGCGGGAGTTGAAAGTCCGTGTTGCTCGGCGACAGCCCCAAAACATCACTGCTCTTGAGAAGATCTGCATGGAGGAATGGGCCAAAATACCAGCTACTGTGTGTGCAAACCTGGTAAAGACCTATAGTAAACGTTTGACCTCTGTTATTGCCAACAAAGGTTATGTTACAAAGTATTGAGTTGTATTTTTGTTATTGACCAAATACTTATTTTCCACCCTGATTTACGAATAAATTCTTTACAAATCCTACCATGTGAATTCATGGATTTTTTTTTCACATTCTGTCTCTCACAGTTGAAGTGTACCTCTGGTGCAAATTACTGACCTCTGTCATCATTTTAAGTGGGGGAACTTGCACAATCGGTGGCTGACTAAATACTTTTTTGCCCCACTGTATATAATAAAACCTCTTTGTTTGTTAAACTTATTAACAAGCTCATGTGAAAATGACACCGCTAAAAAGAAATATGAGAGATAAAAGATGCTCCTCCTGCTAATGAAAGTACAGTTTTCGGTGGAGATGGGGTTAACCCTTTTGCTTTACATGCAAAAGATTCCCATATTGGGACCGGGGTGAGACACAAACGCAGCCTCACAGGCGAACGTGCTCCATGGATCCAGCTGCTGCAGGGATGCTTTGGAGAATAGCAGCCTTTTACCTTTAATATCACAGATGTTTTTTTTTCTTCCAGTTTTAAAATCTGTTGCATTTTCATGTCTTTTTGAAGCTTCTTTATAATCAAAACTATTTTGTGCTCTTTTTGTACGTGTCAGAATGCTAAGCAGTAATCTAACAGGATGCAGCAGCTAGCAAAAGTGTTTTAGCACTAAAAGGTATCTCAATAATAAATCCAATGATATAACTGAGAAAATCTGGGACATTGAATTCTTCAAATTAGTTGTTTGGTCTGATCAAGAGTACAACAGATAAAGAGAAACACTTTACAGTCTCGTGATAACAGAAATGTCAACGTGTTTATGAAAGCCTGAACCTAAAACGTGCTTTTGACTTGGCTCTCAAGTTTTCTGCTCTTTTTGAATTTCCAAACGTTAACAACAGATGAAGAGATGCTGCGCGAGCGATGATGGCTGCTGTCCAACTGCTAGAGTTCAAAAAGGGAATTTGGCAAATTATACTAAAGAGCATCATCAGGTAAAATTCAAATTCATACCAAAAAAATAAATCTTTTTTTTTTCTTTTGCACCTTTTTGTCTATGAAAACTTTACAACAATACTGAGCAGTAATGCTGGGAAGACTTTATGCTGAAGACCAGTGTTGGTCAAGTTACTTGAAAAAAGTAATCAGTAACTAATTACTGATTACTTCCCCAAAGAAGTAATCCAGTTACTTTACTGATTACCTATTTTCAAAAGTAATTAATTACTTAGTTACTTTTTAAAAACACGATTTACAACCTGAATAGGTGATAAAGTGATAGATCTTTCAGCCCAATTCTACTTTTTCTACATAATCATCATACAAAATGTAATCAAATGAAAAATTCTATTTTTAAAACTTGTTTTATTAGTTTTAATCTTTTAACTTTATGCATCAAGCAAAAATTTAATTATATGCAACATTCTCTGACTGGAAGAAATTTGTTTAATATTTAAACCTATTTTCTGCACATTCCAGCACATAAAATAATTTTTTTTTGTGTGTTTACACTCAGTCTTTCAAATAGATGCAAGTAAAACACAGCAGAAAATAAATAAAGTCAAAGACTAGCGGTCCTTTTGCTCTATTTTCACCTGTAAAGCAGGAGTGGGGTAGGCGGAGGTTTACCCTGGTGCAGGTGTGCCGCGGTCAGTGGAAGAATCCACGAGTTTCTCTGTGAGTTTCCCATTACGTCGTAGCTACACGGTGCTTTCTCGGAAGTTTAGGGGTTTTTTCGCTGTAAAAAGAAGTTTTCTTCCCACGCACAACGGACACTAATGTTTTTGTCACTTTTTATGGAATCAAACTCAAAGTAAGGTCAGTACTTCCACGCTTTAAACGCTGCACGCTCATACTCTCTCTGCACTCGATATATGATCATTGTTGATCTGCACACAGCTGTTGTCACGAACGTCGCACTCGCTTACGTCACTGTCATGAGACATTCTCGCAAAAAAAAAAAAATCAGTTTTAGTAACGCAGTAACGCAGCGTTCCTACGGGAAAGTAACGGCAATCTAATTACCATTTTTGCAATAGTAATCCCTTACTTTACTCGTTACTTTAAAAAAAGTAATCGGATTACAGTAACGCGTTACAAGTAACACATTACTGCCCATCTCTGCAGAAGACTGCCAACCTCATTGATAAACGCAGGCGTGATCATAAGACAAGGATGAGAAGTATAAAAGATAGCTGTAAACATTATTGTTTGGTAACCCTTTTATGGCCACCGTGACCCTAATTTCTGCACATTTGAGCAAATTTCAATTTTTTACAGACACTTCTGACCTGATGTAATTATATTCCTTGGAGGTTAAATTACGTAGTTGTGGTGGAGCGTTAGACAAGCCTGGACATATGAAGCTGTTGTGTTTGCTGTGACTTTTTACTGCGACATCTTAATTAGCCGCCACTGTTAGCATTCTTTGATCCTGTACTTGACCTCTTTAACCAACGTGATTCAACACGCTCAATCATGCTAATCAGTTCAAGATGGCGAGTGAATAATATTATGCTCTTCTTCACCTGTGGTTGGTTTTTTGTGTTAATTAATAATATTAGTCACCAGGTTTAAACTAAGATCAATGCTTCAGTGAGTTGAGTTTTTGTGTGTAAGCTTATTTGTGTTATATCTAACTTAGTGCTGTTTTTTTGGCAGGTGTGAGTCTGCTATGACCAGCACTTAATGGTAGCCAATGCAAGCAAATGTCAGCAAACAGTATTTCTGTGTGACAGCACTGAGTCAGCACTGCACTTCAGGACTTCTGTGACATTTTAGCATGTGGCAGTAAAAAGATTTTATCAAAGGTAAAACCAGAGGGAAACCAACAGGAGAACCCGTTGTTGTCTTTTAGCTCAAGGATGCTGAATGATGACGTCATAGCGACTGACGTATTCATGTGGAAATGTGGGTTCACATACTACACAGACTATTACTAAAAGTTAGTGATGTCAATGTGCTATTTAATTTTGCTGATGAATGATTTACTGGCAGGGACTATATTTCCTTGTGGATGTGCACAAGCAAAAAACACAAGGACTCGTTGTTACTACAGAGAGTTTTGGACTATAGAGAGTGCTTTTGTCTGCTTGAAGCATACACGCACAATTGGTGTCCTTCTTATCTACTCTCTGTGCAGAGCATGCAGACTTCTGCATAAATGTGCTTAAAAGCACTTTTAATACTGTTGGGCCTTTCATCCTGAGATTAATTAACACGTCCCTTGCTACAGGCTGCGTCCCATCATGCTTTAAACAAGCTGTAGTTCAGCCTCTTCTTAAAAAACAAAACCTGGACCCAACTGTTCTGTCCAACTACAGGCCTATCTCAAAGCTTCCTTTTCTATCTAAAGTCTTGGAGAAAGTGGTCTACCTACAGTTGCAGGCCCACCTTGATTTTAATATGATCTCTGAGAAATTTCAATCTGGTTTTAAATCACTACATAGCACTGAGACGGATTTTTAACAATATTCTTTTAACTCTGGACTCTGGCAGCCCTGCTGCCCTTTTATTGTTGGACTTGTCAGCAGCTTTTGACACGGTCGACCATGACATCCTGTTATCACGGCTAGAATTTCATGCTGGCCTAAAAGGATCTGCCCTACAGTGGTTTTGTTCCTATTTATCAGAAAGGTTTTTTCATGTCAATATGGGCCCCCACAACACAAAATAGCCCCTCTTAAATACGGTGTACCTCAAGGCTCTATTTTGGGTCCTGCCCTGTTCGCACTCTATTTGTTGCCATTGGGCTCCATCTTCTCGCGGTACAGCATTTCATTTCACTGTTTTGCTGATGATTTGCAGATTTATCTACCTTTAAAAGCAGGGTCAGACCATCCGCAGCTCTTATTACGCTGCCTTGATGATGTCAAACAGTGGTTGTCATTAAATTTTTTAAAGCTAAATGAAAATAAAACTGAGGTTGTCATTTTTGGCAACTTTAATCATATCGACAGCACTCTGGGCGCCCTTTCCTCGTATCGTAAAACACATGTAAAAAACCTCGATGTCTACATTGATGGTTCTTTTAAATTGAATAAGCAGGTGAGTGCAGTAGTTCAGTCCTGTTTTTTTCAGTTAAGACAGCTGGCCAAGGTAAAGCCATACCTCCCGGCTAACGTCTTTCAGCGTGTTATTCACCTTTTTCTTACTTGCAGATTAGACTACTGCAATTCATTGTATTATGGGTCTAGATCAGGCCTCCATCCATCGTCTTCAGATGGTTCAAAATGCAGCTGCTCGCCTGCTAACTGGTACCAAACGGAGAGAGCATATAACCCCAGTTTTAGCTTCTTTACACTGGCTTCCTGTCTCCTACAGGATCCAATTTAAACTTTTACTTTTTGTTTTTAAGTCACTTAATGCCCGAGCCCCTCCTTACCTGTCTGAGCTCCTCTCTGCCTATGCTCCAGGAAAAACCACGAGGTCTAGCTCAAAGCTAATGCTGTCCATCCCACGGACTAATCTCAAATCCCGTGGTGATAGATCCTTCTCTGTGGCAGGTGCCAGACTTTGGAATAGTCTCCCCTTAAATATTAGATCTGCACAAACACTTGAGCAATTTAAATCATTACTAAAGACACATTTCTATGACCCAAGCATTTTGGTCTTATTTGAATTAGTTTAGTTATTGTTTTAATTATTTTATTGTCCTATTATTGTTTTTTATTGTTATTATTGTATTACATTGTTGCTTTTTAATACCATTTTTATATTGTTAAGCACTTTGTGCAGCATCGGCTGTTTGAAATGGGCTATATAAATAAATTTGACCTTGACCTTGACCTTAAAGCCTTGTATGTAGTATGTAGTTTATGAAACTGTTACGACTATTAATCTATTAATTTTCTGGACACAAATTATACCATTTTTTTCATGTTTTGGGGAATATTAATCCGACTGTTCTTATAAGTACTGATTTGTGTCCAGGCAGATGTTGTGAATATTTGAGAGGTTGGAGGTATTTGAGAGGCTCTTGTCACAAACTACAGTCCGAGTCTCTCATAGGAAAAAGCAATAAAAAAGCAACTGCGGTTAAAGCAATAAAGTCTACTCAGTTTATACTAATGAAATAAACACAAATATACAGATCAGTTCTTCATGACTATGTCGTGTTTTGCTACAGGATCAGTGTTACCAAGTGGAAGTCTGTAGATTTATTGATGTACACTACTGTAGTACAAACATGTAACACTGAAGTTCCTGATGGTACCAGTGTGACTGTGGCAGAATCGTATTATTACCTATAATATAGAGCAGAAGGATTAGAGGTGTCTGAGATAAGTGTGGTCAGACATGCCTTGTTTATCCCAGAGGTCAGAGTCAAACGAACACTAAGGGTTAAAAACGGTTAATAAAATCATCAGCGTTGCTGCTTTACCAGGTGTAACAATTAAGTTTAACATCCAGGCATCCATGAAAACAGAATTTATTAAATTTAACAGAGTTAGAAGTTAACAGGAAGTTAGCTCGCTAGTTTACACCTAAACATTTCATACCATGTTCTGACTGAGAGATTTTTGAAACTAATTAAAACATACAGCTCTGCTACCACTTCCAACATAAATGAAGACAGAAAACTAAACAGCAGTGACGTTTTCAGGGTTACTGAAGTTGGACTACCTGGTATATAATGTTGTGCTACGTGATTGCTAGCGACACAGCTATGTTAGCATAGCATTAGCACAGTGAAGCTGGAGGATGAACGCCAACTTTTTTTCACTCATTAAAAGTTAACGTGAGGGATTCTGGTGGTTAGAGACAAATGCAACCGCATAGCAGGATGCTGTACATGGGCAAATGTCAGTCAGGAGAACAACTGAGATTATTCACCCACAATACGAGGTTAGTTATTAATATACTGCAACAACATGGGAATAGAGCTGCTGCGAGAGAATTCAACATTAATGAATCAATGTTACGGAAGTGGAGGAAGCGCAGTTTTTGGCTTTCCCCATATTTCAAAAGTGCTTCATCTCTTTGCTATGACGGTCGCCCGCCATAATTTGCAGAAGATAATGGTTTTAGCCGCTGCAATGCTTTCGACCAAAACAGGCGCAGCTTGATGACATCATCAACATGCGCTATCGCGATAGAGATTTTGACTATACCGCTCTATCGTTGGCCAAATTTATATCGTTTCTATCGTATATTGTTTATATCGCCCACCCCTACTGATAGGTGGGCAACATTAACTCAAATAACTGCTTGATGCAGCCAAAGTATGCAGAAGAGCATCTCTGAAGACATAACATGTAAAACCTTGAAACAGATGGACTAACTGGGCCTACAATTCACACAAGTGTTGCCTGCTCTGATGAGGCTGGATTTCTGCAGCAACATTTGGATGGTAGAATCAGAATGTGTTGTTAACAACATGAAAACGTGGATCCATCCTGCCTTGTATCAACAGTTCAGGCTGCTGGCAGTGCAATGATGTACAGTAGGGGATGTTTTCTTGGCACACTTTATTGCCAACTGAGCACTGTTTAAACACTGCAGCCTACCTGAGTATTGTTGCTTCTGATGGCGGCTTCCAGCAGGGTAATGTACCATGGCACAAAGCTCGAATCATCTCAAACTGGTTTTTTGAACATAATAGTGACTTTCACTGTACTCAAATGGGCCCCACAGTCACCATTCTCAGTCCAGTAAATTATCATTTGGATGTTTTGGGACCAGGGATTCACATCATGGATGTGCAGTCGACAAACGTGCCGAGGCTGTGTGATGTTATTTGTCAATACGGACAAAAATCTTTTTGAAATCTTGCCAAAAAGAATTTTGGCAGCTCTAAAGTTAAAAGGGGGTTTGAGACTCTACTGACAATGTGTACCTATAAAAGTGGCTGGTGAATATATCAGTCTCTTGATTGAAGTCCCTGAATTTTAATAAAAAGTCTACAAAAATATGCTAAAGGATGTGTTATGGAAAATGTATGATCCATGCTTTTTCTGACCTTTAAAACTCAGAGTAAGATACCGATGCATTTTAGTGGTGCTCCAAATATGGAAGTATAAGTATAACACTAAATTTTTATCAAGGTAACAGCTGGGAATTCAAATGTTTTACTTGACTAAAAGTCCTAAAAATAAGCTGAATTAGCTTTTTTGATGTCATGTTTGATCACAAAGACTAAACCTGGAGTAAAAATTGTTATTAAATGGCAGATAATACCAATACTACTACTAATAATACATAATTTTTCCTCACAACAGTTTGAGGGTAAAACACTTTAAGTCATTGTGATCTTTGTGAAGTCTCTAAGATTGTGGCAGCGTGTGATCCAATTAATGTGTCAAATATGACGGGGGTATTAAAGAACACTCCTGGCCATATGGAAACTAGATCTGCATCAGTGCCTGATGGAAATGAGCATGTTTAATGCTCCTGGTATGCGATACCATCTGTATATTCTGATTAGACAAACATAATCAGAATTTGATTAGGAACTCTGTCCACAGCCGGGGTCCTTGTTAACCAGGGTGTTAAATAAAGACGAACATTCACGTCCGTCACTCTTTTGAAGCCATCGTGTTTCTTGGATTCAGAAATTCAGACGTACTTTTCAACTCTGTAAAAACGCTCCGTCCCCTTTCAAAGAGAGAATTACATAACACCCCTCCAGGACGTTACACACTGTGCTATTGTCCAGAACGTTAGCAGACCATGAAATGAATACACCGCGATAAATTATTCATTATTCCAGCCCCTTTTTATCCATCACATCTCAAAGGAAACCTTGTTGACAATGCAGAACTGGACGGTCCGTGGCTGTGCTCGTTTGTTTTACTTTGAACACCAGCGTTAACAAGCTGAACGTGACATGTTAGATTAATTATGCTGTACAGCAAATGACCCCCAGGGCTGCGGGTGTCATATCATACCTCTCGCTATGTCCCCAGGCCTTGAGATCCAGGCGCTGCTTTACCTGAGAGAGACAAAACCAGATTACTGCCCTCAGGCTGTCTTTGCTTCATCTCTCCACTTTGCAGAAACAAAGCCCAAAAGTGTGGGAGGTCACATAACTGATGTCTGTTTTATGGAAGACGGTGCTGCAAAGACTTGTACCTCTAATGCAGAACTAACTCACAATGTCAGTTAAAGTTTAAGTTGCGGGGATTTGTGCTACTTTCCCTTTTTCTCCAAAGGGAGAAAAACTCCTGAATATTTTTTTAAGTAATGCTAGGAGCGTAGCTCAAGGGATAGCAGTGCTGGATGGGTTGGTCCGACGCTCAGGAAGGAGGAATATTTCAGAGTACGACTTGGTGCAGATTTTAATGGTCTACAAAGGATTGATGTTAAATAATGCAGTAATCCAGTGTAGCCTTATTTTTCGGTTAACTAACTTTGAAAATGTTTGCCTCTTTGCATAAAGAAAGAAAACTTCTGCATCTTATCTCAAAACAAAATCATAAGTGTTGGATTAAACATATATTTTCATGGTGTTGTTTTTTCTTTAAAAATATATAATGTATTGTAAAAGCTCGACTCATTAGCTTGTTACAGGTAGCAGCGCAGCACTGTAGCACGTCTTAGCTTAAAGATTTATCCTTATTTTCTGTGTATCTTTTATTAGACATGTTTAAATGGACACAAGTAGCCACATTCAAAGCCCGATGAATAAAAATGCTTCATATAAACATAGTAATTGGAAGATTCTCACCCAATCACGCTCCATTATGTCAAATTTTCCTTCCATTTTCCTTCCAGTCGTTATACAAACGGTTTGCACATATTAGAATGATTTATTCTGTTTAAACGCCTGATGCATGAACGCACATCATAATCAGATCACCTTATTTAGGGTCAGTTTCAATTTCAATTTCATTTATACAGCGCCAAATCACACCAACAGTTGCCTCAAGGTGCTTTATATTGTAAGGTAGACCCTACAATAATACATACAGAGGAAAACCCAACAATCATATGACCCCCTATGATAAAGCATTTTGGTGACAGTGGGAAGGAAAAACTCCCTTTTAACAGGAAGAAACCTCCGACAGAACCAGGCTCAGGGAGGGGCGGGGCCATCAAACAGTGAAGCTCTAACACTAATTTGAATCACACTGAAGAGTTTTTACACAACTGCTTTGTTAACATGAAGGAGTGGCATAAATGAACAATTTCATTGGAGGATATCTTGAATGAACAGTCCACGCCTGATGGATTCTTGTCTCTTCATCATCAAAATCATCGCAGGCTGGAGATTTTCTCTGTCTGCATGTCCTGTTCGCAGACAAAATACCTCTTGAACTTCTTTTCCTCAGTTTTAGCAGAACTCACTCAGACTCCACATTAAACTGGTTCAGTTTTGGAGATCCAGTGTCAACAGTCACCAGTCCACCATGGCACCAGTAAGCCATTAAAAGCCATTTTTTTTAAAAAAATCACCTTTTTTCCAAGGTGTCTTAAGAGTAGTACCAGAGTCAGCTTGTAGTCAGTTTTAGTTAGTTAGTGTAGTGGCGGCACTCCGTCTCTATTTCACTCTTCTGTACCACCTTTAGGAGTCAGTCCGGCAACATGCATTTGAAACGCGAGCAAGTCCAGGTACTTTTCTTGCAAAAAAGATGTTTATTGAAACTTTTAATTTACTTGGCAAGACTCGGTCAAAAAACTGTGTTGCTTCCAGCTTATCCGACTCCCCAACTACGTAATTACAGTGTGCCGGAAGCCCAAAATACTAAAAAGTGCATTCGAATGTCGCACTTCTATATTCTATACCTTTAACAAAACAGTATTTTGAAATTAACTAGAAATTATGTTCTTAACATCAAACATGTATGTTTCTCCTCTAATCATTTTACCAGTACCAATAAAATTAACCTTTAATTGGCTCTTACAGTTAGTTAGTTAGTTTTTCTTCTGTACGTTGTTCATTTTATTTATTGTCTATTTTATTCATGTTTTAATATTTACTGATTCATTTTTATCTTTTTTCATTTATTTTATTGTTATTTAACTTTCTTTGTCTTTTAAATTTTATCACTGTTTTTTACTGGAAGGCACTTTGGCCAACCGTGTTGTTTTTAAAGTGCTCTATGAATAAAGTTGGATTGGATCAGCATGTGACTCAAACAGCAACTTAACCCTAAGCACACGTTTTATCTTTCCAGTTCTTCTGTTGTAAGATTACACATTCACAAAAACCTCTAAACACAAACCCTACATGGGTTACCAGGGTTACCAGTGACCTGGTGGTTGTTAAGAGGCTAATCTCAGATTAGCTCAGTTGGGAAAATAGATATTCTCTGCTTTTAGCAACATTAAAAAGCTTTCATGTAAATTGCCTAAAATGCTTCTGAAATACATTCAGCATGCGAAGAAGGTCTTTGTGTTATGTCTTGAGGTTGTTCTCCCTGTGCTGATCAATTACAGACTCTGTGGAGACTCCGTCCACTGCGCAGCATGAGATCTTATCTCGTGTTGAATCACATGTGCTGGGAAGTGGATGAAGTCTCCGGCTGGAGCAACGATCAAACAGAATAGGCTTTAGACATTACATATAATCGTGAAAAGAAATCACAAGTGAGAAAGCTTCTTCTTCTTTTGCAATTCTGCATCAAACTCTTCTTAACCCTGAAACTGCTTCAAAGGAAATATAATGGATGAGAGTGCAAGACGTGACTTTTATAATTTTCACTGTCTGAAGTCAATCTGTCCTTTAAACCCAAATTAACTCTTTAGGTGTTACAATAAACATGAACGAGAACAGTCGGTTATCGTTATTTGATTTGTCGACTGAGCAAATCAAAATGTGAATTCCCCCATCTGCCGTGGAGATAAATTAATTTCAGTGATGCAGTGCACAACCTCCAACGACGCTTTGACTTGTGTGACGTCGGGTTTTAATAAAAAAAAAAAAAAAAAAAGACAATGGTGTCTTCATCCGTCCCTCGTGTAAAAATCTAATTGCGTTCATGACAGACATTGTATGCTTCATCTTTGTCCTCTGCCATAACACAGCCCTCTTTCCTTACAACAACAGTAGATAATTACAGGTTTGTTCTCCAAATTAAATTTTCCGGGGAGAGTGTATAATAGGATCAGAAAAGGCTGACATAGCAGATCCCTGTGGACTCTCTGATAAGATTTTACACTGTAGTGTGTAGAGGACAAAACCCCCATGTTGTCTTGATTGCACACAGCAGCTTGAGCAGGAGCTTCTTTTGGGTTTTTTCGTCTGGGCAGCACAATGCCCTGGACACTCTTCTTTGAAAATAGTGGCTTTAGCTCTTACCGATCAGCTCGGTTTAGTATTAGAACGCAATTAATGTAGCCAAAGATACCTGTGGGAGCGTTCACAGTCTGTCTGACCTTGGCTGGAAAAGTGACCCTAAAAGCACCAACATGAAAGTCCTAACTGAGATCACAGTCAGTGTGGCTGTCCACTTAATACGCTCCTGGGGAGTTGTTAATGTGTTGGCTGGTAAATAACTACTGAAAGGTCCTGGATTTTCTTTCCAGTGGTTCCCTTTCTCTTACCAGCCTCGAAAAAAAAGAAAACTTCAGAGAATTAAGAGGGCTTTTTATTCACAAATCTTAGATTTTTCTTCTTGCTTATAAACTCTAAAAGGCCCACAACTGGGAATTTGATTGAACTAACAGCTGCTTTTATGCTGCAAATAAAGACGCCGCATACGACGATGGACAAACCGGTGGACCAGACCCCATTATCATTCAAGGATATCTTACAGAACAGCAGTTTTAGCCAAGACAAAGTCATCATAAAGTCCATACCAAGGTTGTCCTAAAGTCACTTTTGCTCAACAGTCACTGCCAGCCTTAGCAAACAAAATGTCTTATCCCAGCCTCATCTGAATGACATGGAGATAATTATCGAGGTGGGCCTCATCGGAATTCATTAGAAGCCCCTTTCTCTATGAGACAATGTGACTATTATGTCAAAATCCCTGTCAGCTATTTTTATCATATCTGCCGCAGATCTAGTTGTCAGTGAATTCATAGGGAGGTAATTACCTCACGCTCAGGAAGAAGGGGTGGAGACGACCAAACGGAGGGAGGGGAGGCTTGGCGCAAACCAACACCCCAGGGTTGTCTGACTAGGGGAGCAGGAAGACAGTTAAAATGTATGAGATAAAAATCAGGGAGACAAGGAAATTTATGACTGCCGTGTCACCCCGAAGAGAGCTGTTGTGGAAAGCTAAATGTCAGCAGAGGCTATGAGTTTGATTAACCTCATTTCCCAGAACAAAACTGAAGAGAAACTGTGAGCAGTTGCAATTCAGGTGTTGCACTTTTTAGCCCTGAATTGTGTATTCACTATATGTTTTTGTCACTTTTGTCACCGGGGATCACATGGCTCAGTCGGTTCCCCAGTTACTACCTCTGATCTACGAGGCAGTGGACTGAATAGTGTTTAGACTTAATGTTAGAGACTGGGTGATACGATGGCTCGATCATTCAGATGAGACTTGGAATAAAGCTGGTGTTCTCCCACATTGTTAGAAGCTAATTGAGGGAGCTCAGTCGTCTGATTAGGATGCCTCCTGACCTCAGTAATCACTTTGCTGCTGAGTTTGGGTCTCGGTTACTCATTCTGGGTCATGCTGAATAAAACATTACGTTAGTCAATTTCAGTTTCAGAAAGGAAGATTATGCACAGTATGCTCATCGGCTATAGTGAGTCTTAAATCACAAGTCCTTAGCCAGTGAGTGTGCACTCACAGTCCATCACATTTCCAAACATCAGAATGGTCACAGTCTTGATGCTTCCAAACAGGATTTTAGATGACGTCATGTTGACTGTACATGTATTATACCGTCTATGAGCTGGACACATCATGGGGACATCATGGTGTCCTCTCACAAAAGTTGGGAGTTGGCTGGAAAAAGAGAGAGATCTGTAAATTTCTCCTTTGAATGGATGCTGTACTTTTTCCATGTGGGAATTTAGTTGCCCATTCCATTGACCAAACCACTTCTGGGATGGCAAATAGTACGAGTTTGTCTTGCTAGAGCACAGGTGTCGAACTCCGGGCCTCGAGGGCCGGTATCCTGCAGGTTTTAGATGTGTCCTTGATCCAACACAGCTGATTTAAATGACTAAATTACCTCCTCAACATGTCTTGAAGTTCTCCAGAAGCCTGGTAATGAGCTAATCATTTGATTCAGGTGTGTTGACCCTGGGTTAGATCTAAAACCTGCAGGACACCGGCCCTCGAGGCCTGGAGTTCGGCAACCCCGTGCTAGAGTCTCCACACTATCCTTAGTAGTAAATGATGCCATGGAGAAACTCCTAACTCGTGTGAGGTTGCTGTGATTAGCAACAACAGACTTCAGTTAAATGTCATTAAATAGCATCACTACACAACAACAAGGGTCTCCAGATGCTTTATATCATAATAAGGACCCTACAATATTTGAGAAAGTATCCCAACATGATCAACCACAGCAGTGTTGAGGAAAATCTCCCTTTTAACAGGGAGATCTGGCTGAACCGGGCTCTGAGAGGGTGAAGTATCCACCCTAGCCTAGTGCGTTTTAGTGCGTAAATCTAACTAGTGTATAAAGCAGAAGTAAACGTGGTGAAAAAACAAACAAACAACAACTAACAGAAGATCTAAAGGAAGCACAAGTAGCCTGGAGTCTTGTCTAGTAAACATACCTCTTATTCCACAACAACTCTTGCAACCTAATATGGACTTTGTAGATCCATAAAACTGAGCTGTTATCTTCTTGGTTGACAATATTGCAGCTATGTTAGGGTACCACCCTGCACAGACTTACTGTGCATAATGGTGAGGTCCAGGATGCATGTGACAATATTTGGATGCCTTGTCACCATCAGTGGCATTAGAGCTTGTTTAAGGTTCCAAAATGTTCCAGAAAAAAGTTTCATTATTTTGTGTTTTGGTTTTGCATTGTGAGAAAAAAATAAATAAAAAAATCAACCATCTGTTCTTTTTGGTTTTTTTTTTGTTTTGCCTTGTCCACACTTCAGTTGATGTCCCACAGAAAAACTGCTTTTTGGAGTTCTGTGAAAGTTTCACAAACTTTAAAGTCAGCATAAATACAGTAATTATTTACTCGCACTTCAAGTTGTCAGTAGTTTAACATGTCTCCTCTATAACTGTGCCCTGTGAGGAAAAAGCTTTTTTTCGCAACATGATTTTTAGCTTCGGGTGATCAATGGAAAAAAAAATTGTGAGGAAAGCTGAAAGTGGCACAGTGTGTTTGGATATGATGCTGCAGTCCACGTCCTTATGGCACTTATAAAATGCCAGTCAGTCAAATCATTTCTCAGTGGCACATACTGATTTTTATTGGCACAAATGCCACTGCTATATTATATATATTATAGACATACCGCATATGAACTATAAAAGACAGGTGTGGTTCTTTTTCCTTACACCACTGTTGGTTTACAGACTCAAAATTAGAAACATCTCATCTCAGACTCTAGTTAATGTGGGTCAGACTATTACAGTTCCTTATTGGGTTGTTCCAGTAAGGAGAAGAAGTGTTTGTAGTTTTTATCTGCAGATAAAAAAAAAAAAAAAATCAAAGAAATTACATTTCCCACCCGAGCACTGATTTGCACGGTCAAGAACATAAAACATCTGGAAAACAAACTGTGGAAATAAAGAAATTATTTTACTGCTACAATATATTCTTTATCATTAACATTGCATCAAACTGTTTATTACAGCTACTGGTATCAGATTAACATTTTATTACAGGTGCAGCTATAATCATTGTACACACACATTGCATGTTGTGCTCATTAAGAATTGATGCTCAGTCTATTGAAGGTTTCAAGCTTCGTTTGGCGCGATGTCCCGACGATTGTGTAAGTGACTTGGAGCAATGGAAGGTTAAACAGACATATGATTTAAACATAGGCCAGGCCGAAGGCCAGGAATTCATTTAGCTTCTAACTGCATTTGCCTAGTAACAAGTGACAGAAGAAGAGTCAAGAAAGTGTAAAGTCCCCAGGGACTATTCGGAGAATGAGCTTAATTACCATGTATGGAAGAATGTGCTAGAAAGAGGAATGTCTGTCTATTTTAGCTATTTTTAATTGAGAGTTTTCTGTAACTGATGCATATTATGTTCATTTGTGACGCAGAAGGGGTTGAACCCTGACATGAATAAAATCATTCTGAAATGAGCTGTTTGGCGAAGATCTATATTGATGTGTTGCAGTGTACATCTTCCCACACGTGTGCTCAATAAAATGATCGTTTGACTGAACTCTTCTGGGCCAGTGTTGGTTTGTTCCTTACCTCAATATTTTGAATCGGGACAAAACTTATAGTCTAAATATTAATACAAGACAAACATTTCAAAGATCTATTTGCAGCTCTAATGTCCGGGCTCTGTGTGCGGACAGGCGGCGATGAGGATCCAAATGCAGGACTCGGAGACGGAATTGTAACTGAAAACCTCGGCTTTATTGCGGTCACGAAACAAAAACAGAAACAGAAACCAAACTGTGAAAACACAAATTGGAACAAAGGCAATTCTGAGGGTACGACGCGACGCTGAACAAAGGCAAACACAGGCTTATGTACACAGGGGAGTAATCAGGGAATGGAAAACAGGAGGGAGACACAGCTGGGAGAGATTAGGGCTAACGAGACAGGGTAAAACTGAACACGCTGACATCACACATGAACATGAACCTTCAAAGTAAAACAGGAAACAAGACACACTTTACTAAGACACAGACTTGACACTGAACTAAACCTACAATAATAATAATAATAATAATAATAATAATAATAATCAAACCAGTATGACTAAATAATCAGAATATAAATCATAATCTAGAGAAATACCATAAACATAAGAAACTGAAAATGCTGGGTCAGAATGACCCAGAACCGTGACATCGAATTTATCCTGAATGAACTGACATGAACAAACAGAGTTGCAGTTTTAGTTGTTTTGGTCAGAAAAAACAAAACAAAACAGATTTCACTGTTCTCTAGTGCATCCCTATTTTGGAAAGCAAAGAAATTTAACTTTACAATCTAAAAAGCATGTTGGGCAGTCTCCATTCTCACCACTTGCTCCACACTGCCTGTTATGCATACCTCCTCCTTCCCATTTCCACCTAATTTAGCTTGCCTAGAGCGTTTCTATTGAAGTCTCCATCAGCCATCAGCTCATTCTGCTTAACCACCGTCAGCGTACAGACTCCAGGGGGGTCCTGTCACTATCTTTCTCCACCATGCCTCTCATCAGAGTCTAACTGCCAAAGTTCTTCAGTTTTGCAAATAACAGATAGATATTATAGATAGATAGATGGATAATTTCAGATTTGACTACTGTTCTGACTTAATGAATGTATAAATACAGCAGTACAATATGTGTTTTTCATTAATTTCTGAATAGCTCAGCTTATAAGTTGACATCGAGTGACTGACATTAAAGGAAGAAAATGCTTGATTTCAAGCATCCATAGATCTTTTGACCATCTTGTGCTCAGCGCAAAAGCAGTCATAATGCTCTTATATTAGTGACTTCACTAAATGTAAACAAATTGCTGTTAATCTTATAGCAGTTGATTTTATTCAGACACTCACTGTATTTTAAGAATCCAAAATCAGCTTAACTCTCAAGTTAATTGGGGAACATCTATTATGTAAGTATTAGATATTAAGCATTTTTTGGGGTCCAAAGGTTCCTTCAATTCCCTACTGAACACCCACACTGAAACCTTAATCAGTTGGAGACTGTCAAACTATGAGGTTGTTAAAAATTTGCTTAAAGAGGTGCAAAAAAAAAAAAAAAAAGAGGAAAAAGCTGGATACCATTGAAGGTCAAATTATGATCAGACCTGAGTTTAAATAAACTGTACAAAGAACTGTGACCAATAACTTCTCATTTGTTTTTAGCTTCTTCCAGTATAAACATTCTGCAGCCACAGTCGTGTTGCACAGATTTTTTTAAGGCTTTCATAACAGGGCACAGCAACGGATGGGGCAGAAATAATGGTCTTTACACCAGCCAAGCAGCAGCCTGCTACAGATCTGCTCATTTTCATAACGTGGAAGAGAAAGAATTGGTTATCCTGGCTTACTTCATCACATCCCCTCCATCACCAGTCAGTTGAGACAGCATTTTAATTAACCTGAGTGACATCAAATGATCACATTTATCATGTAGACATTCACCATTCGCCCAAGGGCTGTTTGAGACAGAAGGGGGGAGGGGGGGAATGGCTCTTTACTGTTGTGTCTTAATGTGGAGGCAAAATAAGCTGATGTTTATTACTTAGCATTTATTTTAATACATAAAACAAGCCTGTGGAGTATTTTTGCCCGACCAGACTTTTTAGCTGATTGCACTGGCACATCCATATCATTAAGATGCACATAATTATGACCACATGGTCCCCTTGGGATCATGTAATATTTACACAGGCTACCCACATGTAGCAATCTCATTCACAAGAGTGCCGTGACCTCTGATATATTGCACCGCAGCACATGCAAAAGCTTAATCGATAGGATTATAGATTATATTTTAAATCCCAATCCACCCAGTATAATCCCTTCACTCCCAAGGCAGACGTGCATGTGTTTATTTCATCAACCCTTTTCAGAATAATCATAGAAAGCCTGAGCTGCATGTTCCCCGCGATATCTCACACACATTCAAAGCATCTCTCTCTGGCTCAGTGCCAGGTAAAATACTACGTGGAGCAGGAGAAGGCCACCCGATGTTAATTTAGTGCAGAGACCGGCCTGGCAGGCGCACTGTTGGGGAGATTGATGATGTTGCTGTGTTTAATTACTTTTATTTGTGTTTTTGGCACGAGGATGTCTTTGAAGAGTTTTTTTCCTCCCCCTTTCAGCTCATCAGAGAAAACCAATCACGATGACAATAATTTACAGACCCAAGTTTCATCTTGTCTCCATCTTTTAACTACTTTTCATCTGAGAGTTAAGAGATGCAAAAGTCTTTGGAGTAAGCAGTAGAGCCAGAACAATAGCTCCAGTGACCTTCTGATACAGACAGAGGATGCAGTTTTTATGGATGGGAATTACATTATCGATTAGTGATGCGCGAATCATGAACGAATTGTTCAATACTCGAGAATCACTTTACTGACTCATGAATCATGATTCACAAGCCCAACTGACTCACTGACTCATCCCTGTTGCTGTTAGCAGCAATGTATCTAGCTTATAATTAAAATTGTGGAGAAAAACACAACATCCAGTATCGTAACAATTTTTTTTTTGCTCTGAACTGGAAGAAAAACCCTGAGTAGAAGCTCACATCAAGAAAATAGCTCCTCGGTTTACAGTAGCATCGCTCTGCTAACACGCTAACAGCACATTTCAGCTACTCACCCCCTCCCTTCCTGTGCTGAATCATAGAGTGAACGAATCACTCACTCACTCACCCCCTCCCTCCTGGCTCACAGCTTCTTCTTCTTCTTGGTTGGCAACCAATGTTAAGGCGCATTACCGCCCTGGCTCACATTTCAGTGGACATTTAGATGAGAAAATATATATTTAACACATTTAAGGAAAATACTAATAAAATAAAAATAAACAAAATAAATGTTTATTAAGCAATTTTGATAGGAAATTGCTTAATTTTAGAAATGTTTTTGCTCTTTTTTGCTCTATAAAATAGTTGGGTTTTTTTTTTTTTTTTTAGAATCATTCATCTTAGCAGTAGGATTTACATGAAAAGAGAAACAAAATTAAGTTTGAGTGAAAATGTAAATTTTTTGCACTCTCTGGTCGACTGACTCAGTGAATCAAATGACTCAAAAAACCGATTCACTTTGGTGAGTGACTCATTAAAACTCGATTCAGTAAAAAGAATCAAATTTACCATCACTATTATCAATATCGCTTATCGATTGTTTTGGGTTTTCATTGGCTCACGTTCATGCAAATGTATGCTGCAGGTCAAATGTTTGTGCATGTTTGTTGAGGTAGTTCCTGTTGTTGTGATCAGCGTTGGAGCTATTACTCAAAAAAGTAATTATTAAACATATTGCATAGAACACTTTCCTTAAAAGTAATGCAGTACGTTACTTAATTACTCTGTAAAAGAGCCGAAACACAGTTTAACAATATAAACCTAAGGCTACAGCCACTCACACCACAACACAAATCCCTAATCAGGACACACATCTCTAAGATCGTTCTCTTAGTACAGGGTGGGCCATTTATATGGATACACCATAATAACATGGGAATTTTTGGTGATATTAAAGTCCTGTTTGTGGCACATTAGTATATGTGAGAGGGCAAACTCCTCAAGATGGGTGGTGACCATGGTGGCCATTTAGAAGTCGGCCACTTCTTTTGTTTTTTCAATAGGAAGAGGGCCATGTGACACATCAAACTTATTGGTAATGTCACAAGAAAAACAATGGTGTGCTTGGTTTCAACGTAACTTTATTCTTTCATGAGTTGATGAAACAAAAGTTGTATCCAAGATGGCCGACTTCTAAATGGCCACCATGGTCACCACCCATCTTGAGGAGTTTGCCCTCTCACATATACTTATGTGCCACAAACAGGACTTTAATATCACCAAAAATTCCCATTTTATTACGGTGTATCCATATAAATGGCCCACCCTGTAGAATACAAAGCTGACCTCACAAAGCAAAGATAAAAACCAGCATAAAATAAGCGATTGGCTCTGTGATTCTGCTTTAGGAACTCGAACAGGCAGAAAGGGAGGCTGCAGCCTGACTGCTCATCTGTTTGTTACCTGTTGAAGTTCACAGTCCGGCTGCTGGTCTCAGCATTAACTCCATGATGTGTCCTTGATCCAACACAGCTGATTTAAATGGCTAAATTACCTCCTCAACATGTCTTGAAGTTCTCCAGAGGCCAAACTAATCATTTGAGTCAGGTGTGTTGACCCAGGGTGAGATCTAAAACCTGCAGGACACGGCCCTCGAGGCCTGGAGTTGGACACTCGTGCTGTAGAATAAATGATTTTCATGTATATATGAAAATTTAGGATGCCCAATTTGTGCTTAAAACTAAACAGAAACATATGCACATGGTATGTCTCACAGTATCATTGGCAGGTGACTCTGGGCTTCAGATGGAAGCTGTTAAATGTATATTATAATAAAGTAACTATTTTGGCATTAATCTTGTCTGATGGCCTGCTTTGATTCCTGCAACTGTGACATGCACTTTGCACTTTGAAAGGGCCACAAATTTTGTTGCAGTAAAGCTGGTGGTGATGTAAATGAGCCAGGACTGTTACTCAGGAGACCTGGGTTCATATCCTCTGTGCGGCACATCCTGTACTGGTCCCACTCTGTCACAGGACTAACACAGACAGACAGAGACAGACAACCATTTGCACAAACAGTCTATTTAGAGTCACCTGCTAACCTAACCTAGCTAACTGCATGGCTTTGGACTGTAGCTGTAGCTGTAGTGCAAGGAGAGAAACCACACAGACATAAGGAGAATATTCAGTCCACATAGAAATGTGTGGAAATGCGTCCTGCCCTGCAGTCAGGAGCAGCCCGGTGTTCCAAGCCACACTGAGAGAGACCTTAACACTGTGATTAGTGTTCGTGCAGATATATCATAAGGCATAAACTCAGGCTTCAGGAGAAGCATTTTAACAATGTGTGCAGTTTTGCACACATTGCACGGCCCTGTTCAGTGTTTTGTCTGCCTATTAGTGTTACTACTAACTCAATTAGTAATTGTACATGTGCTGTTTATGCAACCCACAGTAAACAAGAGTACTTAAAGCAGTGCAGGATGATTAAACAATACTGGGGAAGCAGCCTCCCAGTGGAATAGGTTAACAGTGGTGGTACGACTGCTGTAAACACACATAAAGGTCCAGCTCGTCGCCTACATTTGCAGTACCATCATTTATCAACAGCTATTATATTTAGCAACATGGCTTGAGTCTTTGTCACAGAGAAGAGAGGCAGAAGCACAAGAAGCATTCGTGGAGTCAGAAATATGCACAAAGCAAAAAGAATATAAAAGACATGAGAGTTTAAAAAATGTTAAAAGATACAGAAGCTGATTCAGAAGCAGCCGAGGAGTCTGCTGATAGGAAGACATGTCGATAAAACTTTGAGATATTTTAAGATGATATAAGCTCAGCTTTTCATACAGCTTAATTTTTCAGATATTTATAATAATTTTGTTTCTTAAAAATGGTTTTAAATTAGTAAAGTTAGCAGAGTGAGCACCACTGAGCTCAGTTTTGCTTCCAATCAGCAAAGATGTGCAAACTATGTGTTTAATAAAATAAATTCCTCAGTAGTCACTGATCACATCTGCTCCTTTATGTGCAGTTTTTATAACTGAGCTCAAGTGTGTGTTAGAGAGTTCATTTCAAAGGTAGCCTCTTATAGTTTCTAAATAGGAACTTGCTTAGCATGTGGCCAGAATGCAGCCTAACTCTGATCCTGAGTGATTTGTCAGAAAACCATCCACGGTCAGGTTTGGGTTTTGTTTTGCACACTTGCTACAGAAGAAGCATCATGAAGAAACTGGAAGATGTTTCCTTTACAAATCACATCTTTTGTTCTTAGTTTCTCTTTTTAAATGGTTTCTGTTTGGGTCTTAAGACAATCTGATAGGGAGTAAAAATGGTCGAATAGTCAGAAAAAAAACCCCCTCCTGCCTCCTTTTCCTAATTACTTTTCCTTAACCTTTATGAAGAAGTGAAAGAAAGTAAGTAAAACTGGCTGCTCCAGCTTTGAAAGTAAAGGAAAAAAAACAACCCAAGATAAATACTAAACAGAGACTAGAAACAGACACTAAACATGATATGAAAGATATGGAAACCGGCAGAAAGGCAGAGGAGGAAAAGCAGCAAAGTAAACTAAAATAACAGTGAACTAAAGAAACAAAGACTCAGGACTCAATAACAAAAAACTAAATCTCAGAATGACAATGGAATAGAATTGCTAACCAACAAATGCAGAAGAGCAAAAACTCAATAAAACTGCTACATCCTGGGACTTTGACTGTGATACAGGTAAAGCAGGGTTTAGGCACACTTTATTTTACTGGCACCAACCATAATTCCCATTTAACAGGAAGTCTTTGACATGATGTGCACCAACCTGCTGACTGACACCCAGCGGTATTATCAAAAGTCACTCATGACATCACGCCTCGCATAAGCGCCAGCCTAGAAGTTGGACCGATGCCTTAACAATCATCTTCAGTCATCGCAATCTGAATATCTTGTCATCCTGTGAATTTGATGGAAGTGTAAGAGAGCCTCCACCCTTTGAGTCTGATGCAGTTTGACATGTGAGTTCAGTCAGGGCGAGTAATGCAGGACTTCACTGAGTCACTGTTGTGTTCTGTCATCAGTTCTGAAGACAACAAGCAGAAACAAAGGCATTGTGCACTTACATACGGAGATAAATAAGATATTGTCCCTCTCTTTGGAGCTTATTTTTAGATCGGAGGAGTCGACAGATTGCTTACTTCACATGAGAATATCAGCGCCCCCGGGGGTACTTTGCTTCCCTTTTTTCTCGCAGAGCTGCGGTTTTAAGACAAAAGCACTCCCTGTCAGATTCCACTGCAGCCCGCCACTACTCATGCAGCTGAACTGGCACAGGACGATAAAAATCTAAAGCTCCAGAGTTGGACGTGAATTAATAATAATAATAATAATAATAATAATACATTTTATTTAAAAACAGCACCTTTCAAAGCACCCAAGGACACTGTACAACAAAATAAAACACAAAAACTGGAAATATACACAATAATAAGAATAACAGATAAAAGTTAAGAGCATACAGAGGTTTAAACATAAGCAATTTTAACCCTTTAAGACCTACCATAGAACCAAGTCCGCCAGAGCTTATATTATATTTTTACATGCTGTAATGCCATTTTTGGGAGCATTTCAAGTTGATATACATCAATACAACCATTATAGCCCAGATTTTAATAATATGTCTGCATTAAGTGCATAGTAATTACGTAAATTGCAAAAAAGTGCAATAAACTCCCAAAAAATTGAAAATCGTTTTTGCTTTTTTAACATATATTTCTAGTTAGAGAAATTTAAGAGGCTTATCCCTCAAAACTGTAAATACAAAAAAGTTGCACAAAATAGTTTCCCACCACAGGAAATTTATTTTAAGTGTCTTCATAGTTTTATTTTTGAAATACACCAATTTTTATATACTGCAGGAAAAACGAAAATAAATATTATAATGCAAATTTGCAAAAAAGCAGCATATGCATCAAAATAAACTATTTCCAGCAGTGCAATATGAGTCCTAAGCATCCCAGAAACGACACAGAAAGTCATAAAGTCAAAGATAACTTTTAAAAACACCAGTATAGGCTCATAAGGCCCTGATGGTAAAAAACTACATTTCTGCAAAATGACGTCACTTCCGGTTTTGGGCAGGTCATGGCGGACATGCGATAGTTCACGCTGATGGACGTAGGAAGTGTTACAAACAGCTGATCGGATCAGCAAAGCGTGTTTCTGGAATATTATGTTTTTGTTGCTGCAAGTGCTTTTTATGCAGTTTTTGCAAAGCTATATGTGGAAGGAAACTGTGACCGAGGACAAGCTGATGGCATAAGATGTAAGTACAACTCCTCCGGTTTCATATGCAAAAAAAATTATTGCGCTAGCTCACGTGGTTGCAGAGCTACTGGGATTTAAAAATAGTTACGCAAAATGGAGCGTGCCCGCTCAGACCGGCTTTAAAGGGTTAAACAGATGAGTTTTGAGGGTGGACTTAAAAAGAGGGAATGAACTAATATTTCGGAGGTCAGGGGGTAAGGAATTCCAAAGTCGAGGGGCAGAGCAACTAAAAGCCCCGCCCCCCCATTGTAATCAGACGAGCGGAAGGAACAGAGAGAGAAAGAGAAGATGAAGATCTGAGGCACCGGGATGGGAAGTTCATCTGTACTAAATCAGAGAGGTATGGTGGAGAGAGAGAATGAATAGCCTTAAATGTATAAAGGATTATTTTAAAATGGATGCGAAATTTAACCGGGAGCCAGTGTAGCTGCTTCAGGATTGGGGAAATGTGGTGGGTAGAGGAGGTCCTAGTAATAATACGGGCTTATAAAGACGTTCAAGCCATCGGCCTTTAGCTTTCAATAGTCGGAGTTCAGGTGTGTACCAGGGTGCAGAGCGGGAAAAGAGTACAGTTCTGTTTTTTTGTGGAGCAAGAGAATTCAAAATACTACTGAATACTAGATGGTCTTGAATAGCCAAATTATTAAGAGACAAGCAGCTAGAGAGAGCAGAAGAAAGGATATCAAGATTTATAGTCTTGATATTCTGGAAAGAAATAATACGAGGATTGTTAATTATAGAGAAAGTCATGTGAACATTAAAGGAGAGAAGTAGATGATCCGAAATTATCAGCTCGTCAGCTGTGCAGTAGAAGGGGGTAAGTCCAGAACAACAGACTAGGTCCAAAGTATGGCCCTTAGTGTGGGTAGGGACGTTTATGTATTGTTTAAGGCTGAAGCTATCAAAGCAGGATAAAAGGTCCTTGGTAAGAAGATGATAGAAGTTATCCACATGGACGTTGAAGTCACCTAGCAATATTATATTAGGGGAAACAGTAGCTAGGTTGGTCAGCAGATCAGCAAAGTCACTTATAAAAACAGAATTAAATTTTGGGGGGCGGTAAATGAGTTGGAGCAGGTCCTGAAAGTTGACAAACAACAGATTCAAAGGAGCTGTAGGTAGCGAAAAGTCATTGGGCTGTTGCCATGTCTCAGTCAAGCAGAAAAAGTCAAACTTACAGTCTGTTAGGAGATCCTGGATGAGATGTCCGTTGTTCGTAAGCGAACGGATATTAAGCAGGCCGAAGTTGACGGAAGTACTGTCGGACTGGATGAGAGTGTTGGCCGACCTAGGCAGGTTAGCCAAAACATTGCGGTCAACGGACCTGCCGGGGTTCCGTTAAGAGCAACCAGAGGTGGACCAGAAGGACTGAATTGGCTTGGAATTATCCTGATGGAAATACCGACGGGGGCCCCGATGTACGTACTTTCGGCGAGGGAGGAAGGCAATGTCCGTGTGGAGATGAAGAGCAGCCAGCGGTGGAGCAGCCAGGGAGAAGCGGAGCCGGAGGAGGTCATCAGCTGTATACTGATGGAGCCCAGTGCTGAGTCGGTAGATCGATGACATAAAGATCCAGACCCACACAGACAGTGCATAGATCCTGAGAGGCCACATCATGGACAGGAACAACCGGACAGAGACACCGGTGGGCCGTAGAGACAAGAACAGGACAGGAGTCCGGTAGCGACAGTGATTGCGGTGAGTAGCGGTGAGTAGCGGCAGCAAGTCGTGCCAGCGTTCACTCAACCTTCAAGTTGAGTGAATTATACATTCTGATTCCCTCTTGAGATTAGATGAAGGCCTGGTGATTGAGTGCCACTGTCTTTTAATGAATGACTGACTTCATGAATCAGGACATGGAGGAAAAAGTAGCTGGTAGCCATGGGAATGGATAAAAAAATGTTGGTTATACTTTCTCTACTGATTTAAAGGTGCAAGGATACCTTTCTCTATAAGAGCTTGTTCTTGTTTTACATTATCGTGCAGTGGCTGCTCTAAATTATTTTGTTTTGCAGGTCCTTGTAGCAGCTGGTGTTCATGTCTGCTGTTGTCAGACAATATAAAGGAAAAGTTATCTGACAACCAGCCTTCATAATCGTCAAAGAAGCGTGGGCGCAAGAAGAGGTGCTAGGCTATAAGCATACCCACAGACTATATATAAAAGATACACATATCAACAACAGCATACCGCATGCATCCACTTTGGATGTCTTACATTTTGTATCTACTTTTATTTTTTACGTCACAAGCGGGGGGTTTAGGCGTGTGTGTCTGTGTGTGTGGTGGCTCTGATTGAGAAGCAAGGAGACGGTCCACTTGTTTGATAAAGTGTTTACTGAAGTCAAAAATCTAATGCAGAGGAGAATCATTTTCCTTATAAGTTCTATGCTCTTTTGCTCTTTTTGCAAGCAGAGGAATCGCTCCCTGCTGTTCATTAGCTGTCCAAATTTATGTAAATAAATTTGAATGATTTAAAACATTCAAATTTATTTATATAGCACAAAATCAAAACAACAGTTGCCTCAAGGTGCTCTATATTGTAAGGTAGACCATACGATAATACAGAGAAAACAGAGAAAACCCCAACAATCAGACGAGCCCCATGAACAAGTATTTTGGGGATGGTGGGAAAGAAAAACTTGTGTGGTGTTAGGGGTGATGGGAGGAAGATAGTACAAAGATGTGCTGTGGAAGAGAGCCAGATATTGATAATAACTAATAATTAACTGCAGAGACCTCTATAAACACATAGTGAGTGAAAAATGGTGAGTGCAGAATAAATGCTCAGTGCATCATGGGAATTGCACTATTACTATTGCAGCATAACCTAGAGAGGATTCAGGGTCACCTGATCCAGTCCTAACTATATGGTTTACCAAAAAGGAAAGTTTGAAGCCTAATCTTTAAAGTAGAGATAGCGTCTGTCTCACAAATCTAAACTGGAACCTCTCATTGTACTTTCAAATACTCAAGGAACAACAAGTAAGTCTGCAGTGTGAGAGCGAAGTGCTCTATTTGGGTGAAATGGTCTTTAAGATCAGATGGAGCCTGATTATTCAAGACCTTGTATGTGATAAAACACATTACATTAACGATCCTTTCATCTTTTATACAAACTAGGGATGCACCGATACCACTTTTTTTGGAAACGAGTACGAGTACGAGTACTTGCATTTCAGTACTCG
The DNA here is from genome assembly GCF_963576455.1 of Neolamprologus multifasciatus. Taxonomy (NCBI): domain Eukaryota; kingdom Metazoa; phylum Chordata; class Actinopteri; order Cichliformes; family Cichlidae; genus Neolamprologus; species Neolamprologus multifasciatus. The sequence goes on along the minus strand of NC_140444.1, from coordinate 2,816,801 downwards.
CCGATACCGATACCAATACCGAGTACTTAATAAAAACATGATTTAAATTTACAGGTAACAGCTTTAGTCCTATAATTTAACAAAAAACAAACAAACAAGGGACTGGTTTGGAATTAAGAACATTTACTTAAAATGAAAAGCATGTTGTATGCAACATATTACAGAATAAATAATTATAAAAAAAACAAAATTTAATTGTAAATTTGTTCGTCTGTTTCTCTGTTTAGAAGTCTAACTAGCACAGTCACAGCTGGGATGACATCAGAGGCTAGAGGCTAGCTTGGGACATCATATCTGGGCTCCAGAACATGGAGGAGACGTAGGAATCCAACATTTTCTACCTCCGAGAGTGGCTGGTCACTCAATGCAATGTACTCGATAATTGCCCGTGTTATTTTCACAGCATGTAGATTGTCTCTGGACATTTTCTCTCGTCTTTGCTGCAGCGTGGGTTGTGTTGGTTTAGAAGCATGGGTAAACTCCTTGTACTCATTGTCGTGTTGGGATTTTAGGTGCCTTATTAAATTGCTTGTGTTAAATGCGCTACCTTTTGAGCCTCCTCTGGACAATATCGCTGAGCACAATTTGCAGTCCGCCTTTGTTTTCGTGTCTTCGTTCACTTTGAAATAGTTCCACATGGCTGACTTGTCTCGCCTCGCCTTCTCCCAGCTCTGAGATGCAGCCGGGGCCTGGGGGCGGGCACTCGGCACCTGTGATTAACCCCTTACACGCCGCTCAAACATAGACGTTTCTCAGACCGTGGTATCGGTCCCCGGTATCGGGGGACTTTTAATCAGTACGAGTACTTTAGAAAATGTGGTATCGAGGCCGATACCAGAAACCGGTATCGGTATCGGTGTATCCCTAATACAAACTCTAACAAACCTTTAGCCTGTCGGTTATACTGGTCAGTGGTAGCTTGTCAGGAGTTTCACCCACTTTTGAATTTCTTCAATTCCCTCAGCATCACTTACAAGCAGTCTTGATACATGCTCAATCATCCAGGTAAGTAAATCCCAAAAGGCTGATTCTGTTCAACTGGACTCAACCTTTTGGGAATCACTCACAAGCAGTTAGACTTGCAGAGTGTATAAAAAACAAACAAACAAAAAGAATATCCAGGCATCGTCTTCATCATTTTATCATTTTAGGCTATGGCAGACTGGATGCTGAACAGAACATGCTCCATCTTCAGCTTCAAAGTGATTATAATAGATGCTATATAGGTGCTATTTGGTTAGCATGCTAACTTCAGTATCTGCATCACAATGAAAAAGTATTTCATATACAAGTTAATTCACATTCTATTGTTTTAGTTGGTAATTTTAAAGGTGTTAATATTTCTGTGTGTCGCATCAGTGCACTGTATGGTTAAAGAAGCTAACTAGCATTAGCACGCCACACTTGTGGTTCAAACAAACCAACATGGCAGGGGGCAAAATGCTGATTTTGAGGCTTCAGTCCAGATGCAATGCAATTTCTGTTATTTACAGTCTGTTGGCCTAATTCTATCTTTATCTACTCATCTAAAAACTCAAGCTGTTTAAACGTCTTAACCATTTAACAAGCTGTCAAGTGACAAGACTGGAGTTCATTATGTTACACAGTGGGCTACAACATAAGCAGCTTTTTTGTTGCTGATTTTTTTGTAATCTCAAGTTTGTTTTTGTTTTTCGAATAGAAGCACATTAACAAAGCAGCTGTTACGCTGTAGGCTCTTAAAAGCATGATGGTTTTGGGGAAAGTTCTGAATTATTCCTTTTTCCCGTGTCAGTAGTTGTTGCACCCTGTTATACATTATCTCATAATTATGAGAGATTTTCACATAATTATAGTGAGTTATAAATGTGCCTTTGCAATCTTCTTCCTTTGCTTCGTTCCTTTATTAAATCTGAGCGATTGTTCGGCTGTGATTAATTTCAGCCCTGTGAGGTGGCGTGTGCGTTCCTGTGACGGGAGGCTTCACCATCGCTCCCTCTCAGGAATTAACTCTTACACCTGACAAATGAAAAAAAGGATGCTGTAGGATGCCTACATCTTACACCGAGATGGTGACAGACTCCGAGACAGTCGCAGCAAACAACCGCCCACACAAACCTTCATGCCTGCAAGCATCCATCCTGCACATGCCCAAAGCAAACACAACCGCAAAGCCCAAACTTTTCTCTGCTTAAAAGCAGAAAGCTAATCCTCCTGTGAAAAGTCCTTCAGGGAAAGGATGACTAATGTATTCAGGTAGCTGCACTCATTATCGTTCACTAATTGTCTGACTGGACAAATCATATCTCCCCTGCAGTAACTGTTTAGAGTGCATCTCAAGTGATCGCAGTGTCACGCTGCAACCTATTTCTCTGTCTTCTTTGTGAACATCATCTCGCAGTCACCCGCTAGTAATGAAATGCGGCACAAGAGACAATCTGCAACAGATTCGTGCCTCGAGGGCGCAGCCACAACCACCCAATTTCAACTCTTTATTGTTTTGTGCCTGAAATCAAGCCACTTTTTCCTTAGCTACCTAGCTTGACACTGTTGAAGAGCTGAGGAGCTCGGAGGCTGATTGTAAAAGAGTGCAGGTCTGTTCTGGGAATGTGCCGCCCCTCCCCTCTGCCAGTGATTGCCTGGCACAACCCAAAAGAAGTGAGAAACACAAGATGAAGTGTAATTCCAGTTGATGACTTCTGGTGCTTCACGCTGTTCTTTTTCAAAAGACCGCTGCTGTCCTCTCGTCTCTTCTTTATCTCTCTCCAATGGGAGAAGTCATCATTATCTCAACTTGTTTGTCTGCTAAAACACAAGCACACAAGAGCTGCTTGTTCTTCAAACAATCCTGTGGTCCGGCTTACATATGCAGCGACAAATCCTCGCATTTCCAACAGAAAACAGCATATCTCCTGCAGCTGAGTACAAAAATGGGGAGCCAAATCAACAAAGAGGGCATTTGATTTACAGGGGTGATGCTCGCAAAAGCAGCACGGTAGATGCTCACATAATAGACGGCATCAGCATGTGCCATGCAACTGTGCGCATGCAGCTACAAAACAATGCTGTGAGCACCACTATTGTCCGGAGACACAAATGTGAACAGATAAACAATAAGCACGGACAAAAGCGTAGCTGAAGCCAGCACGCGCTCCACCACGCGCTGACTGTCCGCACAAATGTTGACAAGGAATACTGAGGCACGGTGCTGCAGGCAAAAGACGCATGAAAATGTTGCCAGCACCTGCAGCAGCACTTCGGCGAGGAGCTGACTTATTCATTTTTAAACAACTCCTGATGTCAACTTTGAATTAAGTAGCTACATCACTGGATTACTTCATCACAGGATAACACTCGCTGCCTGTTGAATCTGACAGCAACACTTTTAAAACTACAGTTTAGGGTTGAGAGGAAGTGAAGCATCCAGTCTGGCCTGAGTAGAAATATGAGGGGATGAGTGGCGCTGCTCACTGAGGGTATTTTTCCATCATTTGGAAGCCTTTCCATTCATGCTGGAGGACGAGCAGTTAATGAATGAAACAGCAGGCAGTTTTTATCCCGAAGACTACACCTGACACGCTGCTCACCCTTCACTTGGCTATGAGCTTCAGGTTATGATGGGTCGAGTCCTCTGTATGGTCAGTTCCCTGTTTGGGGAGGCCTGTAAAAGGGATGATGATGGCTCTGGTGCTTGGTTGTACATTGGGCCCAGCTGAAAAGGCATACTGTTTTCTTTTATGAGGAGCTGATGGAGGAAGGGGTTCGTGAAGCTTCGTTCCATGTAGCTGTCGCGGTCCGGAGTCTGGTGATCTCGTGTTTGTGTTTTTTGATTATTTAATATGCTTTGATTTGGTGTTTCCTCATGGTTTAGTCTGTATTTCTGGCTTCCTAAGTTTAGTATTTCCTGATTTCTAGCCTTTAGGTTTTGTTAATGTGCCTCCCCTGTGTTCCCTGTTATGTCTGGTTATCCTGGTTTCTATGTTCGTGTATTTCCAGTGTCTACTCTGTGCCTTTCCTGTGTCCCACGTTTCATGTCTCTATGTTTTCTGTGTCTTCCCTGTTTTGAGATTTGCTTCCCCTTTGTCTCGTCATGTGTGATTAGCTGTGTTTCCTTCCTGTTTCCATTCCCTTGTTACTCCCGTCTGTATTTAAGCCCTGTGTTTTACTCTGTCCGTTGTCATGTCATACACCCTCATTGCTGTGTGTGTCCGGTGTGCTCCTGACTGTTCCTAGTGTCTCGTATCCTGGTTTGTTTCCTAGTTCCCAGTTTAGTTTTTGCATCCTGTGTCTGTTTTCTCGAGCAAATAAAGCTGCTGTTTTACTGCTGTTCTACCTTTTGTTTGAGTCCTCGTCCTGCCTGCCACCAGTGTTGGTCAAGTTACTTGAAAAAGTAATCCCGTTACTTTACTGATTACTTATTTTCACAAGTAATTAATTACTTAGTTACTTAGTTACTTAGTTACTTTTTAAAAACACGATTTACAACCTGAATAGGTGATAAAGTGATAGATCTTTCAGCCCAATTCTACTTTTTCTACATAATCATCATACAAAATGTAATCAAATGGAAAAGTCTCTTTTTAAAACTTGTTTTATTAGTTTTAATCTTTTAACTTTATGCATCAAGCAAAAATGTAATTATCTGACTGGAAGAAATTAGTTTAACATTTAAACCTATTTTCTGCACATTCCAGCACATAAAATAAAATATTTTGTGTGTTTACACTCAGTCTTTCAAATAGATGCAAGTAAAACACAGCAGAAAATAAATAAAGTCAAAGACTAGCGGTCCTGTTGCTCTATTTTCACCTGTAAAGCAGGAGTGGGGTAGGCGGAGGTTTACCCTGGTGCAGGTGTGCCGCGGTCAGTGGAAGAATCCGCGAGTTTCTCTGTGAGTTTCCCATTACGTCGTAGCTACTCGCTGCTTGTTTGGAAGTTTAGGGGGTTTTTTTGCTGCAAAAAGAAGTTTTCTTCCCACGCACAACGGACACTAATGTTTTTGTCACTTTTTATGGAATCAAACTCAAAGTGAGGTCAGTACTTCCACGCTTTAAACGCTGCACGCTCATACTCTCTCTGCACTCGATATATGATCCATTGTTGATCTGCACACAGCTGTTGTCACGAACGTCGCACTCGCTTACGTCACTGTCATGAGACATTCTCGCAAAAAAACACGGTTTAAGTAACGCAGCGTTCCTACGGGAAAGTAACGGTAATCTAATTACCGTTTTTGCAATAGTAAAAAGTAATCAGATTACAGTAATGCGTTACAAGTAACGCGTTACTGCCCATCTCTGCCACACAGGAAAACGTGATTGTAGCAGAAATTGAAGTTTACTTAGTAACCCAAGCCTGTCTTGATACAGGCAGTAAGAAATTATTCTATGATGTGCACCTTAAGGCTTTTGGGATAATACTCTTGATTTTATTTAGATTGAAAAATGGGACCCAAATTTAAAATACTGTATCTTTTGTTTAATCTCTCTGGATTTTTCTGTCATTACTCTTCCTTCATAAAATTAGCTGCTTGGTTGCTGGCAGATCAGTCTACGTTTTTGATTGGTCACATGCTGGACTGGGAAACCGTGCGGTGACTTATCAAGTTCATAAACATATTCCCAGTCCCTGTGACTTAGCGTGATATCCAGTGTTATGGAAAGTGGAGCCAGATAACAAAACATATCCTGGCCATCTAGCTCTTGCTTTGTTGGCCAGGCCCTAGGAGGCCATGGCTCACAAGCTTTGGAAGCAGTGAGTGAAAACCAATTTAAACACTCTGTCTTATTTTCATTCTCAGGCTTTTCAGGCTCACACTGCCTGGACCTGATTCTGATTCAGTCTGATGACACAGAAGCACAGACGTGAACAAGACTAAAAAAACACAGGAGAAAGGAAACAAACAGGCAAGAGGTGATTTTCAGAAAGATGGCATCTACATCTCAGGGGTGTAATTCTGTGGATGTGTGCAGGTGTGATGCTGCACATATCTAAAAACCAGCAATGGACTTTTCTTTCTCCAACGGCTAAAGGTTAAAGAGGAAAGTGAGAGTCTAACTGCCTCGCACCACAAATGACCGTCTGTGGGAGGTTGATAGCGCTTTCTGATCAATACCAGTGACTCAACGAGCTACTTTGTCAGGTGCTGAGATTTGAGGCTTTCAAAGCTCACTTTCATGCTCCTGAGCTGTTTTAAACACACACTCATTTTGGCTCTTTGAGTTGCTCATCTGTGCAGAGTGCCACTATCAGTGTCAGAACAGACATTAGAGTTACACCGCGTAATGAGTTCTCAAGCAACAGAGAGCAGATGGTCAGGTAGCATTTCTGCAACGATGTTCATGTAGATAACGTTATGCTAGCGCTTTCAGGAGACACTGCAAACACCTTTGTGTCATTTAAGATACATAAATATTAAACAAAAGAAACCTTTTATCTGCAAAATGTCAGATCTTATTTTACTTGGATCATGATGCAATGTGATGAAACTGAACTGAAGCATAAAACATGATTATTTAGTTTTTTTTAAAAAACAGAGAGCATGTAACAAAAAATCATATTTCTATTACTTGTTCATTAGCTTTCTATAATAGTACTGGTATAAAAATATGTCTGACTAAAACATGTCCTTGTCACATGAGATGAGCTGACACAAACTGGAATGGACACTTGGAAGGACCGAGGACATTTTTAAATAGATGCATTTCCATTTCTGTTATCTCCCAGTTTCTTTTGTGCAGCTTTTTCCCTCCTTTCTGCTAATTGTGAATTCTTTTATTAAGGTAGACATCTGCAACACTATATTTCAACTGTACATAACAAATAAACAGATGCATGTTGCATTTAATGTCTTTAGCATCTTTTGTAAGCTCGATTATTGTCATGAACTAAAATTTATTTATTTATACAGCACCAAATCACAACAACAGTCGCCTCAAGACGCTTTATATTGTAAGGTAGACCCTACAATAATATGACCCCCTATGAGCAGCACTTTGGCGACAATGGGAAGGAAAAACTCCCTTTTAACAGGAAGAAACCTCCAGCAGAACCAACCTCAGGGAGGGGCGGGGCCATCTGCTGCAACCGGTTGAGGTGAGAGAAGGAGGACAGGATAAAGACATGCTGTGGAAAAATGAAACTATAGTAGATATATAAACAAAATGAAAAAGAATTAAAACTAGACTTTAAAAAAGACAAATTGTAACTCCATTCTGGAAACTAACTGACTCAAATAAATTAGAAACAGCTGGGTTAAACCAACATGTGTAGTTCCATCTGCCAGAAAGGAAATAACACTCCTTGTGGAAATGTCACTTGTTGTCTACCGCAGGGCTCTGTTTTAGGTCTGTTACTTTCCCATCTGTGCTAATGTCTCTTTATACTAGTGAGCCTGGTCTTGGAATCAGGGGAGAAGTTACTGAGCGGAAACTATCTCGGTAATTATAATCTGCTGACATGTTATTTCCATTTTAAATAGCATTTAATAAAAATATTTCACTTCATTTAGGAAAGACTGAAAGCATCCTTTTTAGCAATCAAGGTTAGAAACCTTGTAATCTAACAACCAGCAGTATAAAGTAGCCAAATGTATTAAGTACGAGCACAACTATTAAGTCCATCTGTCATCAAAACGTTACAATGCCAAAGTTGTATTGTTACAAAAAAATCTTTATTTAACTCCAGAAAGAACTCAAAAGCCAATAACAGTCAAACGAGCTTGAATTACATATCTTTAAAAATCCACATCAGCAAACTTTAATATCCGCAGATTAAAACAGTTACATTTTTCAGTGGATTTCTTACCTTTAACTCTCATCTATCACATTTTTGTAACTTTTACCCGGTGTCTCAAGGATAGAGTCCCCAAAAATGTGATTTATAAGTTACTGTGAATATCAAAACACGGGTATAAAATAGATTTTTTTAAAAAGTTCATCAGATTGTGTAATAAAACTTTGGAATGCTTCTTAATTCAGATAAAATTTAGATCAAACTGAGGTCATTGTACTCGGCGCTGAAAAGCTTAGAAATATGGTATCTAACCAGATTCTTCCTCTGGATGGCATTACCTTGGCCTCCAGTAACACTGTGAGGAACCTTGGAGTCATTTTTGACCAGGATATGTCCTTCAACGCACATATTAAACAAATATGTAAGACTGCTTTCTTCCATTTGCGCAACATCTCTAAAGTTAGAAATATCCTGTCTCAGAGTGACGCTGAAAAACTAGTTCATGCATTTATTACTTCCAGGCTGGACTACTGCAATTCATTATTATCAGGAAGTCCAAAAAACTCACTGAAAAGCCTTCAGATAATCCAAAATGCTGCAGCAAGAGTACTGACAGGGACTAGAAAGAGAGAGCAGATTTCTCCTGTTTTGGCTTCCTGTTAAATCCAGAATTCAAAATCCTGCTCCTCACATACAAGGTCTTAAATAATCAGGCCCCATCTTATCTTAATGACCTTGTAGTACCATATCACCCTATTAGAGCACTTCGCTCTCGCTCTGCAGGCCTACTTGTTGTTCCTAGAGTATTTAAAAGTAGAATGGGAGGCAGAGCCTTCAGTTTTCAGGCCCCTCTTCTGTGGAACCAGCTTCCAGTTTGGATTCAGGAGACAGACACTATCTCTACTTTTAAGATTAGGCTTCAAACTTTCCTTTTTGCTAAAGCATATAGTTAGGGCTGGACCAGGTGACCCTGAATCCTCCCTTAGTTATGCTGCAATAGATGTAGGCTGCCGGGGGATTCCCATGATGCATTGAGTTTTTCCTTTCCAGTCACCTTTCTCACTCACTATGTATTAACAGACCTCTCTGTATTGAATCATATCTGTTATTAATCTCTGTCTCTCTTCCACAGCATGTCTTTATCCTGTCTTCCTTCTCTCACCCCAACCGGTCGCAGCAGATGGCCCCGCCCCTCCCTGAGCCTGGTTCTGTTGGAGGTTTCTTCCTGTTAAAAGGGAGTTTTTCCTTCCCACTGTCGCCAAAGTGCTGCTCATAGGGGGTCATATGATTGTTGGGTTTTTCTCTGTATCTATGAAGCGCCTTGAGGTGACTTTTGTTGTGATTTGGCGCTATATAAATAAAATTGAATTGAATTGAATGATGAACTGTTCTTTGTTAAAATGCTGAATCCATTTAGACAAAGGCTCATCTCCACAGTGGTGTGGTGATTAGCACTAAGGAGCTTGGGAAAAAAGCAACTGGACTGCTTTAAGTTTCTTAAGACATTTAATCTCTTCTTCAGTTCTGAAGTCTTCAAGAACCTTAAAGAAGTCCCGTTGCTTTCTTTCCACACCCCTTAGACTACCATGACCTGGATGAAACTTATACAGGTTAGTACTCACAACAAGCAGATCCTGGGCTTGAATCTGCTGGTTGGCTGGAGCTTTTCTGTTTGCATGTTCGCTGCATGCAGAGAGTCCTCACAGCTTCCACCCAAAATGCAAAGACAAACGCAATAGTTAACAAGTGATTCTAGATCGGTCGTAGTTGTGAGTAATGTGATTACACTGATTACTTTCTCTGCATCTCAGTTTTGTTTTCTGCAGTGAATGTGTCCTTAGTGGCTCTGAGTGAAGGTAAAAGTAGGATAACCCAGCACTCGGCTGTCCCTGAATGCCTCGTGCACAGACAGATGGAGAACTGAAGCTCAGTGCTAACACGATGCTTGCACTCTGCCCCACGTGTACACACCAGGGAAGTCCGAAGGCCTGATCTGAGCAGAAACAGTGATGACATGAAATGAAGCCAAGTGTAAAAACAAAGCTCTCACACAGGACAGAAACACGGTCTCCTGGTTGACAGTCTTGTGATTTATGCCCCCATCGCCCATCCTGCCTCCTTACGTCGTCTTTCTTCCTGTTTTATTAACGGGATATTCAGCTGTCTGCAAGGAGATGCCAGAGGACACCTTGTCTATGTCTCTGACACCAGCAGCTTTGACAACGTGGCAGTGTTTGACTTCCAGGACATAGGAACAGGTCAGCCTGCTGGTGTTGGCCTGTGAGCATTTATATTTATATATTGTAGGGACAAGGTAAAAAACTTGGGCGTGTGGTTTGACATGGTGCTCTCTTTCGAGTCTCATGTAAAAGAGATAACAAAGACCGCCTTTTATCATTAGAGGAACATCGCCAGAATCAGACAAGTTTTGTCAAGCGACACTGCAGAGGTTCTTGTCCATGCATTTGTGTCTTCCCGCATTGATTATTGTAATGCTCTTCTTTCTGGTCTACCAAAGAAAAGTTTTAGAGGTTTACAGATGGTGCAAAATGCAGCTGTTCGCATTTTAACAAGAACTGGGAAATTTGAGCACATTAGCCCTGTTCTGAGATCTCTTCACTGGCTACCTTGTCAGGTTCGAGCAGATTTTAAGGTCCTGCAGCTCACCTACAAGGCTTTAAACGGACTGGCACCTTCATACCTCTCCGACCTTTTACATCTTTACGTTCCATCCCGTGCTCTCCGATCTCAGGACTCTGACCTTCTAAAGGTTCCTAAAGCCAGAAAAAAGACAATTGAAGATCTTTTTCCTGTTTCTGTGGAACAACCTCCCTCAAGATGTTAGGCAGGCTGCTCTGTGGAGGTTTTTAAAACTAAGCTGAAGACACATTTGTTCACCTTATCTTACAAGTCTTAATTCTATGGCCAACACGTTCTCGCTCCCAAAGCGTAACATTTTACGCTAGGTGACAAATCGTCAACATATTACGTTTTCGGCTACCCACCACGTTCCTGAATGACGACCTCGGAAAAATGAGGAAATATGAGAACCGTATGGACTCAATCTACACATGTTCGCTCTTTTTCTGCAAATCGCTTAGAAACACGCTATTTAACATCATTAAGTCTTGGTTAAGCTCAGGAAAAAGGTTATGGTTAGGGCTAGGGATAAGGTTAGGTTTAGGGCTGGAATACAGGGCTGGAACGTCTATTACCGCGGGAGCGTCATTGCACTGGATTTCGGCCATAACCCACCGCGTACCATAAGAACGCCGAAGGTCTCCTTTCGCGTTCCTCAGGAACGCCGCGGGACGTGACAAAACGTTGCCATGTTACGCCTCGGGAGTGAGAACGGGCTCCTATGGCTTTTAGTTTTTAAATTTTTACTGTTTTTAACTTGTATTGTGTCTTTTACCTGTATTGCTATGTATCGCTTTTATCATTATTTTTATCTTTTTAGTTTCAAATAGTTGTACAGCATTTTGTTTGAAAGCGCTTTATAAATAAAGTTATTATTATTATTATATGTAGGTGAAAATTAGTGAGTAAATATGAAAAATGATCTTGTTGGTCTGCTGTGTTTGGACACCTGAGGGGTGTACTTCACAATGAGATTCATGGAGGTTTGTTAAGCCTAAAGCTATTGCTGAGTTTTAAGTGTCATAAAGATGGCTCTCTTTTTACCCAGCAACTCATGCTGAACACGCAACCTCAACCGGAGCAGGTTAAGTTCAGAGTTTTGCTGTAAGTGACACGTTCTCACGGATACATTTATACTCTGCTGAAGCAATGTGATTATGAATACATATGCAACCTGTTGATCCTGCACTGATATTAATAATGCAGGAATGTTGCCTTGGTGAAAAATGCATCACCATGCATTCAGCAGTGTTTTATTTTTTATGCTAAATCTTAATTTCCTTCCAAGTCTGTTTTACACTGTTGGTGGAATCGCAGCTAATAGTCGGATCGATTTTGTAAACGGTGTTCTATTCATCACTAAGAAAATTAAATCACTTTCATTCTGATTACGAGCAATTTCCACGTCCCTGTGACTCGGCCATATTATTGTATAGCCCATAGAATATGGGACAGTGTCAGACCTGAATATTTGTTAGAGCTTATTCTTTGTAGATGTCTAGATTGTCCGTTCCTCTGATTATGTCTCTGATTGCAGTAGGTAGGTAACAATAAAAATAGTCAAATGCCCCGTTTTATGAGACCACACAAAGCCTGAAGTTGATAACCACCATTGTGATACGGCTAAAGCAAAGAAAGGCCGCTTGTGCTGAGCTTGTTTCCTAGCACACCCCTCTGGGCTGACCAAATGCCACAATTTTCTCTACCTGTCACAAAGCCGTTAGCTTTCCTTTCAGCTTCTCTTTGTCGCCTGGATTTCACTGATGAAACTACCGGTTGTGCCTTTTAAATGAACAGTCGGTGCAGAGAGCAACCGGAAGTGCTGCGAGGTGCATGCAGATGGATACAGGAGCCAAGCGGAACAAAAAGACAATACTTTGGCACATTTAACAAGTGTGGGAATATATAACCTGGTGAGCTGCTGAGGAATAATCACGCTGATATCCATCTGGAGCATATCCCAGCTACCACAGGGCAAGAGGCGGGTGAGGCAGTCGATCTAAAATTGCAAAATCAATGAGAAATAACTCAGGAACTGGAGCAGTAAAAGGTGCACTGGTGGACACAGGCCTTTAATACAGATAAGAAACTAATAGGAAACAATCAGGTGGGAAGAAGGTAAAGACAGACAGTTGGGAGGGTCAACGTGTTTGCTGTAGTTAAGCACCTACAAATCAAGGTTATTATCGTTAACGAAAACTAACGAAATAACGAAAACTAGAAGTGAAAAAACATTTTCGTTAACGGAAATAAAAATAAAATCAAAAAAAGGAAAACTAACTAAAACTATAATGAGTGTTCACAAAACTAACTAAAATTAACTGAATTTATAGCAAAAATGTGTTTAGTTTTCATTGATGTGTGCGTGTCATACAAGAGTCAAGGGTGAAAATGAAGTTTAGTTTCCAGATTTTTTTTCTTGCTGTGTCTCATTATGCCAGCAGGTGGCAGCACGTTAGTCGAGTCATCTGTGTCGCTGCTCCGTCCACGCGCAGAATCATGTCAGGAAAAGTCGGAAGAAAGCGCCAGAGTCCAATTTGGGATTACTTTGAATATGACTGTTTTGGATAAAGCAAGTGTCTTGTAGTGGAAAGAGACAAATTATGAGGGACATTTCTAAAGGGAAAAAAATCCCACAAACCTTAAAGTGCACTTGAAAAGCTCACACAAGAAGGCTAACCTAGCTTAGCTTGAGAAGGTAAGGGGGCACACTCAACCCTCATCCCCAGAAAACAGAAGCTAACCCCAGGCAAGGCAGCGTGATGCATCCCGAGACAACAGAACGGGGATATCTACACAACTGTGTGAGTCAATTACCTTCAAAAAGTTTATCAATTCACTTGAACCAAAATTACGAACACCCGGTGCTGCGAGAGTTAATAGTCTCATTGGGGCCAAGATATACATTTTATAGTTGCCTGGTATCAATGGTTGTTCATCTGCCTTTATTTATTTATTTAAAGAACCCATAGGTGGGAATGTGAGTTGTCTGTCTCTGCGTGTTAGCCCTGCGACAGACAGGCGACCTGTCCAGGGTGCAGTATGGTAGCTGGAATAGCAACATACCCAAGGATGAGCAGAAGAGAATGACTGATATGATGAAACTGGGATTTTGTTACACTTAATTATTGCAAACACAACTAAAACTATAACTGAAACTAATCAAAACTAAACTGAAACTAAGGATTTTCAAAAAAATAAAACTAAACTAAACTAGCAAACAATTGGTAAAAACTAATTAAAACTGATATAAAATTGAAAATCTGAAGTCAAAACTAAATAAAAATAAAAACTAATGAAAATTGCAAAACTATTAAAACCCTGCTACAAATACAGCTAAATGTTGCATCAGAGCTTTTCATTCTGCCAACTTTAATTTTATTAACAGCTCATCAACTTCAAGGTTTGGCTCAAGTAGCTCATCAAACATAAGGTGTTGTTTTACAGCCATTCAAAGGAAGAACCCAAATGTAAGACGTGATGATGCAGAGAGGCAGGCTGCAAAAAAGAAAGTTTCTTTATTGAACTGACTGGGAAAACAGCAATGGAGCTGCTGAGGAAGAGGAGGAGGCCGACAGCTGGTGAGTAAACAGACGAAGCAACAAAGGAGAGACAGGAGTAGATGCACTCTGAGGGCTGATAGAAAAGGAGACACAGGTGGAAATGGAGCAGATGATAATGAAGGTGAGAAAGATAACGGACAGATGAAATTATTACCAAAATGAGACAGAAAGTCGCTGCGAAACAGACAAAACAGGAGGGCAAAAATGGGAAAACACAAACTGTGAAACACAAAAAGAGGAAACAAAGAAAACATGACTCGAAACCCAAATGGCATTTAATTCATGAGAGTTATGACGTTATCAGCACTTTGCAGAAACCAAGTTTGATGTTAGTCTGTTAGTTTAACACTTCACCGTCCTCCTTTGTTGCCATTGTAGGAGCCCAGTGTGCTAATGCTACAGTCCAAATCAATAAACAGTGTTACAGTGGCTATGTCCATCTTTTATATGCAGTCTGTGAGGTGGAAAAATTCAACAAACATTGTATTAAGATGCAACTAGCTTATGCTAAAGGCTTTTGCATCATTTAGCCCAGCGGTCCCCAACCTTTTTTGCGCCACGGACCGGTTTATGCCCGACAATATTTTCACGGACCGGCCTTTAAGGTGTCGCAGATAAATACAGCAAAATAAAACTAGTACCGGTACCGAAAAAAAGAAGATTTATTCATAACACAAGTGAAAAGACCCAGGAAAACCAAGTTAACGATAAAAACAATAACAAAAAAACGCTGAAAACCGATAAAAACCCTGAAAACTATACATTTCACACCTGAGCCTCAACTCTCGCGGCCTGGTACCAAACGACTCACATATACCTAAACTGTATGTCGTAGGATACTTGTGTTAATACAAGGCTTCTTTGTCTTGGATGAAGCTAATCTACTCAAACTAATAAAGGTAGAATCTTAAAAGTTTTCATAATGCCACTGATATCTGATAAAGAACAGCCTACTGGGCAAATGATTTAAGCTTTGCTCATTCTCAGAAAGAAAGAGGGTGAATCAAACTAAAATAATAACCACTAAGTCCCACTTGGAGTTATTAAACACTTCATGCTGTACAAACATAGTTAAACAAACTTGAGTGCGGTTGAAACTTTCCAGGATATCACCGACGGATCTGTTAGCCCTTCTGAGGAAATGTCAGCTCGTTGAGAATATATTTACCCGGTCGGTTTGCCCGTTACAAGCTGATTAATTAAAAGCATGTTTCTAAATCCCGGAGACGAATTTGTGATCGGTCAACAGGACTGTTTAAGAGAATTTGAGGGAAAGAGGTCTTAAATTGTCAACGTGTCCTTGTCCCAGCCAATGGGGGGATTAAGCAGAGGGATCAGCGAGTGTGTCTGTGCATGAATCAAAGCCTTGTTCAAATACAGACGCACTGTTCTGATTTCAAATGAGACAAGAAAGCACCAACTACTTTGATAGTATAATGCACATCTCCCTTTTGTAGTTTTCCAAAGACCTTGCGGGAAACTAGCTGTCACCAAGCAACAGCTGGTGCAAATGGAATATCATGTCTCGTTTGAAAATGTGACTTCACAGATGATGAAGGAAATAAAAGATTCTGCCTCATCTAAATAAAAGATCGCTTTGATTCAGACAAGCCTGACAGGAGCCAGGTACGACAGCGCGCCGGTCTGAATGCATACCTAATGTCCCACAGGGCGATCGGCGAAGACTCCTCTTACACGTTTTTCCATCTGAAGCTTTTACTCCTACGCGCTGAAATATCATTGCTGCTTCTGTGGCACCGCAGCCAGGGTCAACAATGAATCAGTGAACACTATACAAAGATATAGTTTGTTGGGCTTTTTTCATGCTGTTTCTCCACAGAGCTACATTAGCTCAGCTTAAACCCTCTGTGCTAATTATCTCACTACAGCACACTCGATGTCTCTGTAGTATACTCCTACTCACCTACAACTCAAGCGGAGAGGAGCTCTTCTGTGAACACCGGACTGCATAATGAAACTTCGGCTGCAGGCTGATAATTGCAGCTGTAATCATAAAGCTATGCACATCTGCTGTGAAGTGGAGCTTTGCAAAAAAAATAAAATCCAATGAGGGGAGAAAAAGATCCCTGAGCTCAGAGTGACGTTGTCTTCACATTTGTGTGTTTAGTTACGATTCGTCTTGACAATTTGTGTTTGATATATGCTTTACTCGCCTGATTGCTTATTGACGTCCGGGGATTAAAACGTCCGGTTCAAGTCGTGTCTCCCTTTCTCGAGCTGTCACAGCAGTTACTGCCCGATTGGTGCCTCGTTCCTTTATACAGAACGGACTGTGGCTTTTCGATGAATTAACAACTGCTTTTTTTGCCTTAAAACAACCTGCAGGTCACTGCTGACCCCTCTAGAGTTGGGGTTGGGTGTTCTTTTAGCTACGTGCTAAATAAGCAGTTTCTAGAGGTTAAATTTAAATTTGGTCTTGGCATGAAAGTTTTTTTGTTGTTTGTTTGTTCCACTATTTCATGCAACCTGCTGAATGCTAAGGGATTGTAGTGTTTTTGCACATAAATAATATCAGGTTTTCTGACTATGATTAATGCTAGCAGCTCTCTTTTCTTGTAGGTAATATCCTCATACCTGAACAGAAGGTTCATTCATTGTCAGGATCTGGAGACTCGACTGGAAAATTCCATCAGGCACCTGAGTTCCTTGGTCTCCACCCCTGGGCGGAGCCATCATCCCTGCTGCAGTCCTGCACACCTGAGACTGATTCAGGGCAATCAGGTTGAGGATTTAAGGCCCCCTCAGACTCTCCTTCACCGCCAGTTCGTCAACGACCTCACGTTGGTATTGACTCTACGGCTTTTTACGCTCGTGCCACTCTTTCCTTGTTAACTTTGGTTCAACCTCAGCTCTCCGTGGATCATCTTCATATTCAGGAAAAATACAAGGACCCTCACCTGCCTGCCCTCCAGCCTCACTCACCACCTTGGACTCAGGTCTGCCAGCCTCTCCACTACTCCCCTGGACTATCGCTGCCTCTCCCTCAAAGCGAGCTTCACGCCGGTCACCAGTAAGCGCTATCAGTCAGTTTCACCTCTGCTTGGATACCCTGCACCTGCCGCCTTCTTAACCCTGTTCTCTTTTCTTCCCAGACGCAACCGCTCCGTTCCCGTCGCAACCTGCTAGACCCCCGTTCACCCCCACTGTCACACGGTTACATCATTAGCGACACCCTGCCACATATTCACTTGTTGACTAAATAATAAACACTGCAAAACGTTGAGCCGTCTCTGTTGTGGTTATCTGCAATCGAGTCCAATCTAGCTATCGGCCCGTGGCCATTGTGACATTCATGGCTTCAGCCGAGCGGTTATATGTGACAAAATGTTTCCCTTTTATCTTTCACATTTCTAGATTAACATGTGGAAAATGGATTTATTTTTTCTGTCTTTGCAAATGTCAAACTCTGCTTTTTGTTTCGTAGCCATACAAATACGTACTCACTTGTAGCCTGTTCATAAGTGATAACTTCTGATAAATGGACACAGGCTAAAGATGATAAAAAATTGCCACCACCAATAATAAATTTCACTAGCTGACTAGCCAGGGTGTACCACCAGGTGGCGCTATGCTAAGTGCGGGGGTTTCCCCTGACAGCTGAGAGAATTTTGGCAAAAGTAACTATTCATAAAGTGCAGTTAAGATAACAAGACTGAAAATATTGAGCAGTTGCATCTTAATTGCTTCATTGTAACAACTTTTAAGAAAGTAGCTGTGTTTGTTCTGCATTAACAACACGTTCTCACTCCCACACCGTAACATTTCACGCTAGGTGACAAATCGTCAACATATTACGTTTTCGGCTACCCACCACGTTCCTAAATGACAACCTCGGAAAAATGAGGAAATATGAGAACCGTATGGACTCAATCTACACATGTTCACTCTTTTTCTTCAAATCACTTAGAAACACGCTATTTAACATCATTAAAGTCTTGGTTAAGATCAGGGAAAAGGTTATGGTTAGGGCTAGGGATAAGGTTAGGTTTAGGGCTGGAATACAGGGCTGGAACGTCTATTACCAAGGGAGCATCATTGCACTGGATTTCGGCCATAACCCGCCGCGTACCATAAGAACGCCGAAGGTATCCTTTTGCGTTCCTCAGGAATGCCGCGGGACGTGACAAAACGTCGGCATGTTACGCCTCGGGAGTGAGAACGGGCTGGCATTAAATACTTCAACACGGTGCTGAAGTATTTAACGGTGCTGGTTCATGCAGCTGTCACCTGGACTGCTATGACTTCCCACCTCTCTCGTTTATAACCTCTTGGCTCAGGTAGAGTGATGTAGCTATCTGTCAGGACTGCAGTGCTGATTAGTGGCAGCATGTTTGAACCATTAACTGGTGTTAATAAAGTAAAAAGATAAAAAAATGATCTAGCAAATTAGTTTGCTAGATCATTTGCAAAAAAGTTTTGCACATCCCTGCATAATCCACCACCATTCTGGAACAATCCCTTTAAGTTTACACTCCCAAATATTACAAGGAGGATGTAACTGAACAGCTTGGTTTGGCAGGAAGCAAACACTGCCCCTCCCCTTGATAAGGCGCCATTGGCCTGGTAGATGTTGAGGGATTTACACGTAACTTCATGTAAACTACACTTAGTCGTTTTTTGATGGACATCCCGTGCACTTCTGTTGTGAACAAATCACTATCCAGCTTAACAACCTTTCCTGCACATCATGGATTTCCCATAGAGGGGCATCCACATGCATGTTTTATTTAACAGTATAATTTTATTGATGCTTCACCACGTAACAGCAGAATCACCATTAAACCCGAGTGTTAGTGCTCCCTCTGTATTGATCCTGGGCGATGTAACCTCACTAAATGTCTTACTTGGACATCTTGAAATGTTGAATCAGCAGGAAAATAAAGGTGTTGTGGGGCAAAGTAATTGTACAGAGACGGCAGCTCGCCTACTGCTTCGCCGTGATTCTCATTCATTTATGAATCCTCACCGGTTTAAAGGTTAAGAACTATCATCAGATTAGCCATTGATTTCAATTAGTGTTGCCTGCTACTAAACAACCTTTGTCTGTCTGCGATCACTGACTTGTATTGATCCCCAGGCTTGTTCCATTACATTTGATTGCCACTGGCCCACTGTCAGTTCTGGAACAAGATTACCAGTCGTTCTGCATTGTTCTGTGCATGAAGCCCAACTCTGACACCGCATCCAGCCAGATTCTTCAGAAAAGCACGTTTATCCTATGAAATGATGCTAAAAAGGTAAAGCTGTGTGTAGTGGCAATTCCTTTTGTTTGACAAACCAAACATCCCACAATTAAAAGTCCACAAGCCACTGCTGCACTGAGATAATATTTCGTACGCAGGCAAAAGAAGTCCACTGTCCAAACTTGAAAGTTGCGTTTTTATGGTTTATTTTATCCAGTTTGGCAATAACAAGATCCATTTTTTTTGTTACTTCCTGCTGCTTCTCCTGCTCTGGTAAAAAACCATAGGCCCACCCCAGTGCATGCTGGTCCTATACCAGTCTCTTTATTTATAGAAACAAAATGGCCCTACAGCTCTTACTGACTAATTGAACAAAGTAACATCAAACAAACATTGAAACAAAATATTAACCAACAAATAAACTTGTAAATAAATCCCAAAATATAAGTAAACTAACAACAAACTTTAACTAATTTCAAAATAATAAAAAATAAGAACAAATAGCTCCAACACTGTGCATGCTTTTATACAGGCATCAGAGGGGACAAAAAGCTGCTTCAGAAAAGGGTTGAGGAGTGTTTCAGTGCTTCACAACTAGAGATATGTTAAAAATAAAAATAAAAACAAATAAAAGTATGTTTAGACAAACTATGCACCAAAGGTCTGTAGTTTTGAGTAGACAGAGATCTTTTGCTCTGCTTTTATTGTGAAGCATTTCACTGACTGTGAAGAAAAACGGTGCTCAGGCATATCTATGGCTGTGACTTGGTGCATGTGTTACTCCTGTACTTGAACACAGCATTACATCTCTGATAAAGAGGGAATATCAACAACCAATAAAAAAGAATATGAATCATGTAAAATGTTACATTAATTGTGGTGATAATGTGATTATAATAAGTTGTTAACACTGGTCTCCAGAAAAGTTTGACTCTGCTTTCATACAAAATGATTTCTTGTATGTACTCCCCAGCCCTCCATCAAATAAATCCTTGGTGCAGCAGTATCCTGCTGAAAGGTTCACTTTAGGTTCATCTTCATCTTTTGGACAGATGGCTTTACATTATTGTCAAGCACACTTTGATATATGAAGAATTCATGCAGGCTGCTTGTCCCCAAGGCAGAGAAGGAACTCCAACCTTAACATTACTGCCACATCGGTTAACTGTTTGTGTGAGGGTCTTATCCTGAAAGGCTGTCTTTGGTCTGTGCTAACTGTGTTTTACTGGTACTAGCGCATGGTTCTTTGATTTTCTTTGGTTTCTAAACCACCTGGGCGACCAGTTCTGGGCAGATATAGTGGTATAATGTCATGCCCACCATGTTATAGTGTAATGGCGGTCTGGTGTGGAAGGAGCGGCTAGCAGGTCCAGTGGGCATGTGACGTGGAAGTTAGCTGGACAACTCAGAGGCCAGTCAGTTACCTTTATTCGGCATTAACAGAACAATAACATACAAGCCAGTTCTCCACGTCTCTACGGTATCCATACGTATATGTGCCGGGGTTAGGTAGTTGCCGGCAGCAGCCCATTACAATGGTACGGTCTCTCTAAACAGACGTAATGGCTGCCGCTGCACTCACACTACGAGACTCTCCAACTACAATAATAGGACGCCACCTCCTAACAAGGGTTGTTACATCAGCTGACTCACGAAGGGAAAGTTTTATCTTAGCAATTTGCTAAATAGACCAATTTTTGCAATCTAGAAGATGTTTCCATCCATCCATCCATCTTCATCCGCTTTATCCAAGGCCGGGTCGTGGGGGCAGCAGCCTAAGCAGAGAGGCCCAGACCTCCCGCTCCCCAGCCACTTCCTCCAGCTTATCCGGGGGAACACCAAGGCGTTCCCAGGCCAGCCGAGAGATATAATCCCTCCAGCGTGTCCTGGGTCTGTCCCGGGGCCTCCTCCCGGTGGGACATGCCCGGAACACCTCACCCAGGAGGCATCCTTGTCAGATGCCTGAACCACCTCAGCTTTCAATGTGGAGCAGCAGCGGCTCTACTCTGAGCCCCTCCCGGATGGCCGAACTTCTCACCCTATCTCTAAGAGAGAGGCCAGCCACCCTTCGGAAGAAGCTCATTTTTGCCGCTTGTATCCGCGATCTCGTTCTTTCGGTCACTACCCACAGCTCGTGGCCATAGGTGAGGGTAGGGACGTAGATCGACCGGTAAATTGAGAGCTTCGCTTTTACACTCACCCCCCCCTTTCACCACGACGGACCGGTGCAGCGTCCACATTACTGCAGCTGCAGCCCCAATCCGTCTGTCGATCTCCGGCTCCCTTCTCCCATCACTCGCGAACAAGACCCTGAGGTACTTGAACTCCTCCACTTTGGGCAAGAACTCATCCCCGACCCGGAGTGGGCACTCCACCCTTTTCCGGCTGAGAACCATGGCCTCAGATTTGGAGGTGCTGATCCTCATTCCCACTGCTTCACACTCGGCTGCGAACCGTTCCGGTGCGAGCTGGAGGCCCTCACTCGATGAAGCCAACAGAACCACATCATCCGCAAAAAGCAGAGATGAGATTCTGAGGCCACCAAAGTGAAAGCCCTCCGCCACTTGGCTGCACCTAGAAATCCTGTCCAAGATGTTTCCTGTTTCAATTTTTAATCCTTCCTCAGCCTAACCCTAGATGGCTCGCCATCTGGGGTTTTTTTGTGCTTTTTTCCATCTGTTTTGTTTTGTTTTTCTTAAATAAAACCTTTTACAAAGTTCTTCTGAAGAACTCCAGAGACCCAAAATTTAAATAGGCCTCATTCCACCTGTCACTACACACAGTGACTTTAGGTTTAGGGATTTAAAATGTAGGGGTGCACCTACTGTGACTGATGTATCAACGACTTTATCTGATATTATACAGTTGGGTTTTTTATGTGAGAACAGCATTGCTCATCTTATCAGATCACAGGGTTGTAATTTGAATCACAGTCTTGACTCAGAACCGCTGCTCTCCCGGTCTATTGTGTGTTTGATGAAACAAAAAAGAGGAACTGAATACCTTAAAAATGCCTTTGTCTGTAGACACTCGAGGAGCTCTTAGGAGGCGGTTTATTGATTCATTCAGAGTGACACACAAGTATTTTTCTTTGAGGAAGGCAGATTGTTGCTCTTCAGCTGTGAGGGACCTCTTTGGGCCTTTTGCCCGTCTCTTGGCGGATGGCTACTGGGCTACTTCAATGGCTGTCACATTATCAATCATGTACGAAGATCATGAATCATTCAGTTCATCTTGATTGAATTTAAGAAATGTCTAGTAGGGTTATATTGAGTGCCACTCAGGGACATTTCCAGGGTTTCAATCTCGCTGTCTGGCACTGAGCCCTCCCTCTTCCCACAGAGGAAGAGGGACATTATGGAAAGACACCATAATGTCACGAGTTCCAAGGAGCAGCTCTTTTCCTAAAACCTGAAAGCGTTTATTCTTTCTAAGCTTTAAATAAAGGCAAATGTGCTGCATTTGAAGGCCAAAGTAAACATGTGAAAACATGTAGTTTGTTACTAATTTATTTAAGGTGAAATAAAGAAGCTTATCCCACCAATATATCCACAGCGTGTTGAGAGATGTCTGTGTATTCATTAGAAAACAAAACTTGAGCCTCTATAAGTCACCTGATGTTCAAAACCTCTGTATGTTATTATTTGACTTGTTTCAACAGAATAATGTAATATGTAATATTACATTATTCTGTACATTACTCATATCCTGTAATATGAATTATGGAGCTCTGAATGTGAATCACACTTTATGATTAGTTGATTTCTCCAGGTAAGCGATGAGAGTGACACAGTTTGACTCTGTGTTATTCAAATTTAGGCCTAGTTTCAATAAGATCAGAGACAGATATATTATATAAAACAAACACAGGTTTTCTCTCCTGGAGGAGCTTGTTTGTTGTTAGACTTATTTACATCAAACAGAAGAAAGAAAAGGAAAAAGACACCCGTATGTGTGAGGTTTTTATTCACTCAATAACTGATGCAGCTTATCCAACCGAAGTCTGTATATAAAAGATGGACATACCTGCTGGTTGTTGACATGTTAACCCTTTAAAAATAGTTACGCAAAACGGAGCGTGCCCGCTCTGACCGGTTTTAAATTCTGGTAGCACTGCAACCACGTGAGCGAGCGCAATAATTTGCATAATATCCATAATATAAAACATAATATTCCAGAAACACTCTTTGCCGATCCGATCAGCTGTTCGTAACACTTCCTATGTCCATCAACACGAACTATCGCATGTCCGCCATGACCTTCCTGAAATCGGAAGTGACGTCATTTTGTGGAAATGTAGTTTTTTACCATCAAGGCCTCATTGACTTTATGACTTTCTGTGTCGTTTCTGGGATGCTTAGGACTCATATTGCACTGCTGGAAATAGTTTATTTTAATGCATATGCTGCTTTTTGGCAAATTTGCATTAAAATATTTATTTTCGTTTTTCCTGCAGTATATAAAAATTGGTGTATTTCAAAAATAAAACTATGAAGACACTCAAAATAAATTTCCTGTGGTGGGAAACTATTTTGTGCAACTTTTTTGCATTTACAGTTTTGAGGGATAAGCCTCTTAAATTTCTCAAACTAGAAATATATGTTAAAAAAACAAAAACGATTTTCAATTTTTTTGTAGTTTATTGCACTTTTTTGCAATTTATGTAATTACTATGCACTTAATGCATGCATATTTTTTAAAATTTAGGCTGTAATGGTTGTATTGATGTATAGCAACTTGAAATGCTCCCAAAAATGGCTCCACAGCATGTAAACATATAATATAAGCTCTGGTGGACTTGGTTCTATGGTAGGTCTTAAAGGGTTAAACAGGCGGCTTGTGTGATGGGTTCCTGGCCAACACCGCCGTCACCCCCACCAGCATCCCTCAACTGCATGGGAGTGGCTGATATCCGGTCTCCTCCCATGCCGGCCCCCAGGGTGAGGCCAGCCAGGGAACAGCCTACCTCCGCACCTTTAACAACTCTGTGGGTGGGTGCGGCTGGTGCCCGGCCGGTGCATTTAACCCGTTCCTGTTCCCCGGAAGGGGGCAGCTGAGCAACCTCCATTCCCACCTGCTCAACCCGAACTGGTGAACAGAGTGCCAGAGGGAGCTGCTCTGCCAGAGCCGAGGTCGAAGCGGCGGACGGATGTTCTCAACCTGAGCTGATGGACAGTGTGCGGGGAGTCCTACGCAGCTGGAGCAGGAGGTCGGTGTGAGGGAGGGACCTGCGCAGCTGGAGCCGTTGGACAGCGTGAGGGAGAGACCTGCCCTGGCTAAGTTGGGGGTTGGCGCACCAGCGGGACCCGCCTCGCTTCCATCAGAGGCCAGTGTGCGATGGGGTCCTTGCACCAGCCACCTGTGAGCCTCAGCCCACGTCCACGACTGCTGCATCGATCCCCCTTACCACCCGGTCGGCCTCTGGAGCAGCTTCGGAGTCATTAGACTCCAGACCATGACATTTATTTTGCTTTTCAACTGATGCTTACATCAATAAAATTAGGAAATAATACCATGAAAAATTTATTAAACTTTTTAATACAGAAAGGTATCAAAAGGTTGTTTACAGAAAACCAATCAAATCTCCAGTCCTATTTATCCCATTGTAATGATTTATACTCTTTTAGGTACCTGTTCAGCTGCTCATTAGTGCAAATATCTAATCAGCCGATCACATAGCAGCAACTCAGTGCATTTAGGCCTGTAGTCATAGTCAAGAAGACCTGATGAAGATGAAGGTGATCTAAGCGATTTTAAATGTAGCAACATTCTTGGTACCAACGTACTGCAGAAACTGCTCGTATATCGGGATTAACCCACACAACCATCGATGGGTTTTATAGAGAATGGTCTGAAAAAGAGAAAATGTCCAATGAGCAGCGTTTTCTGGGAGACAATGTCTTGATGCCAAAGGTCAGGTGAGAATGGCCAAAAAGCTTCAAGCTGATGAAAACAACATGAAAACATGGATCCGTCTCGCCTCGTATCAATAGTTCAGGCTGTTGGTGGTGGTATAATGATGTTTTTCTGACGCGCTTTAGGCCCCTGAGTACCCGAGTGTCATTCAAATGCCACAGCTTACCTTCTGATGGGTGCTTCCAGCAGGGTAGCACACCACATCATCTCAAACAGATTTCTTGAACATGCTAAAAGTGGCAAAAGAAAAAAAAAAAAGTGATTTTGACAGCAAAGACAAAATCAGTGATTTTGCAGTGGAGTTTCAGCATTTTTGTGTCTCTCAGCTTATTGTTTTTGTTTACTCTCAACATTTTAGCAAAAATAAATTTTTAGTATCTTGGTGGTAAACATAGCTCAGCACTTTGCAACTGAAAAGCCATTCGTCTCCCTCGGGAGTAAGTGGGAACTAAAAGAGAGCTGAATGGAGAGGAGATATTGGACTTCCATTCATCAGATTAGCGCTAACAGGACTCTTAATGAATGCTAATGTTGTTTCCTGTCTGTTGCATCTGCTCTCATTCACCATGTTAACTTTAAAAGGTGAAATATGATTGCAGTTTTTATAAGATAAGAAAAGATACCTTTATTAGTCCCACAAGGGGAAATTTCATGTTAAGGCTGCCGACCTATTGCACGCAATGGCGGCACCGTCTTACCCTCCGACCATACACACATTACACAACAACATCACATGGGGAAGACAGGTCAGAGAGGTATAACAATGGAAAATGCACCACATGAGGAAAGATAAGGAGAAAAAAATAACTCCTCCCAGACTGAGCTCCAACAGGGAGATCAGTTTGAGAACAGAAAAAAACACCTCTGCACATGAAAAAACTCTTAATACACCAAAGAAACACATGACAAGCAACAGGGATGGGTAAAGGGTGAGAGACAGCCAATGTAGACAGCACATCCGGGCCTGCAGCCTGTGCGCTGGTCTCCTTGATCCACTGTCAGCATCGGAAGGGAATAAGCGTCGAAGGCGTTTGGAGGCGGAGGGGGGATGAGTGTATGTCTGCATGTGTATATATATATGTCTGTGTGTGTGTCCACAGTTCAGCTGAGACAGTGTCCTTCGCCCTGCCAGGCTAAGTAAACAGTCTTCCAGCCAACCCAGGTGGGCTTGCATAGAATCGGAAGAACAGTCTCAACCAGTGTTGGTCAAGTTACTTGAAAAAAAGTAATCAGTAACTAATTACTGATTACTTCCCCAAAAAAGCAATCCCATTACTTTACTGATTACTTATTTTCATAAGTAATTAATTACTTAGTTACTTAGTTACTTTTTAAAAACACGATTTACAACCTGAATAGGTGATAAAGTGAGATCTTTCAACTCAATTCTACTTTTTCTGCATAATCATCATACAAAATGTAATCAAATGGAAAAGTCTCTTTTTAAAACTTGTTTTATTAGTTTTAATCTTTTAACTTTATGCATCAAGTAAAAATTTAATTATCTGCAACATTCACTGACTGGAAGAAATTTGTTTAATATTTAAACCTATTTTCTGCACATTCCAGCACATAAAATAAAATATTTGTTGTGTTTACACTCAGTCTTTCAAATAGATGCAAGTAAAACACAGCAGAAAATAAATAAAGTCAAAGACTAGCGGTCCTGTTGCTCTATTTTCACCTGTAAAGCAGGAGTGGGGTAGGCGGAGGTTTACCCTGGTGCAGGTGTGCCGCAGCGGTCAGTGGAAGAATCCGCGAGTTTCTCTGTGAGTTTCCCATTACGTCGTAGCTACTCGGTGCTTGTTTGGAAGTTTAGGGGTTTTTTCGCTGTAAAAAGAAGTTTTCTTCCCACACACAACGGACACTAATGTTTTTGTCACTTTTTATGGAATCAAACTCAAAGTAAGGTCAGTACTTCCACGCTTTAAACGCTGCACGCTCATACTCTCTCTGCACTCGATATATGATCCATTGTTGATCTGCACACAGCTGTTGTCACGAACGTCGCACTCGCTTACGTCACTGTCATGAGACATTCTCGCAAAACATCACGGTTTTAGTAACGCAGTAACGCAGCGTTCCTACGGGAAAGTAACAGTAATCTAATTACCGTTTTTGCAATAGTAATCCCTTACTTTACTCGTTACTTGAAAAAAGTAATCGGATTACAGTAACGCGTTACAAGTAATGCGTTACTGCCCATCTCTGGTCTCAACACAGTCGTTATCAGGGTGTTGTTGTTCAGCTCCAGCCTTGAGACCGCAGCTGGTGCCGAAGGGATAGCCGCATTATGATGGTAGTTTTTACTTTAGTGCGAACAATCATATGAATTTTAAAGCTGTTCTAACAGTCCAACACTGGTCTCTCAATCTCCCGTTGGAGAGCCGTGAGCTTCTCCATGCTGTTATCAAACTTACGCTCCGCTCCGTTGCATTCAGAGATCTTATTCTGAGTATTCACGGCAGCCGTAAGCTTCTCCAAGATCTTATCCGTGCTGCACTCAATGAGCCCATGTTGAGAAGTCACGCCTCGTCCCATTGTTTCAATCCCAGCGGGCGGCCTTGTGGGGGTTTGAACAGCCGGTTCCGCTTTCTTAATTCTTCAATAAGCCAGCTCCGATCAGCAAGAACCCTGTTATCATGGTTCCAAATAGGTAGATATCTTCAGCGTCTTCAATCGACAGTCAAATCGCTTTCCTAGTCCCTAAGGAACCTTTACACATCCAGTCATCCACCCATTCACACACTGGTGATGGCAGCTACATTGTAGCCACAGCTGCCCTGGGGCGCACTGACAGAGGTGAGGCTGCCGGGCCCTCTGACCACCACCAGTAGGCAACAGGTGAAGTGTCTTGCCCAAGGACACAACGACCGAGACTGTCCAAGCCGGGGCTCGAACAGGCAACCTTCCGATTACAAGGCGAACTCCCAACTCTTGAGCCACGATCGCCAGGTGACAGTGCACGAGGGTCAGGCGGGAGTGTAAAGAACATCATATAAATGAAAAGCAGGCGGTATTAAACCACTTATCCATGGTTTCCAGAGGGAACAGAAGAAAAATTATAATCAAAGATAATTATGTCTGATTTTATACCTAAAGACATAAAAGCTTAAATCCGCATGTGTAAAATCGGACACCACGGTCAGTCCTGCAGCTATTTTTACAAGGCTGATGAAAAGCATCTAACAGTGGCCCCGCCGCAGAATAATAAAAAAGGGAACCTCTGCGTGTTTTGCATACTTACAGTTGGTTGGCTTAAAAAAAAAAAGCTTCCAGGCTTTTCCATTGGCACAGGCAGAAAAACTTGACACGACAGCGCAAAAGCAATATAGTGATGAACAAGTATCTGAGGCTTTGTCCATCTCCAGCAGAGAGAGTGATCAATGCACAGCCACTAATTGGCTTGTATTTTTTGATGTCTTCCTCTGACATTTCGCTCCAGCACGTCCCGTGTGCTCTGTTTATTGGCTCTGCAGCGGTACATGTATCTGAGTCGCTTGTTTGGCCGCATCGTCAGCGGACACACGAGCGAAAAAAAACGATAAAATTGTGAAATAAATGGCTTGTGCATATAAAAATAGCCACTGTGCCTTTTTCAGAGCCAGTGCTTTGCTGAGTGCTCATTTAAAGTAATTATTAATTAAAAGAAGGGCGAGTTAGGCAGTGTGGAAATCAATTACAATCATTTTTTGCCTCTGCTTTTGTTCGGGAATACTTCGAATGTGCTGCATGGATTCCTTCTTACTCTCGTCTAGGCCTGGGCTTAGAGCATGTGCTCTCACTCCGGCTTTTTCCTTTTCTACTTTCCTCTCTGCTCTGTGCATTTTCATGCAGCTGCCAGGACTCAAAGCCATTTAGCAGCAGGAAAGGAAGAAAGAGAAAAAAAACCCCTCAGTTATTAAAAGCAGTATTTCTAATCAGGGTTTTTGACTTTGGACATGAAAACACAGATGGTGTAAGTCATACTGTACCACCCCACTCCACCGTGTTCGGAAAACGCAGAGGGGGTTTCACTTATCTGCATTCTCGTTAATAAGGACTAATCATCAATGCCAGGCTTTAATTAACCCTGCTTTGTTGGGGAAAAAGACATGCTCAGTATTCTGTGAAATCCTCCCTGCTGGCGCCGCAGCCCGAACCGACAGAAAACGTCTGCAGCTTTAGAGGACATCCTCTGTACGACTGTCCGCTCGCTTCCTCCGAATCGATATCCTCCATATCCACATGCAACACAAAAAAAAGATGAATGTTTTCATCTATATTAAAGTCTCTGAAAAGATCCCTTTGGGGGGAAATAGTTCACCTCTTCAACTCTGCTGGGGGAAAGTGGTTAGTATTCCCTGTGATAGATTATAGGCTCTATCATCTTCCCCTTGAAATGCAGGCACACAGCGTGGTAGGGATGCCACAGCATTAGATAAAGGCTTCTTGCTGTCTGGAGTGGTAGCTCTAATTTGAATACGACTTTACACTTAAAAAGTGAGAGCGAGGGGAGTCTGTGAGCTGGCTAATGAGCAGATTGGTAATGCAATTATTGCTGCTTGCTGAATATGGAACATGCGGGCCTATTATTATGCATCAGGACAAACGGGGCTGGGTTGTTATTCTATTCGTTATTCATTATAAACTTCCAGTGACATCACCGTCTAATTAAAAGTGTTACCTTGTATGACATATATTAAACACTGCTACCTGCACAGCTCACGACTAAGCTGTGTTACATGTTTGTGTTATAGGAGGTGTGATCAAAAGTTCCAGAAGTCGGTCGACCATTGAAGGTCATCTAATCGGGGGCGTCCGGTCAGCTTTCAGAGCGGCTTCTCTATCACTGCACGACCTCACCACAGACCTCGAACCCGTGCTACAAACAAACATCAACATCTAATTCAATTCAATTCAATTCAATTTTATTTATATAGCGCCAAATCACAACAAAAGTCGCCTCAAGTCGCTTCATAGATACAGAGAAAAACCCAACAATCATATGACCCCCTATGAGCAGCACTTTGGCGACAGTGGGAAGGAAAAACTCCCTTTTAACAGGAAGAAACCTCCAGCAGAACCAGGCTCAGGGAGGGGCGGGGCCATCTGCTGTGATTGGTTGGGGTGAGAGAAGGAAGACAGGATAAAGACATGCTGTGGAAGAGAGACAGAGGCTAATAACAGATATGATTCAATGCAGAGAGGTCTGTTAATACATAGTGAGTGAGAAAGGTGACTGGAAAGGAAAAACTCAATGCATCATGGGAATCCCCCGGCAGCCTACGTCTATTGCAGCATAACTAAGGGAGGATTCAGGGTCACCTGGTCCAGCCCTAACTATATGTTTTAGCAAAAATGAAAGTTTGAAGCCTAATCTTGAAAGTAGAGATAGTGTCTGTCTCCTGAATCCAAACTGGAAGCTGGTTCCACAGAAGAGGGGCCTGAAAACTGAAGGCTCTCCCTCCCATTCTACTTTTAAATACTCTAGGAACAACAAGTAGGCCTGCAGAGCGAGAGCGAAGTGCTCTAATAGGGTGATATGGTACTACAAGGTCATTAAGATAAGATGGGGCCTGATTATTTCAGACCTTGTATGTGAGGAGCAGGATTTTGAATTCAATTCTGGATTTAACAGAAGCCAATGAAGGGAAGCCAAAACAGGAGAAATCTGCTCTCTCTTTCTAGTCCCTGTCAGGACTCTTGCTGCAGCATTTTGGATTATCTAAACATCACATTAAACATCTGTTTTAAACTGACCAGAGTTTGTATCAAGCAGCAGTCTGGAGTTGAACAGTCCACACTTCCCCACTCTGAAAGCACATCAGGTGGGGAGTAAGTGTACTGTAACCTCCCGGGACATCAGAGGGAAAATATAAAGCACAAATGAGCTGTGGCATCGTGTGCCAACACAAAGTCTGTTCAGTACAGTTGCTGTTCCTTGTGTTTGCTTCCTACTGGAGTGATTGATGATTGGCTTCCTTCTATTTAAAGGAGGTTGGGAGTACGCCTCATTCTCCATTTTTATGGGGATTGTTTGGGGAGACAGGATGGTGATTGTGGGAAAGAAAAACTCCCTTTTAACAGGAATAAACCTCTGGCAGACCCAGGCTCAGGGAGGGACAGTCATTTGCCATGGCTGGTTGGGTGCGAGGGGAGGGAGACAATAACCCCCTGATCTGCATGCCAGACTGGACTTCCTGTGATCTACTTCCCAAAAACAGTACAGAGGTCCATGAAAGGAGATTACTTTAAAGGGGAAATTCGCCAAATTCCTTAGTTCTCCTTGTTTCAGTATCAAGTGCATGTCTTTGTGCCTATCTCATGTTTCCTGCTTTACTTTGACAGTCTTGTGTGCTATGTTAGTGTTTTCAGTTTTGCTTCCTCACGGTCTCGTGTGTGATTTCTTCCAGCTGTGCTCTCCTCCTGTGTCTCATTCTCTCATTCTCGTTATCCCTCTTAATATTTAGGGCCTTTGTCTTCCTCTGTTTGTTGCCAGATTGTCTGCGTATCACCCATTGAGTTCCCATCTTAGGTTCTCGGGTCTTTCGTTTCTTTGTGCTTGTTTTTTACGTTCTTCCCAGTTTCGGTTTTGCTCTGCCATTCGTCAGTGTCTGCATTTGGGTCCACACTTTCTTTCCACTCCACTTGTCTGCAGATGTGACCGTGTATAGTAATAGCTCAAAATCTTCTGTTACATCACTCGTAGCTAGGGATGCACCGATACCGATACTGGTATCGGGGCCAATACTGTAAAATGTGTGTGTACTCATACTCGTAAAAGTTAACCGATACCATGAACCGATACCAACTTATTTCATTAATCAGAGGGTGGCTTGTCATTTCTGTTGTAGTTTTTTAGATTGGCCACTAGGGGGCCACTTATTATTTTATTTATTATTTATTTAATAATAATTATTTTGTTTGTTTGTTTACAATATGGACACTCTGCAATAATTTAAAAGTTTAATTTATTCGCAAACCTAATTTGTATTTATTTTATTCCAAACAGAAGTGTTTATTTATTATTCTGAAAGCTCGAGACAGTGCCAATAGTTCAGTGATATTTTGTTAAATTACAATGTGGAGACTCTGCAATAATTTAACAGAAGTGCTTATTTTTAACTTGAAATTTTTTTGTGGTCATTTTTATTAAGATTTTATTTTTTATCGGCAGAGAATATAATAAAACCTGTCTTCCAATTCATTGCATTTGTGTGTGTGTGGTAGAAGTATTGGTTTTTGTACTCTGTATCGGCAAGTACTCAGATCCAAGTATCGGTATCGTATCGGTTTGAAAAAATTGGTATCGTTGCATGCCTAGTAATAGCTCAAAACCTCCGTTGAACTTGGTGTGCATTAGTTTTACCTCACTTCTAATAATGAAATTGTGATAAACCTGCTCTAAACAGCTCACTTTAACCAGGACTACATTGACAGGTGCACATTGTAACAAAACCAGTTATAATCTCTTTCCAAAAAACACAAAAATCACACTAAACACCTGCTTATTTGAGCAATTATCCATTCAACCAATCATGTGGCAGCAGTGCAATGCATGAAATTGTGCAGAGACAGGCACCTTTGAATGCATTTGCCTTTTGATGTTTTATAGCATCCATGTTAGCTGCTTATCTCTGCTGGCTGGCTAACAAACCTGTTTTTGTCTGCTAGCATGAAACAGGTGAAACAAATTTTATTAAGAAAGCCTGTGTTTCATAAGTGTCCCAGTAAATCATGACAGCGAGCCAGCATGCACAACACAGAGACCGCAACAAGCTTAACATAACACAGTTGTCCTTACTGTTGGCATGCATACCTGTGCTTTTTTAAAGGGAAAAGCAAAAATGTCTCCCTAGAAGGTCACTGTAGGTGAAGAATTCAATACTGCATATAAATATAATGCACAGGTAACATGTTTAGCATGCAAACAAACCAAAAGCAAGAGACCCTGTTCCAGTGTCAAACAACAC
The DNA here is from genome assembly GCF_963576455.1 of Neolamprologus multifasciatus. NCBI lineage: Eukaryota > Metazoa > Chordata > Actinopteri > Cichliformes > Cichlidae > Neolamprologus > Neolamprologus multifasciatus. The sequence goes on along the minus strand of NC_140444.1, from coordinate 2,783,810 downwards.
ATGTCACTCTTTAGATGTAGAAAGTGAGCTTGCATTTTTTTTTTGTTCTATTCGAAGTCACAAGTATTTAAAGCACCTCTGAAAAGAACAGAAACAACAATATATGAAGAAACTTAAGGGTTTTGATGTTTTTGATTTATAAACAGTACCTACTGCAGTGTTTGAATCCCCCCAAATCCCCCAAAATGGCAAAGTCCCAGCATGAGCTCCACTTTGGTGATGTTGACACGTGGAAAATCCCTCCTCCTACACTTAAGATGAAAGCACACAAAGTACAGACAGTTTATGCATTTTCCATCTTAATGATTAGAAAAGGCTGCCATTTGGGAAGTGAATAAAAATAAAATCTTTGTTCTGAAAGCAAATGTTCGAGCTAATTAGTAAATATTAGCTACTAAACTGCAACAACTGCAAACAAGGTCATTCTTTCCAGTGTTTATATGAACTCGGTGAGATCTTTGAGTCTTGTATCTAGTTATTACACAGCTTGTAAGTATTGACCAACATTCTTTGAGTCCTTTTCTAGTCTGTTTGTATTTTATTTGTATTTTTTGTATTTTCCTTCTGCTATCTGTACCTGAGCTGAGGTAACGCAAGAATTTCCCCGCGGTGGGATCAATGAAGTCTTGTCTTATCTTACTGACATTAATTTAAACTACATCCATATTTGCTGTTTTCATGCATGTTTGCTTATGTTTTATAAAATTGAAATTAAATTAATTAAGCGAATCACATACGTTTAACTTTTAAAATGCCTGCGTTTGGAGCAAACAACGTAACGCCCCAGTCGATCAGAGCGTTCGAATCACAGATTTTTAAATATACTCTTTAAAAAGCTTCTTGAGTTAATTAAAGCTAAAAACAGAACATGAAGAAACAACTGCTATGACTTTATGTCGAAAGCATTTATGAAGAGATATCGAGTAAAGTTTAATTGTGCAGCAAGTCAGTGTAAACTTTGTTTAACCCTTTAAAACCGGTCAGAGCAGCACGCTCTGTTTTGCGTAACTATTTTTAAATCCCGGTAGCTCTGCAACCACGTAAGCTAGCGCAATATTTTTTTTTGCATATGAAACCGGAGGAGTTGTACTTACATCTTATGCCATCAGCTTGTCCTCGGTCACAGTTTCCTTCCACATATAACTTTGCAAAAACTGCATAAAAAGCGCTTGCAGCAACAAAAACATAATATTCCAGAAACACGCTTTGCTGATCTGATCAGCTGTTCGTAACACTTCCTATGTTGGAATAGATGTGAGCGCGAACTATCGCATGTCCGCCATGACCTGCCCGAAACCGGGAGTGACATCATTTTCGCGGAAATGTAGTTTTTTACCATCAGGGCCTCATGAGCCTATACTGGTGTTTTTAAAAGTTATCTTTGACTTTATGACTTTCTGTGTGGTTTCTGGGATGCTTAGGACTCATATTGCACTGCTGGAAATAGTTTATTTTGATGCATATGCTGCTTTTTTGCAAATTTGCACTATAATATTTATTTTCGTTTTTCCTGCAGTATATAAAAATTGGTGTATTTCAAAAATAAAACTATGAAGACACTTAAAATAAATTTCCTGTGGTGGGAAACTATTTTGTGCAACTTTTTTGTATTTACAGTTTTGAGGGATAAGCCTCTTAAATTTCTCTAACTAGAAATATATGTTAAAAAACAAAAATGATTTTAAATTTTTTGGTAGTTGATTGCACTTTTTTGCAATTTATGTAAGTACTATGCACTTAATGCATGCAAATTATTAAAATTTAGGCTATAATGGTTATATTGATGTATAGCAACTTGAAATGCTCCCAAAAATGGCTCCACAGCATGTACAAATATAATATAAGCTCTGGCGGACTTGGTTCTATGGTAGGTCTTAAAGGGTTAACTGGGCAACTCAATAAGTACCAATAAGCATCTTGAAGTAATGCTGGTCACAGGAAAGAAGATCACGATTTAACCCACTATTAAAATGTTGCCCACTGGTGATAAAAGGGAAAGTTAGGTAATAGATATTGCAGGTTTATTATAGAGTTGAGTGAAAAAGATATCCGCCTATGAATCAGTAGCTTGTAGAACCACCTTCAGCAGCAGTACCTTGAAGTAATAATTTTCTGTGCAACTTTATTAGTCTCTTACATTCTGTGAATCTGCGTAGTTTGTAATCTCAGTGGACAATCATGCCTGATTTTTCATTCATACTGGCCTGAATAATATTACAGATGCAACATTTGATCAGCTAATGTACCGGCGTGGCTCTATAATATAGAGGCTCACACATTTACATAATAAGCAAAAGATTCTTGGTTTGATACATTCAGTATAAAGATTTTCAGAATCAAACCTTGGCTTTCATCAGCTAATGTCAATGTCTGATACCACTCACTATCAGTTGTATAAGTTGCGAGGACTGTAACCAGCCCTCACACATATTTTTCATGGCAATGCTGCTGTGAACCCTTCATGGCCCAAACATGGGCGACCACCTCTGAGCGCCATGGCGACAGCTTCATTGCTGTATCACAGGGCCATCCACATGTTTGCCAAACTTGAGCTCGCACACACATTATAAACTTCTCTTTTGTTGAGGTCTTAACGCCCCCCCCCCATGCAGTGAATTCAAGTGTTTAACTCTGCTGTTTCTGTTCAGTGACAAAGACTAGTTTGGTATATATGTTGCAAGCTGCAGTAGGTTTGTGATTTTACATACAGAACGAGAAGGAAGTTTGATTCGCACTCCCCCAAGTCTATCAAGAGATGTTTACGCCTGGCTGCTTTTAATACATCAGCAGTGTGGAGCGACGGTGGGAGGATTTTTTGCAGTATAAGGGAGGTGTAGATTTATGGCTCATGCCTGCCATATTCACTTGTTTCTCTAGGCCTGAGATTAACCAAGTCCTAATGTAACAATTCAGACATGATTGCGTCTGTATGGAATCAATATCTCATACTGCTGTGAAATTGAGTTTTGGGAGCATAGAGGTGCTGCAGAGCTTAACCCCAGAATAATTTTAACAAAGAATTAAGAGCACTGTTTTCTTTTTCAGGCTTTAAGAGGTGCTATATTGGGCATGGTTAGCATGCTGAGGTTGTGGTTCATCTTATAACTACAACTGTCACCATCAGGGGATATATTAGGGAACAAGCAAACATTTTGTCCTTCAGTCGATGGACAAGCGCGAGGATTTGACAAGGATCAAATTGTTCATGCATTTATTACTTCCAGGCTGGACGACTGTAATTCATTATTATCAGGATGTCCAAAAAACTCACTGAAAAGCCTTCAGTTAATCCAAAATGCTGCAGCAAGAGTCCTGACAGGGACTAGAAAGAGAGAGCAGATTTCTCCTGTTTTGGCTTCCTGTTAAATCCAGAATTCAAAATCCTGCTCTTCACATACAAGGTCTTAAATAATCAGGCCCCATCTTATCTTAATGACCTTGTAGTACCATATCACCCTATTAGAGCACTTCGCTCTCGCTCTGCAGGCCTACTTGTTGTTCCTAGAGTATTTAAAAGTAGAATGGGAGGCAGAGCCTTCAGTTTTCAGGCCCCTCTTCTGTGGAACCAGCTTCCAGTTTGGATTCAGGAGACAGACACTATCTCTACTTTCAAGATTAGGCTTCAAACTTTCCTTTTTGCTAAAGCATATAGTTAGGGCTGGACCAGGTGACCCTGAATCCTCCCTTAGTTATGCTGCAATAGATGTAGGCTGCCGGGGATTCCCATGATGCATTGAGTTTTTCCTTTCCAGTCACCTTTCTCACTCACTATGTATTAACAGACCTCTCTGCATCGAATCATATCTGTTATTAACCTCTGTCTCTCTTCCACAGCATGTCTTTATCCTGTCTTCCTTCTCTCACCACAACCGGTCGCAGCAGATGGCCCCGCCCCTCCCTGAGCCTGGTTCTGCCGGAGGTTTCTTCCTGTTAAAAGGGAGTTTTTCCTTCCCACTGTCACCAAAGTGCTTGCTCATAGGGGGTCATATGATTGTTGGGTTTTTCTCTGTATCTATGAAGCGCCTTGAGGCGACTTTTGTTGTGATTTGGCGCTATATAAATAAAATTGAATTGAATTGAAATGAATTTAATTGTGATGGTAGCTGGTCAGATCATCTCCGAAACTCCAGCTCGTATGGAGCATTTCCAGTCTACAGTGGTCACTATCTATCATAAGTCAACCAAGGAAGGAACAATGGTCAACTGGTGACAGAGTCATGGGTGACCAAGGCTCATTGATGACTGTAGGAAGGGAATTCAATTCAGTTTTATTTACACAGCGCCAAATCACAACATCAGTTACCCCAAGGTGCTTTACACTGTAAGGTAGCCCCTACAATAATACATACAGAGAAAAAAACAACAATCATATGACCCCCTATGAGCAAGCACTTTGGCGACAGTGGGAAGGAAAAAACTCCCTTTTAACAGGAAGAAACCTCCGGCAGAACCAGGCTCAGGGAGGGGCGGGGCCATCTGCTGCGACCGGTTGGGGTGAGAGAAGGAAGACAGGATAAAGACATGCTGTGGAAGAGAGACAGAGATTAATAACAGATATGTTTCAGTGCAAAGAGGTCTGTTAACACATAGTGACTGAAGAAGAAACACCCAATGCATCATGGGAATCCCCCAGCAGCCTACACCTACTGCAGCATAAATAAGGGAGGATTCAGGGTCACCTGGTCCAGCCCTAACTATATGCTTTATCAAAAAGGAAAGTTTGAAGCCTAATCTTGAAAGTAGAGAAAGTGTCTGTCTCCTGAATCCAAACCGGAAGAGCGGCCTGAAAAGGCCGGCCAGTGTGGTCCAACAGACGAGCTACTGTTACTCCAATTTAATACTGGTTCTGCTAGAAAAGGTGTGCGAATACAGAGTATCACAGCGTGTTGGGCTCGAATAGGCACAGACCAGTCAGGGTGCCTGTGCTGAGCCAACTATGTGTATGTGAATGTTGGAGCTGGAGGAAGCCAGCCTGGTCAGATGAAGCGTGTTTTGGAGGAAATATTTCAATCTGAGTTTATTTTACGTACCATTGCAAAACTGAGTTTTGAAGCACAGAGATGAGATTTGTAAAGCAGCACAGTTTTGAAGCGCTTCAAAAAGTCAACACAGAAGTAAAAAGAATTGCTTTATTGTACAGGCTTAACAAAGCTTTCAGGTAGGACAGGGCGAGTATGCTGACATTCTGATCTCTTGATGAATGAACCCTTTATTAGTTTGAAACATTCAAACTCAAATACAATCCAACACACTCACCAGCACTGATTTGTATTCTGCAAACTTTGAACCAAGGTCACATGAAACAAAGAATAAAAACGTGAAAGAATGCGATGCCACGAGTGTTTCTTGGGTTGAGGTTGTCTTGTAACAAATGTGAGTCTTGAGAATCGCTCTGTGTGTATCGCGAATCTCCAGGTAAAGCTAATTACAGCTTCTTCGGTGCGTCATTGCCTGAGGACATCATAAGCCCCAGCTTCGCAATAACCATGTGGCGAGGCAGCATCTTTGTTTAATAGGTGAAAAAGTTGGACGAAGTGGTTTATTTCCAAAAAATAAAACTAATAATGCAATCGTAAGAGCTTCATCCACCTCTGTGAAGTTAAGCTATTATTCTCAGGCATAAAACAATACAATAATATACAAATTGGTACATATCATAGTTGCTTTACAGCGCTGGTAGCATCGCACCAGGGACTTTATTCATTCTGTTTATTTAAACATAAAGGTTTTACTGTTTTATTACAGTTATTTTATGTTTTTTACTGCCTGTTTTATATCTCGGTGTGGGTATGTCTCCAGGATTATCTTCAGTTTTGGGGTTATGCGAGTTTGCCAATGCAAATTCCGGCTTTCTGCACTGAAATAAAGTTTTGAGTCTTGAATGATATTCATTGAAAACATTTGAAAAGGATGCCGCTGAATGGTGAGTGCATCTTATTTGTGTGAGAGCACGGCAATACATATATACCAAGTCACACCTCTTAAATAATCCATCAGACACTGATGGGTTGGGTTTTTCTTGTTTGCCTTCAGCAGGCTCGCCCTGCAAACATCAAATGACGAGAAGACTGAAAATATGAATATTGATCTCAAAATACACGAAAAGGCATGTCTATGCATCCAATGCATGTCTGTGTTTCTAAAAAGGGAATTGTGACCTCTGGGGAATTAATTATCAGTAACAGTTTCTGTCTCCATTCATATTCATTCCTAGGATTTTATAAAGCGCTGCAGTGCTCAGTTATTTGTGTAAATGTTTTTTTTTGTCACTTTGACCTTGACATTTCTTACCTGTCACCAGTAGAATGACCATCAGATGATGTGCTGTGAAAAGATTTAGGTTTACAACATAGAAAACACTTCTGTTCCTCGCTGTGGCGTCAACAGCAGAAAGACAAAAAATGAAAAACATCAGAGAATGGGTTTCAACTGCATTTGCATATTCAACTGTGCTGACTCCAAATTCACAAAGACGGCGTAGCAAATGAATATTTTTGCACCTTGTACAGACCTTGAAGATATTTCTGATAAGCCTCTCACCTCTCTCTGTATTTTTAACAGGGCTTTGGGCAGCATATATCCTAGCTGTCTCCTCGTCTTTCCTGCTAACACTCTCTACGCTTGGAAAACATGCCGGCTTTAGTATCAGTTCAGAGGAGTACGTGGTAGGACTAAGATGGATCAATGCGTTCACACACACCGAGTGATCGATGCTGTTTGGTGTTCATTCGTTTTTTCCTGTTTTACCAGCCTCGTGAGTTGTTGATGCACTCAGAGAAAGATTTTGGCCTTCACAAACACTCGCTTTGGTCTCTATTAGATCGGCGGATCTTTCATCATCTTGGAGTTATTTTTTTGTTTTACAAAATACCTGAAGAACTCCTTTAGTTGGTCTGACAGAAAAAGGATTAAGAAATCCTCAGTCACACATGACTGAGAGAAAAGGATGCTGGGTAACAGACATGAGGCTCTGGTAGGTGTCCCGAGCTGCTGCTCTGATTGGAGGAGATTCCTGAACAGTGACATTATGTCGATCATCTGGCTTGAGAGCATTCACCCTGAGGTTTTGAATGGGGAGAGGGAGGTCAGGACGTCTCTGCTCTGTGTCTGTGAGCTGGACCCAGATAAATGGCAGAAGATGGATGGAGGATTAAGAAAGTGCATCGAATATGCAAAATCCAGCCTGCACGGTCTGTGTGTGTCTGTGTGTGTGTGCGGGTAAATTTTGACTTTAATCTCAAATTAAGCACTAATGTTTTTCTCTTAAAATGTGGCCCTAATAATGTGTCATAAATTGTACACCTTTAGCTGTTTAAAATGTGTCTCGGTGTGAGTCTTAATGCCTTTCTCAATATGCGTACTTATGCGTACTTGCGTTCTCGTGTACTCGTGATACGTCATCAGTCGGAGACCAAGTACTGTTCCAATTCGAAGTACGCATCAAGCCGAGAACACGAAAAAGTCCCGGATGTGTTCTCGCTCCGCCCGTTTTATCGAGCATGCATCGGTGGCGACTTGTGTGGACTTGAATGCATTTCAAGTCCACAACTCAAACGCGGCAATGGCGGACGAGCGGGGCTAAAAACCTTTAAATATTACTCTTTCTGGGTCACAGAATAAACTTTTAAGTTCTTTTCAAGCGAGAACGTAGCTGTGTAAACTTCGAATATCTGCTCGATTTATCAAGATATCATATATTTCCAAACGAGCTCCGACGTTTTCGGAGACGTCTGTGACCCGCCAGCTCCATAGCAGACAGCGAGGTCGAGGATTATTACAGCCGGCGAGAACAGCGGACTCCCGGCACTTCGTTTTCAACCCCCCCCCCCCCCCCACCCCCACCCCCCCGCGGTCTTTTCGCTACTCAGGTTAAACAAACCCCAGTAGCTGTCTATTGTATTGAGTGTCCACTAAAATAAAAATAAAAGCGTTCTAACATCTCACCTGCTTGTTTTTATTAAGGTATGTACACGTATGTACATGTACACTATTTTTATTAATAGAGATTTCACTAGTGAGGTTAAACATGATATATAAGTCACTTAGATCACTTCTAAATGTTAATGTTTGGTTTATTTCAGTGTTTTATTTGTTCCTGAGTAAACCGGTTTGGCTGTGATTAAAGTTAAGCTTCATAACATATTACTCACAGTTAAATTAAGAGGGGACGGCAGTAAAAACTCCGGACCTGTGACATCATCAAGTACGCTGGTGTTCCAATTGTACAAATCGCGAGTCCGTACTCGCGTACTTGAGAATTGAGAAAGGGCCTTAGCGTTAGCGTCTTCATGTGTGAGTGTTTGTCTTTTTGCTACTTCCTGTTTTACCTTGTAATAATAATAATGGATTGGATTTATACAGCGCTTTTCAAGGCACCCAAAGCGCTTTACAATGCCACTATTCATTCACTCTCGCATTCACACACCGGTGGAGGCAAGCTACGGTTGTAGCCACAGCTGCCCTGGGGCAGACTGACAGAAGCGAGGCTGCCATATCGCGCCATCGGCCCCTCTGGCCAACACCAGTAGGCGGTAGGTGAAGTGTCTTGCCCAAGGACACAACGACCAGGACAGAGAGCCCGGGGAACGAACCGGCGACCTTCCGGTTACAGATACGCTTCCCAAGCCACGGTCGCCACGGTCGCCCTTGAATAATACTTTTCTGCTTCATCTTGTTTTGGTTTGACTTCCTGGTTTTCGTTACTTTCCCTCCTTTGTATCTTTACCCCGTCTTCATTAGTGACACTGGCGATTCCTTCCCACATGTCGTCTTTGTATTCCCCTGGTGTTCCTCATGCTTCTGTTTTGGGCCTTTTCCTGCTTTGGGGGTTTCATGGCTAACAGCCAAATAAAAACTTCCTTTTGTTCATTCCACCTGCCCCTGCATCCTGCACTTCCACCTGCACCCGATCATTGTGGAGTCCCATCTTGAAACCTCGAGGTAAATCTATGAGTAGTATACATGGATTTTTGCTGGCTCAGTGTTTTTGATGGTCCTCTCTGATTTTATAGAAATATTTCCCCTCCAAAAAATACTCTGCTGTGGCTATTAGCAAGTCAGCTGATTGATGGCATGCAGTGAGTGTGCAGTGATGCCATCTGTGTGTTTTTCTGTTAGCTTAAAAAACCAAAGCAAAGAGCTGAAAGGTGCTCAAAGATGGTCACACATTCATTTATTGTACCTTTTAATACCTTTTAGGTAAATCAGTCACTGAACTGTGACAAACTCCTCCTTGGAGGAAATCTGACCGCTCAGCAATCATCTTAGAAACCCTCCTGTGTGGTCATTTTGAAGGAGAGGACTCCTAAACTCATTTTAATGTATCGGTTGATGAATTTCCCCCCAAAAATTACGGTTTTGAAAAACTTTTTTTCTTCTCCTGGAAGTCGTACACTTACCATCTTTGCTAATATCAGTTCAGAGCTGCCAAGTGTTTCTCCTTTTATAGGTGTGACTGTAAACACCAAGGTTATCATCGTTAACGAAAACTAACGAAATAACGAAAACTAATTAAATTAACTGAATTTATAGCAAAAATGTGTTTAGTTTTCATTGATGTGTGCGTGTCATACAAGAGTCAAGGGTCAAAAGGAAGTTTAGTTTCCAGATTTTTTTCTTGCTGTGTCTCATTATGCCAGCAGGTGGCAGTACGTTAGTCGAGTCGTCTGTGTCGCTGCTCCGTCCACGCGCAGAATCATGTCAGGAAAAGTCGGAAGAAAGCGCCAGAGTCCAATTTGGGATTACTTTGAATATGACTGTGTTTTGGATAAAGCAAGTGTCTTGTAGTGGAAACAGACAAATTATGAGGGACATTTCTAAAGGGAAAAAAATCCCACAAACCTTAAAGTGCACTTGAAAAGCTCACACAAGAAGGCTAACCTAGCTTACCTTGAGAAGGTAAGGGAGCACACTCAACCCTCATCCCCAGAAACAGAAGCTAACCCCAGGCAAGGCAGCGTGATGCATCCCGAGACAACAGGACGGGGATATCTACACAACTGTGTGAGTCAATTACCTTCAAAAAGTTTATCAATTCACTTGAACCAAAATTACGAACACCCGGTGCTGCGAGAGTTAATAGTCTCATTGGGGCCAAGATATACATTTTATAGTTGCCTGGTATCAATGGTTGTTCATCTGCCTTTATTTATTTATTTATTTAAAGAACCCAGAGGTGGGAATGTGAGTTGTCTGTCTCTGCATGTTAGCCCTGCGACAGACAGGCGACCTGTCCAGGGTGCAGTATGGTAGCTGGAATAGCAACATACCCAAGGATAAGCAGAATGACTGATATGATGAAACTGGGATTTTGTTACACTTAATTATTGCAAACACAACTAAAACTATAACTGAAACTAATCAAAACTAAACTGAAACTAAGGATTTTCAAAGAAATAAAAACTAAACTAGCAAACAATTGGTAAAAACTCATTAAAACTGATATAAAATTGAAAACCTGAAGTCAAAACTAAATAAAAATAAAAACTAATGAAAATTGCAAAACTATTAAAACCCTGGTAAACAGGCATTTATATGACTTTATTTAAATCCCATACAGATTCAGCAGCAGACAAACGACTGTGTGTGTGCTGGGTTACAGAGTCCACAATAGTCAAACAAATAGGTAACAAAAACAGCAGCTCACGTGATAAACACACCACATTGTGAGTATGTGAAGATTTTAAGAAAATATGGGCACTAATGACAGAAAGCAAGTATAATAGTTGCCATGGACACAGAATTATTGGTGTCCTAAACCATAAAAGGCCTCTTATGTTCCACATTCAAAAGCATTTGCATGCAGTTTATTTTCCTCTCAGCTCTTAAGAATCAGGTAGCGCTATGCAGCTGCTGAGTAATTGTCGTGATAATCACGGGCGCGATACTTTTATTCGCTCTAGTCCTTCTGTTGAAGATCGCAGATGAACGGCAAAAGAACATGTTGTGCACCAACCTAATGCTGAAAGAGGACGTGACAGAGGGAAGGAGAGTGAATTTGGTGATACGAGAGTTATTTTATTAGTGAATTTTCGACTGATTACAAAGATAACCCCGTGAGATCTAACTAACACCTAACCCTGTCAAAGGATGTGATTTCGGTCTTTTCAAAAGCCTCACGTCAAATTCCAAGATAAGCAATCTGGGGAGAAAAATGAAGCTTATTTGTTTTCCCCCCAAACCCAGTATGAGTCGCCATCTGTGACGATGACTTCAGGGTTAAAAACGTAGCTGAGTCATAGCCAATATTTTTCAAAATTGCGTCCCAATGCGAACTTGTGTACACCACCTTATCAAATAAATCCAAACATCCATCCATAGATCATCAGTAAATCATGTCCACGGTGAGAGATGACGGTCTCCACCTCCTCTCCCCACTCTTCCATTTCGTCTGTGTCCTCCTAATCCTGTTTATAAGGATCCATTACCTCCTCTCCTCTCACAGCATCCCACGTCCTCTCTCAAGGCCTCCTGTCATTGACGGCTGATGATGAATCAACAGCACATCGCAGTGCAACTTTCCAAAATACAAGTAGCTTGTTGTGTTCCTGTGAGACATGTTTCCTGTCTCCCCTCCTGCCGCTTCTCTGCAAAGACGGGTGCTGGATGGCGTAGGCATGCTGTAGACATCGACAGCCGAAATGCCCAATTTAAAGGAGAGGTCTGGGAGTTGAGACCATAGCAAAGGGCTCATAATTGGCATCCTTCTAGTCTTATTAAAGGTGAAAGCACTGGGATGGATCCCCAAAGCCTGATCTCAGCCTTTGTTATTCGTGGTGTGTAAACACAACCTCACACAGAGACAGAAAATGTTCAAACTCTTTGTGCTGTTTTTGTTCTTGAGCAGCAAATTAAAGTATTTAACCCTTTAAAGCCGGTCGGAGCAGCACGCTCTGTTTTGCATAACTATTTTTAAATCCCGGTAGCTCTGCAACCACGTGAGCTAGCGCAATATTTTTTTTGCATATGAAACCGGAGGAGTTGTACTTCCATCTTATGCCATCAGCTTGTCCTCGGCCACAGTTTCCTTCCACATACAGCTTTGCAAAAACTGCATAAGAAGCACTTGCAGCAACAAAAACATAATATTCCAGAAACACGCTTTGCTGATCCGATCAGCTGTTTGTAACACTTCCTAGGTTGGATTAGACGTCAGCGCAAACTTTTGCATGTCCGCCATGACCTGCCCGAAACCGGAAGTGACGTCATTTCGCGGAAATTTAGTTTTTATTACCATCAGGGCCTCATGAGCCTATACTGGTGTTTTTAAAAGTTATCTTTGACTTTATGACTTTCTGTGTGGTTTCTGGGATGCTTAGGACTCATATTGCACTGCTGGAAATAGTTTATTTTGATGCATATGCTGCTTTTTTGCAAATTTGCATTATTACAATATTTATTTTCGTTTTTCCTGCAGTGTATAAAAATTGGTGTATTTCAAAAATAAAACTATGAAGACACTCAAAATAAATTTCCTGTGGTGGGAAACTATTTTGTGCAACTTTTTTGTATTTACAGTTTTGAGGGATAAGCCTCTTAAATTTCTCTAACTAGAAATATATGTTAAAAAAAAAACAATTTTAAATTTTTTTGTAGTTTATTGCACTTTTTTGCAATTTATGTAATTACTATGCACTTAATGCAGACATATTATTAAAATTTGGTCTATAATGGTTGTATTGATGTATAGCAACTTGAAATGCTCCCAAAAATGGCTCTACAGCATGTAAAAATATAATATAAACTCTGGCAGACTTGGTTCTATGGTAGGTCTTAAAGGGTTAAAATCTGCAAATTAAAGTCATTGTTAATGCAACATCACTCAAATGACAGTATTTAGTTAAATTTGATAGCAAAGTTGATTTTATGTATTTCTTTTTTCAGAAAACTATTTCAGGCTTATCAAAAGACATAAAAGTTTTCATTTAAACCAGCTTCAAGCTCCCTTTTCAAATCTGCAATAATGTCTGTTTTTCATACTGCTATTCTTTCCGTTGAGGCCTAGCCTTGAAGGCTCTTAATGCCGTGGTGTTTTGTGATGCCCCCAGTCAAAGACAGGGTTGATAGATTCACAGCTGCTCTCCACAGGCTCTTCTGCTTCAGTAAAGCGCAGTTGGTTTAACAAGTTTGTGCCATTCGATGCTCAAGGACTTAATCCCCTAAGGGCGGCAACAAAGATACATTCAGAGGAGAGAAAAAAGTGCTCTCGCTTCTTCTGACTGCTCAGTGTTTTCTCGCCTTGCCTGCCTTCTTCAGTTGTCTCCAAAAAGGAGAACTGTTCGAGATCTGCCACCCCCTCTGAGGTCGCAGCTACCAACAGTCCACTCTCAGCTGCGCTAGCAACTTTTTCCCCTTCGTGAGCCCCATTTAGAATCCGCTGACACGCGAACAAATCTGACAATTAGCAGTTTGCTGCTTTAGTAAGGGCCAGTATGGACGAGGTAATATTTCCTTTGCCAGCTGAGTAAGAAGGTGGAGACCCTGAAAAAGGCTCTGGAGAGGGTTTGATAAAGATGGCACAAGTGCAATTATCATGTTACCCCCTGTGGTTTTCTTTAACAGCCTGTTTTTCAAATGGTGGTAAAATTAGCTCTAGGAGCAAATTGTTGTGCTCTAAACACTTTTGCACTGTATACATTTCCAGCAATCTGCAGCGTACATTGTTTATGTTCTGCAGCGTGGACAGGCTTTCTGCTTTGCCAGTAGCTTCATTATGCATGTTCTGTGAATGCACAAATATGCTTTTATTCTTTTGTCACACAACGCTGACAGAAACATCGTTTGGTAAACTGTTGCCTGGAAACCTGTTTCTGCATCTTTCTTGGCAGACGCTGGCAGAGTCCTTGAGCTGTTTGGTGAGGTGAGTATGTGCCTTCATTCAGAACCAGAAGAACAGGTTATGTTCATTATAGGAAAAATCATCATATGAAAGCATCAGAAAGCTGTGTGTACAAGTTTCTTTTGTTAATAGATTAATGCAAGTCTTTGATGATTTTGTGGTCATCAAAGGCCCCCGTCTGTGGTATGAGTTGGGTTTTATTGCTTCCAAATTAAGCAATAAAACCCAATAAAAGATTTCTGCAGAAAGCTTTTCTATTTAGGTAGATGACACCTACATGTAGACCTATAATCCTGGATGGAAACTGATTTTCAGAGCAGTTTATCACAGTATGGACCCAACACAAAACACAAGTTCAGGCATCACAGGTCCAAATTTCCGTTATGTTAAAATGTTAAGTGAGTAGAAAATAAAGTGATAGCAGAAAATACACTGATTTGTACGGAAGACGATTAGGGCCACTGGGAAAAAAAGTGGGAACATCTTTTTTTTTTTCCTTCTTTTCTCAGAATTCTGAGATCAAAGTCGGAATTCTGACTTTAATCTCAGAATTCTGGAAAAAAAATAATTTTGATGAAAAAGTCAGAATTCTGACTTTAATCTCAGAATTCGGAGAAAAAAGTCAGAATTCTGGAAAAAAGTCAGAATTCTGACTTTTTTGTCAGAATTCTGGAAAAAAATAATTTTGATGAAAAAGTCAGAATTCTGACTTTTTTCCAGAATTCTGAGAAAAAAGTCAGAATTCTGACTTTAATCTCCGAATTCTGACTTTTTTCTCCGATTTTCTTTCCAGTGGCCCTAATCCTCTTCCGTAGATTTGTCCTTAGTTCAGAGCACAATTTAGCATCACAGGTATCCACGTGAACCTTGAAACATGTCCTACTGACTGAATTTCTGAATGAAAAGTCACTTCTGTGACTGTAGGGCAAGGGTGGCTTGATCATACTTCAGGACTGTGTTGTAGCTAGTGGCAAGGGATAAGATTACAGTGGATTCAGTGGAATACTGAAGGAAACTCATGCCAAGTTCTACAGGAACATTTTGTTTCTAAAACAGTAATGATGTGAAGCACAAATCAGAACATGATTTGTTCTCTCCACCATTTGACCTTAGAACTGAAGAAGCTTCTCGGATGAGAGGTGAAACGTCTTCAAGCAACTCAAAGAAGTCCAGACGCTTTTCTTTCTAAGCTCCTTAGAAGACCAACTGACGACAGATTGAAGGGGTGAAAAAAGTATGGAAATGGCTTGGGACTGTGCATGAAGAAACCTCTGGCAGAACCAGGCTCGGGGAGCGGCGTCTGCTGTGAGTGGTTGGACAGGACGAAGATTATTATTGAAAATGTAAAATAAATCTGAGACAGATGACAAATGGAAACTGTGAATCAGTCTTACCCATTATTTGATCGATTGCACCTCATTCTCATACCTATCCATGTAGAACAATGTCCTGAAATGCATGCAAGGTTTGGACAGAAAAACTGCAGGTGTATAATGAGTAGGGATGGGTATCGTTTAGGTTTTATCCGATACCGGTGCCAAACCGGTACTTTTGAAATGGTGCTGGTGATTAAACGGTGCTTAAACCGGTGCTTAAAGAATGGAAAAAACACAAACTTTGTCCAAAAACCTCTTATGTTTTTATCTTTAGCAGTCTCCTTTTTTCTGCAAAATGATAACCAAGTTAGCCTTTTCTGTTGATACAACATGAAGGGAGTATCTGCCATCAAACAAGAAGACAGCCACATGTACCTACGACGCTGTTTGCTAGTTCACCTTACATGCATTAATTTAATAACGTGGTTAGCCTACTTAATGTAAATAAATGGTAAATGGACTGGTTCTTATATAGCGCTTTTCTACTCTTCTGAGCACTCAAAGCGCTTTACACAACTTGTGCATTCACCCATTCGCACAAGCACATTTTCTAAGTGCTTTCTAACTAACATTCACACACATTCATTTGGGGGAGAGCAAATTGGGGTTAGTATCTTGCCCAAGGATATTTGACATGCAGACTAGGGGAAGCCAGGAATCGAACCACCGATCAGTAGATAACCTGCTCTACCGCCTGAGCTACAGCCAATTACACACGAACAACATTAAGCTACTCACGCAGAGAAGAACGGCTGCTGCATTATCATCCTCATCATTTCTGCTACACTGGCAGGGCTAGGGGCCAGGACTCTCCTCTTCGGGGATGTTGCTAACTCCGGGTCCGATAACAGGCACCACACCTGCAGTAGATGTGCTCGGTGTGAGGTCTCGCAGCAAGCTATCAAATACGGCGCATATCTCGGCTTTTAAAAAAACGCTATGCGTCGCCAGGTGTTTTATCAGATTTGAGGTGTTACCTCCTTTGACACTATCACAGTATCAGCTTAAAGCACTTGTTGGAAGCTGCTGAGTTTGCATCTTTTGCTGTGAAGTACAGCCAGACTTTTGACCGCTTCGCCTTGGGCGTTTTTAATCTGTAGCTCTGCTCTAAAAGAACGTACGTACCTGGACCCGCCTACTACGCTTGCAAAGGTAAAATGATTGGCTAGAATTGAAACTGTATGACATCTCAGGAAAATAAAGCACCGAAATGTGCGCACTACCATTTATGTCAGAACTGGTGCCGTAATGCCATTATGGCATCGGATACCGGTACCCATCCCTAGTCGAGACCACATGAGCGTTTGGTGTCCCTTAGTTTCTAAGTCAGCTCTGCCCCTCGCTCTTAAAAAACACTCGCCCTAAAACTTCTCAATACAACAGGTGATACCTCTCTGACTGTGGTCATCTCATATATACAGTCCATTCATGTCACTGAATGAGCGAAATTAAAGTAAACCTTCCTGTTAATCACAGAAGCGTATTGTCGAGCGACCAGCATGTGCCAACGTTGTAGGATGCATTTGGGATTTCAAGTTTACCCACCAGCTGTTTCTATGTTGGCAGGCCACACCAGCATTGTATATTGCTTTTGGACATTAAATCTGTTATTATCCAGGAAATGTTATCTCCATGGATTAT
The DNA here is from genome assembly GCF_963576455.1 of Neolamprologus multifasciatus. Lineage (NCBI taxonomy): Eukaryota > Metazoa > Chordata > Actinopteri > Cichliformes > Cichlidae > Neolamprologus > Neolamprologus multifasciatus. The sequence continues at coordinate 2,766,956 of NC_140444.1, read as the reverse complement.
TGTTAGCAAGTAAAGAGGAAAAAGGGTGAGGCCAAGGAAGGGAGGCAGATAGGTGGGCTGTTTAGAGGAAGCCTCCAAGATTATGATCTGGAAGACGTGTCACAAGCAGTGACATAAATGATGAATCGCTGCAGAGCCATCAATAACACCCAAAGAGGACCTAATGGAGGTATAAAAGTGGACAGATAAGAAGTTCTGCTTGGAGCTTTCATAAATCAGCCCCTCACAATGACCTATATAAAAGTGGGCAGCACTGACGGGCTGCATATATTACAAACAAGTAGGAAGTACTCTTGTTATAATTAACATGAAGCCAATGACCACGTTAGCACATGTATATAATGTGATTTTTTAGTCTCACTGATGTTGTTTTCTAACGTAGATCTTATAGGCAGGAGCTCCACTTCCTGTTTTCATCAGCCATTTTCACTCAAATTAAAATAATACTTCGTCACATGCGGTTTGTTCCACCTGAACGATGCTCTGTGCGTGCGTGGGCGCGCACGCATGCGTGTGCTCTTGTTTGTGGCTGACCTTGACCTGGTAATGACTCTGCGTCTGAGCTAAATATCAACAGAGTCTATTCGGTTTTGAGGCTGGCTGCCATTTAACAGGGAGAGCGATATTAGCGGCAACCTCCTCAATCTAACTGGAAAATGACCTTTCAAAGCCCCACACGTTTCCACAAGAAGCAAGAGGTCGATGATGAATTGCATAAGAGTGTTCCCTGCCTTTATATCATACACATCATGTAGCCTGCTGCCTCAGGCCAGAATCTATTCTGCACTCTCACCGTGTTGGCAGGAAAAGGGAGGAAAGGAGAACTTTCTGTTTTTGTATTATGGCCTTAGAGATTTGATGCGTATTTACATTTATAGTAACCCTAAATATAGTTGTAATCACTGATTACAGATTTCAGTGATCCACAGAGCTCATGGCTCCTTTTATAACAGCGTGACTGTTCTGTTTCTGTGCTGTTCTGGGCAGATTTAATCTTTTACATCGTGGCTCACGAAACATGGCAAACACAATGATACAACAGAACCAAACATCCATGTGCATGTATCCACTGTGCATTTGACCTGATAGTGTAGTTGTGACATCCTTTGAGGCCATAAATCAGACACAACCAGCTTTACCTGTTTTTTCCACATTATAACTCTGAATATCTCATTTACAGTCACTCCAACACGTTCTCACTCCCAAAGCGTAACATTTTACGCTAGGTGACAAATTGTCAACATATTACGTTTTCGGCTACCCACCACCGAGGTCGTGTTCCTGAATGACGACCTCGGGAAAAATGAGGAAATATGAGAACCGTATGGACTCAATCTACACATGTTCGCTCTTTTTCTTCAAATCACTTAGAAACACGCTATTTAACATCATTACAGTCATGGTTAAGCTCAGGAAAAAGGTTAGGTTTAGGGCTGGAATACAGGGCTGGAACTTCGATTACCGCGGGAGCACTTTGCACTGGATTTCGGCCATAACCCGCCGCGTACCATAAGAACGCCGAAGGTCTCCTTTTGCGTTCCTCAGGAACGCCGCGGGACGTGACAAAACGTCGGCATGTTACGCCTCGGGAGTGAGAACGGGCTCGTCACGCGGGGGAATCAGATGTTTTCTCATAAAACTGGTTTGCATTTGCTAGTAAAATCATACATGACGTAACTCACCATGAGCTGTGCAGTTACCGCAAAACAACAAGTTATGTGACCAGAGGTGGGTAGTAACTAATTACATTTACTCAGTTTCATTTACTTGAGTAACTTCTTAGGAAAAAAATATTTTTAGGAGTAGTTTTACTACACTGTACTTTACTTTTACTTGAGTAATATTATTATGAAGTATCACCACTCTTACTGGAGAAAAAAATCTGGCTAACCTACTCAGTCTGAGTAACTTCGTTTCGTTGTTCCCAGAGTATTTAAAAGAGTATTTAAAAGTAGAATGGGAGGCAGAGCCTTCAGTTTTCAGGCCCCTCTTCTGTGGAACCAGCTTCCAGTTTGGATTCAGGAGACAGACACTATCTCTACTTTTAAGATTAGGCTTAAAACTTTCCTTTTTGCTAAAGCATATAGTTAGGGCTGGACCAGGTGACCCTGAATCCTCCCTTAGTTATGCTGCAATAGACGTAGGCTGCCGGGGGATTCCCATGATGCATTGAGTTTTTCCTTTCCAGTCACCTTTCTCACTCACTATGTGTTAACAGACCTCTCTGCATTGAATCATATCTGTTATTAATCTCTGTCTCTCTTCCACAGCATGTCTTTAATCCTGTCTTCCTTCTCTCACCCCAACCAATCACAGCAGATGGCCCCGCCCCTCCCTGAGCCTGGTTCTGCCGGAGGTTTCTTCCTGTTAAAAGGGAGTTTTTCCTTCCCACTGTCGCCAAACTGCTTGCTCATAGGGGGTCATATTATTGTAGGGTCTACCTTACAATATAAAGCGCCTTGAGGCGACTGTTGCTGTGATTTGGCGCTGTATAAATAAAATAAAATTGAATTGAATTAAGTAATAACCACATTTTAACCAAAAATGCATGAAAAACAGACACAAACCTCCAGTTTATTTCAAAGTGAGACTTCTTGTTTGTTGTTTAAATGTTATTCTGTCTGCTGAGCCTGTTGTGCCATTTGGAGAAGTAAAGTAACAAAGTAACACCATATATTGTCACTGTCAAGTGGTTTTTTTTCTTAGATTTATTATTTTGTAATCATGTTATTTATATGTAGTATTTTTTTTTTTTTTTGCTTTTCAGTCTTTTAAATACCAAAATTTGCACTAAACTTTCTATGTTTGTCTGTCTGATTATCTCAGTTTTAAACATTAAATCAGATGTTATGATCAGTTACTTCTCGTTTGGCTCTCAGCGAAGGCGGTCGCACTTTTCTCCTCTCCCTCTCCCTTATCTTCCCTGCTTAGCTTCTTATGTCCTTTTCTTGTCTCGTGCTTTTTTCTTTCCTGGAACAGTCTCTCACAATCTGTTCTCTAAAACCTAAAAGATGAATTATGGATTTGATCAACTGGTCCCTAAATCCAATTGACACCCCTTTCTCAACGAGAAGTTTGGGCTCGGGAGAGCCTGAGTGCTGAAGATATCTACCTATTCGGAACCATGGTAACAGGGTTCTTGCTGATCGGAGCTGGCTTGGCCCTGACTTATCGAAGAATTAAGGAAGCGGAACCGGCTGTTCAAACCCCCACAAGGCTGCCCGCTGGGATTGAAACGATGGAAGAGGCGTGAGTTTCTCAAAATGGGCTCATTGAGTCAGCACGGATAAGATCTTGGAAAGACTGACGGCTGCTGTGAATACTCAGAATAAGATCTCTGACTGCAGACTGGATACATGTCGGAAGGGCTAGCCCGGAATAACATCTCTGGGCGCAAAATTGGATGACATCTCGGGGAGGCACACTGCCGTGAGTTCTCAGAAATTGGCTCCTTGAGCACAAGAAATGACAACATCACAGAGCACAAGTATGGAGAAGCTCGTGGCTCTCCAACGGGAGATTGAGAGACCAGTGTTGGACTGTAGAACTGCTTTGAAATTCATATGAGCTGTTCGCACTAAAGTAAAAAGCACCATCACTTATGCGGATACTCCTTTGGCGCCAGCGGCAAGGCCGGAGCTGAACAAAAACACCCTGATAACGACTGTGTTTAGTCTGTTCTTCCCATTCCATGCAAGGCCACCTGGGCTGGCTGGAAGACTGTTTACTTAGCCTAGCAGGGCGAAGGACACTATCTCAGCTGAACTATGGACACACACACACACACACACATACATATACACTGATAAGCACTCACTCATCCCCCTCCCTTTCAAAACGCCTTCGATGCTTGTTTCCTGCGGGGGAACACGGCGGGTCTATGTGCCACGCTGGAATGGTAGCGCTGTGCAGAGCAGCTGCTTTGTTCGCTTCGGATTACTCCTCACCCCCCACCCAATCCTGTGGCTTGTCATGTCTTTCACAAAGTTGTGCTGTGGACATTTATATGCTTTTTGTGCAGAGGAGTTTTTTTGTTTCCTGTTCTCATGCTGTCCTACCATGGAAGCACAGCATGAGTAGAGGTCTCTTTTTTTCCTCTTGTACTTTCCCATTGTAGTGTACATTTCAGTGTTTTTCTGTAACACTACCGATCTCCGACTTGTATCCCCATGTAATGTCTGTGTTGTGTGTGTAAGGTCGGGGGGGGGGGGGTCCCATTTCACTGCAGGGCAACCTGCATGTGGCGAATAAAGCATTGATTGATTGATTGATTGATTGTTACTCAGTACTCAAGTAGCCTTTTCTGCTAAATACTTTTTACTCTTACTTGAGTAATTTCTTTAATGGTTACGTTTTACTTGAGTAAAACTACCTTGAGGTAGTGCTATTACTTTACGATTTTTGGCTACTCTACCCACCTCTGAATGTGGCGTTCTGCACAAAAGCGTATTAATCAGTATAGTCTGATATCTTTCATTGCTGCTATGGTGACAGTAGATTATCCTGCTTGGCTACATTTGACGAAATTTTAATCAGTCACATCGGGGCACGCTTTAGTTGCATTCAAGTAAACCGTGTGCATTTCAAACCTCATCTTTTGCCTTCCCTTTAATCCAGAACCCATCAAGTATCACCTGATGACACATGAGCTTTTTATTATCTTTGATTTGATTTATCTGCATTAGTAAACAAGACAGAACACAACATCTCGAACATGATACCTGTCAGGAACACTGCTACCACTGAAAAATTATCTGTTGTTCCCAGATGCATCCCGGAAGAACATCTGGGAACCCAGATTCAGATAGGTCTAGATAGATTGTTGCAGGAGCAGTACGAACAGAGCCAGATGCTTTCTAAGACGTAGCAGCAAAAGTAATGAAAGTACTGCTTCAGTGTTCTGCTGTCTGAAAATTACACTCAACCTTCAGCTGGAGATCAATGTATGCTCTCCTTAGTCAACATACTGTTAAACCCAATTTCTAATGACTCTGAATAGCAAAGTTTGCCATGCTGTAATGTCCTTAGCAGAGCTCTACAGAGTCCTGATCATCTGTATTCCCCCCAGCAACAACCTCCCACTAGAGGATAACTGTGCTGACCCATGACATGCATCACTGCATATCTGTACCCCTGCCAACTAGAGCGGCAACAGGAGGCTATTCTCAGTTTACTTTAGTACCTCTGTAGCTCATGTGTGACATGGCCATTGTAAGATTTACTTACTGTTACTTTCACATCAGAGTCTATAACCTCACTGTTTTCTGACACATGGTCAACACAAACTTTGTGTGGTTAGTAAAGAAATGCTGATTTGGGATTAAGCTGAGTTGTTACTGCTTTTCATGCTAAAAGTAAGGTCCTTTTGTAAGGGCAACAGTTGTTAGTCATTCCATGGATGTGGGATGGATTTCGATGAATACATATAGAAGATAAGGACTACAGGCTGATCCCCGTTTCCTCTGGTACCTCCGGAATTTGATAAAAAGGCAGTTTTATCAACTTCTGTTTAAAACACAGACTGTATATAAGAGATGACCACAGTCAGAGAGGCATCACCTGTTGTATTGAGAAGCTTTAGGGTGAGTGTTTTTTAAGAGCGAGGGGCAGAGCTGACTTAGAAACTAAGGGACACCAAACGCTCATGTGGTCTCGACTAGGGATGGGTACCGGTATCCGGTGCCATAATGACATTACAGCACCGGTTCTGACATAAATGGTAGTGCGCACATTTCTGTGATTTTTTTCCCTGAGATGTCATACAGTTTCAATTCTAGCCAATCATTTTACGTTTCCGAGGATAGTAGGCGGGTCCAGGTACGTACGTTCTTTTAGAGCAGAGCTACAGATTAAAAATGCCCAAAGCGAAGCGGTCAAAAGTCTGGCTGTACTTCACAGCAAAAGATGCAAACTCAGCAGCTGCAACAAGTGCTTTAAGCTGATACTGTGATACTGTCAAAGGAGGTAACACATCGAATCTGATGAAACATCTGGCAACGCATAGCGTTTTTTTAAAAGCCGAGAAATGCGCCGTATTTGATAGCTTGCTGCAAGACCTCACACCGAGCACATCTACTGCGGGTGTGGTGCCTGTTATCAGACCTGGAGTTAGCAACATTCCCGAAGAGGAGAGTCCTGGCCCCTAGCCCTGCCAGTGTAGCTTCTCTGCGTGAGTAGCTTAATGTTGTTCGTGTGTAATTTACGTTGAGTAGGCTAACCACGTTATTACATTAATGCACGTAAGGTGAACTAGCAAACACCGTCGTAGTTACATGCGGCTGTCTTCTTGTTTGATGGCAGATACTCCCTTCACCCTGGCCAAAAAGGCTAAAATGACCAAAGAAAAAGTGGAAAACAGTTAAACATGAGAGGTTTTTGGACAAAGTTTGTGTTTTCTATTCTTTAAGCACCGGTTTGAGCACCGACTCTGTTTCAAAAGTAACGGTTTGGCACCGGTATCGGATAAAACCTAAATGATACCCATCCCTAGTCTCGACATGTGGTTTAGAAGCTACGCCTTCTTTAAAGCTCATCTGGCTTCATCCTGCTTTTTTTTTTCTTTTCAAGAAATTAAACATTATGTTGGATTCAGTAAAAAATATAGATGGAGATTATCGATTCATCACAGAAGCGTTTACTGAGGGGCGCAAATTATGCTCAAGACTTCCTATAGACTTCCACACAGCTGGACCTCTTTTCTGCCCCCTGCTGGCAGTTTGAAGGAATAAAGTGGGTTTACTTGAACGATGAAGAAGAGAAGATGCAACAGCTCCACTCACACCACGTCTAGCTCTTGTGCTCTGATGCATGTCCATCATAGTAAGATGTGGCCTACATAACCGTCTGATGTTCAAATTTGACATCATGTGACTCTGGAGATGTTTATATACTTTTATAATCTTTCATGTTACTCACAATCCAGAAAAAATCAGGAATTCAAATGAGAAAATCTCCAGTCAGAGCTAAATGTTTTTAGCTATTCAGCAAGGCTATGGCCTCAGTGCCATTATCTCCTGCCATAGCTAATGTATCATATTGCAGCATTCATTCTTAGCAGCACAGCTCATTTCCCAAAGAGGCTGTGGAATATACAGAAAAATGGATGTGCCAAAAAAAATCTGTGACCCTCTGCAATACATCAAGCTATTCAAAATATGACAAAAAAGGGCATGCTCTGTGAAAACGTCACTCTCCCTATCCTTGTCCTCTTAACTTAAGCAATCGAGCAAATCTGACTCAAGGAAGTGTTTTGCCTTAAACTAAAATGATACGGGGAAAGAGCTGTTCGTTCACGATGGCCCGGCTCCGTAACGAGATCTATCCATGCCTGGGCAATTGGAAAAGCAGCTGTTCTCAGCCGGGCAGGATGGGAGTTGTGGCTTTTTCCACCGAGGAATTAGACATGATGGAGGGAGGAGAGTGGAGAGAAAGGAAAGGGGAAAGAGATGTAATTAGGGAGCAAGACAGAGGGATGCAGGAGGACAGTGAAGACGGAGGAAAGATGGAGGGAGAAAAGCCATTGAAGGAGAAACAGAGAGGGGGAGTGGGGGGGAGAGAGGTCGGAGACAGAGACAGTTTGAGCTGAAAATCATTTAGCACTAAGCTAAATGCCAACTAAGAATAGACTTTGAATCAATCAGGCCCAGCTATGTGGCTGGAGAATTAATACGTCGCCTACAAAGCGTTGCCTTTCCCCTAAAGGCTGAAGCGAGGCATATGTTTTCTGAAACCTCTCTAAAATAATCAAAAATTGAACGCTTTCAAAAGCCCAAGGGGCCCATGCTTATGTAGACAGATTACTTTCATGTTGCACAGTGCAAAGATCAATGAATTTCCAACAACATTCAATAAGAGAGTGACAATCAAATGCACTTTAATATCAAAGCGACCCAACAAGCTTTTGGATAAACACTGTAAAAAAAAAAAGTGCTTGAGCAGTAAAGTACATTAAAAGTCAACTCGTATCTAAGCAGAGAACTCTTTGAAGCACTACAGGTAGTGTGCTTTCTCTGGAGGTCTGACAGCTTGGTCCCTCTTCAGAGATGGCACGATATCTTGGAGGAGAACACAGTAACTATGTGACAAACGTGGTGCCTATAGGCATCCGTCCTCAACAACAAAGACTCCTCCTCAACAATAGAAGGGAATGCAGAGTGTTTTTCTTCATGCATAGCTTTATTTAGAGCTAGCCCCATTTTCATAGCATCTGATTATATGCAGGGGAAATGAGCTGAGCTAAAAAAGACCGACGCTCTCAGCTGGCCCATGCATTTTGCATTAAACGTCTGTGATAACTAGTTCACTTGCTAATTATCAGGGTCTAGGTAACAGTTTGAGTTTTAATCCCAAGAATGGGACAAATTGTTGGCTAATTGCCTCTAAGAGAATTTTTTCACTCAATGAAACATTTATCAGAGCGCTCCTATTATTGTGAGTGAAGGGTTTTTTAAATTTTTATATATATAATAGATAATAGTTTCAAAGACAACATTCTATCTGCCTGCTTCAAAGGCGCGTGTAGAAATGTGGAAAGAGTTTAGAGAGATTTCTTTAGCTGTTGCCACCTTCTGCTTTGAAGAGGCCATTTTCACCATTGATGATATAATGGATGCCACATGAAACGCCATCCTGCAAAAAAATCCCGCGTCCCCATTCATCACTCTTAATCATTACCAGCAGATTTCTCAAGACCGCGTTTATTGAACGCATCTATCTTTCTCTCGTTGCGGCTGTGGACAAAGACGGATCGCTCCAGCCACCAGATTTAAAGACTTCTCAGGCCAAACCGAGCACGGCCGACGGTCCTTTTAAATTCTAACCGCTGCTTGATCTCGAGCATTTTCAGGCAGATTTTTACCAACCTGTGGACTTACACAATCCCCAATACAAATACTTCACTGGGAAGTTATGGCAACACCACAATCAATGCAAACCTTTGCACTACAGTTATTTGAAGTCAGGTTTGTGAGATTTATTATTCAGACAGGCAGCCAGTGTAAAGACCTCAGAGCTGGATTGATGTGGTCCACTTTTTTGGAAAAGATTCTTCAGCTACAATTGAAGGCATTATGAAACCATCAGACTGAGGACCCTCTGTGCACTCCCCTTTAATGGCTTCAGATTCAAACGTCCATTATTCATGCATCTCTCCCACACTTGCTATACACAAAAACCTTTCTCTGCTGCATGTGCCCAGCCAGAGGTCACGACCCTCATCAGAAAATGCAGAGGAAGACATTTTTAGATGTCTTAAACAGAGTTAAAATCTTTCTTTTAGCATGTCAGGAAGTCGTGTGCTGCCTCTGCCTCAGTGCTGCTAATGCTGTGGAGGAATACTTTGCTGTTTTGCCCGCAGTACCATTTCACTATGTAATCACCTAACTCATGAAATTTGCAAAGGTAGTGAATAATTTAAAGTGGCTGCGTTAAAAATTATGTGTTGTACGGTGTCATAACGACGGTGGTCCAGAAACAGGGAGGGGAGGCAGCGAAGTAGATAAAAAGAAATTCAAGTGAAACATTTTTCTTAGTCCCTCATTTATAGTGCTCACATTACGTATTCTTCTGTTTCCAATATTTCGTTATTATTACTCGAGGGCATGTTTAAATTGAGACGAGGACCTGCTGTTTGGCAGCAGAGGAGGAGGAATGTAGTGTACTGTACCTATGGCGTTATCCATTTGAATCCCGTGCACATGTCGTGCACCAGCAATGAAATGCAAAATGTTGCACGATTGACTCAAAGTACAATAAATGGCAGTTTGAAGTTAGACCATTTGCCCTTGCAAGCTGTTCGAGTGAAGGACGGAATATTGAACTAAGCCTTTCAGCCACCCAGGAGAGCTGCGCTGATTTTATTTGATTAACTGCAATCATGAAATCCCAACTCACCGGGGTGTGCTCGAGTCAGGCCCTTCATAAAAACACCATGTATTAAATAAATATTGCTTCGTCAGGGGGAGAATAAACACTGTTATTTGTGTTGATGTGTTTGTCTGCTGCTGTGTTGCATGACAACTAAGCGAGTAATGAATGGTTTCACAATAGCTTATGTAATGAGCATATTGGCACATATCAAAATCAGCGAGTCGTTTCCACATAAAAGGCTGATTAGCAGCATGTGTATTTATGTCGCACTGAGCCCCTGAAGTCCCGTAGGGTGGCTTTTTAAAAATTACGTACGCAAGTTAATTATTTTCTTGTTCTTTTGCTTCTTGAAACAAGTTAATATCTTATTCAGTTCAATTTTATCTGTACAGCGCCAAATCACAACAAAAGTCGCCTCAAGGCGCTTTATATTATGAGGTCGACCCTACAATAACACATACAGAGAAAAACCCAACAATCATATGACCCCCTATGAGCAGCACTTTGGCGACAGTGGGAAGGAAAAACTCCCTTTTAACAGGAAGAAACCTCCGACAGAACCAGGCGAGCCCGTTCTCACTCCCGAGGCGTAACATGCCGACGTTTTGTCACGTCCCGGGGCGTTCCTGAGAAACGCAAAAGGAGACGTTCGGCGTTCTTATGGTACGCGGCGGGTTATGGCCGAAATCCAGTGCAATGACGCTCCCGCGGTAATAGACGTTCCAGCCCTGTATTCCAGCCCTAAACCTAACCTTATCCCTAGCCCTAACCATAACCTTTTTCCTGAGCTTAACCAGGACTTTAATGATGTCAAATAGCGTGTTTCTAAGCGATTTGAAGAAAAAGAGCGAACATGTGTAGATTGAGTCCATATGGTTCTCATATTTCCTCATTTTTCCGAGGTCATCATTTAGGAACGTGGTGGGTAGCCGAAAACGTAATATGTTGACGATTTGTCACCTAGCGTAAAATGTTACGCTTTGGGAGTGAGAACGTGTTGACCAGGCTCAGGGAGGGGCGGGGCCATCTGCTGTGATTGGTTGGGGTGCGAGAAGGAAGACAGGATTACAGCCAGAGAATTATCCTTGCATCCCTTGATCATTTGCAATAAAAACCATGGACAACTAACAACTTTGGATCTGAGCTTGTTGTGTAACGTATGTTTGGCACAAACTGTAGTTCCTCCTGTGACTACTTGAGGGTGATCATTAGAAGAGCCTGTACCACCTGCTGGGCCACAGTCAGCCCAGCAAAGACTCGAATCCAGCCTACTGCATGCCTTTGGAAAATGTGAAGGAGGACTTAAATCTTTGGTCTTAATTTATTCAATTTCTACGATTAATGCTGCATTTATACTACACCAAAGTAATCAACTAATTGAAAAACAATTAAATGACAGAACAATTTATTTTTTATTTGAAAATTTTATCTGCTTTTGATCAAGAAAAAATTTGTCAATTGACAAAATTCAAAATATTTTATAAATATTAAAATGTAAGGTAAGGTAATTTCACAAGTTTACAACAACTGCAATGATAGTCTGGACAGTGAAGTTGTCAGGGTGTGTGCGGGCAGGCGGAGGATCCAAGCGCAGGACTCGAACACAGAATTGTAACTCAATTGGTTCTGCCGGAGGTTTCTTCCTGTTAAAAGGGAGTTTTTCCTTCCCACTGTCGCCAAAGTGCTTGCTCATAGGGGGTCATATGATTGTTGGGCTTTTCTCTGTATCTATGAAGCGCCTTGAGGCGACATTTGTTGTGATTTGGCGCTATATAAATAAAATTGAATTGAATTGAAAATTGAAAAAAACTCAGCTTTATTGCTGACATGAAAACTAAACATGAAGGGAATACAGAAAGCAAAAAGCACACAGGCATAATCTGAGGGTACGACACGACATCGAGCACGGGAAAACACAGGGCTTATATACACTGGGTAGTAACGAGGGAATGGGCAACAGGAGGGAGTCACAGCTGGGAGAGATCAGGGCTAACGAGACAAGGGACCAAAGCTGCACACACTAACATAAGACAGACTTTCACAATAAAACAGATAGTTTGTAAAAATGCTTTGTTTTAAGTTTGTTTGTGAAAAGCAGTGGTTGGTAAAGCAACTCTTGTGGAACGAATGATCAAAGAACTCGTGGTTTCTGTTCTGAAGGCAAAGACAAACATGTAATAACAGAAATTTCTAAACTCCGACCTTAACATGTCCTGTTGGGCAAGGTTATGTTCTAAGTGAAATATTTTTGTTTTAAGTATTTTTTGTCACAGTGGGCAGACTGTAGGGGTTGACAAAAGGACCCAAAACGCAGACTCCAAGACCAGGGAACAGAACTTGAAATGTTAACAAAAAGCGAGTCGTTTAATATGGCTGGTAAAAAAGGTACAAACAAAGGGCAAACTGAAGCAAAATGAACACGAACCTAAACTGGGAAATCTAAACAAACAATAAGAAAAACCTAGACAAGAAACTTGGAAGCATGGCATGGCATGGCATGGCATGGCATGGCATGGCATGGCATGGCATGGCATGGCATGGCATGGCATGGCATGGCATGGCATAGCATAGCATAGCGTGGACAACAGACGACCTGACAATGACACTCTGAAAACAGAGGACTTAAATACACAGGAGGTGATTGGGGGAAGTGGGAACACATGGAGGAACAGCTGACTGACATGAGCCTAATGACAGGAAGGGAAGTGAAACTAAATACAATGAACAAAGAACACACGACTCCTTCAAAATAAAACAGGAAACATGAGACAGACATGATAATACAAACTTGATAACATAAGACACGCAGCATGAAACACAAAGGGAAACTTAAATACGGGGAAGAAAACACAAGGAGTCTAATAACCAAATGAACTTTGCTAATCTAATGAACTTAAACATAAACAACATCCAAATAAACTAAAACTTAAAACGCTGGGTCAACAGAACCAGGAACATGACATTTTTACTCATTTGCAGCTCAGTTTAAATCTGAACCGCTCAGCTAGTTATTATGACTGTGTGGTTATGGTATAGTTATACACACCACACTTTTTTTATGCTCAGTTGCAGCATCCAGATGAAAGACATAATCATGCTACACGATTCTCAACTAACCACAATTTAGTAACTCCTCGAGTTAAAAGTAACTTTTTGAAAAACTCTGTTATATTTAGAGCATCTTTTCAGTGGAATAAGTTGCCTTATGCAATTAGAGAATTGGCTTCTATTCATAATTTTAAAAATCACCTAAAAGCCTATTTAAGCAGTTTTTAATTTATTTGTAAAAACTGTAAGAGGGTAATGTCACTTGTAATGGAAATTGTGTATTTTGTTTGAGTGTTTTTTTATTATTATTATTATTATTTTTAATATTTACATGTTTACATTTTCAGAATTGTAAAACCTTATTGTGGATGTAAGAGCCAAATTATGTGGACATTTTGCATCCAACTCATTGTGTAACATTTTATTTGGTGGTATTTGATGGTTTGGGCCCCAGGAAGACTAGTAACCACTGTTGTGGAAGCTAATGGGGTTCCTTATAAATAAACAAACAAATAAATAGTTCAACCAGATTATAATCACCATAATCCTAATTGATTGGAGATCATGTATGTGCCATCACCTTTTGTCTTCAGCCTCTCTGAATTCACACCAGGCCAAAGATGATACACAGGAAAAATCCGATGAGTTCCCTTTTTAGGAACTCATCGGATTTCCAAGAAAAAGTGCTGTTTGAGAAAATATTCAGCAGGATTTTCAGCGTTTGTGGGTGGATAATGATTGAAAAAGGAGAATAATAATGATGGGTTACTGAATGATAAATCAATTCTATAAGCAGGCACTACTGTGTTAGACACCTTTAGGACACAGATACTCACACCCACCAGTAGGAGTGAAAACATGAATTAGTAAGAGACTGCAGTGAGTCACATGAGCTAAATGGAAGATTGGCAGTTGGGGAGGTGATATCAGGACAACCTCTGTCCTCTAACAGGGCGCCCACATCCTGACATCACTTCTGGGTCATCCTCTGTCTGACTGGCTTCTGTTACTAAGTCAGAAATGTGATGATTTCCTTTATCCGTCACATTCCTTTGGGTTGTTTTGTCTATTTTAGGGAAATATAAAAATCTGCCAGATGACTAAATTTAATTTGGTAGTGGCTCACTTAAAGATTGCCTGCATCAGTGATATGTACAAACACTGAGATGAAACAAGTTCTTCATTAGTTGATCAAATGAATAAAAATAACTAATCACAACCTCTTAATATGGACATTAACATTTGGCGATCCTGACAGGATTAGGATGGAGGATGATGAGCTCTTTTTAATTTTAATTTCATTTAATTTTTATTTTTATTTCTGCCAGTTGGGAATCAGACATTCAAAAGAAACTGTGATACTAAAGAAATGAGACTTCACCTGAAATCTAACATCGCAGTTTCTGAGTGTTTTCTTCTTTGTAAAGTGCCAGTAACAAAACACGACTCTAAGCCTTTCAAATGTTTAAGACCACTTGAAACAAAACAGCCTGTTTCAGTTTGAGCTTTGATTTCAATAAAATAATTGTTGCATGTTGAAGCTCTACTGAATGAAGGATTTTATGAAGTCAACTAAACAAACTCGAGCTATTTTCAAGTCCTTGAAGTCCGTCCTTCACTTGAACAGCTTGCAAGGGCAAATGGTCTAACTTCAAACTGCCATTTATTGTACTTTGAGTCAATCGTGCAACATTTTGCATTTCATTTCTGGTGCACGACACTGTGTGCGTCTGTGTTAGTATGATTATGTGTGAATTTTGGGGGGCAGGGGGTTGTTTTGTTTACCAGAGATGAGTTTTTGAAGCGATTCAGACCAGTCCCTGTAGATTTGGGAATATTTTAAAGGTTTCTTTATCATTGTGAGACTATAACGAGCATTTTGGACCATAACGTTCCCATTTTAGCTTTAGTTTCAATTTTATATGTAATTGGAAACATTTACTGAATATTCTCAAGAAAATATCACAAACTAATTAAATTCAAGAATTTGTTCTGGGCTGCATTTCATGTATGTTTTGCATGCAAATTTTGCCTTTGAAGAAAAGATTCAGTCTCTGCGCTGCTAGTTTCTTTTGTGTTTCCCCTTCCTCATTTATGTTTTGTCTCTTTGATCGGAGGAACGTGGGACCACACATGCAATCAATACGCACATCTTGAAGTCACCCACTCATCAGCGCCCTACAGCATTTACACTCCAGCTCATCTCATCATTCTCCGCCACATCATACAATTAGTGTGCTAAAAAGGTTATTTTAAACTACAGTTATAGATTTTTAGTCTCTTGTTTCTATGGTTCAGGTGCATCATCACCAGTCATCAGTGAGCTGCTTGCTTGACCAAGCTCTCCACCACCTACTCTGCACGGGTGAAGCTTGCCTGTGCAGCCCTCTGCTCAACACCTACCAGCCAGCCTCTCAGCTCCCTCCACCTGCCATGGCCTCGCTTACTGGCCAACTCCTGTCAGCCACTCACCTGCACTCTCCAGCTTTCACTGTTGTTGCAGCTGTAAAACTGCAAGAAACTTTGTTCTTGTCCCAGAGTGATGCTCTGCTTTGATTTCAGAAGATATTAACCAAATGTAGTTTGTTCAACAATACATGTTTGCAGCATTGTTACATATAATATAGTAAGAGTTATGGACTAGGGTGCCATTAGTGTATTAATTGATATACCAAAATCTCAAAATGATTTAATGTCTTAGAAAATAAAAAATAATATATAATGCATGACGTCTGTCTGCAGGCCTTTCCTGCAACCATCTTCCGTTGCAGCTTATTTGTGGTTCTCTCTGCCATCACTTCCGTCTTCACTAACTCAAAAGTGAGCTCTGTTAGGTTGAGTTCAGGTGACTGCCTTGTCCCTTGAAGGATTTTCTACTTTTATGCTTTAAAAAACTCTTGGGTTGCTTTTACTGTTTGCTTTGGATCGTTATCCATTTGCACCGTGAAGCCCTGTCAGATCGGTTTTGCAGGGTTCAGCTGAATCAGAGGAGAGCGCACAGCCCTGTGCACTTTGCAGTTCATCGTGCTGCTTCTATCAGCAGTCACATCATCGTTAAACATCGCTGACACAGTTCCACATGCCTGTGCCATAACACTGCCTCCACCGTGCTTGACAGATGATGTGATATGCTTCTGATTATGAGCTGTTTCACCTGTTCTCCATTCTTTTCTCTTCCCATCACGTTCATCTCATTTTTTTGTTGTTGTTGTTGACTTTTAGAAGTTCATGAGTGTAACCAGGGCTTTGCACACACTTCTTTATGTTTCCATTCATGAAAGCATCTGACAGCATTTGATTATAGACTTTGATGATGTCTATAATCATGCCTCCCTCCACAAAAGTGTTCTTGGAAATAATTCTGTCATTCAGGCAGCCTGTTGGGTCTTTTGTTTTTTGCTAACTCCGTTTATTCTGCTTAAAGATGTACCAGAGTGCTTAGCCACTTGTAAAAGTTGTTGCTATGTCTCTAATATTTTCATTGTGTATTTGTGACCTAATGATGGCTTCCTTCATATGTATCTCCATGTCTCTGCATCCTTATATTGAGATTTCCAGGGTAAAGCTACTGAATACAAGTTACAACATTAAACAACTCTAAAACCTGCTTAATTGGTCGTTTTTGCATTTTGTGTTTCTTGTATCCTTGTGATATTTTGTATCATGTGTGATATTCTGGTTCATTAGTAATCTTTGGTATTCTGTTTTGAGTTTCTTATATTTCTTGTTTAGTTCCTTGATTATTTAGTATTTTCCCCTCATGTCTCTCTGTGTGTCTGTGTTTATGTATGTTGTGCGTCTTGTTTTCCTCTTGTTTCACTCGGTGTTCCCTCTTCTTTTCATGTTTATCTATGTTTCCCCAGCCTGTCAATCTTCTCTCTCTCCCTCGTGTTCCCTCACTCCCTCTCGTCTATCTGTTCCCCACTCCTGTGTCATGTTCCACTGTATCCTGCTTTATTGTGAAAATCTTGTCTTTTAATGTTTGGTGTGCTTCCCGTGTGGCGTCTTGTTAATTTGTATCACCTGTGTTGCCCATGTGTTCTCACTTCTCACTGTGGCTGTATCCCAATTCAGGGTCTGCAGCCTTAAAGGCCGCATTTTAAGGCCGATTACGTCACCGCGACGCGACGAAGGCTGTCCCAATTCGAAGGCTGCTCAAAATGTGGCCCTCAAATGCGTCCTTCATTTCCCTGAATTTTAAGGACGTGGCGGTGTAGACTTCGTGGCCCAACATATCCCAGAATGCATAGCGCGGCGGTGGGTGTGGATAATTTTGCCGAAAAAAAACGGCGGATGAGGGGCGCCCGAAGAGTAAACTTTAAGTACTGAATATTATGTCACTTATTTATGTGCAAATGTTTAATAACGAAGAACATTAAAACATTCCTGTTGGTCACATGTCGGCAAAGTTATGTGACATTAGTGACGTTTGTACTAACTTGGTTTTAAAGCCTTTACTTTAAAATATACGCCGTTCAATAGCTGAGCTTAATCAGAGAATGATCAAAGCTCATGTAGAAACAAACAAACAAATGAACAAAAGATTTTCTCCTTCATTTCTGTCAAACAAAGCTGTATGAAACGTTTCCAGCTGTTAGTATCATGGTTGCTAGGCAACCTGGGCAGCGCAACGGAGGCTAGACCGTCCCATTTCACAAGCCTCGCACTTCCGACCTTAGCGGTCTTTAAGTACGCGGCCCTTGAGGATCGTTGAGGCTGCAGA
Source organism: Neolamprologus multifasciatus (assembly GCF_963576455.1). Taxonomy (NCBI): domain Eukaryota; kingdom Metazoa; phylum Chordata; class Actinopteri; order Cichliformes; family Cichlidae; genus Neolamprologus; species Neolamprologus multifasciatus. Next base: position 2,749,318 of record NC_140444.1, on the reverse strand, counting down.
CCCTGAATTGGGATACAGCCTGTATTTATGTCAGCGTCTCCCTCGTGGTTGTGCGTTTCCCTGTGGACCTCTTCGTGTCCGTAGTTCATATAAATTCCCAGTTTAGCTTGTATTTCCTTTGGTGCAGCAATAAAGCTGTGTTTGAGTTATTGTCTCCGTGAGTCTGCACTTGGGTCCTTTCCTGCCTGCACAGCCGAAATCGTGACAGTCGTGAAATAATGAGGCCAAGAAATTGTGAGTCAGTTGTCCACTTGAATTCTGCCTGAAATTGGGGGACTTTGAAAATAATACAGGCAAAAAAAATGTTAAAAAGTGTCATTGTCCAAATGCTTATGGACGCCTGCACCTCTCTCAACAAGGTACGTCCTGCTTAGTCAGCCAAAAGAACAAAGGAAGGTGCAGGAAAAGATTCCCTGCAACAAAGGCAGCTAAATAGTGGCAGGTAATAAAGTGAGACTCTGGCTCTCTGTAGCTTTGCCTCTCCTCCTGTCTATGGTTTTCTCATCGTGTGTCTCCCCTTGTATATTAGTATGTACAGTAATTAATATAGTGTATTTTTCTGGCTGCACACACACACGCACTGCAAACTCAGCATTGTCAATCCCAAATTCTAGCCAGTCTTAATCTGGATATATAACTCGCAGGTAAGCACTAGTCTGGTACCCGTCACATCAACACAGAAAAATGAGCTGTCTGCTGTTTTGCTTCACCAGAGAGGCCTGACATGAATTTGCATCTGCGTTTCTGTAACGGTATTAATTTGTGTCACTGCAAATGTCAATGGGAACCCACAACTTCCTGTTTTCACATTGTTGTTGTTTGTTACTGCATCAGGTACAGTTACTGTAGTTACATTACAATCCATTCCGATACTACTCATAGTCAGATTTGGATGGGGAGAAACTGATAAAACATCCAAGAAGTAAAGCTGTGTTCAGCAAACTTATTGCTCCTGTGAAACGGCCTATTGGTCAGGAGTCAGCAGTGTTGGGGAGTAACAGAATACATGTACCGCCGTTACGTATTTAAAATATAAAATATGAGTAACTGTATTCCGTTACAGTTACCGTTTAAAAAGGTGGTATTTAGAATACAGTTACTTTGTTGAAATAAATGGATTACACGGCGGTACTTCCCTGTTTCATATTGTGGCGGGTCAGGACTGTTTGGGTTTTGTTTGACAGCTACGTTCTGTTGTTCCAGGCGGCAGCATTGCGGTTGCCATGGTTACAGGGTGACGCTCTCTCTGCGTGTTTCCTGGGTGAGAGAGCGCAGTTGTTGTTGTGCTAAGCTAACAGGCAGAATGCTGCAGGTATAGCTCTAAAGAATGTAGCATCATAGGCAGTGTAGTCCGTGCTGCAGGGAGAATGGACTGCCATACACGTTATGTGTTTGTGAGCGAGGGAGGGAGAAAAAGGAAAAGTACGAGCTGTCATCGAGCAAAAACGGGAGCTGGAAGCATGTAAATATACAACACGTTCTCGCTCCCAAAGCGTAACATTTTACGCTAGGTGACAAATCGTCAACATATTACGTTTTCGGCTACCCACCACGTTCCTAAATGACGACCTTGGAAAAATGAGGAAATATGAGAACCGTATGGACTCAATCTACACATGTTCGCTCTTTTTCTTCAAATCACTTAGAAACACGCTATTTAACATCATTAAAGTCCTGGTTAAGATCAGGAAAAAGGTTATGGTTAGGGCTAGGGATAAGGTTAGGTTTAGGGCTGGAATACAGGGCTGGAACGTCTATTACCGCGGGAGCGTCATTGCACTGGATTTCGGCCATAACCCGCCACGTACCATAAGAACTCCGAAGGTCTCCTTTCGCGTTCCTCAGGAACGCCGCGGGACGTGACAAAACGTCGGCATGTTACGCCTCGGCAGTGAGAACGGGCTCAAATATAATAATAACCACTGCAGCCAAGAAGAGAGCCTGACGAGCCCAGTTGTAAGTAAGCTATTAAGACTCGACTGTACACCGTGTTCGTGTTTTCCTCCAAAAACAATAAGTTCTGTTGGAGCAGCCTTTCAACGCCTCTCTCTGTCTCTCGTTAGCAAAGTTGACCCAGACAACAAAGTAAAGCTAGTTTTCAGCTACGAGCCGACACAGAACCCGACGTATTAGTCAGAGGTCCCTTTACTACGGTTCGGAGCCGCGGACCTTCAGTAACAGTAATAAATCACAGCAATAGTACATTCATGTAGTTGTAAATAGCATGATAATATATTAAGTAATTCAAAGTATTCAGAATACGTTACTCTCATTGAGTAAGGTAACGGAATACGTTAGAGAATACATTTTGGGGCATGTATTCTGTAATCTGTAATGGAATACATTTTAAAAGTAACCTTCCCAACACTGGGAGTCAGAGATACTTGGGACGTGGCAGGCAGGTGTAAAAGTGTGTAACTGTGCAGAAAAAGAGCATCCAGTCAGCAAAGCCCATCACCTGAGAGTCTTTAAAGTCTCCCCTACAACATATCAAAGCCACCGAAGTAACGTCCTCTGAGGCATATCAGCATATCTACGCCGGTTTAATCAGCATTGCAAGTGGTTAATAAAAAACTTAGAGTTATCCAATTAGACAGTGACCTTTTTAATGTTTGTTGCTATGTTGTGTGTTTCGCATCACGGTGTCACTGAGAGGTTTAGAGAGAAAACTTAGCAGACACTGCACTTCTCCCTCTGATCCAGCCACTGAGCCAGGAGCTGTAAATGCCATCACATTAACGATGCCTCCAGGGTATAGACAGTCCCCTGCATCTCTATGCAGCATGTTTGTTAAACACTGGGTGGTCACATCGCCGTCACCGTGCACTGGTGTCATAACCGCACTGTTTAACAGCGTTGCAGCCGTGGTACCGCTTTAATTGCTTTGCCGAAATGAACTGGAAGAATGAGACTCCTTTATCAATTCATGACTAAAAAAAACGCTTATATGGTGGATTTTCTTTCCCCTACTCAGATTCATGGCGCATCACACATATCTGCAGCCTTTGATTAATTTTATAGCCACGAGACCCCTGAGACGTGTGACACATTCCATTTAAACAATGACTCTTGTTATGCACGACTCATTCAATTTGTTTCATGGTAGGATCATTTCCTATTAAATATGTGTGCGTATGTTTTATACAAAATTCATGTCATAATCATTTTTCACCCCTGACTCATTCAGTAACATGCAGTAATAGAAACATGAAATGGAAGATTAGGGTGAGTGGCTTATGACGCACCGCTATCCACAAAAGATTTATCTTTTTCATGTTATCAGGAAATGAAAGGTTTAATAAGAAAGAGCCGGTCACTCGATCTGAAATCAGCGAATTTTGAGTGTATTTTCTGCTCAACCACCTTTGATTTGCCAGAAGATTTTATGGTTTTATATTTTGAAAATGATGAAAATGATTTCATTCATCAAATCATTTTGAAAAATGGTTCTAGCATGGTTTCTCACGCTTTGTAATCTGAGGCCATGTTTGAACACGAATATCTCGAAAACCAATAAAGATAAAAGCCTGAAATTCTCACGTTTTACCATAACAAATGAATCAAAGTGTAACTCGGGGCAGATATTTAAAGATAACAGCCAACTTCAAATATGGAAAAGTAAAAAATAAAAAATTTTTATATGAGCAAACACACAGTATTAAATAAAACTGACGTTGCAAAAGCAGCTAGTGGCAATTTTTGGATTGTATACAGTCTTTTTAACATTTTTAGTAACTGAAGAATATTTTCATTCAGCTCTCACGCTCGACAGCAAATTTTACAAGTTGAAATGTCAGTGCATAGTCTGATCCAAATCAAACAAAACCTGGAGTTTCCTGATGGAAAATCATTTTGTTAAACACGCATATTTTTAATTTCCCCACCTTGTCAGCATGCACTCTGTCCTGGAGGAGTCTGATAATTCAGCTTAAGATTAGCATGTACTTACAAGGCATTAAAAATGCATTAATGTTGCTTTTGTTCTATATATTACAGCATTCACTCCAGCATCAGACTTTGGAACCTATAGTCAGCATTTCAACCTTCATCCCAAAAAGTATTTCCTGCCGTTAAAATATCTTTTACCTGTTTGACATGGTAGGTGAGATATTTTCAAATCTGAATGAGATGGAATGATCAAAAGGTAAAATGTGAGCAAGGCTGCAAACATTTCTGTATTCTTAATAAAGATAAATGTTAACTCACCTCCTCTGGTGCTCAGTGACCTGCTGCTCCCTCTCGTGCTTCAGCTCAGGTGTTCCTGACACGTTGTTTTGTTTGATGTTCTTAGATGTCAAATGAAAGTGAAAGTGAAAATTCAAATATTGGATTTCCTGAAGGTCTTATTGAGCTACTTTTTCATACTAGATAGATGGAACAGCTCTTATAGCAAATCTACCCACGCCGTCATATGTACTGTACATCTTGTCGAGCTTCACCCAACTCTCTCCTTTACAGTCTACAATGAACTGGGTGCAAAACAAGAGCTCAAATCACTGTGCGGCCAGAAAAACAAACTCTAACGGCATGTCATGACAATTTTATGAGAAGAAAATATTTCAATGCAGTATTTGAATAAAAAAAACTGCTCTTTGTAGCAATGTCACATTTAATTGTATTGCTTTTTAACCCTTTAAAACCAGTCAGAGCAGCATGCTCCGTTTTGCGTAACTATTTTTAAATCCCGGTAGCTCTGCAACCACGTGAGCTAGCGCAATAATTATTTTTGCATATGAAACCGGAGGAGTTGTACTTACATCTTATGCCATCAGCTTGTCCTCGGTCACAGTTTCCTTCCACATATAACTTTGCAAAAACTGCATAAAAAGCGCTTGCAGCAACACAAACATAATATTCCAGAAACACGCTTTGCCGATCCGATCAGCTGTTCATAACACTTCCTACGTCCATCAGCACGAACTATCGCATGTCCGCCATGACCTGCCTGAAACCGGAAGTGACGTCATTTTCGTGGAAATGTAGTTTTTTACCATCAGGGCCTCATGAGCCTATACTGGTGTTTTTAAAAGTTATGTTTGACTTTATGACTTTCTGTGTCGTTTCTGGGATGCTTAGGACTCATATTGCACTGCTGGAAATAGTTTATTTTGATGCATATGCTGCTTTTTTGCAAATTTGCATTATAATATTTATTTTCATTTTTCCTGCAGTATATAAAAATTGGTGTATTTCAAAAATAAAACTATGAAGACACTCAAAATAAATTTCCTGTGGTGGGAAACTATTTTGTGCAACTTTTTTGTATTTACAGTTTTGAGGGATAAGCCTCTTAAATTTCTCTAACTAGAAATATATGTTAAAAAAGCAAAAACGATTTTCAATTTTTTTGTAGTTTATTGCATTTTTTTGCAATTTATGTAATTACTATGCACTTAATGCAGACATATTATTAAAAATTAGGCTGTAATGGTTGTATTGATGTATAACAACTTGAAATGCTCCCAAAAATGGCTCCACAGCATGTAAAAATATAATATAAGCTCTGGCGGACTTGGTTCTATGGTAGGTCTTAAAGGGTTAAACACAAAGTCAAAGTGAAGGAATGGTGATGTTGATCACCAACCTTTGTGCGGTCAGAGGCGCAACATAGCAGGAATAAACCCCAGATGTCCTCATAAACTGGATTCTCTTAAAGCTGCGTAAATTAAGTACATAATAAACATATTACGTACTTATGAAAATGTATTGCTTCAATGTATTTTTCTAATGGGGCACGCCCCTATGAATGCTGACTGGCTGGCTAAAGCCGACTTCCTTCCCAGGGGCTGTTTAGAGCCTGCCAGCAGAAACATGATCTGTTGACCATGCAGTCAGTCTGCTGATATATCCCATTCTAATAGCAATGACAGATTGACTGTTTTGCTCGCTAAAGCCCTTTTATAAAACCATAGATTGCAGAGCAAAGCCTCTGCCAAAACCACAACTCTCCCCAATAAATCCAACGGCTGACAGGGTGTCTTTTTAGTCATAAATATGCATAGTGGACTCAATTACTCGGGATGTTATTCGCACAGGTGCTCAGGCCATAGTTTACTATGAGCCCCAGCTTCAAAAACAAGCCTGTTATTTATTTGGCTCAGGTGAAGAATCTGAGCTGTGAGGGTAATTGTCACCGGGTTTAGAGTGATTTGTTTGCGTGCGGTTTCACAGCAGTAACGGCTTTTGCCATTTTAGTGACCGAAAACAAACGATTCTCTTTAATAGGACAACACAGGACAACATCCACTTTTCCACCATCAGTGTAGTGCATTCATTGCTTCTTAATCCACCCCCAAACCCCCTCTTTTTTTCCCTTCCAGCACTCTTCAAGTGAGTTTATGAAATAACTGGTATAGAAATCCCCTGGAGCACCTGCCCCATGATGAAACAGATGTGTCCTAATATTCAGACCAGCTTACTCCAGTAATTGCCGCCAGTATATTAGATACAGAAAAGATGGAAGATGTTCACTGAGAACATATCCCTGATGTTCAGGAAAAGACAGGGAGTTGTTTTTGAGCTGTTTAGCCAGAAGCAACCATGCAAAATGAATCTCAATCAACATCCATCTCTCACTTTCTCTAAATAGATGCAAAACATGTGTGTAATTTCTGAATTTTGAGTAGGCAGTTTCTCATCTGACCGTGCATTTAAATGCAGGTAAACAACCGCTCTTCATTATTTTTCTCTGAACTCTGAGGACTCGAGACATAAATCATAAACACATAAGATTCTGTTGCCTCTCCTTGTCATTATTCAGTGACATCTCACATCAGGGAACAGATGCTAATAGCCGGTGAGAAGTGAGACAGGCTGCTTATTAGGCATGCTCCAACTGAAGTGAAAGACCACCCACTGTCTTGCAATTATTCTGCAGTCTCTGCCTCAAATTACAGCTTAATTGAACTTTTCACAATCATACCATTGCAAACTATTCCTTGGGTCAAAGTTGACCGAGTGGCGAAGGGCACTGAAACTTAAAGACATCATTAGCACAGCTCATCTTATAATTATCCTCTTAGGCTGGTGGCTCTGCTCAGATGTGAGGTCAATTACAAATATACTTATTTGCATGGAAGTGCATGTTAGTGGGAGGTGTGCAGATTTATCCTCGGGAACAAATTAATCAGTTATCTGACAACTGCAGAAACTACTGCAAAAAGACGTGTTTTATGCCAGCAGTGAACATCCTTCTTCCAGTGTGGAGGGGAGTTATTAGACCAAGTTTGAAGGAAGCAATGAACACTGAACGTTAGGTTTTCTTGGCCTTATTTTGTCTGGTGTGACCAGGAGCCAATCGTGGCAGAGTTAAAACACCAAATAAAAGCTAAATAAAATAAAATCTTAGTTAATCTGCTGATCTGACCTGATCTTTGGGCAATGGCTGATTTTTCAGAAGTCTCTGACCCCCAACGGTCACACCAGATGCCTCGCCCTCCCCGAGCTTTGGTTCTGCTGGAGGTTTCTTCCTGTTAAAAGGGAGTTTTTCCTTCCCACTTTGCCAAGTGCTTGCCCATAGGGTAATTTAATTGTTGGGGTTTTCTCTTTGTTATTGTAGGGTCTTCACCATTGCACCAAAGGTACCTTGAGTCACCTGCTGCTGTGATTTGGTGCATGAATAAAACTAATGAATAAAACTGTCTTCCTTCTCTCACCCCAACCAATCACAGCAGATGGCCCCGCCCCTCCCTGAGCCTGGTTCTGCTGGAGGTTTCTTCCTGTTAAAAGGGAGTTTTTCCTTCCCACTGTCGCCAAAGTGCTGCTCATAGGGGGTCATATGATTATTGGGTTTTTCTCTGAATGTATTATTGTAGGATCTACCTTATAATATAAAGTGCTATACGGCTAGTGCTATATAAATAAAACAAAATAAAATTGAACTACAAATAATTTAATTGAATTGGATTGAACCTCCCAATCACTGGGTCTCGTTGAGTTGATCAAAATCTGTGCACAAATTGCGTTGACAAATGTACGAATGTGCATATTGTGTAATTCACCTGAATTTGTTGACTTTAGCAGTGCTTCAGAACATGTGCACAAACATGGCATCGGCATGGCTGTCTGAAAAATGTAAATCTTTAAAATAAACACTAATACTAATCTTACAACCCGTGCTAGTAATAATCCCTTGATTTACATTGATGTAGATAGAGTGGATTCACTAACATATGCATGGTGGTAAGAACAAAAAATAGGCAGGTACAGATGATTCCACCAGGAATCATGTGGTCAGGAATCACTTACTGTTGTATTGTAGTGCAAGAAACACCTTAGTTACACCTTAGTTGTGAGGAGGAACAATAATAATTATTCTGTTAGAATCATATCATGCTATTAGGTCTTTGGATCTACTGTCGTTGTAATATGGGTGTGCAATGTAACATTAAAGGTGGAAATTTTTCTGTTGATTGAACCCTTTTACTTTTATTAATGTAAATGTTACTTTATTTATCTACTTTTAATAGATAACATATCTCGACGGAATATATGCCACTGCTTAAATTTAGCAGATCGTAAATATTTTGATGATCACTGTATCTTTTGTGTTTTTTGCATTTTTTTTTTTTATTTTTTATTTTTTTTCTTGCCTGTCCCGTTTGGCTCTTTTGCCATCAGAATTATTGTCTAAAGGCGAAGAAAGATGCCCAACGGATTTTCTTTACCAAATTGACCATCCCAGCTTTGCCGTAATGGTCCATTTGATTCACCTTTTATTCTTTATTTTATTTTCACTTGCTGAATACGGGACAGACTTGACTGGGGGAAAGAAAAGGGAGAAAGAAAGAGGGAAAGAAAAACAGTTGAGAAGAGGGACGGGGGAGAAGGGCAAAAAACAAAAACCAACAGAATAAGCAGAAAAAAAAATAAAAAATACATATATCGATCACCTGGATCACCTGTTGAGAAAGAAAAAAGAAAACAAGCAGAAGAAAACGAGAGTAATACAATAAACAACATCACAATGATATATGGGAATATGACAGTAAATACTAAATATTAAACATTATTGTGCAGCACGTAAGATCGACAGCACAGTGTGCATTGAGGTAGGAGCCAAAAAGGGTGTAGTTTGTGTGTGTGATCACCCGTGTGTACACCTGTGAGCATGGACGCGCTTGTTTTCTTAAAAGGTTCCCTCATGTAATGATCTGCTAGAGGGTGTGGGGGGCCACTGCCCCGTCCTCCAGGGCATGAAGCAGGTATGGAGGAGATTAAAACTCCAGACATCCAGAGGCCCCCAGAACACAAGAGACCAAGGAAGACCAACAGAGGGGCAGCCGTGCCACTGTCCCAGAAAGAGCTGAGGAGAGTCCCAGATGAGGGGTCACCCAGCAGCCACGGAGCAGAAGCCAGGGGGGGTTGCAGTGACGTGCCCGTGAGCTCCGCCGGCAGCCAGCTGTGCCTGAGTGACCGAGCCCCAGGCCGAGAGGCCGGGGGCACCCCACCTCCGAAGTGGCCCAAGCGAGCCCCAGGCTCCAGGCCCCGATAAGCAGCCGCCAAGGAGTGAGCCGGTGTGTACCCGGACGCCCACCCCCGGACACAAAGAACCACCAACGCACCGATGTCTGAGGGAGTCCGGCCCCGGCAGGGGAAGTGGTGGGGGGAGATAGGCCTCCAAACCTTGGAGGGCCTGAGCTGTCCTCAGAGAGGTGGCGTCTGATACCCAACCTGACATATGGACACAGACATACAGGCACACACAGATACAAACATCCATTCCCACCCTCATGCTCTCATATGCACTTACTCCACACTCAACCAACGTGGAGACAGACATAAAGAGACGCTGTACACACAATCACACTCCCCAAGCGTACTCTACGAACCGGGTCTAGGTACCCTTGCCCCTGGAGGGGGGAACTGCACCCAGACCCAGGTTGTGTTACCCTTTTCCCTGCGGTGGGGAGAAGCAGACCGCCCCGACTCCGCAGCAGCAGGGAGGCCCCACATTCCGGACCCCAGTCGGACGGCCAACTCCTCCTCCTAGCCCCCCTGCTCCAGCAGACCGCAGAGAACGAGGGCGAGAGAAGACTCCTAACCTCCCTCCACCCGCTCATTGTAGTGTTGATGTATGTGTGTTCTAAGGTGCATTTAAAACCCAGGAGGGCATGGAGCTACCTGCCAGAGAGCAGCAGGTAAGCGCATAGTCCCTCCTGCTAGCCCTCAATGTCTACGTGTATTTAAAATTGAGAGGTGGGCAACGACGCCAGGGGTGAGGTGTACACCCTGATGGTAATTGGGATTCCGTGTAACGTGCCCACCCCCAAGATCCTATATGTATGTGTAATGAGAGTGTGAGTAATGTGAATGTCTAAGTTGCGGGATAAAATTGAGGCAGAGGCAGCCAGAAGGGGACAGAGGGGGGGGGGGTTACCTCCTCTGCACCCTGGTGACACACCCCTACTCCAAGGCCCTGCATGTGTGGGTGGTTGTGGTGGAGCGGGAAGAGGGAGGCAGCTGGAGATGGGGAGGGAAGGAAGGGAGGGGCAAGTGACCCCTCCCTGGGGCCAGCTCCCCCGCTGACCCCAGTAGGCACCCCCATACTCCGCGACCCGCCAGGGAAGGGGGGCCCAGGCCCATCCGAACCGGGGCCCAGTGCAGCGGCGCCGCCCGGCCCCACAGAGCCCGGGGCAGTCCACCCAACCCCACCACAGAGAAAACTGCACCCACCCCATCATCCACTCATCTTCCAGACTACATAAGACAATAGACGCCCAGGCTGAGATCTTCCTCCACCTCTCCTGTATCTCCCCCTCTTGCAGAGAGAGTTCCTGAGAGAGGAAAGCTCCTGCAAGATGTGACAACCCCCCCCCCCCCACACCAGTTGAAGAGCCCCCCAGGTGGCTCGGCGCACCGGCAGCACCCTGCGCCAGTGGTGGGCCCCCATATACCCACCGGCCCACAACCCCGGCAACACACCAACCAGGACCCAGGCCCCCGAGGCCCGGCCAGGGCCCCAGGCCAGAGCCGGAGCGCCCCCAGAACCTCACGCCCGTCCCGGATCCACCCAGGGGCAGCCAGGCTACCAGGTCAGTAACCCCCGTCCGTCAGCACAGACCCTCCCCTAGCCCCGCTGCACGTAGCCACGAGGAAACCGTCACCTAAGAGCCAACAGAGCCCCTAATTGGCCATGACCGCTACCCCGGGTTGAGCCCCCCAAGGAAGATGCTCCCGGGTAACCCCCCGACGCCCTAAGCCTGACCCTACCCCCACACCAATCACAACAGTGAAGGCGAGACCAAAATATGACGCCCCACCCCCACTAGGTGATGGAGCTGATCAGAGGAGCCCAGAGCGATTGATCTGATGTGGTGGCAGAGGCTGTATCAAGACTAATGTAATCTAATAGATAATTTCTTTTTTTGCATGTTTTTTGTATTCTATATGACTGTAATCCTGATGCTTCTTCAGACAGGAAGTAGCAGAGAACAGTGAAGATGTCCAGCATGATGCGGGAGAGAGATGGAAAGACGGGCTGACTATTCAATTCAATTCAATTCAATTTAATTCAATTCAATTTATATAACAAAAGTCGCCTCAAGGCGCTTCATGATACAGAGAAAAACCCAACAATCATATGACCCCCTATGAGCAGCACTTTGGCGACAGTGGGAATGAAAAACTCCCTTTTAACAGGAAGAAACCTCCAGCAGAACCAGGCTCAGGGAGGGGCGGGGCCATCTGCTGTGATTGGTTGGGGTGAGAGAAGGAAGACAGGATAAAGACATGCTGTGGAAGAGAGACAGAGGTTAATAACAGATATGATTCAATACAGAGAGGTCTGTTAACACATAGTGAGTGAGAAAGGTGACTGGAAAGGAAAAACTCAATGCATCATGGGAATCCCCCGGCAGCTTACGTCTATTGCAGCATAACTAAGGGAGGATTCAGGGTCACCTGGTCCAGCCCTAACTATATGCTTTAGCAAAAAGGAAAGTTTGAAGCCTAATCTTGAAAGTAGAGATAGTGTCTGTCTCCTGAATCCAAACTGGAAGCTGGTTCCACAGAAGAGGGGCCTGAAAACTGAAGGCTCTCCCTCCCATTCTACTTTTAAATACTCTAGGAACAACAAGTAGGCCTGCAGAGCGAGAGCGAAGTGCTCTAATAGGGTGATATGGTACTACAAGGTCATTAAGATAAGATGGGGCCTGATTATTTAAGACCTTGTATGTGAGGAGCAGGATTTTGAATTCTGGATTTAACAGGAAGCCAAAACAGGAGAAATCTGCTCTCTCTTTCTAGTCCCTGTCAGGACTCTTGCTGCAGCATTTTGGATTAACTGAAGGCTTTTCAGGGAGTTTTTTGGACTTCCTGATAATAATGAATTACAGTCGTCCAGCCTGGAAGTAATAAATGCATGAACAATTTGATCCTTGTCAAATCCTCGCGCTTGTCCATCGACTTAAGGACAAAATGTTTGCTTGTTCCCTAATATATCCCCTGATGGTGACAGTTGTTGTGAGAAAACATAGTGAGTGAGAAAGGTGACTGAAAAAGAAAAATTCAATGCATCATGGGAATCCCCCAGCAGCCTACGTCTATTGCAGCATAACTAAGGGAGGATTCAGGGTCACATGGTCCAGCCCTAACTATAAGATAAGATAAGATAAAACTTTATTAATCCCTCGGGTGGGTTCCTCTGGGAAATTTGTTTTCCAAAAAAGCACAGCACCGACAGAAGTTACAGAGTTACAGAATATTATATATACATATATATATATACACATATATAAATACAAAGACATATATAGATAAAATATACAAAGGGGATAAATAGAATAAATAGGAATAAAAATAAAAATACAAGTGAATTGCACATTTCAAATATGGAGTCTATTGCACCGCTGATTATTAACAAAAAGTATTGCACAAAAGGTAATTGCACAGTGAAGTGAAGAGGCACTACAGCTTAGTTGTTCCCCCCTCCTTTGTCCCCCTGTCTCCCCTCCCTCTCCTCCAGAGAGGAGTTAAACAGTTTGATAGCGTGTGGGACAAAAGAGTTTTTAAGTCTGTTGGTTCTTGTCTTTGGGAGAAGCAACCTGTCACTGAACAGACTCTTCTGGTTGTTTATGGCCGTGTGCAGAGGATGCCCAGCATCGTCCATAATGTCCAGCAGTTTCTTTAGTGTCCTTTTCTCTGCCACTGTCACCAGAGTGTCCAGCTTCATGCCGACCACAGAGCCAGCCTTCCTGATTAGTTTTTCCAGCCTGGATGAGTCCTTCTTTGCTGTGCTGCTCCCCCAGCACACCACAGCACAGAAAAGTACTCCAGCAACCACCGACTGGTAAACATCCTCCTCCTCCTATATGCTTTAGCAAAAAGGAAAGTTTGAAGCCTAATCTTAAAAGTAGAGATAGTGTCTGTCTCCTGAATCCAAACTGGAAGCTGGTTCCACAGAAGAGGGGCCTGAAAACTGAAGAGATGGAAAGACGGGCTGACTAAAGGTAGATGTTGTAGACTGCTCTTTTTGCCTCACTATATTAAACAGCACAATCACTCGTTAATAAGCTTCTGCGTCGCTCTGCTGCAGTATGTTTTAGTGCACGTATTCTATTTGATTTGGTTGTTTTTATTTAAGTATCACCCGTCTCTGCTGTCTCAGGGCAGCGTGTAACGTAAAGGTGATAACAACCCTGCGCTACAGATGGAAATCCATCAAGCCAATGATCCCAGCGAGTGAGCATTTGGTGACAGTGAGTCTGTGTGTTGTGAAGCCATCTGAACAGCTTATAGCTTGTAGCATTTAACTTTTTTTTTAATTTTCAAGGGCCTCGTGATTACTCAACACAACTCTGCGTGAAGCGGTGCCGTCTATTTCAAATAACGTCCTTGCTTGAAGAGCCAATAAGCAAAAGAGAGCCTGAACAGTCTATTCATCAAAAGTGACACTGTTTCTCACATTTTTATGAATAAGTTATTTTGAGCACAACCGCCGAGGTAAACAAATCAGCAAGATGAGCTCCATCTGCAATAAAAGAATAGTGACAGATTGTTCATTTCTAGTCTACTGACTCCACGTAGAAGCTGTGCTCTGCTTTCCCTCTGAAGGTCGCAGGCACTTTGAACATCCAGCACAGTGGACTGAAAATGAGATTAATTAATAATTATTGTTGCCTCGCTCTGAGGATACTGGTAATGTTCCCGAGGAGCAAATATTAATATTTCAGCCCCGGTAGGAAAGCTTTTAAAGCCGTCATTCATTTGGCCCTTCGAATGGATTAAGAAGGATCTTGTTCTACCTCTTAACCCACCTTTTTTCAAACTTCTTTTCCTTTCCTCTTAGGGTTGATATGAGAACTCAAAATGTTAGCAGGAAACTGCAGTGACAGCCTCAGAAATGCACCCCTACCACTCTGCCTCTTTCTAACAGAAAGGCCAGCCTGATGAATAGAAGCTAATGGCTTATCTGTGCCTGAATAAAACCTGGTGGATAAACAGCAGGTGGATTTGGTTTCTACTATGAATGTCAGAAGCATAGCTGATTATGTGTTCAATCACCAGTATTTCATGGAAGAGTCATTTCACCCCTGCAGGATGTTCAAATTGAGGGAGGGCGGGTTTGTAGAAAGGCAGAAGAATCTGGATGCTACTAGTGAGAGCTGGCTTTGTTAGTGAAATATGCACAGTATGAATGCAGTCACTGTGCGATGAAATCCCTCCTTCTTCCTCTGTTGTTCGCTAACAATTGCTCTTTCAACAGGACACAGTAGTTGCTTCTTTGGCCTGTTAGGTATATTGCGAGAAAACTATTTGCTCCTGGTGAAGTCTGGTTGAGATTTGCCCCCAAAAAGTGCCGCTGGAAACTGGGCGGAGGGGAATAAAGTCCAGTGTGAAAGAGCAAACAAGTCATCTGTGCATGAAACGAGCTGTCAGAGAGTTTTTCACATGATGCACTGCACAGTTGGATTAACTCTGTCAACGGTGCTGGTGCTGGATTACAGTATTACCTGGTATCAGATTGTTTCGTGAGCCCTGCTTTAGATTTGGGTTTATCCAGGACGCCATCAGCGCCAGGACAAAGTTCCAAAAACTGCAGTTCTTCAAATGTCCACTCACTCTAAAAGTGAGTCTCCTGTGTTAAGAAGTCCAGCTTTACAGCAGCTGTAACTAATTGTTGAAAAGCAAACCTCGACCCACCTCCTTTAATCCACTTAACTGGACTTCTTGTTCACTTTTAAGTTGCCGGCGACCAGTTTCTTGAAGTTTATTGTTATGTTGCACCTTTCCCAAACTGCTAGCTGACAGTCTGAGCACTTCCAAATATGGTCACTTGCAGAGATGGGCAGTAATGCGTTATTTGTAATGCGTTACTGTAATCTGATTACTTTTTTTAAGTAACGAGTAAAGTAAGGGATTACTATTGCAAAAACGGTAATTAGATTACCGTTACTTTCCCGTAGGAACGCTGAGTTACTGCGTTACTAAAACCGTGTTTTTTTGCGAGAATGTCTCATGACAGTGACGTAAGCGAGTGCGACGTTCGTGACAACAGCTGTGTGCAGATCAACAATGGATCATATATCGAGTGCAGAGAGAGTATGAGCGTGCAGCGTTTAAAGCGTGGAAGTACTGACCTTACTTTGAGTTTGATTCCATAAAAAGTGACAAAAACATTAGTGTCCGTTGTGCGTGGGAAGAAAACTTCTTTTTACAGCGAAAAAACCCCTAAACTTCCGAGCAAGCACCGAGTAGCTACGACGTGATGGGAAACTAACAGAGAAACTCGCGGATTCTTCCACTGACCGCTGCACACCTGCACCAGGGTAAACCTCCGCCTACCCCACTCCTGCTTTACAGGTGAAAATAGAGCAACAGGACCGCTAGTCTTTGACTTTATTTATTTTCTGCTGTGTTTTACTTGCATCTATTTAAATGAGTGTAAACACAAAAAATATTTTATTTTATGTGCTGGAATGTGCAGAAAATAGGTTTAAATGTTAAACAAATTTCTTCCAGTCAGAGAATGTTGCATATAATTAAATTTTTGCTTGATGCATAAAGTTAAAAGATTAAAACTAATAAAACAAGTTTTAAAAAGAGACTTTTCCATTTGATTACATTTTGTATGATGATTATGCAGAAAAAGTAGAATTGGGCTGAAAGATCTATCACTTTATCACCTATTCAGGTTGTAAATCGTGTTTTTAAAAAGTAACTAAGTAACTAAGTAATTAAATACTTTTGAAAATAAGTAATCAGTAAAGTAACTGGATTACTTTTTTTGGGAAGTAATCAGTAATTAGTTACTGATTAATTTTTTCAAGTAACTTGACCAACACTGGTCACTTGTATGGTCAACATTGAGGATTCAAAATGAGCTCTGTTTCAGAACCACGGTATTATTATGCAGTTATTGCTTTTCACATGTAACGGCGCTCCAGAGCAGAGCTGCGTCATCCGGTTTGGAAGCAGAATCCTAACTAACTTTTTCTGTAGGTACTCTTTCTTTTTTTTCTTCTTTGTGAAAAACTGGCTTTGATTTAGGCCGCGGTCTATTTCTCACAAACTCATTCTGCTATGGGTGGACAGTTTTGCAATTAATGGCAGGCTGAGACACAAACATGCCAAAAAATGTTGGAAATTGAAAGATGTTGAACTCAGATGTTGCACCCCTCTCCATGAGCCCGTGGCAAACTGATTGCTCCTGACCCCATGTCTGCTCCCTGCAGTGTATGAATACCAATAAAGTCTGTGTTACTGGGAAGCTTATTTATCTGGAGTAACTTTCCATTTCAGTTGAACACAGGCAACATAAAAGAGCCATTTACTTAATCTCCCTACTACCCAGTGCCAACCCACCCTCTTCTTCCTTGCTTGGCTTCTGTTCTTGACTTCCTTCCTCTTTTCAACTCTTTTTCACCTAAAAAAACCCCACACACTCAAGCTTAGCTTTTGCATTCACTGGACTTCTGCCTCTCCTCTCTTGTTAGGAATGTCTTTAGGCTGGAAAAAGGGACATCCATGTTTGTTCCACTGATTCCAGCTCCTGTTTGTGATACTGCTGGAAAGCTTTTACTGGGCTGGGAGTAACCTCAGGAGCTTTATGAGTCAGTGCTACTGTTTAGGTGAATGGCTGAAATAATGTGAGGCTTTGAGAATGATAATAGGGACTCTGTGTTTGCTGTGCTTCACATATAATGATTATCCGAAAAGCCAAACAAACACCAGGCTGCAGTAGGACATTTAAAAATAAATGGACATTAAAAATGAAAGTATATTAAAAAAAAATCACCTGCATGATGCCATCTATGACTGCAAAGCAGCTACATTCCTATTCCCCACATGCAGACCAACATGTTTCCTTGTCAATGATGCAGACAGAACTTGAGGTCTAAGGTAACACATAAAAAGAAAGCAGCAGAAAAATGGAGCGAAGTCTGAACCTCAGACGGTATTTTGTTATTCATTTGAAGCTTAGCTAGTTTGGTTAGCACACTACACACCTGATAATTACATGTACTAGAATTTCCTTCACTGAGACACAAACGTTTGGATGTTGTGCAGAGCAAGTGGAGTGGAACGAGCTGCAGAGCACGGCGGAGAGGTCCAGGTCGGTGTTTGCAATTAGCCAAGTTTAGGTGTAGTCACAACTGTCAAAGTAGCTCTGCCGCTAACTTTCAGCTTTACCAGTATCTAAGCAGATGATTGACTCGCTTTTGGAGACAGTCTCAAGTGGCCATCAGAGGAACTGCAGTTTTTGGCACTTCCATGTTGGCTTCATTTTTCAGCCTCAGCAGTTGTAAACTGTTTGGAAACTATCTAACATGGAAATGATAAAAAAGAGGGAAACAATGTATCACTTCATCTGTTCAACATGGTGGAGCTTCAGTTTACGGCTGTCAAGCTGAAAACTTACTGATGATTTCATCAACAGGATGCCAGAGCATTTGGTTTGCTCACATTCAGACAGCTGTGTCAAAACTCATGATGCTTTTCATCAGTAAGCAGGATGAAGATAACCTACTAAACCAATGTGCTTTTGGGGGGGACTGTATATGGCTGTTTTGCCAGATGCCATATGTGTCTGAACAGTATACTCAAGGTACCTTTGAGAGTTGGATTCTTAATGTGAGGTTATCAGACCTACAAAATACACATTAGGAGACTACCTTGGTGCTTTAATCTGAGGTAATTAAAGCACGGAGGAGGTCGGGCCTTTGTTGTGACTGCTCCTAAACTGTTTAACAAACTGCCCCTTCACATCAGGACCTCCCCAACATTGGACACTTTTAAAACCTGTCTGAAAACCCACCTTTATTCCTTGGCCTTTAAATCAGAATGAGTTTGTATTACTTTTATTGATCTTATTCTTTACTCAAATATTCAAATTTTATGATTCTTTTTCTTAACTCTTCTCATGTCTCCCTATGTTTTTATTTCTTTTAATTATCTTAATTGTACGGCACCTTGGTTAACGGTTGTTGTTTTAAACGTGCTATATAAAGAAATTAGACTTTGACTTTGATTACCTCGGTGGCAGTTAAATAAGTTGCGGTTCATGTCCCATTTAGGCCAGGTTAATACAATATAACCTACTTGGTTAGGAGAACAAGAACGGCCCGATTAAGCACATTCCCAACTTGACTAAATCATTCAGAGCGCTGAGGTGGGATAGGCTCAGTCAGTCAGCTGATCTCAGTCTGACTGAACTGCGTAAAGGCAAACAGATTCTATACCAAGCAGAACTTCCCAGAGAAGATACCTGCTGATGTCTGTGTTGGTCCAAAACTCCTGGAGGATTCAACGGCACTTATTATGACGTGTAAATCTACACAAAATAGAACTGAGGCTTTAATTTCCTAAAATCTATGAGGTCACCAGTGGCCTAACTTTATTTATGTCATGCGCCGCGGCGCGCGTGCACCAAAGGATCCAAACGCTGACTCAAGCGCTAGCAGAAAATGACACTTTATTATAACAACAAAAGGCGACCCGGGAAAACCAAAGGAGCAAAACGAGGAACTAAAAAACCCGGGGAAACAATGACGCGAGGAAGCCGGAATCGGGGCCGTGGGAGGGATTAGAGCGGGACCGTGGGAGCTCGGGAGGGAAATCCGTGGAGGTAGTGGATGGGCCAGATGATGTGCCGGGTGATCCAATTGAGCAGGAGGACAGGCAGGTGGCAGACGCTGAACGCCGGATTGAAATCTAGACACAAGTAGGCAGATTTAACGCAGCTCCAACAAGATATGAACGCAACGCTTTCGCGGGAGTCTAGTTACCACAGAGAGGTGATCAACGGACTGGCGTGGGGCATCCGTCAGCGCCGGGTTAAGTAGCTCTTCAGGTAATCACCCCGATGGAGAGCAGGTGTGCCGGTGATGGCCCAGCCTGGGGGTGTGGCTACCCGCGCATCACACATTCCACACACAGGACCACGGACCATGACAATTTAACCACACACTAAATTAGCAGATTTTCATAAGCTACATGACTTTGCTCTATCAAATGAAGTATTCAACACTTTGGTATTACAGTTTTCTGTTAAAAGCTTTCCCGTTTGAGTGTTCGGAGCAGGCAAAAAACTTCCATAACATGGGGTGGACGTTAATTGAACCCTTCCTCTACCCTCAACCCTTGGTGGGTTTCCAGTGACACGGTGGGTGTTAAAAGGTTTTTTTTCTCTCCTCAGATCAAATATTCTGAAGCAAAGAAAAGGACAAAAGTGTAACTGTCAAACACTTACACTCTGCACTGTGTAAATGCAAAGACCATTCGAGTAGTTCCACTTGCCTCTGGAAAGGCTTAAAGGCGCTCAGTCATGCTCATTTTACTATGTTAGATTTTTTCGAAGCCCTGCGGTAAATTCCCTGCCCTCATTTTTCACACAAGAACACTTTTCTCTGATTTCTGAAACTCACCACCTTGTTGTGCATTCATAGTCCAAAGGGGTGCACACAAATCAGACAGCCCAGGCCTGCATATTGCCTTTTGCAACATCCTCAAAAATCCATCTCTGCTATTGGCAGGACATCGATTCCCTGTGAATGGATGGTGAGTCCAGACAGGGACAGGAGATGATGTGGTGTGAGACGGTTACAATGCACGCACACACGCGCGCACACACGCGCACAAACGGGTTGATAAGTGTCTGCTGGCCATGTGGGCCCTGCCTATTGCAGCACCATTAATCCAGTACAATATGTCTGCCTAATGCTGTGTGCCATGAAGAAAGGCAGCACTTATCATCTTTAACGTCTCTGGTAGAACATGGCTGGGGAGGATCGGTCACAAAAAAAGCAGGGAGGGTAATTTAAAGGGCCATTTCATCCATATTACCAAAGAACAATATTGAGGGTGAACAGTGAAGTGCAGGAAAATCCTGTGTAGAGTTTAACCAGAGTAATACAGAATATTTCAGGTCGATACAACAATTGATGTCTGTGATTTAAAAAAAAAAGGTTTGGCGTGTTCAAAACAAATAGGATTATACAATATTCATATTAACCCCTTTAGTGTGTGTTGTTTTAACCCTTTAAGACCTACCATACAACCAAGTCCGCCAGAGCTTATATTATATTTTTACATGCTGTGGAGCCATTTTTGGGAGCATTTCAAGTTGATATACATCAATACAACTGTTATAGCCCAGATTTTAATAATATGTCTGCATTAAGTGCATAGTAATTACATAAATTGTAAAAAAGTGCAATAAACTACAAAAAAATTGAAAATCGTTTTTGTTTTTTTAACATATATTTCTAGTTAGAGAAATTTAAGAGGCTTATCCCTCAAAACTGTAAATACAAAAAAGTTGCACAAACTAGTTTCCCACCACAGGAAATAAATTTTGAGTGTCTTCATAGTTTTATTTTTGAAATACACCAATTTTTATATACTGCAGGAAAAACGAAAATAAATATTATAGTGCAAATTTGCAAAAAAACAGCATATGCATCAAAATAAACTATTTCCAGCAGTGCAATATGAGTCCTAAGCATCCCAGAAATGACACAGAAAGTCATAAAGTCAAACATAACTTTTAAAAACACCAGTATAGGCTCATGAGGCCCTGGTGGTAAAAAAATTACATTTCCATGAAAATGACGTCACTTCCGGTTTCGGGCAGGTCATGGAGGACATGCGAAAGTTCGCGCTGACGTCTATTCCAACATAGGAAGTGTTACAAACAGCTGATCGGATCAGCAAAGCCTGTTTCTGGAATATTATGTTTTTGTTGCTGCAAGTGCTTTTTATGCAGTTTTTGCAAAGCTATATGTGGAAGGAAACTGTGACCGAGGACAAGCTGATGGCATAAGATGTAAGTACAACTCCTCCGGTTTCATATGCAAAAAAAATTATTGCGCTAGCTTACGTGGTTGCAGAGCTACCGGGATTTAAAAATAGTTACGCAAAACGGAGCGTGCCCGCTCTGACTGGTTTTAAAGGGTTAAGGGTATATTTGCTCTCTGGCACACAAGCTGTGCCGTCACAACACTGTTTCCTCATTACCTTAAAACAAACTTGTGCTGCAATTTATTGTTACGTGGGTTTAGTTTATTCTCGCTGTTGATATCGCGTTCCATGACTTCAGTTATGCAAAGGTGAGACTGGTATGCTCTCACGTAGAAATGATTTTTTGTGAGATTCAGGTGAGAAAAATATAGGTGCATTCATTATGAAACAACTTGTGCAGATTTCTTTCAAAGACAGAAATGTTCCAAAATGCTAAACTTCAGGCAGGAGTCTCACCAAACAGCTCGGCAGTTCTTGAGGATTTCAGAAGAGGTAAAAAGGCGACTAACAGTCAGTGCATTGTGCTCCAAAAGGGTCATCGAGCCTGACTGCCTTCAGGCACTTCTCAGAACAGTCAGAACATGCAGAGTTTGACTGTTAAGTCACTGGTGCAGGTTAGCAGTGCAGACTGGTTTCTTTTCTGCTTGTCATGAACCTCCAGCCCTATTGCCATGGAGCAGTGGTGTATTTTTCTTGGCAGTGGCACCTATCACTTAGGAGACGACTGCAGTCAGTTGTGCTGATGTCAGAGTTTGGATAGAGTCCATGCCAGGCTGATGGGGCAAAGATGTACAGGCGTGTAGGACTGTGTATTTGTACCGGCAGTCACTTCCACAGTGGAATCACTGTCATTATAGTATCTTCCTGTGAAGAGCTCTCTGGGTTGTTTTCGCCCATCTTGCTTTCAGCTTTGTGTTAATATTTAAAATGCCTGTTTTTAAATGTGGTATTAAAAGAAGTGTGTATCTGTATATCTGTAGATATGAAACATTCAGCCAGTTTGTTAACACGGTCTATGCGGACAAGTAATTGAAAAGTGATGTAACAAGTAGTGTAAGGGATTACTTCTTTTTTTTTTAAAAAAAGGTAATGTGTAAATAGAAGTCAGACACTGATGCCAACATAAAAACCCATGATGCTGACATAAACCAAAAAAAAATTTCCTGTATTTTGGGGACTATTTCTTTTAACCACAACCGCTCCATAGTCTGATTCTTATTGTGAGCAGAGATGGGCAGTAACGCGTTAACGCGTTACTTGTAACTGTCTCATGACAGTGACGTAAGCGAGTGCGACGTTCGTGACAACAGCTGTGTGCAGATCAACAATGGATCATATATCGAGTGCAGAGAGAGTATGAGCGTGCAGCGTTTAAAGCGTGGAAGTACTGACCTTACTTTGAGTTTGATTCCATAAAAAGTGACAAAAACATTAGTGTCCGTTGTGCGTGGGAAGAAAACTTCTTTTTACAGCGAAAAAAACCCTAAACTTCCAAACAAGCACCGAGTAGCTACGACGTAATGGGAAACTCACAGAGAAACTCGTGGATTCTTCCACTGACCGCTGCACACCTGCACCAGGGTAAACCTCCGCCTACCCCACTCCTGCTTTACAGGTGAAAATAGAGCAACAGGACCGCTAGTCTTTGACTTTATTTATTTTCTGCTGTGTTTTACTTGCATCTATTTGAAAGACTGAGTGTAAACACACAAAATATTTTATTTTATGTGCTGGAATGTGCAGAAAATAGGTTTAAATATTAAACTAATTTCTTCCAGTCAGAGAATGTTGCATATAATTAAATTTTTGCTTGATGCATAAAGTTAAAAGATTAAAACTAATAAAACTTTTCCATTTGATTACATTTTGTGTGATGATTATGTAGAAAAAGTAGAATTGGGCTGAAAGATCTATCACTTTATCACCTATTCAGGTTATAAATGTGTTTTTAAAAAGTAACTAAGTAACTAAGTAATTAATTACTCTTGAAAATAAGTAATCAGTAAAGTAACGGGATTACTTTTTTGGGGAAGCAATCAGTAATTAGTTACTGATTACTTTTTTCAAGTAACTTGACCAACAGTGATTGTGAGTATTGTTTTTAGAGCTAGCCGAGGTTATGAACGGGTTACATCTCAGTATAAAGACACGGCCTTTGTGGTCAGTTATGCTAGACAACGTGAAACGAGACTGTTTCAGTGACACAAACCTCTAAACTCACTGTGACTCTATGACACAGACAACAACAAGAACACAATGACTGGAGGTTTCTGACAGAAAATGAGCTGAGGGGCTCTACCAGTGTTTAAGTAAATAGACAGAGAAATACGACCTCCAAAAAGTTGGGAATCTGTGCAAAATGTAAATAAAAGCAGAATTGAGTGTTATGCAAATTTCACAGTATGACACAGAAAACACATTAAGTTTACTATTTCCTGAAAAATATTAGTTTATTGTAAATTTGATGGCAGCAACATGTCTCAAAAACTTTGGGATGGGGCCAACAAAGGCTGGAGAAGGAAGTGGAGCCCCAAAGCAGGAACTCCAGCAACACTTGAGGGAAGAAGAACAACTTTAATAATAGACCAATGCGTTTCGGCTTGTGGCCTTCATCGGGGTCATAGTAAAACATTGTAAAAATTGCTTAAATACAAGACAGGAAACAGAAAAAAATTCAAATTAACCAGTCAAAACTTCATAGATAGGTCAGCTGACATATAATAGGTAGGTATTGAATTGTAGACTTAAGATGAGATGTCTAAAGCGCTACTAGGAAGTGGGGCCGAAAAGAAACAGCTGGAGAAACATTTTGAAATTAATTAGGTTAATCGGCAACTGTTCGATTAAATGATGGGCTCTTAAAGGAGCATCTTATAGAACCAGTTTCCCTGTAGTAAAGATGGACAGCTGGAACAGACTGCAAATGTAGACATTTTTTGGAATAACATTCCTTAACGTAAAAATCTTTGATTATGTCTTCAAAATATCATCCAAGGATTCAGAGAATGTGGAGAAATCTCTGTGCGCTGAAAATCAATATTGGATCCGTGTGATCTTCAGGCCCAGACAGGATTCTGTCACGGAAATCACTGCATGAACACCTCCAGTAATCACGGCAGTCCCGACCTTTCATCATCTGACAACATTTTGAGCATCATGAAACCAAAGATATGACAAAAAAGACCAAGGACAACGTTGCTGTCCCTAAACTCCAGCAGGAGATCTTCTCAGGTCCCCGATGTTTACAGATGCTACACAGTGGTACGTGGTCCTGTCACTATTACTGTCATCAAATTCAAAATTAGCCAATATTTTTAATCAAAAAGTGAGTATTTTTTCTGTTAGCCTTATTTATTGGCAAAGTGCATTAAACTGTGAGTGCAGGGATCACCTAACGAGGATGTAGCTTCTTGTAACTAACCATGAAAACTCCAGGATCAGGACCTTGGAGAGTGCTGCAGGATACATTTTCCCACCGTCTCTGAAGGTTATAGTGAGCTAAGTGGATTGTTTATCGGGTTTAATAACCCCATGAGCAACAATATAGCAGTAAATGCAAACAAAGAAAAACAAATATAGCTTTAGACAGTTTAGGAAGTCTAAAATCATCATCTGACATGACACTGTTAAATGGCTTGATTATTAGGGATGCACCGATACCGATACTGGTATCGGGTATCGGGGCCGATACTGTAAAATGTGTGTATACTCATACTCGTAAAAGTTAACCGATACCATGAACCGATACCAACTTATTTCATTAATCAGAGGGCGGCTTGTCATTTTTGTTGTAGTTTTTTAGATTGGCCACTAGGGGGCCAATTATTATTTTATTTATTATTTATTTTATAATAATTATTTTGTTTGTTTGTTTACAATAAACAAAATGCAATAATTTAAAAGTTTATTTTATTTGCAAACCTAATTTGTATTTATTTTATTCCAAACAGAAGTGTTTATTTATTATTCTGAAAGCTCGAGACAGTGCCAATAGTTCAGTGATTTTTTGTTAAATTACAATGTGGAGACTCTGCAATAATTTAACAGAAGTGCTTATTTTTCACTTGAAATTTTTTTGTGGTCATTTTTATTAAGATTTTATTTTTTATCGGCAGGGAATAAAATAAAACCTGTCTTCCAATTCATTGCATTTGTGTGTGTGGTAGAAGTATTGGTTTTTGTACTCTGTATCGGCAAGTACTCAGATCCAAGTATCGGTATCTTATCGGTTTGAAAAAAATGGTATCGTTGCATCCCTATTGATTATGATTCAAAGCTCGGAGAAATGAGATGATTTGCTCTCAGGAAACAGTGAAGGTGGCTCTGAATGAGCAGCACTGCACTGTCGTCGCCCCAGATGGCTCCTTATCAACAGAAGACTCTTTTCAAACCCAGTGAGTTTATATTCAGCAGCTTTTTCAGAGCACGTGACACAAATATGTTGGGAGGAAGCATTTCTCTACACAGGAGTGTTGTTTGGCAATACTTCAATGAGCCTTTACACTTTAATCTGTCGCCTTTAGATATTTTTCCTTGTGGTAAAATAATCACCTCTCCAGGCACAATCTGTCCATTTTATTCCCTCATGGCTGCAAAAATAGAAAGCAGCCAGCTGTTGTAGTAGTCTGTGGCCATTTGTGTAGCCTTTGTGCTACTAAGTGCTCATCCTTCAGTTATTAGGCACAGAGTCCTGCAGGGTCAGATAGAAATGAATGTCCAGCCTTGTCCCACTCGCCCCCTGTTGCCTGACACTAAGCTATACCCGATGTGTCCCAGAGCATTGAAATACTCATGACTCCACACTGAGCCTCGCAGGTGCCTCCACAGCTTCCCCGCAGCTGGACTGGTGCGCACAGTAAACGCAAACACATCCTGGAGGGGTGAGAGATGTATGAAGAGATGCAAAGTGTAAAAATCTCATGTTCCCGCGTGGGCTGCTAAATTCTTTATTGCTGTTTAATAAATCATGGAATATGTCATCCGTGACAGTGCGCTTAATTGGAAACATATTAATACGTTCCAATTACCCGAAGCTCCCGCTGAGACCCGAAAGGGCCCGATCCAAACAAGTTCATCACAGGTAAAATAACTCAGTTTCATTTGCTAGATTAAGAAATGTGCTTCCCCGGAGGGAGGTTGGTGATAAAATCAGCAACAAGAGAGGAGGAAAGAAACAAGCTGCAGCAGCTTCCTCTGAAAATGTGGCTGTGAGGAGAAATAAAAGAGCAGCAGAACAAAATGACTGTATCACTGACTGCTTTAATTATAGGCTGCCATATGCTGGCAAATAACAAATATGGAGAAAGACAGTCGCAACATTATCCTTCCATCTCTCAGTCTGGATCTCTCAGCTCCTCCCCCATGCGCGCGCGGCTTCATTTGATCAAATCCTTCAACTTGGACCACTTAGGCTCAGCCGCACTTTTTACAACACTGCATTTGGGCAACGCCACAACTTGCAGCAGTTCCTCTTCCAGAGCCGAGCGCCAGTTTACACCCCGAAAATCAAGGGAGGACAGTCGAGGGGGAAAGGACTTCCAGCACCCACGGCATCCTGCGCACCGCCCGCGATGAACGGGGAGGTCATATTTTGCCCAAAGTGGCACCGCGCGTTTTGGTTTCTGCTTTTCGCGGTGCCCTGCTTCCTTCACGCCGGCGAGGCTGAGATAACTTGCCGCTCGTGCCAGCCTGGAAGTAAGTGGCTCGGACAGGAATTACTGCTGAAATTTCACACGAGCGAGTCCGCAACAGGGTTCAGGGGACAAGTTTTTGGGAACAGTGAGCGGAGATTCGGGGCCGCGAGTGCGGAAACTCTGCCGCTCAGTTGCGCAGCTGGGTCCGCTGAATGCGCTCGAGCTCGGGTGGAATACCCGGAGACGAGCCTCAAACGGAATACGCGAGATCTGCGCGCAAAAGGCGAACTCGGCCAGAGCGAGTTTACGCAGATGAAAGTTTCCAACGTGTCGGCGAGTGGCCAGAAGAAGAACGGCCGTGTCGGAGGTGTGAGGAGGCGCGTCAGGAGGAACAGCCACGGGGACAAAGTCGGATCCTCCCGTTCGGCCCAGAATCAGGACCGGGGAGAGGCCACGGGCACGGTGGCTGGGCGCAGAGTGGCGCGCTGGAGCGGAGAGGAGCGGAGAGCCGCCGGTCCGAGGCAGGAGGAGCTAAAACTTAACAGTTCGACGTTCGCTTTGACCGGAGATTCGTCTCACAACCAGGCTATGGTGCACTGGTCCGGGCAGAACAGCAGCGTAAGTGATTCACTGTGTCAGCTTAAAGCATCACTGGTCATATGCACGAAATCACAGCAGAGACTAGTGTGCGCTGAGGCCGGCCGCCATCAGGTGGGAACACCTCCGGCCTCAGGACAACCAACCGAGTCTCCGCTGCTTAAAGTGTGTGTGTGTGTGTGTGCGTGCGTGTGTGTGTGTGTGTGTGTGTGTGTGTGTGTGTGTGTGTGTGTGTGTGTGTGTGCGAGTGAGAGAGAGAGAGAGAGAGAGAGTACAGATCCCCCCTTCTTAATTAAACTGTCAGGTCCACATAGCGCTTCGGGGTCCTTAGGGACTAAGTATAGCGCTATATCACATCATATGTAATAATCTACACATTTCCACACATTTCATGGTTTAAATGAAGGATCTGAAATTTATAGAACACAAGTCAGGAGTCCTAGCCCATCATTTCCACAGGAATCTTTTAACTCATGGTATTTGAATCTCATATCAGGCCTAAATGTGCACGTGGTTTTGGTCTGGTGGGCAAAGAATGACCCCTTGAAGAAGGTACAGAGACGGGTTGTGGTGGGAGTCCAGGGGCTTTATCTCAGGAACTTCTGCAGTCTGAGCAACTCAACTGATGTCGGGATAAAACTGTTCGTTTTGAGCATCTGTGGCCAGAGGGCAGGATTTTTAGGTAGTGCAGCAGGTTGTGGGAGAGGTGAAGCAGCTTGAGCCTTCCTCTTTTCTCTACTGCTGACAGGTTTCCTGAGACGCGCCAGTAAAAGGAACTGCAAAGTCGACAGTTGCATTTGCTCGTGGGCCCTTTCTTTTAATGGCAGGACTGAGGAGATTAGGTTTGACGGCGTTGCAGGTCACGGCTGGAGTTCCTCGTGAGGCAGGAGGAAGAAACTGCAAGTGCACCTGTAACAGGCTGCTTAATTATTGCTTCACTTCTCCAAGTTTAATATGAGGATGGAGCAAATTTACAGCAAAGCTTCTGTGTCAAGTCTCAAATAAGGTGTCAGATGTTTCAGGGCATCCAGAGTAAAAAGTGTGTTTGTGGTTAGACCCCATTCCAAGATCTAAATTAAATACACATTTTTTAAAGTGTCTCAATCAGAATATTGTAGTTTTTCCTGTCTCCTCCTTTGCCTCACATGAGACGACAATTGCAAAAACAAAAATGACATATTTTCATAGCATAGGGCTGGGACACCTCGCAGGTTTTGAGGGTTAGCAGTGAGGCTGAGTTTAGCTGGACAGATTTATTTTGTGTGATAAAAAACAACAACAGATGATTGCATAGAAAAAGTGGAATTCCTTAAATGCAGTTCTTTTAGGATTTGCACTAAAGTGTTGGTATTGGCCTGCTTTTCTTGCATGGGCAAAATATTTACAGATAGTGGTATTAATACCTCAAAGTTTACATACTTTTTATGATTATTATGAACAGTTTTTTAACCGTAACATCAATTTAAAGTGAAATCAGTTTCCACAAAAAGAGAGAAACCTCCTCTAGACCAGAAACAAAGATTATTGATCAAAATGAGCTGCAACTGTAACATTTTTAGGGTTGCATTTTTTTTAAAATTATTCATGAGAAAGCATTATAATGTCTCTTGATTCCAAAAATATTCCTTTTCACACTAATGTGAGGGAAACCAAAACACTCACATAGTTACTGGATTTTTGATGTTTTTCTGGAATAATGACTGAAGACATATTTTTAAAAAGGTTATTATTTTTTATGACATCCTAATGGAAACATTGGCTTATAATTCCTGCAATGCTTTTGGTGTTGAAACTTTGGGAAGAGACACACTTTGGCTTTTCTTTTGTTGTGTCACCAGGATGAAGAGTGTGTCTTAATTTTGTGGGTGTTTCCACATCGTGGCCGTCGTCCAGGTGATGACGATGTCAAACCTTTGCCTCGGTTCAGCTCTTAGAGCAGGTTCGCACTCGTCGCACTCGTGGAATTTTAAGCCGTTCACTTAACGGCGAGTGAATTAGCGTTCGGGTCCAGCTGATGATGCTGGATCCCAACGCTCAGAGTATCTGGAGTATAAATGTGAATGTGGTGTGAGTCTACTCGGACATTAGCTGGCAGTGGATGTGCCGTGTCGTCCACATTTTATCGGAAGCTGCCTTTTCTGCAGCATTTTTGCTCCCTCTGTAGAGGGAACGAGCAGCGGGTGTAGGAGGAGGAAAAGAGCTCAACACTTTGTCTCGGCTCGAATCTGCGCACGAATCAAAACCTATACAAAGCATGCTTTATCTTAGCGTAAATGCTTTTTTTTAATAATTGCTTGAAACTTTAATTAACATCACGAGATGCGAAGAGAGACTTTGGGAAGCTTAATGAAAAAAAATCACTAGAGCACAGTTCAAATATATTCATCTGCTGTGAGCACTGATATCTCAACAAGGCTGCTTGTTCTTCTTCAGAGTCAAAACATAATTAGCCTCGACTGGAAGGCAATAAAACATTGAAAGTCTTTTCCCCCCTCTCAATTCCAAATCTCCAAGTCCAACTGCTCCACACTGCACAGCTCGGTGTTACACCCACACCACTTAGGCCTGTCTGTAACCAAACCAATTACAGTCAAACACGTATCACCGGCTCCCATGGCCTGCACTTTGCTTTGGACTGAAATCCCATCCTGTGCCGCGGGTGTTTCTGTGGGCTTGACAAACTAGTGTAGCTCATGACACAAAATGACCGTACAGCGGAGACGAGGGAGGAAAAAATCTCCAGAATGTCAGAAACCGTTTGGATTTTTTCCTCCTATTTTTAATTTCTGCAGCTCTGCTTCCACCAACTTGCGTTCACCCTCAAAAACCAAACAGTCGTTACTATTCAGCAGCCCTATTTGGTTTTGTGACATGAATAGACTTGTGTGACTGTGAAACAATTTGCCCCTATTCTTTCAGCCGATGCAGACGACGAACTCGAGAACATCCTGCATTAAATATGTCGAGTTGTTGCTATAAGCAGGAACAGATGTGCTTGGTCTTTACAATCGGAGCCGCTTTATAAATAAACAGATGAGTCAACGGCATGCCACGGAGCCAAAGTGAAAAGGATACAGATAAGGGCTCTGATGCTCTTAATATTTAACCTTTAAGGCATTTTTGCTCATCCCTCAGATTACTGAAAGCTTGTATGTCAGGCTGGATTGGAGGTTGTAATTATGACTCATGAAACATTGGCCACAGGAGTCACGTTAGCCTCAAACAACAAACAAAGGAAAACACGCTTGCACGCATGCACCCAGCATCAAAACGAAAGTAATAAAAAGGCAGTCTGGACACGTGTATCCTACGTTACACCCACGATTTGTACTTTTATCACACACTTATGTCCAGCTTCAATACAAATCCAGGACTCAAGTTTTTTGGTCACATGCCCAAAGTTCTCAGCAGTCCAACTGCTTTAAATCCTCAGTACTGTCACTTTCAACGTTTCATTATCATTACTTCAGCTTCAATTCTCATGAGATTTTTTCATCAAAATCAAAACAGATATCTACCAGTAATTTCAGTGAGTAGACTTTAATTTTTTCATGTCCAATTTGGCACACTTTGGAAATATTTCAACAGGTAGTGCCTTACCTTTGGATAAGCCAGCTTATGCCCACTCATGTCAGACCACTGGCTCGTGCCTGTCCGTTCGACAACCTTGGACCGTCCAAACCTCCAACTTCCACCCCAATACCACAGGACGAGCCCCCAAACTGTTATGGATTAAAATAACAACACTGGTCCGGCCGGGTTGAGTCAAACGATGATTTAATGAATACACGCGTGGGAGATTTCATGCTGTCTGCGTACAGTGTCCATCTCCCACGCGTGTATTCATTAAATCATCGTTTGACTCAACCCGGCCGGACCAGTGTTGTTATTTTGGTTTTCCTCTTGTATCCATCCCCAATATTTGAATCCGTAACAGTCACATGCCCAAAGTTTAACTTCTAAAACTTCTCCCTCTCCCAGAGAATGGCCCCAGTGTTTATCACGGGCATGATTTGTCATTCTGTTGGACTTTTCTCTTTTTTTGTGCTTGTCAATCTTTTTTTCTTTGTGTCTGTCTCTTTTACTTCCTCGCACTCTCCGGAAAGACATTTGACAGCACAGAGAGCTGCTGTGAACTTGCTGTGTTGAGCTGTGTAGGTGGACAGCACTGCGCTGTAGTAATGGCATGGCGAGATCTAAAGACGGTGTCGCTGAGAATCCGTCAATACTCATATGTGTCAGTCACAAGTAGTGCAATCAAACAGGTGAACAGGCTGTGAATTAAAAGTCTTTCTCCTTCATTTCCAGTAAAACATAAGAAATGTAACTGCCATAATGTAAGTGTTGATTCAATTTGAGCTAAGCGCTAACAGTAGAGGACAGGACAAACATTTCTTTTCCCACTGCTCCGTCAACATTCGATCATTTCAACACAACAAGTTTGGCTGTCGGATTAGCTTTAAGTTTGTATAATGAACGAGAACAAAAACATTTAGGATTACCATCTTACAGTTTAATGGCTGCTATGATCTACGTCTCCAAACCGGCCAATGTGCAGGATCAAATTAAACTGGCACTTGTGAGAATTAAAAAATAAACCTAAACCAGATGAAGGTTAAATATGCAAAACAAAATATCTGTGAGGAATGAAGGAAATCTAGTTTTGTAACTCCAAACTTTGACCTGAGCTCCTCCAATTTGGGTTTTTTCTTTATAACTTTAAAAACACCCCCGTGTCATTTCATCTTGATTACTTTCTGACTCTTCATTGTCTCGCCGTCTGCTACAGGATTTATTTTTAATGTTGTAGTGTTGATGTATTCTCTTCCTCTTGGGAACCGTGAGCAGATGCCTTTGGTTGTTTTAAGGTCTACGTAGAGCTCAGAGTGGATTCAGCCAAAACTTTTGAACAGTTTATCCCTCCCCATGTGATTTTACAGACTTGGCATATTGTGTACTTAAAATGCATTCTGTGTGCCTCTGTACATTTATGTATTCTTTATGGTGTTGAATGACAAGTATAAAGGTTATTATTGTGGTTATTAAGGTTACGGTTATGGGGTTAGTGGGTCATTTATAGCATACGATGATTAAAAGACACAACTAGGGGTGGGCGATATAAATGATATAAATTTGGCCAACGATAGAGATTTTGACTATACCGCTCTATCGCAATAGCGCATGTTGATGATGTCATCAAGCTGCGCCTGTTTTGGTCGAAAGCATCGCAGCGGCTAAAACCATTATCATCTGCAAAATATGCCGACAGTCATAGCA
This sequence comes from Neolamprologus multifasciatus, assembly GCF_963576455.1. NCBI lineage: Eukaryota > Metazoa > Chordata > Actinopteri > Cichliformes > Cichlidae > Neolamprologus > Neolamprologus multifasciatus. Next base: position 2,716,571 of record NC_140444.1, on the reverse strand, counting down.
AACAGATGAAGCACTTTTGGAATATGGGGAAAGCCAAAAACTGCGCTTCCTCCACTTCCGTTGATTCATTAATGACTTTTATCGAGTGGAAAAAAGTTGCCGTTCATCCTTCAGCTTCACTGTGCTAATGTTATGCTAACATAGCTGTGTCGCTAGCAATCACGTAGCACAACATTATATACCAGTTAGTCCAACTTCAGTAACCCTGAAAACGTAACTGCTGTTTAGTTTTCTCTCTTCATTTATGTCGGAAGTGGTAGCAGAGCTGTAGGTTTAATTAGTTTCAAAAATCTCTCAGTCAGAACATGGTATGTCATGTTTAGGTGGAAACTAGCGAGCTAACTTCCAGCTAACTTCCTGCTAACTTCCTGCTAACTTCTAACTCCGTTAAATTTAATAACTTCTATTTTCATGGATGCCTGGATGTTAAACTTAATTGTTACACCTGGTAAAGCAGCAACGCTGATGATTTTATTAAAGATTAAAGAATTTAGACCGTTTTTACTCTGTGTTCGTTTGACTTTGGGACCTGAAAGGACGGAGTTTTGGACCCAGTTTACTCCGCGAAGCTCCTCACTACGGCAGCCGTAATGCTCTGACAATCCATCAAGCAGTGGCTTACCAAAGTTGTACTAAAACATTTTTTAACAGATTTCTGCAGCCAAAATCGGTTCGAGGTCAGTAAGCACAACCAGAATTCATACACACTCTCGATTTTTGAGAAAATTAAAGGATTTTAAGTGTGCCTTATAGTGTGGAAAATACATTATACAGAAGAAAAGAATATATTGTGATATATATCGTTACTGCACATGCTTCAAATTATATCGCAATATGAATTTTAGGCCATATCGCCCAGCCCTAGACACAACAGTTCAGCAGTAGTGCAGTGGTAAAACCTGCCACATTTAATGATACCAGGCTTCCAGTCTGCAGGCTGTATCATCACTGACAAGTCTGTGGGTCCTACCCATGAAACAGCCATGGGTAAATCCCCTTAAAAGAGAAGAACTGAGAACTGGTTGTTGTAGAGAACCATTGCCAGTAGTCCAATGTCTTGGAATTATTCGTCCGTCTGCCCTTTGAGCTGCTTATCAGTCGTTGTACTGGCACAACAATCAGCTGATTTCAGTTCATACGTTGGAGAAGGAAAATAGCAGCGCAGTCTGCAGCGTGGACGTAACTTTTCTTTTGGTTTTCATCATCTTTGTGTTCTGCTAAGAGAACGATCACATGCGTTGGCGTGTGGAGCCGTAGCCCGTAGGTTTACATTGTTAAATGGTAATTATGTAATTACCAGACACTGTGTTTCAGATCATTCTACAGTGTAACATGAAAGTAATGTAACGAGTAGTATAAGGAACTACTTTCTCCTTGGAGTAATTAAGTATTTGTGTATTATGTGTAATAATTAGTTTTTTGAGTAACAACCACGACACTGATCACATCAAAGTGGGCAAATATCTCCCACATTCACACACATCTACCCACAGAGCATACAGTTAATTTGCATTAATATAAAGCCTTTGATGTGATGCTTAAAGATGACGGAGACTCAAAGGGAAGCTGATGAGAACCCAGTGACAATCAATAATGAATCAAATGATAAGTGATAATATTGATTATGTAACTGAAATCGCTACATTCTTATCAATCCCCCATTGTCTCCTTTTGTAGCCCTGCACCACTTCCAGCTCTACTCAATTTTTCACCCTTTTTCCTTAATATTTTTGAGTGTTTCATCATTTGTACATTTACTTTATTTATTTTGTGGAATATCTGTAGATTAGATCACAGAGTTGAAAAGAATGATTTAAATCACAAGAGCGGCCTTTATAATAAAAGCTTATTTCAGGCACCATAAGGCCCAGTGAAATGGTTAAGTACTACAGTGTTTCTACATCACTGTTCAAACTGCCAACTGTTTTCAACTGACATCTACAAGTAATACAGATAGAGAGCGGCAGATCTAAGTGATCAAATACTGACGGTGTTCTTGGTACTGGCAGGAGCAGCATTGAGATTCTGTGAAAAAAGGTTGCAGGTAAAGAGCAGAGTCACTTTGGGACTGGTGGCATATTGCTCAGATGGATGTAAGACATGCACCGCCACAGCATTATTTACATTATGAAATGTCAGGCATTAAGTACCTTGGTCTGTCACTCAGAGCGAGGCTGACATATTGCCTGTCAGCCTCAGACGTTTGCTTTTGAGCTTGCAGAGACATAGGACAAGCCCTGTGGGAACGTACCTAATAAAAGCAAACAGAAGCAGGTAAATTATGAAATGAAACCCCGTAGAGACGACCGTTTTTTTCCCCTCTCACACAAACAGAAAAGTAACGCATCATAAGATTTTGTCACCAATTAATGAGGAGTCGATCATGTGACGCTCTTTGAAGAGTTGTGAGAAGCTCACTCACATATGCTGCCTCAGCTGACAGTCTCACACCATCTCCGGAGGTGTTGAGAGAATCTATTTGTTCCCATAGCCGTAGCAACACCCAGTTTACCGCAGAGCCCAGATCTGTTTTACCAAAGTCACGTCTCTGCCGGTTCTCTTGACACCACCGAGCCTTTACCGTTTGCTCATTTTCAGACATTCGAGGACTGTCGACGCCGCGTGGAGTTGTGAGACGAGCAGTAGATGGGAAACAATCACAACCGGCTCATCAGACATGTAATTTAGAACAGATATGCCACGTTAAAAGGAACCGTGAAGAAGGGAAAACTGGTGTGGTTAGAGGGCTCATCTGTTTTTTACAATCCTGTTTTGTTGGCTTGCAACATATTAACTCCTAAGTATAAAAGCCTGTTCTTGAACGTGCACTAAAGGTTTTAAAATTAAATAATTTATCTGTCATAAAAGTTTGGAATGCATTTGCTGGCAGTGCAGCCTCGGGGACAGTGATGGCTGTCTCTTTAATTGGTCCCCAACTTTGATCCTGAATGAAATATCACAGCTTGTATTACATGAACTTTTAAACCCAAATTCATGGTCCCTGATGATGAATCTCAATGACTTTGGTGATATAACAGCTGTAATCTAACGCCACTGTTGAACGTTTTAGCTTTTAGCAAAATTACTGGACAAACTGTCTTGATGTATGCTCAATCATCCAGGCCTGTTCATGTGGATGTAGCATTCTATGATCAAGGAACTGACCTCACAGCTCACTTTTCATTCAGTCGGCTAGTTTCAGTCATTGTGCAAATGTACTGTTTGTAAGGTTGGGGAAACATTTCTCTCACAAAAAGCGTTATGTCCAGATGAACAGAATCAACCTTTTGGTATTGGACAAACTGCTATAACATTTTGTATCCACAGAATAATACCGACTGACTCTATATTTCTTCTCTAATTGTACCTGGAAAATTCTCAAAATCAAATTCAAAGAAAATTTGCTTTCATAAGAAAAGAAAATAGCACAAAATACACCATCAGGTCATTATAACCGCTCTAAACTGCACACAATGGCCTATTTTGGAGTAAAGTTTAGCAACATGTTAACACTTTTAATATTCCTCAATCCCAATCGCGTCAACACACACACTCACATTTGCTCTGTAACAAGCATACAAATTGTAGTAGCTAGAGCAGGGCGATATGACCAAAAATATTTATCATGATATACATTTGAAAATTTGCAATAACAATATAACTGACGATATAATTGACACGAGACAAAATACTTTACGACTCCACAACTTTATTAGTGCAAAAACCCCATCAATGTATTTTCACTTAAACAAGCAGCTGTTTTTTATCTGCATTAAAGTTGTATAAAAATGTAACAGTGCAAATGCAAATTTCTTGCTGACAGTTTAACCAAAAGACATTTCCAGTGGAAACTGGCCGACATATCCTCAGCATAACCATGTAAAATATCCACAAAACTTAAAAAGAGGTTATACACACACAATACGGTAATATTATGTTGAAGCACAGTACGTATCACTCCGCGAGGCTCCGCCTACGACAGCCGTAATGCTCCGACAATCCATCAAGCGGTGCAGCTTCGTAGCTTAGCAAAGTCGTACTAAAACATTTGACAGATTTTCGAGCGCCGTGTACATAAAATCGTTTCGAGGTCAGTAAACACAACCAGAGTTCATACATAAGGCACACGGGATTATAAGGGGCTCTGTCGACTTTCAGAAAAATCAAAGGATTGATTTTAAGTGAGCCGTGTTTTCCAAACAACACGGTAATAACGACGGCCCGCTAGCATGCGCTACCAAAAATAGTGCTTTGTTGTATATCTGACGGACGAAAGCTAAACCAGTTCCACACCAGTGAAGTTGCAGCATTTTAACAAACCAGTTCTGGTTCATCTGTTTCATTCAATGATCCGCTTTCGCTCTTCTCATTCTGCGTCGCCGCCATGCTTTTTCCTTCCATGTGCGTATGTAAACAAAGGCACTGCGCATGCGTGTTTTACCCATATTCTATCGTCATATTTCATTTTCTTATCGTTGCCCAACATTATACCGGTATTACCGTGAACGGTATGATATGGCCCAGCACTAGTAGTAGCTATTACCTGCTAATTACACATACCTACTAACTGTGCAGCAACAGAGTAAACAATGCAAATATGGTAAAAAAGTACTGTTCAGTGACTTGAATCCAATCAAACCGTATCAAACAGCTTCCAGCAGCATCGCTCTGTGCTCCTGACTTTGAGCCTTGACAAATTGATAAATTCAGAAAAAGATCACAGCTGTTATGAAGGGGAAATTAGCCGCAGAGCAATTTTTGCGGAAAACTGTAAACATGTGTGTTTCTGTGCCAAAGTTGACCTGGGACACTATGGTGACTGTTTCTGTGTTTGGAGCAGACTTGAGTGGACGTGTAGGTGAGGCGAACAGAGGCGGCGAGGAGCTGTTGGGTAGGTATGGTGTAGAGAGTAGAAGAATGGAGGATAGTGGTGGTTTTTGCAAAAAGTAATGTAAAGATATTTTTTAAGAAGAAGAGGAACATTGGGTGGCATATAAGAGTGCAGAAACATGCACCCGAGTGGATTACATCTTATGCAGAAGGTGCAAGCTGAAAGAGATATTATACTGCACAGTGGTGTCAGAATGTAGCTTAGCAGCATTGGATGGTAATCTGCAGAATGACTTTGGAAATCAAGAAGATTAAGCGAGTGAAGTTAAGTGAAGGCAGACACAAGAATTAAGTGGTGGAAGCTGAAGAAAGATTTGGGTGGAGGGGGAGATACCAGATAGCTGTGACAGTACAGCTGAAGTACCGAGGAAAACTGAGAAGGTGTTTGGTGTCCTGACAGAGGAAGGAGGAAAAGGAGACTTAGTGGTGAAACGAGGAAGTACAGAAAAGCATTCAAGGTAAGAGATTAGCAAAGAAGAAGCGGAACAGTCGGGTAAGAAAGTAGCCCAGTGTGCTACGGGCAGGGTGAGATGAAGGCAGGTGATCTGCTGTGATGACCCCCCAAAGGGAGGAAGACGAAGGAGATGAATACCCTTCTTAGAACAACAACATTTAATACAACAGAAATAAACTACAACAGTCACTTTAGACATATTACTCAACAAGAGTGAGTTATTGTCACATTTCTTTCAAGGTAAATGTTTGTTTTTTTAAATGTGACAACCCTCCACTTTTAATCACCAAGTGAAAAATCACAAGTATGGATCCTAAAACAGGAAAAGAGCTACAATGAAACAAACGTTGCTTAAAAGAATCCTGAAGAAGGGATGTAAGAAACTTTACGTTTGTGCTTTCGTTAATTAAACTGAATGTTTTTAAAGCTTATTTCCACCATTTCTCACTGTCATGTCTCTAGTTTCCATTCTTCTTCTTACTAACATGTTTTCAGGTGTACACGCTGGATCTTCAGATGCCTTAAAAAACTTCAATCAATTTCTTATGTAACTCTGTTAAAAATGCAGTTTTTATAGATGTTTTCTTGGCTTCTTCCTGACAGTGAAGTCAAGGCAGTGGCTCAACTGTTTCACAGGTATAACAGCGCGTCTTCCAAATAGTCACTTTAAGGTTCACCAAGTAATTAACCTACAAATGCCTTTATTCTGTTTGTTGACAAGAAAAATGTATAAAACTTGTGGAAATTGATTTTTTTCATCAGGAAATATAAAAGTACAGTTTGTGAGCTGTAGTTTGAGAACTTGTATTCTGTACGTTAATGTGTTTTTGGAGCAAATAAAGTCACAGATGTTTTAACAAAATCCAGATGATTATTAGCAGAGATGGGCAGTAGCGCGTCACTGTAATCTGATTACTTTTTTCAAGTAACGAGTAAAGTAAGGGATTACTATTGCAAAAACGGTAATTAGATTACCGTTACTTTCCCGTAGGAACGCTGCGTTACTGTGTTACTAAAACCGTGATTTTTTTGCGAGAATGTCTCATGACAGTGACGTAAGCGAGTGCGACGTTCGTGACAACAGCTGTGTGCAGATCAACAATGGATCATATATCGAGTGCAGAGAGAGTATGAGCGTGCAGCGTTTAAAGCGTGGAAGTACTGACCTTACTTTGAGTTTGATTCCATAAAAAGTGACAAAAACATTAGTGTCCGTTGTGCGTGGGAAGAAAACTTCTTTTTACAGCGAAAAAACCCCTAAACTTCCAAACAAGCACCGAGTAGCTACGACGTAATGGGAAACTCACAGAGAAACTCGCGGATTCTTCCACTGACCGCTGCACACCTGCACCAGGGTAAACCTCCGCCTACCCCACTCCTGCTTTACAGGTGAAAATAGAGCAACAGGACCGCTAGTCTTTGACTTTATTTATTTTCTGCTGTGTTTTACTTGCATCTATTTGAAAGACTGAGTGTAAACACAAAAAATATTTTATTTTATGTGCTGGAATGTGCAGAAAATAGGTTTAAATGTTAAACTAATTTCTTCCAGTCAGAGAATGTTGCAGATAATTTAATGTTTGCTTGATGCATAAAGTTAAAAGATTAAAACTAATAAAACAAGTTTTAAAAAGAGACTTTTCCATTTGATTACATTTTGTATGATGATTATGCAGAAAAAGTAGAATTGGGCTGAAAGATCTATCACTTTATCACCTATTCAGGTTGTAAATCGTGTTTTTAAAAAGTAACTAAGTAATTAATCACTTTCGAAAATAAGTAATCAGTAAAGTAACGGGATTACTTTTTGGGGGAAGTAATCAGTAATTAGTTACTGATTACTTTTTTCAAGTAACTTGACCAACACTGATTATTAGTAGAACCTGATACAGGATTTTAAAACCAATGCTAATCTTTGATGATTTACAAATGAGATATTCCGATATATTGTCTGATGTGTTTAGTTTTCTTCCAGATACTTAATATGCACTGTTTTTCCTAAATTTTGTCAGGTATATTTATTTATTTACTCATTTACCTTTTGCTTGAGCCTGCTCAGATCAGCTAGTTGTTGTTGCTAACAGAGAGTTAGAGAGTGCCCTCTGGTGGTAAATGATGCAACAGCAGCTCGCATAGCAGAATTGAACGGCGTTTCTCTGATGCCTTCTCTTTTTTGGTTTACTAGTCGCTGTAAATGTTGATACCCATAGATCGGAAATTAATTAATATCGATCGCATCGCTGTTCAAATCAAATCAAATTCACATTTTATTTGTCACATACACAACCGTACACAGTACGACATGTGGTGAAATGCTTATTGCTGTGCAATGCCCGACCATTAAATGACGGAAGCGCTTCCCAGACCTCAACAATGAGAAGAGTCCATTGTTGGGATGAGAGAGGTCCATAATCTTTGGGTTTTAGTCGTGCACCGCTTGGTGTAGTTGGACAGCAGGTCAGGAATAATTTAATTATTAGTTTTAACTGGTTTCCTTATTATAAAATATTTGGGTAAAAATCAAGTCCAATAAATACATGCCTCGAATTACTAGCTATACATTATACATGATAGGTTTACATCATCCTACACACTCGAGTCATGAGTGTGTCCATGAGCGACTTACCCTTTAATATGACATCTTTTTAAGTTAAGTCACATTTGATATTTGTACACAGCCAGTTCTCTGTTTCATGTGCTTTTATTCTCCGTAATCTGTATCCATGTCTGTTTCTTTCTGTTTATTTTACTCACATGCACCCGGTGCCTTGGCCAGACTCTTCCTGCGTAATGCTGCAATTACAGTGTGAGCTTCCAAATCAGGTTGTGAGCATCCAAATTTAATGCGAGTGGAGTCTAATCTGTGTGCTTTCAGACCTGTTACTTAGCACATCTTGCTGAGAGGAAGCATGAAAGACACATCGAAACAACAACCGAAGCTGCCGTGTGGGCTAAGCGATCCTTCGGGTACGTGCCTGGGAGTGATCAGGAAGGGGGGACGTTGTCACGCTCCGCTGAACAAGCTGCACATGCTTATAAACAAACTAGGTTCCCAGTCCCTCTGTCTTTCTACGAGCAAAATCCCAAGTGAGCCCCACACAAATAAGTCCTTATTTCTTTCAGTCTGAAGTCATATGGTGTAAACTCAGTCTCTTGAGGACTCTGTCTTCCTGCAGGCAAGCTCCCTCTTCACAAAATATATACATTTTGTAGATAACGCGGGATGTTGGGACACTGTCAGCCAAGCTTGCGAGGCTCTTATGAACAGACACTTTATTTAATAAGTTCTCTCAGGAGATCCTGAGAGTATTACTCCTACAATCCTTTAGTTTTGAACCATGTACGGTTCACACTCAATTTGCGACCCTCTGACTTTGCAGAAAGTGGGTAAATTTATACACAGCACAGAGTACTGAGGATCTCATACAGGTAGCTGATTGTTCAGTTTCTTCCTTTTATATTGACAGTGAAATTATCAATTGATTCATGCATTAAAATGCTCTGGGGTTTTTTTTTAATTGACCCATTGCATAATTGTCTTTAATGGCAAGCAAGGAAACAGTAGAAATGCATCGATTTAAGCCACAGTATCGAGTTAAGATGAACGTTAAAGTCTTTAAAGACTAAAAATCCAAAGTAATCTGTAAGCTACTCTCTACAATAAGCTGAAAAAACTAAGAGCATCAAAAGCATCTGTGCATTAGTGGAAGATTCCTGCTAAAATAATGTGACATCACCTCAAACTCACAATTCCCAGAAGTGTAGCGCGCCTTCCCAAAGTCACCACAACCTTACGCAAGAGCACCTGGCTGCAGCCACTGTGGAGCTCCACAGTATGCTTTTTTCCCCTCCAGCTTTATTTCAAAAGGAACAATGACAACAAACATAATACATGGAGGAGGCATTGTACATTTGTAGTGCAAAATAATAATAAAGTGGGAGAGCATGTATAATTAAACAAATAAGATCGAGATAAAGATTAAAAGGGAGAAAAAAATAGAAAATTAACTTAAAAAAGAAAGCGAGCGATACAGTGACATTGAATAATGAAAGAAAGACATTAAAAATATTACAAATATTGATGGTTTTTAACCCTTTAAAGCTGGTCGAGCAGGCATGCGTAACTATTTTTAAATCCCGGTAGCACTGCAACCACGTAAGCTAGCGCAATAAGCGGGCCAGCCGCTCTCAGCCACGCGACATCTATATGAATGACTCTGTCCCAGCCTTTACGATCCCACTTTCGCGGTTTCCACTGTATCACGTGTTTCCACCTACTGTGGATCTCCACAGTGGCTGCAGCCAGATCCTTCTCAACTTAGCGGGAAGGTTAGCATACCGCAAGCTAGCTCTTTCGCTCTGTGACAAGCCTATAGTCTGTACTGTGCTAAGTAGGGATGGGTATCGTTTAGGTTTTATCCGATACCGGTGCCAAACCGGTACTTTTAAAACGGTGCCGGTGCTTAAACAGTGCTCAAACCGGTGCTTAAGGAATGGAGAACACAAAATTGGTCCAAAAACCTCTCATGTTCAGCTGTTTTTTTGTAAAAAGATAACAATGTTAGCCTTTTCTGCAGCTATAGGGCATATATGGTATCATTCTTGGCTGGAAGCAGCTTAAACAATGGAAAAAACAAACTTTGTCCAAAAACCTCTCATGTTTAACTGTTTTCCACTTTTTCTTTGGTCATTTTAGCCTTTTTGGCCAGGGTGAAGGGAGTATCTGCCATCAAACAAGAAGACAGCCGCATGTAGCTATGATGATGTTTGCTAGTTCACCTTACATACATTAATGTAATAACGTGGTTAGCCTACTCAACGTAAATTACACACGAACAACATTAAGCTACTCACGCAGAGAAGAACGGCTGCTGCTGCCATCATCATCATCATTTCTGCTTCACTGGCAGGGCTACGGCTACACACGCAGTAGATGTGCACGGTGTGAGGTCTCGCAGCAAGCTATTAAATACGGCGCATTTCTCGGCTTTAAAAAAAACCCCGCTATGCGTCGCCAGGTGTTTCATCGGATTTGAGGTGTTACCTCCTTTTCCACAGTATCAGCTTAAAGCACTTGTTGCAGGCTGCTGAGTTTGCATCTTTTGCTGTGAAGTACAGCCAGACTTTGACCGCTTCGCCTTGGGCGTTTTTAATCTGTAGCTCTGCTCTAAAAGAACGTACGTACCTGGACCCGCCTACTATCCTCAGAAACGTAAAATGATTGGCTAGAATTCAAAGTGTATCACAGCTCAGGAAAAAAAAGCACCGAAATAAAGCACCGAAATGTGCGCTGCTTTTCGGTCTGGTTACTACCGTTTATGTCAGAACCGGTGCCATCATGGCACCGGACACCGGTACCCATCCCTAGTGTTAAGTGGATTGGCTCTTTGTTTTAGCTCACTGGCATTGATGTTTTAAAGCTTTCTTGTTGGGAGAGGAACAAATTGGATGGTTAGGGTTCCATGTTGGGTATTTTGGCCGTTTTAAGGCATTATTTGAAATGGCAGAGTGAAGAGTGACAGGAAAGCTGTGGGAGTGGGTAGCACATGCAGCAAAAGGCCACGGGTCGGATTCGAACCCATGCTCTCAGCCATGCGACATCTATATGAATGACTCTGTCCCAGCCTTTACGATCCACTTTCGCGGTTTCCACTGTATCACGTGTTTCCACCTACTGTGGATCTCCACAGTGGCTGCAGCCAGATCCTTCTCAACTTAGCGGGAAGGTTAGCATACCGCAAGCTAGCTCTTTCGCTCTGTGACAAGCCTATAGTCTGTAGGGGAGACCGGGGATAGTTGTAACATTTTTGACATTTCTGTCTGTAAATTTGAGCTCTTTTAAGGTAGTAGATTCAAAATGTAATGCAAAGTATTTACATGTCTCTGCTATTAAATAGTGCAGCTATTTTCTCTGCAGCACAATTACCCATTGCATGGTATGGTCTCAAACACAAAGAGTGAAATGTTACAATTAACCCCATAGTCTGGGTTAGTTGTAACATATCCTGGGGTGAAATGTAACACAATGAAATAAGGGTACTGACAAAACATTAACATGTAATCTTTGTTTATTCAACACATGAATGCACTTAGAGCCATTTATGTAGCTGTGTGTGTGTGTGTGTGTGTGTGTGTGTGTGTGTGTGTGTGTGTGTGTGTGTGTGTGTGACAGAGTGCAGAAATCTAGCTTTTGAACATATTCCAATCCCCCAAAAAAGACAAATTATGGAATTTTCTGCAACTGAATATTTCATTCATTTTGGTTGGTCTTCCTTGAGTTTGGCCTCATTGCCTCAGTGGGCATTATAACCTACAACTCTTGCACCAACTTTTGAACATAACAATGAAACTGAAAAAATGTAGTTGTTCACCAGCATCGCAATTCCATTACTTTTTATCATGGCTTTCCTTGGTGTGGTTTGCAAAGTGCTTCAGAAAGATGAGGACATCTGTTTCTTGCACCCATCCTGATTTATTTCCACTACCAGTACTTCCTACTGGTCCATCTCTGACACAGTGGTCTGCATCATGTATGTGTGGGAACACAAACAGTGGAGGAATTGTGTTGCCAATGGCATTAACCGCATATACAAAGGTGACCAGTGAACCTCTCTCTGCTGATGTCGTTGCCCCAACTTGTTTAATATAAGTTAAAGTAATAGTGTGGTAAGTTGTAACATCTGCATTATTGTCACAACTAACCCAGACTGTTGCTGTTACAACTGACCCAGACTCCTATAGCCATGAACTAGCTAACATTACAGCCAACGGCTAAAACATTAGCACTAAAGACCTACACAGAATATATCCCCATAGACATACAAATAACATAATTTAAGTTTGATGAGTTTAACTGCAAAGCAGATAATGCTATTAGAAATTGAAATAAAGTAGAAAAACTTACTTTTTGGCATACAAATTTACTTTTTTTTGTGTTAAATTGTCTGTGTTTGACAAAATGTGCTGATTTTTCACATGTGATAGCAGAACTGAGTTGGGCATGCACAGGATGAGTCACATCATTTGAAACTTAGCCCTGATTGGAGAAATTGGAAGTGTTACAACTGACCCACGTTACAACTATCCCCGGTCTCCCTACTGTGCTAAGTGGATTGGCTCTTTGCTTTAGCTCACTGGCATTGATGTTTTAAACTAAATCCTGTAAACGTATGTAAGAGCAATATTTCCCTCTGCTTCTAATCCTAAAGTCAGTTCATTTGACTCCTACAGTGTAGGCTAACTCAATTAAAATCATTGTTTCCAACTTAATGGACCAAACTGTCGATTTGTTTTTTGTCTTTACACGATCTTTTTAACTGATTTATGTTTCAGCTTAAGTGTGTATTTATCAGCCAAATGAAAGGGTAAAGTAGTGTAAAAGTGTGAGGACAACGTAATTAATGAGTCCCAGCAACGTTACGTATTAGCTCAGGAAAAAGAATGGCCTTGAGTGGGAATGACTTGAATGTCTGAGTATGTCTCTGTATGTTCACTTACTTCATCATTTCCTGATATTTCAGAAATAACTGGTTCAGTTCAGCTGGGTTGCCATAGAGTGTGAGATTTTAGAGCAATAAAAGATTTCATTAAAGATTTGTTAGCCTTGTCATAATGAAACCCGTTATTAAACCCAAAACCTGCAAGCCTTGGCCTTGACTTGTTGCAAATGCCTCTATATGCGCCTTTGTGATACAGCACATGTAGTTTTTTAACACAATGCCATTCCTCATCAGTGCACTCACTTTTCTGCTGCTGCTGGCGACAGTACTGCAGCTGCCCCACTGCCCCCGTGATGTGATTGACACTTTGATGTGAATGACGGTGATGGAAGTGATGGGTGTACGGGAAAGAAGAGCTCTGCACCCTATTAGGCGAGCATTGAAGCGCGGCTTAAAGGCTGAGCTGTGAGGTGGAGCGCACTTACAGATCAGATTTTGTCTGGACATTTGTGGAAGTTGTTGAAGCAAATGTAATTTATGCAGCACACAGAGTGTATTAAGCAGGAGCAAGGAGTTTAAATTACTTTGGGATATCTGAAAAAGTTCAGCTTTAGAGATTTAGCAGATACCCCCCAAGTGCAGATTTGCTCTCTGGCACAAACATTCAATCTGTGGTCGTGGTGTTTATATATTACGCACTTCCTTTGAAACCTTTTCCCCAACATAGCAATTCCGATTGACAAGGGTGATTCTTGCAGCTATTGCAAGGCAGCCAAGAGGCTGCGGTCCCATCTCACTCGCTGATCAGCTTGAGAATTGCACGGGACATTTCTGTGGCTCAAATTGAATCCCTGGCAATCTGTAAACCACAGGAATGTGTCTGAAAGATGAAAAAGGTGTTTTCTAAGAGCAAAGCGCATCGACTGAGAGAAGCAGATGAGACGGCCGGTCAAGTTAATTGACCGAGCCTGATATAACATGGAGACAGGGCGGTAGGGATAGCTGGAGAAACAGGCGATGGATGGAAGAGGCTTTGGTTTTTAAATGCACGCCGGTTGCATTTGATAAGCAGCTGTTTTTTTTTCCTGTCTGCATTCATAGCAGAATCCAGCTTCAGAGGAGACCTTGTGTTGCCCACTCATGCTCTTGAAATTGAAATGGTGCATAGCGAACAGTTTCTCTTTAAAGGCGACAACAAACTGATCCTTTTTCCCTTTTCTTTGCCTTTACAAAAGCCCGCCCTCTTCCTGGCTGTGCGTGCAGAGGTGATCTAACATTGCAATTGACAAATCTTATAATGAGTCCATATCGCAGTGCTGTTCATTATGATCAATGTGTTTTCCTGCTACAAAGGCCACTGCTATATATATGTTGAAATGCATTTTTCTTGTTTTTCTCTTATCTCCTTTGATGCTAAAGCTCACACAGTGTTTCTTTTCTATAGAAGCCGCCAAGGTTCCTAAGGGCTGGTGTGAGTGTCCATGTATACCCGAGTGTAATCTCTAGATGAATAAACAAACCTTATCAAAAACTAGAGAATAAAATGCTAAAATCATGTTGGAATATTTTATATCTCTCAACATGATTAAAAAAGTTACAGTAAACGGACTTTGCGGTTCCTAATAATTAAGATTTATGAAACGTGACGGTAAATTCATCACACACATGCCATTTAAACAATTCTTTCAGCATCTATTAGCCCAGTTAACACCTGTGTTTAGTGGAAGTGCATAATACTACATTAGCACCGCAAATCAGTACAATGAATTTTAATTAAAAATGAGAAAGTGCACAGAGTACGCACTCGGAGCCTGTAATTATGATGTTTTGCTGATGTAAAAAGGTAAAGCAGAGACGGTGTTTGTGGAGAGGATGATAGTCTTACAGCTGTAATAGAAATTCCCTCCAGATCGCAGAGATTCAGCACAGCTGAATGTCAGGATGCTCTTGACTGCTGAGAGAGAATCACCTGACAGTTTCAGTGTTTTACTTGGTTTACCATCTTGCTGGAGGTAACATGCTTTGTGAGCTTATGCTGTCAGATGTTCTGCAAAGGAGAATTGACACCTCAAACCTCAGGCTGTGTTTTCTGCACTCCTTTCTTCTTGGTTATTTACAGATTTATCTTTTAGCAATGAACTCTCATTGACTTTATGTCTGTGGAAGGATATAGCCACAAGTTAGGGCCGCTGCGATGAAGTCATTTTTCTCAGAACCAGAAGTGACCATATTTGGACAAGTGGTGGAGTGCTAAGTTGTCAGTGAATGCTAGCAAACATAGTTAGCAAATGCTACTAAAACTAAAGCACAGACTTCTTGGATGGCCTGCACCACATGGCATTTCATTAAAATGCTCCAGAAAGCATCGCAAACGGAGATGAGTAGTTCAGCCTCTGATATTAGCTGAGGTGAAGCCTGGCAGACGCCAAACATGACCAAAACATCTGCACCCCAAACTCAAGTATCCAAATAGATCCATTATACTGTATAAGAATGTACCCACCCTATAGATGCTATGCAGCTTGAAACTATCATATGAAAAACTATTTGTACTATAGTGTACAAAGGTTTTTTAATAATGGAAGGTTGGACAGTTTTAATTAGAGATGGTACGATACCACTTTTGTGTCCGATACCGATATCATAAACTTGGATATCTGCCGATACCGATATGTATCTGATATAATATATTTTTTAATCAATAAAACTAATCTAATGAACTTAAACCTGCACTATCCTTCCTATTCTGGTATTTTAAAGAGTACTTAGCAGAAATATTAAACAACCTAACTAATAGGGTTGCAAACTCCCAGCAAAAAAAAAGGGAACCACCCTCTTCCTCATGATGCTTAATCGACATAATCAACTTTAATTTAATGCACTTGTAAAAAAAAATGCACAGAAATCAGTTCTTTTTTCTACAATAATTAAATAGATTCAACATCTTTCTTCAACATAATTGCAGACTGCACAGGTGGTATCTTCCCAAAGGAAAACATACTATAGCTCACTAGGGTATATATTAGACTTGATAGTCACTATATTCAGTAATGGACTTCTATACATGTAAGATTCAGATAATTATTTATTAAAAGCTCGACATTTTAAATGAAAATAAGAAAGAAAAGTATGTCTTTGTGCCCCCTTTTCCCTGTTCATGCCCTATCGGCCCCCCTGGCTAAACTTTGCTAGATCCGCCCCTGCACAGTTACAGCCGTCAGCTGCGTAGAAAAAGATCCTGGTGTAGAAAGTAATATTAAATAAATTCTAACAACAGCTTATCAAGGTTAAACGTGCTGCTGTTGTTCAGCCGCTGATTTCCTCTTTCTGGTGCAAAGTGATCCAAAAACTAAGAAGAGAGACGGACTCGCGACAGAAAAGCTGATCAGCTGATCATTGATCAGTTTCATGATTGAAGTAGCAGCAAGAGCGAATGAGAAGCAGTCATAAGCTTAATGTGGAAATGCCTTAAAAACATTCAGAGATGAACTTACACACTTGCTTTACTTCTCTCTGCGATAACTTTCTCGGGGATGAAATGCCAGGTTGGTAGCGAGGCTCCAAATGCTCAACCAGACCGCTGACAGGTCTCACACGCTACAGCCACAATATCACGTGATGCATTCTGCTCCGACGTGCTAAGGTTATGAGCTAAGTTGCACCATGTCGCAAGTTTTGTGAAGCGCTTTAGTGATATTTAATGGATCGGATTACATTTTTTTATTTGCCTCCGATATCCAATCCAATAATTTAGGTCAGTATCGGACCAATACCGATACCTAATATCGGATCGGTCCATCTCTAGTTTTAACATGAGAGTCTATGGGGGCTGAATCACTTTTGGAGCTCACCTCAAGTGGCAGTGAGAGGAAGTGTATTTTTTGGCTTTATTGTTTTGACTTAATATTTGGGTTGAGAAATGCCGCAAATTATCACGTCTTTATTAGTATACATGTTCTGGAGCACTTTAAAAATCAAAGGTTGCTATTTATTTACACTTATAAACTTAATTTAAACACATTTGATATAACAATCAATAGGAAGATGGGTGTTTCAGAGATAACAGTAATTAATGGGCCAATCCGAGCGTATGTAAAACCATACCAACTAAGCGTGTTGACAGTTTATAGTGTCTGGATGATCCTGATCCAGTAATGTTTCCATGCTATCACAATTTGACGTCTGCGCAATAACGCTACACAACATTTGAGCAGCTGTGTAGGAGTGCAGTGTGCAACAGATGCGTTTGCCATGGAATCGCACCGATGTTGTCATTTTAGCATGATAGACATGAAATTTAATTGAACAGCTGCATGTTATGCTGCACGAGTGTATAAGTCATGCGTATATAATATGTAGTGAGTCATTAGGAAACAGTTGACTTAATATATTATTTCTATGTTATTGTCACTTTGTGTCAAGTGTTTATAAAAAAGAACTTCAGAGAACAATGCTTCGTGCTGCTGCTCGGTTTTCTTTTCCGCTATGGCTGCAGGTAATTGATGAACACTCGGTTATGAGACTGAATAACAGAACAAGAGCAATATTGAGGATTTATGAAGTAGAACTGTGTGGAATCACAATCAAACCACGGCTCTGTAGCGACTGAATTGAAGCCGTTTCACGACTGAGGCTCATGTCACGAACAGCTGTGAAATCATGCATTATCAATTGCTCAGACCAAAAATGTGGGCAAATCAAATTGTCCTGCACTGTTGTTCACGTTTGTCACAGGCTTGCCTTTGTTCTATCTCGGGCAATGCCCTGAAAGAGATGCCCAGGAGTTTTACGAACCTGAAATACCTTTCTAGAAAAAGAAATCGCTTCCTGCTTTTTGGCAGGTCCCATCTGTGTATATTGTCATCCTTGAAAAGACACACTAGGGAAAGATGAAGACATCTGGAGATACAGTATCTGCCACATCTGCTGACGTCTAAACAAATTTACCTCAACCCTGTCATTACCATGTGAATTACCATGTATCCCTTGGACGACGCTTTGATCGACCGAGCTCCCCGTGTCACGGCTCTTGAAGCCAGCATCCGACAATCACGGCGCATTAGCTGCAGTGTCAACAGCCTTGCTTTACTGCTGTCTAGAGTAGCACCGCTGGATCAGATGTAGAAAACATCCATATGCTATTAACAGCTCTGAGGCATGCACGCAGACTTTCAGAGTTAGTGCATACTTTTTAAGGAGGTTTCTTCACTTGTGAAGGGTCATTTTAAGTTTTTATTTTCAATAAAGAAAATACAGTTTTCAGTCACTAAATATTTCACTTTTTCTGCTTTTTCCAATGTTAAGGTACTGTGAGGGTAACATCTAAAAACATATATCTGTGCATGAAAATATGAAATCTGTAGGCGAGGGAGAAGATTACTGGTCACTAAACATTCTAGTGACCTGTGGCGTTCAAGAAAACTTGATTTGGTTACATGGTTACATGCAAGTAAAAAGAAAGAATAAACATTGAAAGTTAAAAAATTAATAAACAATACCTATTCTATTTCAATTCAGTCTTATTTATACAGCGCCAAATCACAACAACAGTCGCCTCAAGGCGCTTTATATTGTAAGGTCGACCCTACAATAATACATACAGAGAAAAACCCAACAATCATATGACCCCCTATGAGCAAGCACTTTGGCGACAGTGGGAAGGAAAAACTCCCTTTTAACAGGAAGAAACCTCCAGCAGAACCAGGCTCAGGGAGGGGCGGGGCCATCTGCTGTTGGGGAGAGAAGAAGAAGAAATCTATCTATGCTGACCAGTGCACAGTCTCGAATCTGATTTGTTTTCTGTTTACGCTTCCTATAGGAAAAATTGGGTGGTTGTAGCTCTCAGCGAAACTCAACATTTTCCGAAGATGTCTGTGAAGGTTCTCAGTCATCCAGGTCATCGTAGCCAAAGGAGCTTGCAAAGAAAAGCGTCTGGACTTCTTTAAGTTGCTTGAAGACGTTTCACCTCTCATCCGAGAAGCTTCTTCAGTTCTAAGGTCAAATGGTGGAGAAAATGGATCAGCTGTAGCACGTTGTCACTGATATCCAGTTCAGTTTTCCCAGTCAAGATTGGACCTTTTGGATTTAACCCTTTAAAACCGGTCAGAGCAGCACGCTCCGTTTTGCATAACTATTTTTAAATCCTTGTAGCTCTGCAACCACGTAAGCTAGCGCAATAATTTTTTTTGCATATGAAACCGGAGGAGTTGTACTTACATCTTATGCCATCAGCTTGTCCTCGGTCACAGTTTCCTTCCACATACAGCTTTGCAAAAACTGCATAAAAAGCACTTGCAGCAACAAAAACATAATATTCCAGAAACACGCTTTGCTGATCCGATCAGCTGTTCATGACACTTCCTACATTGGATTAGACGTCAGCACGAACTATCGCATGTCCGCCATGACCTGCCCGAAACCGGAAGTGACGTCATTTTCGCGGAAATGTAGTTTTTTACCGTCCAGGCTTCAATGAGCCTATACTTGTGTTTTTAAAAGTTATCTTTGACTTTATGACTTTCTGTGTGGTTTCTGGGATGCTTAGGACTCATATTGCACTGCTGGAAATAGTTTATTTTGATGCATATGCTGCTTTTTTGCAAATTTGCACTATAATATTTATTTTTGTTTTTCCTGCAGTATATAAAAATTGGTGTATTTCAAAAATAAAACTATGAAGACACTCAAAATAAATTTCCTGTGGTGGGAAACTATTTTGTGCAACTTTTTGTATTTACAGTTTTGAGGGATAAGCCTCTTAAATTTCTCTAACTAGAAATATATGTTAAAAAAACAAAAACGATTTTCAATTTTTTTGTCGTTTATTGCACTTTTTTACAATTTATGTAATTACTATGCACTTAATGCAGACATATTATTAAAATCTGGGCTATAACAGTTGTATTGATGTATATCAACTTGAAATGCTCCCAAAAATGGCTCCACAGCATGTAAACATATGATATAAGCTCTGGCGGACTTGGTTGTATGGTAGGTCTTAAAGGGTTATATACCAGATCCATCCATCCTGAATAAATAATGCAGTAGAAATTATCATTTTGAAGAAAAGATGTTTTTTAACGCTGGCATTGCAGTAAATATATTCAAAAACACATAACAAAATGAAGTACAGTACAATTAAATGTACTTTTATAAAGTGGGGGGAAACGCATACAATTAAAATGTGTGGATTTTAAATTGGACAGGCTGTCTCGCTAATTGGAATCTGTCTCATTGTCATTCATCCTCTACTGAAGAGATTCAGTCACAACCAAACGTTGTGTACAAAATTGGTTCAGCAATGAAAATAATGTTTGCTTGGTTGTAATCTTTATGTAAATCAGCAGACTGCGAATAGCAGGATGATAAATTGGATAAGTGTATGTGACTACAGCAGGATGAGCTCATTAGTATTTCAGGTCTTCCTTTTGGACAAGAAGAATGCAGCAGTATATTCAATTCATCTTTTCAGCAGCGAGTCGGTCCAGGGGGCAGAGAGGACCTTTTAAAATAGGACTACATCATAGCAGGAATGCTACCCGGGCAAGAGAAGGACTGAAAAGACATCATAGCGCTTCGGGTCAAGTACAAAAGTGGCCGTCATGCCTAATTGAGCGCTGTGGCCATGTACCGTACCTCTCATGCTTCTTTTTACCGCTGAGGTTATGCACGGAGAGTGGAACGAAAGCTCGAGTTCAGCTCTGTGAGATAAAGCGATACTCCGTGCGATTGCCATTGTGTGAGCGGCGATAGGCTCTTCACATCTTTGACTCACCACTTGCCCGAGAGGTGCAATGTGGAGGTGTGCGATAGTAGGAGGTAGATAAAAGGAGTAGATCGGTGAATTCGGATATTACTTCTGATATTTTTTGAGAACCCAAGGCTGTTGCTTTAGCATTCAAATAATAAAACTATTTAGGAATCTGTTGATTTGAAAATAGAGACATTAGAATAAGTTTCCCGACCTGCTGAATTTGAGGCAACAGTACTCATCGATTTACTAATATTAAACACCAATTATTGCAGCAATTATTGTAGTTTTACCAGGTAGTAAAAATCATGTCAGTTTCAGCATTAGCATTTCTTCCTTCTCTCTTAGATGTGCTAATAACACAATTGCACAATTTATTTGTGCAGACAAAACCTCATTTAGCATCTGCCTCTGTGTAGCAATATGCTAGCATGTTCCTTCATTGCCATGAACATTGCTCCCAATTGACCCTGTGCACAAGAAAATGCTAACTTCCTGGTTTGAGACCGGATGTGGGGTTGTACATTTCCGGTAGCTTTACTTTGCGGTCAATCGCTACTGCGAAGATATACTCCAAAATCATGTCCAAAACTCGAAAACGGAAAGATGGCGTTAAGTTACAAAGAGAAGGTGGGAACACTAGCTAGCAGCGTGGCTCTGAAGTGCAGTGCTGTATGTCCACGATGTCCACGAAACGTTTTGCACCGTCAAAACATAAAATTGGCTACTTGATTTCACCTATCGCTGGTTATTTTTAGAACATAACACCCGCGATAAACGAGGGACAGCTGAGAAATATAACATTTGAATCCATTTTCTCTTTTGCTCTGAGGCACGAGGAAAAATATCGACAAGTCGATGAACATCGTTTACAGATATATTGGGTAAATGCCCGAGACATGTATAGAAATGTAAATCGCCGCTTGATTCATTCATTTGCTTAACTTGTTTTGGACCGTAAACAAGGCGCGAATAGGACAACAGAAACAAAGCTCCCCACAGGAGTTTCCACACCGGAAGTAGCATATGCTAACGTGCACATAGTCAATCACGCCATCCTGCTGTAGGAAATTGGCACAAGGTTGGTGCGATTAATAATAATCCCGTGTAATAAATCCGAAATGCCAAAAATGTTAAGAAGAAAAAGACAGCTGTTCCAAAAAACTACACTTTAGTTAAAAGCGGTGTCGGAGGTTACATAGTTTAAAGTACTGCATGGCTGGAAATACATTATTAATCATGTCACTTGCTCTGCAAAATTTCTTCAGATATCTTCAAAATGTGGGGCCAGAGATGCCAAATGAGTGTCTGACTGGAGATAAAAGAAGGATGTGGAACTTCTGAGGGGTGGAGATTTGCACATTTCTTTGAATTTATTAGAAGGACAAGAACGTGAGAGTAAAGTCTAAAGATCTGGTCCTTTCTTTCTTTTCTAGGGATTAGGAAAGGGCTTTTTACTGGGTGTGCGTCTTGCACGAGTCCTACCAGGGCTGCTTCAGAAGTTTGGTCTGCGTCTTTGTAAAAGTGACTGACTTGTCATTGCTGTTTCTACGTTTGACTTCATGACCTCTTCACCTGCTCTGTGCAGCTTGCTTCAGTAAAGAAATGGTCTCAATGCTACTTTTCTGGGATGCTTCTGAAACGTGCTGCAGCGCATCTGCTGGAAACACTGGTTATTATCATTAACGAAAACTAACGAAATAACAAAAACTAGAAGTGAAAAAACATTTTCGTTAACGGAAATAAAAATAGAAACAAAAAAAGAAAAATAACTAAAACTGTAATGAGTGTTCACAAAACTAACTAAAATTAACTGAATTTATAGCAAAAACGTGTTTAGTTTTCATTGATGTGTGCGTGTCATACAAGAGTCAAGGGTCAAAATGAAGTTTAGTTTACAGATTTTTTTCTTGCTGTGTCTCATTATGCCAGCAGGTGGCAGCACGTTAGTCGAGTCGTCTGTGTCGCTGCTCCGTCCACGCGCAGAATCATGTCAGGAAAAGTCGGAAGAAAGCGCCAGAGTCCAATTTGGGATTACTTTGAATATGACTGTGTTTTGGATGAAGCAAGTGTCTTGTAGTGGAAAGAGACAAATTATGAGGGACATTTCTAAAGGGAAAAAAATCCCACAAACCTTAAAGTGCACTTGAAAAGCTCACACAAGAAGGCTAACCTAGCTTAGCTTGAGAAGGTAAGGGAGCACACTCAACCCTCATCCCCAGAAAACAGAAGCTAACCCCAGGCAAGGCAGCGCGATGCATCCCGAGACAACAGGACGGGGATATCTACACAACTGTGTGAGTCAATTACCTTCAAAAAGTTTATCAATTCACTTGAACCAAAATTACGAACACCCGGTGCTGCGAGAGTTAATAGTCTCATTGGGGCCAAGATATACATTTTATAGTTGCCTGGTATCAATGGTTGTTCATCTGCCTTTATTTATTTAAAGAACCCATAGGTGGGAATGTGAGTTGTCTGTCTCTGCGTGTTAGCCCTGCGACAGACAGGCGACCTGTCCAGGGTGCAGTATGGTAGCTGGAATAGCAACATACCCAAGAATGAGCAGAATGACTGATATGATGAAACTGGGATTTTGTTACACTTAATTATTGCAAACACAACTAAAACTATAACTGAAACTATTCAAAACTAAACTGAAACTAAGGATTTTCAAAAAAATAAAAACTAAACTAAACTAGCAAACAATTGGTAAAAACTAATTAAAACTGATATAAAATTGAAAATCTGAAGTCAAAACTAAATAAAAATAAAAACTAATGAAAATTGCAAAACTATTAAAACCCTGGCTGGAAACACTGGTTGCGATCGGCTCCGGTGGTCACATGACAGTCAGTGTCCCCACATCTGGCATATTCCAAGTGTTAGAGTCTGTCGACAGGGTAGGGATCCTCAAAAACTATTAAAGGATTGGAAAGGTGAGTTTGTTTGTTTTTCCTGAAGCCTTAATGATGTTATAATATTTCACCAGTTTGACACTTCCAATTCTTCCAAGTGTTGTTTCTGAATAACTGTTATTTTCTACAGTTTAAATTTTCCTTTTAAGGCAGTTTAATCTCTAAAAAGCATCCCGTTTCGAGCTTCATGGTCTCCGCCAGCGTGAGATGCATATGAAGTTCTTGCAGAGCTGCACTTTGAACTTCCTGTGCTCCATTTGGTCATTTTCCAGCCAGAGGGACTCCCTGCTGAAGGGACCCATCCAAATCAAAGTGAAATCTTTCCAGAGCTGGACAATCGCCAAAGAGTGGCCTGCCAACTTTACCAGGTGCCCGTGGCCCTGGTGTAGGGGGCAGAGTCAGGTAGAGCTCTTCAGGCCAGATGGTCCCTTCATGGGGCTACATCACTCAGCCCTCCCCCTGAGTCCTTCTGGAGACCACTGACTATGGAAATGGCAGAAATGTGTTACTACAAAAAGGAATAAGATGTGCAAACAGTACAGAAATATGCTACATGTAAAACCTGGTATTAGTTAGACGGCCCATGCATGAAAAGCATGAATGCTCTACGAGCTTACATTTGTCCACCTGCACACTGCAGTCCAGCAAAGCCTCAAAATGAAACGCCAGCAATTCTTCACACAGTACGGCCAATCAGGACAGATTTAAATTCAGAGTCCAACAATGCACTTTGCTGAGCCGTTGGCCATGTAGCCCCCTTTTCAATACTACGCTCGGCGCTTGATTGCTCTAAATCATGAAAGGAATGATCAATGCTTAAATGACAGACTGCATTGCAGCATAGCATGCTGAGGGAAGTTGGGGCCGCTCACTCTACGCAAAGCACACTCCCCCTGCAGACAAGGTCAAGGTTGCTAACAGAAGAGCCTGTACGAGCATATCTATATCTGCAAAAAACAGCAGCACTGGTGACACATATGAAGTGTCCCTGGATGGGTATGTCCAAGCTGTCCATCTGCAGACGGGGATTAGGAACTCGAACAGAAACCTGAACACAAAGATTTCAGGAACTGATAATGTGTGGGAGTATATAGTCAAATCATACAGCTTATGTATTTCTATCTGTTTGCTGTTTTTGTCCTTGTAAATTTCTCATTGAATATGCTATTATTGTGGTGCAGCAACACAAAAAAAACCCTTAAAAAGGAACCGCTACCCACAACATGGCACTTGGCAGCGGCAGAGAAAAAGCTGGGAACAGTATTTGCTTTGTGTGGGGGTACTTCCTTACATCTGCCTCTCTCCCTCCTTCCACCGTCTCTTCTTCCATCTCACTCTCTGCTGTCAGATGTTGACTGAATCAGGTTAGAGAGGGGAGGCGCAGAAACAGAAGCACCGCTGATGAAAATGACAATGCTTCTCCCCTGTTTGGTTATTGAGATGCACAAACTTGCCTCCTTTCCCAGGAAAACGCAAGCTTATGTAACCTGTGAAAAATACAGAAGGCAAAGGAAGACAGACCTGTGGATGTGTCACGGGCCTGAGCAGGTGTAATCAAAAAGCAAAACCGATGGATTAGAAACGTAAATATTACTGTAAGTCTGACACATTCGTAACCTCCGACACTTCCAAAATCCAAAGGTATAATGAAACAAATGTTTTCTGATTCATAAGTAGCTCGAGATAAAACGTAAGAAAGTGGTGCTGTGATGGAACGCTGTGCAGCTTTTATTTGATGCGACTGTGTCATTTACTGATTTGTTACTCAAATAACGTCTGACACAACGAGCGCAGATAGTCTCGACTTTAAGGAGCTCTATCTGTCGGCACTGATGGAGTCTGTACATCTCGCCAGGACGTGCTCCTCTGCTTGTTTTCAACGTCGTGCTCACCTTAGATCACACAGAACAGCATAATTACAGGCTGATGTTTAAATGTTAAAATGGGCTATAATTTGTTTTCATCCACTTCTTTGCGATTCAGGGTCACATAGTGATAATAGCAGGGTTTCGAGAGACAGACTGTACTCAATCTGAGACCGGGGAGGAGCTTTAAGCGTTTGACTGTGTGGTAATTGCTGCGGTAGTCTTTCGTCCCAGTTGTAAACCATCTATATCTGCCAACATACAAGTGACCCTCAATTAGCTGCAAGTGGAATGAGAAAACAGGTGTTTTGTTTGTGATCGCACAGCCTCAGTCATTCGATGGATGCACCTCATCCGTTATAATGTATTCAGTTATTGTGTTTTAGCAGAACATCTTAACCCTTTAAAGCCGGTCGGAGCGGGCACGCTCCGTTTTGCGCAACTATTTTTAAATCCCGGTAGCTCTGCAACCACGTGAGCTAGCGCAATAATTTTTTTTGCATATGAAACCGGAGGAGTTGTACTTACATCTTATGCCATCAGCTTGTCCTCGGTCACAGTTTCCTTCCACATATAGCTTTGAAAAAACTGCATAAAAAGCGCTTGCAGCAACAAAAACACAATATTCCAGAAACACGCTTTGTCGATCCGATCAGCTGTTCATAACACTTCCTTTGTCCATCAGCGCAACTATCGCATGTCCGCCATGTCCTGCCCGAAACCGGAAGTGATGTCATTCTGCAGAAATGTAGTTTTTTTTTTTTACCATCAAGGCCTCATGAGCCTATACTGGTGTTTTTAAAAGTTATGTTTGACTTTATGACTTTCTGTGTGGTTTCTGGGATGCTTAGGACTCATATTGCACTGCTGGAAATAGTTTATTTTGATGCATATGCTGCTTTTTTGCAAATTTGCATTATAATATTTATTTTCGGTTTTCCTGCAGTGTATAAAAATTGCTGTATTTCAAAAATAAAACTCTGAAGACACTCAAAATAAATCTCCTGTGGTGGGAAACTATTTTGTGCAACTTTTTTGTATTTACAGTTTTGAGGGATAAGCCTCTTAAATTTCTCTAACTAGAAATATATGTTAAAAAAGCAAAAACGATTTTCAATTTTTTTGTAGTTTATTGCACTTTTTTGCAATTTATGTAATTACTATGCACTTAATGCAGACATATTATTAAAATCTGGGCTGTAATGGTTGTATTGATGTATAGCAACTTGAAATGCTCCCAAAAATGGCTCCACAGCATGTAAAAATATAATATAAGCTCTGGCGGACTTGGTTCTATGGTAGGTCTTAAAGGGTTAAAGTGCATTGGCAACCCAGTGTCACAAAACATGTAACAGACACACCGGTCCAGGCAGAAGTTGCATTACCAGCTGGGGGAGATTATACAGTGAAGCCAAGATGTCGCAGCAAAACACATGAAGTACATTCAGAAACCTTAATCATCAGAAACGGTTAAGCAATGAAACAATGTGTTAATAATGTCTGTTTAAATGCTTTCATGTAACTCATGTAATTCATATCATGATCATATGGGTCTTTTTTTAACTAGTCAATCAAAACAAATACAGTATCGTTCAAGTATTTTAAACGTTTCTTTCTTACTTGGTGGAAAATCAGATCAGAGTAAAAACTCTTGTTTGCCATTTTTGCCATCGGCTCATGGCGAAAATAGCAAACTAGGATTAGGATCGTATATCTGTGAAGGTTCTCGGTCATCCAGCTCATCGTAGTCTAAGGAGCTTGGAAAGAAAAGCGTCTGGACTTCTTGAAGTTTCTTGAAGTAGTTTCATCCAAGAAGCTTCTCCAGTTCTAAGAGCAACTGGGGGAGAGTCCCAGATTTTAAGCCCTGTGGGAGTGTCCCCAAGAGGGTCGTGGAAAACCAAGGTGTGAAAATGGTGTGGATCACAGTCAGCCAACCATTGTGAAACCAAGGCCCACTCTATCATGTGATTACCGAGGTCAAAAGGCCCAGGATGTGAGTGGGCTAGGGGCTCGCACTGTCATTCTGATGAGAGGACTTGTTACTTTTCTGCTAGGCGCTGGATAGCTCGGCTGGTTAATGAGGCAGCTTTAACTTAATGTGATATAAATAGGATACTAATAGATCATAATGGCAGTAGATGTGTTTATCTGCTGCAAAATTGGCATTTTAATGTGATATTCTGTGGGGACTGGCTTGCTTTTAAGCTAGCCCCAAGTGGACATTCTGGGCACTGCAGTTTTTGGCATATTATGCATTAGCTTTATTTATTTTTTATTATTATTTAGTTTTTAGCCCTGGAGGTTGCTGCTTGATTGGCAAATGTAAACCTAATATTCACTCTTCCCTTAGCTCATACTATCACCTGAGGAAATTCTCTGGCTCCAAATACCCCACCGTGTTCACCGACAGGTAGCTGACTGCACCTGGCTCGTCTTTGGTGGTTTACACAGTGGATTTAAAATGTATCTGTTTAATTTATCTGAAAACAGCTTCCTGCCACTGCCAAAAGCTAAACTACGTTTTAAAGTTAGAAGCTGATCTAATCAGTAATCTTGTAATGTGAGGAGTATCACTCTGGACCACTTTTATTCTCTAACAGCATAATTCATTATTTTGGTTTGGTTTTCTAGCTCTGTGTTCTTCAGTCTTTTACCCAGCTGGCATCGCCATGAATAGCTCTGACTAACCTTTAACAGTTAACCTTATTAGTAGATTTTACCTGCAAGTTCTAATTATACTTTGTAGAAAGTGTTTTAATTAAATCTACAGATGACAAATGAAGAATATTTATAATTTAAAATAAAGTTCCTGTAAGGTTAAAATGATGTGTTGGAGTTGAGATTTTACTTTGGTGCCTTTAAGCACAGCTCATATCAGTGTTTGTTCTTGAAATGTGCTGGTTAAATTTTTATATCGCTCCTGCATTCATGGTCCTCAGCTGATGAACCCTGTTAGTGTTGGAGCATTACTCTAATACAATCAGATGTTTTTATTCCATGTTTAGTGGTGATTCAAACAGAATTCCACCACAGATACAAATTTTGGTAATGTAGAGGCAACACATCCTGAACGTGACACGTAAAACAAATATAAATGGATTACACAATGTCAAATACAAAATTCCAAAGAATTTCAATTTGTAATAAATCTTTAAAAAAGTTAAATCTACCTTTTAATAATCGCTGGATATGTGACAATGCTCGTGCAAGTTTTGTGCAGATTTCTCCACCTGTTAAGGAGGAGATGGGGTACATGCAGACATACATACTCTATGATAATTAAAGGAAGATACTATGATAACTGTGATAAGTCTTATAATTGTTCTGGAATCTGGGATCGCGCGTCAGTTACTAGTTACTCATCGAAGAAATTCATGAAAAACATTTTGAAAAAACAAAAATCACTAATAGGGCGATTGTGGCTCAAGAGTTGGGAGTTCGTCTTGTAATCGGAAGGTTGCCGGTTCGAGCCCCGGCTTGGACAGTCTCGGTCGTTGTGTCCTTGGGCAAGACACTTCACCCGTTGCCTACTGGTGGTGGTCAGAGGGCCCGGTGGCGCCAGTGTCCGGCAGCCTCGCCTCTGTCAGTGCGCCCCAGGGTGGCTGTGGCTACAATGTAGCTGCCATCACCAGTGTGTGAATGGGTGAATGACTGGATATGTAAAGTGCTTTGGGGTCCTTAAGGACTAGTAAAGCGCTATACAAATACAGGCCATTTACCATTTAATGTTCAAGGACATATGACAGGCCACATTAAGAATAAGAAGATTAAACTCAAAATAGTTTTTTTTTAAGAGAAACATGGATACACTTTTTTCATTTGTTTGTTTGTTTAAGACTAAAAGAAAACTAAATGAATGAGATGTAAAATTTGAGGGGGCCAAATAAGTGTATATCTGCCTACTCCTTTTCAAACAAAGGAATGATATATGTAATGATGGTGACTGTACATGTTTGAAATAAAAATTAACTGAACTGAACAGTTCAGGTTCCTATATCATCTACAACAGGGGTGGGGACCTCCAGGCCTCGAGGGCCGGTGTCCTGCAGGGTTTAGATGTGTCCTTGATCCAACACAGCTGATTTAAATGGCTAAATTACCTCCTCAACGTGTCCTGAAGTTCTCCAGAGGCCTGCTAATGAACTAATCATGTGATTCAGGTGTTCTGACCCAGGCTGAGATCTAAAACCTGCAGAACTGTAATCTCCACATTTCGACTTTAATCTCAAAATTTCGACTTTTGTCTCAAACAATAATCGATCATTTTCCCCCAACACTCCTTCGAAAGATCAGCCTCATGCAAAGAACTGATAATTTGTCCAACATGGCTTCATTAGCATTAGGATCTCAGTGACTCGACTTTAATAAAGATTAAACAGCATTACAGAATAATCTCTCGTTGACTAAAACATTCTAGACTTTTAAAAACCCAACGATCTCTCCCTCGCACCAAAAACTGTAGCTGGTCTTAGAGGTTGTTCCACACGCACCTCTACAGCAGGAGAGTCGACTGCAAGCATCCGAACAGAGTCTAGACTTGTTTGAAGCTGTCTATTTATATCTCCCAGTGACTTTATTCTTGTTATCTCAGAGTAGGCGTTTTTTCTGTTTATATGTGCCTCGTATGCAAGAGCTTCCGTTCTTCCACCTGGGAATCTGAAATATTGCTGGTTAGAGCACTTTCGCTTCATCTCACGGTGGGAATTTTGCAGCTCGGCAGCTTTTTTAAAGACGTCTGTTTCAGTGCCACAGAAGCACATCGAGGCGAGCGGGATGTCTTTGTTTCTTCAGGTTGCTGCTTTTTCCCCTCAAACTTGACTGCTGGGATTTCTTAAGCACGACACTGGGATGGGGCAGCTGTGCTGAAAAAGTATTGTGCCTAATGAGATTTCCTTGCACTTTCCCTTCGCCTGGGGCTTCAAGCGCCTCGCTTAGTTCAAGTGGAGGTCTTATTACCGTATTCCTCAATCGAAGGACTTCTTCTGATTCACACCTCAAGCAAATCCCAGCCTGTTTGATCCCTCAGTGCTGCCCTGATGAGTTGATCTGAGGGTTAAAAAATAAAAGTGCTTCCTCCACAGATGATGAGATGCAGCGTGCTGTGTCGTACCAGCCCCTTAATTGCTGGAGAATTGAGGTTCAGGTCAGAATGACGCCTGCATTGTGTCATTAGACGGGATGAGAAATCTTCTGTCTTGTCAACGTGGATCCATATGGAAAGCGTAACTGCAGCAGCTTTAATTAGTATATCTCCCAATGACAGATGGCAATGTCTTGCTATGTTAATGACATCCAAAAGAAACGTGTAACTTGTCAATCCCAAGGTTTGGTTTCCTCTGTGATAAACCTGTCGCATTTTTTGGCTTTTCACTTTGAAAACTCCCAGACAGCAGCTGCAGCTCAGCACATTTGTGTCTCTCGGTCTGACAGTTTGCCGTTTACCAGACGCAGAACTCGAACGTAACGCAAACTTCTCATTATGGTTATGATGCTACAGATAAAACAAGACATCTCCGGCATCCACGAGGGCGCTGAACTTTCCAAATGGAAGTCATGGGGGAGGAGAGTGGAGGCAGTTTTTTTTTCATTAGCATCAATCATGAGATTGTTAATTTCAGTGATTAATGTCTGCTTCAGTTTCCTCTGCTATTTCTGCCTGTCGCGATACACATATTTAGCTCATAGGGATGGGACCAGCCAAAGCAATGTCACAGGAATGACTTTCATATGAATTAATGTTGCAGAAATGAATGTGGATGGATAATTAGAAGTCTTCATTCTCATATTGCACTGCTGGAAATAGTTTATTTTGATGCATATGCTGTTTTTTTTTGCAAATTTGCATCATAATATTTATTTTCGTTTTTCCTACAGTATATAAAAATTGGTGTATTTCAAAAATAAAACTATGAAGACACTCAAAATAAATTTCCTGTGGTGGGAAACTATTTTGTGCAACTTTTTTGTATTTACAGTTTTGAGGGATAAGCCTCTTAAATTTCTCTAACTAGAAATATATGTTAAAAAAACAAAAACGATTTTCAATTTTTTTGTAGTTTATTGCACTTTTTTGCAATTATGTAATTACTATGCACTTAATGCAGACATATTATTAAAATTTAGGCTGTAATGGTTGTATTAATGTATATCAACTTGAAATGCTCCCAAAAATGGCTCCACAGCATGTAAAAATATAATATAAGCTCTGGCGGACTTGGTTCTATGGTAGGTCTTAAAGGGTTAAGAAATATTTTATTGGGATGGATAAAACATGTTGCACGCTTACGCCTCTGTTTTGGTATTTATGATGATTGGCTACAAGTGATGTAACAGAAGACAATAGATAAAGAAGATAATAAAGTCTGAAGAAGCTACATGCATTCATATTTGTAAAGCTTGTTTTTAATCCTCATGTTGCCTTGAGTTGCCACGGACAGGAAGTTAAAGACACCACATCTTTCGAAGTGTTTCAATCAGGTGATAATCCAGGTCAGAATAAGTCAGAATAACTTGAAGATATTTTCAGCTTTTTTAACCTTTTCTCAGATGTCGTGCTCTAATATCAAATGGTAAACGGTCGGGTTCTTACGTAGCTCTTTTTTACTCTACCCGAGCACTCAAAGTGCTTTATACTACAAGTCTCCTTAACCTATTCACACAGACACTTTGCCCTATGCCGAAGTGCTTTCTATCTAACATTCACACACATTCGCACTACGATGAACCCATCGGAGAGCAACTCAGGGTTCAGTGTCTTACCCAAGGATACTTTGGCATGCAGACTGGAGCAGCCAGGGATCGACCCACAGGCCTTTAATAGATGACCTGCTCTACTGCCTGAGCTACAGCCACCCCTAAACCATATTAAAGCAGGGCTTTGAGAGTCTTATTTAATAATTATAATAATAATAATAATAAATACACTGGTTATCTAGTGTTTAAAATTAAGTTTCCAATTAAAACTCCAAATTAGGGACAATTGCAAATGTGCAGAATAGAGTGAATCCAGTCTCAAGAGTAAAGTGACGACTTAAAATTAGAAAAAGGTGTAAAATTTGTTAAATAATAAAAACGTTCAACAAGTTTTAATCAGGGATTGTAACAAAAGGTAATTTAATGTCTAAAAGTTAGGGACTAAAATAGGTGTGTTGCACTGCATCCACAGTTTTTATTTTATATATCTTTGAATTCAATTAATAAATATGGTGCCGGAAGCAACTATCGGCTGCTTTTTATGAGTTTCTGTTTCATTTTTTAATCATAGACTCTTCAGACCCCCCTATAAAAAAAACAAAGTAATTTCTTGCAGTCAGATCCTCAGGTTATTTCATTTCCTCCTCCTGTTCTTAAAAATACACTTATTTATTGAATTAGTCTTGTGCAAAGTTTTTTTCTGCAGATATAAAAAAGGAGAAAGAAATTTAGAAAACTGGACACAAATTTAAGGCTAATCCAACCTGCAGCTGTGACGATACCTGTATATATGTTAAAGCAGATACTGGCAGTAGTTTTCTACATATGTTTAATCAATTTACCTACATTTTTGCAGCACATAATTATCTTCAAGTTAACATGCTGCTGCTATAAGGAGGAAAGAAAAAGTGTTGCAGGTGCTTCTCAGTTCCTCTGAGCTACAGGAACCTCTCGCCAGCGCGAGGATGCTAAATTATGTTGCCGTTATTGGCAGCGCGGCCTTGGCATATTTAAGCAACAACACCTCATGTGTGAAAAGTGGAAGTCGGCTAATATAGAAGCACATGTCAGGAATTATTAAAGCGTTTTACCTGAACCCTCCGACACCTCTGTGTTGATGTTGTTCTGCTATAATTACAGTGCAGATGCAGCAACGTGTCACGACGGCATTAGCGTGGCGTGCGCGACACACTGACGAATCAATGTGTTCCTTCTATCAGATGTAGGAAGAGGCAGCTGTGCGTTGTGAGAACTTTGACTAGTAGCCTCCCTGTCTAGACATTGTGTGTGACAAATGGAGAAATTGGATGAAATGGATGATTTGCAGTCTAACTCTATTTAGCCGTAAATCAGAAAGACAGCTTTTTTCTTTCCCTTTCTTATTGGCATGTTCCTGTATCCCGCCATCCTCTATGTGGGGGTGATAATCCAGCTCTTTGCTGTCATTTGAATAGCATGCTCGTACTGATCCGTGCAGCGTGTGACTGCGATGCTTCCCCCCCCGGAGAACCATAACTCTCTGCATAACGTCTCTGGCATTTTTTATTCTGCCTTCAGCAGAGAGGACAGGTTGTGTATATCCATCAGTCAGTGAGCGTAGTCATTACATGAAGCAGGTAGGAGTTTCAGCACTGTGATGTGCACCATATTGTAATTTGTAATTCTTGTTCGCACCTCCTCGTTGCATCGGGGGAAGATTAATGTCGCTGCACAGCTTGGTTTAGAAACTTTCTTCTTTAGTCTCTCTCATTGCCAAATGAGTGTCCTCATCAGATTCACCAAAACCTGAATTCAATCAGCATGCGGCGCACTCACCAAGTCGTGGTTTAATGTACTGAGTTCCCCGTCGTCATAAAATATTAACAGAATTATTCCTCTATTAAAGATAAAATGAAAGCCGTTACTCACTGTTTATGAGCTTGCGAGGAAACAGGGCGATGCAGCAGGTGCGATAAGCCGAGGCCGTCTACATCTCACCGAGTTAACATCTCATTAGGACCTAAAAGTTACTCATGCGTGTACGTTTTTGAAAGCGGT
Source organism: Neolamprologus multifasciatus (assembly GCF_963576455.1). Taxonomy (NCBI): domain Eukaryota; kingdom Metazoa; phylum Chordata; class Actinopteri; order Cichliformes; family Cichlidae; genus Neolamprologus; species Neolamprologus multifasciatus. The sequence continues at coordinate 2,682,525 of NC_140444.1, read as the reverse complement.
GAGTGATGACAGCGCGAGTCTTTTAACTCTGACTAAATGCATTTCTGAAAATATTCTTAAATTAAGAGACTTGTAGAATAAAGGCTGCTTCATTTCATTTCTGGGTTCAGTCTGGAAGCTGTTTGGTTGCTGTCATGGTGGGAATTAGAAATAAATGAGTCATTTTGTTCTTTGACTTCAAAATAAAGGCACAGACTTCTAGGTTTGATATGTACATGGTAGGGCTGCCACGATTAGTCGACTAGTCATGATTACGTCGACTATCAAAATCGTCGACGACTGATTTAATAATCGACGCTTCGTTTGAAGCTTTGTAAGATCACAAAAGACGCAGGAATAAGTAGTAGGATTTAAGAGTGTAATAACGGACTGAAACAGAAGATGGCAGCACTGCGTGTACAAGGATGCCAGCTGCCGTTAAACCCCGAAGAAGAAGAAGCTGTGTCCCAGAATTCATAGCGCAGCCCAGCTCAGTTGTCAACAATGGCGGCAGCTAGTTAGTTTTAATATTACTCTTATTATTCTTTCTGGGTCACAAAATAAACGATTAACATATTTTCAGGCGAGAATGTAGCTGTGTAAACCTCAAATATCTGTTCAGTTTATCAAGACACCACATATTTTCAAAAGCGCTCCGACGTTTTCGGAGACGTCTGTTAACCACTAGCTCGATAGCTAGCCGGGGGCTAGGCTAACTAGAGCCGTGAGAACACCGGACTCCCGGCAAATCGTTTTCAAACCCACCGCCGTCTTTTGCTACTCAGGTTAAACATGATATATAAGTCACTTAGATAACTTAAAAATGTTATTGTTTGGCTTTTTTCAGTATTTTATTTGTTCCTGAGTAAATCGGTTTGGCTGAGGTTAAAGTTATAGTTTTTACACAGCTGAATAAACGCCAAGCAGATTAAACTCCATTGAAACAATCTGCAAATTTCATTAAAATTTAATAAACTCTCATCTTGTCTTTATTTTTAGTTAGCACATACCTGAAACACTTAAAGCTGTAAGCTAATGATAGTTATATAAGAGCAGATGCTGTTGGTGCAATAAGCTGTACGTTTTACGTCCAATGGATGATGATCTGATTAGTCGACTAATCGCAAAAATAATCGGTGACTAGTCGACTATCAAAATAATCGTTTGTGGCAGCCCTAGTGTGTACTTAATAGTTAATAGCCCTAGTACATGGATGACAAATTAAAAGAAAACCCACAGCTTGCATATCAATGATAGTATGCCACTGTGGCGCAACCCTGTGGTTTCTGAAGTCCCCTTTTGAAGCGGAAGCTGTGCTCTCACGCTTTACCGACGTATCGACCACGAGGAAGGTAAACTCTACAACGTTGCCAACATTGTTCTTTGAATAATCATGACTTTGGCTTTTTACTAAGCTCTTATTTTACCTTGTCACCGATTTAGTTTAGTTCAAATCTAGAAGGACAAGTCAAGGACAAGCAGCTGCTTTTAACTCTGTGGTCTTCCAGAGTCACATGGTCCACTTTCGTGGTGCACAACTGAGGCGTTGTTTACTTGTTGGCTCTCCATCTCCCTCCCCACTGTGGGGAGATCAGCGAGTGGGGTGCTTGGACCTCTGCATGTTCTGGACTCACAGATACTGCTAATGTTGGCTTTTGGTCAAAGATGGGCATCGCTACCAGACATCGGCCATTACTCCAAACTCTTTATCTGCTTGTTCTTCATTTGAATTATGTTTAGATTTCTTTAAAAACACATTTGGAGTTCATTAAATGGTAAATGGTTATGTTTACAATGTCTAACGCACAATGCAGCCCTACTTTATTGTCTTTTTTGGATCATAATGTTCAAAGCAAACTTCTTATTCTTATTCTGCGACTGAGATCATCTCTTCCCATCTTTAATTGTCACCTAATCTAAATAGTTGATGCCTTTTTGTTAAAAATCTTTTCTTCCAGCTACAAAAATATGACAAATCTATGTAACATAGAAAAATGAGTTATGTAGCAATATTTTAGCTTTAATAGTATTGCTATGTCTCATCTTCGGGTCAGGGAAGATACACTGCTCTACACTGGCTCACAGCACCATCTTGGGGTACAAGGTTGCATTACACCAGAGTACAGCCTAGTCCTATTTCAGCTTCAGCAGATATCTCAGGAACAACATAGAAAGATGTCTTGGACATAATTTGACAAACTGCAACAGAATGTGAAGAAACAACATCTATGACATTAAGAAGGTTAGTGACTCTTCGTGCCCTTTGTGAGGGGGAAAGAGACCACTCCCACTTTAATTGAAAGTAAAGGTGACCACTCACAGGAGGCCATCGAAATGCCTGTCGCAGCAAATAGAGCTCCTCACTGTACGGGTCCAGGGCTCAGGTTTCTCTATTTTGCAGTTGAAAAGTTCTTAGAAACCAAAAAACTGCTAAAGGGAACATTAACCTTAAAACTGCATCACATACAGAAACGCATCTCTAATTAAATTAATGCTAATGTGCCTTTGTGCCTCCTGGATGTGTAAACTGAAAGCCAATATTTTAGCTATAAAACTGTTCAATGACAAAGATGGGTGACACTTCTATGAGTTTACAAGTTTCTCTGGATTTCACGAAACTCTCTCACATGCTTACAGCATATAAACCCACAGGCTCGTCTGTCATGGATGACAGACATTAAGTGAGGAGCCAGCTTTTAGCTGCTGAAAATGCCCGAATGCGACGATCCAAGAGCAGCTTAAAAGCCTGGTTGCTAGGCTTGATTTACTTATCTCACTGTATTATGGTTTTCATATAATGAGATTTATTGTTATTATTTTGGCTATTTAAGTTTTTATTTTACTTTCTCGTTATTCACTGATTGCTCTTACTTTTACTGGGATGCTTTCATTGAACTTAGAAGCTTTTTAAATGGCATTTCTATGAGGTGTTATCATTTTAATTTGTTTAACCCTTTAAAGCCGGTCGGAGCAGCACGCTCTGTTTTGCGTAACTATTTTTAAATCCCGGTAGCTCTGCAACCACGTGAGCTAGCGCAATAATTTTTTTACATATGAAACCGGAGGAGTTGTACTTACATCTTATGCCATCAGCTTGTCCTCGGTCACAGTTTCCTTCCACATATAACTTTGCAAAAACTGCATAAAAAGCACTTGCAGCAACAAAAACATAATATTCCAGAAACACGCTTTGTCGATCCGATCAGCTGTTCGTAACACTTCCTAGTCCATCAGCACGAACTATCGCATGTCCGCCATGACCTGCCCGAAACCGGAAGTGACGTCATTTTGCGGAAATGTAGTTTTTTACCATCAGGGCCTCATGAGCCTATACTGGTGTTTTTAAAAGTTATGTTTGACTTTATGACTTTCTGTGTGGTTTCTGGGATGCTTAGGACTCATATTGCACTGCTGGAAATAGTTTATTTTGATGCATATGCTGTTTTTTTGCAAATTTGCATTATAATATTTATTTTCGTTTTTCCTGCAGTATATAAAAATTGGTGTATTTCAAAAATAACACTATGAAGACACTCAAAATAAATTTCCTGTGGTGGGAAACTATTTTGTGCAACTTTTTTGTATTTACAGTTTTGAGGGATAAGCCTCTTAAATTTCTCTAACTAGAAATATATGTTAAAAAAACAAAAACGATTTTCAATTTTTTTGTAGTTTATTGCACTTTTTTGCAATTTATGTAATTACTATGCACTTAATGCAGACATATTATTAAAATTTAGGCTGTAATGGTTGTATTGATGTATAGCAACTTGAAATGCTCCCAAAAATGGCTCCACAGCATGTAAAAATATAATATAAGCTCTGGCGGACTTGGTTCTATGGTAGGTCTTAAAGGGTTAAGGCTGCTCAACGCTGCATACCATTTTCCATTTTGGTGTTAGCCAATCATCCATGAAGCAGTATGAACCTCAGTAACCTGCATAGAAAAAGTACATATGATCACAGAAACGTTAGACTGATTGACTGGATGCAGCTTTAAGTAAAAACTATCACGTGTACTGGAGCTTCTTCTCATGCAGGCTTCAGAGTGATAATGAGTCAACACAGACTTTAAATTACACACTACCATATGCTGCTACAGCTGATAATAAAAGCATATTTGCTGATACAGATCAAGAGCCAGGAAAAATAAGCTCTTATCTGTGTAAGTGGAATAATTTGTGATAAGGATTCTCTGGATCAGGTTCTCACTGTAACTCGAGCTCGCTTGACTCTTTAGAAACGTGCAGCCAGGTGGCCTTACTGTCGACACAAACAGCATCAAATATGATTTCTTTCTATTTAACAGAAAAATGCAAATCAAAAGTGTTTTTTCCCCTTTTGGTGTTGCGTGTGACTTTGAATGGTGGTTCTTTGTTATCCCCGTTAAACAGCTGGCTCAGACAGACTGCTGAGCTGCAGCCGATTCTGCTTTGGGTTTGTTTTCCCTATCAAAAGACTGCAGAGAATAGGGCTTTACGGAGAATTGCATTAGTCTGCATAATTACGACAAATTATGCATGATCGTTTGTCATCCCGGGCTAAAAAGCTCATCAGACAAATGTTTGTAATAATATCAACTTTCTCTTCAGAGCAGCAACAAAGTCTGTCAAGTAATTTGTAGGAGTTTTGGTTGTGTTCACACAAAGAGAGCTGCCTTCACTCTGCTTACAGTATACTCATGCTATTATACCTTTAAAGTAGTTGTCAGCACACAAGAATGACTCAAAATGACATTTACATTTTTTTAACCCTTCCTGTTCTTCAGCACAGAATGGCTCCTTACAATTGTGAGCTCTTTATTTTAGAGCACATTCATTAAATATGATGGAGGGTGCAGCATGTATGAAACAGCAGAGATTTCTGCCAACGCCTTCTCTACATCATCTTAATATATTCAGAAAGCTTTCGTATTTAAAGAAGTAGTTCATTATTTATAGTCCTGAGGATGAGTTGCATCATGTCAAGCGCTCGAGTGTCAAGTCCAAGTCTTTTTAAAATCGGGACGCTGTTTAACCCTTTAAGGGGTTAGAACCAAGTCCACCAGAGCTTATATTATATTTTTACATGCTGTGGAGCCATTTTTGGGAGCATTTCAAGTTGATATACATCAATACAACCATTATAGCCTAAATTTTAATAATATGTCTGCATTAAGTCCATAGTAACTACATTAATTGCAATAAACTACAAAAAAATTGAAAATCGTTTTTGTTTTTTTAACATATATTTCTAGTTAGAGAAATTTAAGAGGCTTATCCCTCAAAACTGTAAATACAGAAAAGTTGCACAAAATAGTTTCCCACCACAGGACATTTATTTTGAGTGTCTTCATAGTTTTATTTTTGAAATACACCAATTTTTATATACTGCAGGAAAAACGAAAATAAATATTATAATGCAAATTTGCAAAAAAGCAGCATATGCATCAAAATAAACTATTTCCAGCAGTGCAATATGAGTCCTAAGCATCCCAGAAACGACACAGAAAGTCATAAAGTCAAACATAACTTTTAAAAACACCAGTATAGGCTCATGAGGCCCTGATGGTAAAAAACTACATTTCCGCGAAAATGACGTCACTTCCGGTTTCTGGCAGGTCATGGCGGACATGCGAAAGTTCACGCTGACGTCTATTCTAACGTAGGAAGTGTTACAAACAGCTGATCGGATCGGCAAAGCGTGTTTCTGGAATATTATGTTTTTGTTGCTGCAAGTGCTTTTTATGCAGTTTTTGCAAAGTTATATGTGGAAGGAAACTGTGACCGAGGACAAGCTGATGGCATAAGATGTAAGTACAACTCCTCCGGTTTCATATGCAAAAAAAATTATTGCGCTAGCTTACGTGGTTGCAGTGCTACAAGGATTTAAAAATAGTTATGCAAAACAGAGCGTGCCCACTCCCACCGGTTTTAAAGGGTTAATGTCTGACCAGACTTGGCCTATAGGGAGAGAAATATAGAAAACAATGTCACATTTCATTGCGAGCTGTGAAGCATTTAGCACACTTCACTGGGTGGGCTGCTCAGGTAAATGATCAGCTGCCAAAATATATTTGACGACTCGTTTTACTTTTCTTATTTTTGAAAATATAACTGAGAAGTTTTCCTCAGCCTTTTTCACTCACTGAGTTACATCCCACTGCCATCCGTACTCTCAACGAGCACGGATCTGTCTAAATGAAGCCCTAAATAAGAGTAGTCTTAGCAGCCAGTGATAAATCTGTCACTTTGTGCCCAAGAGATCCAGCACTACAGGTCTCAGCTAAATTTGCTGTCGGACTCAGGACAAGGAGGAACAGAGAGCAACTCAACCCGGGCACTTCAGAGCCTCACAGAGGCTACTACATATGATTAATGTGGATTTTTGGGGTTGAAAGTCCCAGGGCACTTAAGAAATACAAGAAAAGCCCGTCTGTGGGGTGGAACAGTCACAGTTTTGTGTGCCCTTCAGGACCCGAGACACTCTCTTGATCTTTTTTGGCCTGTTTTTACAGTTAACTAGTGAATTTGAAATGTGATGCAGAAAGCTTTGTACTTCCTCTTGACTGCAAACACAGCAGACTCCACATGCACCATAACAGAAGTTGTGATCTGAAGTGTACCACGGATCGTCTTCTGCAGATAGTGTAAGGTAAAAAGCAACAACTTGTGTGATGCACCTTTTAAAACTTCTCCTGAAATAGTGTTCGGTTGTTTTAGACCACAAGAGAGATACTTCTATCAGGGTGAGTTTAGTTGTGTGTTTAATTTCTTATGATGTATTAGAGCAATGGTAAGTTCTGGTGTTATTAGTGTAGTAGGTCTTAGTTAGGTTTTATTTACTTAAAGTTTCATTCATGCTCCAAGTTTATGTGCCATTTCCTGTTTCCTGTGTAAGTCTGTCTTGTCCTCTGTGTATGAATGTACTCTGTTTTATTTTGACAGTCTCGTGTTCCCATGTTCGGTGTGTTTAGTTTTGCTTCCCCTGTGGTGTCGTGTTAATTTGTGTTCCCCGTGTGTTTCCACTTGCCTGCTCACCCTCCTGTGTATTTAGATCCTCTTTCTCTCTTTATCCAGTGTCAGGTCATCTGTTGTCTTCTGCGCCATGTCTCCATATTCCAGCTTTCTATGGCTGTATCCCAATTCAGGGTCTGCAGCCTTAAAGGCCACATTTTAAGGCCGATTACGTCACAGCGACGCGACGAAGGCTGTCCCAATTCGAAGGCTGCTCGAAATGCGGCCCTCAAATGCGTCCTTCATTTCCCTGAATTTTAAGGACGTGGCGGTGTAGACTTCGTGGCCCAACATATCCCAGAATGCATAGCGCGGCGGTGGGTGTGGATAATTTTATTTAAAAAAAAAAAAAACGGCGGATGAGGGGCGCCCGAAGAGTAAACTTTAAGTAAGTACTGAATATGATGTCACTTATTTATTCAGATTCAGATTCAGATTTTATTTGTCACATACAGGTTGCCCCGCAGTGAAATGAGACACCCCCCCCGACCTTACACACATAACACAGACATTACATGGGGGTTACAAGTCGGAGATTGGCAGTTGTGGAAAAAAACACTGAAATGTACACACAATGGGAAGGTACAAGAGGAAAAAAAGAGACCCCTACTCATGCTGTGCTTCCATGGTAGGACAGCACGAGAACAGGAAACAAAAAAAACTCCTCTGCACAAAAAAAGCACATGAATGTTCACAGCACAACATTATGAAGACATAACAAGCCACAGGGTGGGAGTAGGGGGATGGAGTAATCCCAGGCAACACAGCAGACATCCTGCCACTGCGCCGACTCGCCAGCGCGGGCCCAGACCCGCCTCGTGTTCCCAGGAGGTAACAAGCATCGAAGGCGTTGGAAAGGGAAGGGGAGATGAGTGAGTGCTTATCAGTGTAAGTGTGTGTGTGTGCGTGTCCATAGTTCAGCTGAGACAGTGTCCTTCGCCCTATCAGGCTAAGTAAACAGTCCTCCAGCCAATCCAGGTGGCCTTGCATGGGATGGGGAGAATAGTCAAATCACAGTCGTTATCAGGGAGTGTTTGTCCGGCTTCAGCCTTGGGCCTGTGCAGCTGGCGCCGTGGTGGTGTCTGCATTTGATCCCGAATTTGTTGATTTATTGAGAATTTTCAAAGCTGATCTTTAACACTCTGATACTGGTCTCTCTATCTCCCGTTGGAGAGCCGCGAGCCTCCCCATGATGGTATCAAACTTCTGATCCGTGGTGTTATCATTCTTTTTATTCTGAGACCTCACAACTGCTGTGATCCGTTCTGTGATGTGATCCAACTTTCGCTCAAGGTTCTCATTTTGAGCAGGGCCCTCTCTGATGTATCCCACCATACGCTCAATGGTGTTGTTTTGAGCCTTCACATCAGCCATAAGCGTCTCCAAGGTGTTAACCATGCTGCGTTCGTTGTGAGAGGTCGCGACTCGTCCCGTCGCTTCAATTCCAGCGGGCAGCTTTGGGGGGGTTTGAACAGCCGGTTCTGCTCTCTTGTTTCTCCGATAAGTCAGGGCCATGCCAGCTCCGATCAGCAAGAACCCCGTTATCATGGTTCCGAATAGGTAAATATCTTCAGCGTCCTCGATCGACAGTCCCGCCAGGCACACGAGCCTCCATTTCTGCCACCCGTCCATCGTGTATCCGGCAGGGAAAGTCCCTCCGGGGCACTCGGGCTCTCCCGAGCCCAGACTTCTCGTTGAGAAGAGGGTGTCAATAGCATTCAGAGACCAGTTGATCAAATCCATAATTCTCTTTTAGGTTTTAGAGAACGACAGTGAGAGACTGTTCCAGGGAAAAAGTAATGCACATGAGACAGACAAGGACAGAGAGGCTAAGCAGGGAAGATAAGGGTAAGGAGGAGAGGAGAAAAGTGCGACCGCCTCCGCTGAGAGCCAAACGAGAAAAACTTTATGTGCAAATGTTTAATAACGAAGAACATTAAAACATTACTGTTGGCCACATGTCGGCAAAGTTATGTGACATTAGTGACGTTTGTACTAACTTGGTTTTAAAGTCTTTACTTTAAAATATACGCCGTTCAATAGCTGAGCTTAATCTTACAGAGAATGATCAAAGCTCATGTAGAAACAAACAAACAAATGAACAAAAGATTTTCTCCTTCATTTCTGTCAAACAAAGCTGTATGAAACGTTTGCAGCTGTTAGTATCATGGTTGCTAGGCAACCTCGGCTGCAACGGAGGCTAGACTGTCCCATTTCACAAGCCTCGCACTTCCGGCCTTAGCGGTCTTTGAGTACGCAGCCCTTGAGGACCGTTAAGGCTGCAGACCCTGAATTGGGACACAGCCTATGCATGCACGACAAGTTTCACATTTTTTCATGATTAGTTTTAGTTTTCCCAGGTTAATTATTATTTATTCTCATCTCTGTTCATCTTGTGCATTGTTTCGTATTTCTCTCCATCAGCCATAATAAACGCCTCGCTTTCAGTTAGTGTAAAGTTTGTTTCCATGCTTTGTTTTGTCTGCATTTGGGTCCTCTACTCTCCACTCAACACAGTCTACATCCACTGAACGCAACAGCCTCACCCTCATCCATACCTAACCCATTCTACCCTATGGTTGTCATTTTTCATAGCAAATTTTGTCATAGAAAATAAATTATGGCTGTAGGCTGTGAGCAAGTGCATATATGGGAACTAGGGCCAGACAAAATTATATGTCATCGAGCCAAAAGCTGGAAACATACGACGTGAAATAAAGTAATTCATTCATGCTATAACCGGCAAAGCCTAGCGTCGTTCTAATCAATTAAAAGCACCTCAGATGTTAAACTAGCTCTACTCTTGTGTAATAAATGTTTTCATCGTGTGCAAAAACATCAAAGATCACATGACTGACCTGCAGTGTCGTCATAAAAAGTTTTATCTCAAAGGTCAGTTGAATTGTGGTGTGTTAAAATGTTCCTAATCGGTTAGGTTTGCACTAATTACATTACAAATGAATAGAGAATCTCATTGGGATGTGCGGTCTATAGCACTGGACCAAATCCTCCTCCTTATTGGCCCAGGATGCAGAATATTCAGCTGCAGATGAATTACCCCGGATCCCCAGGCGTTTCATTTGTCAGCACTAATGACCAGAGTTCCCTCCCTCTCGCTCTGCTGTTGTTTTACCTGTAATAATGGATTGATTTGCGACTCAGAGGCAAAGCAGCTGTGAGAGAGCGAGGGAAAGTTTGCATTGAACTCATTAAAGTTTGTATTACTCAGTGTTTAGCACACTGATTATAGCAAAAAGAGCCATCTGCTTGGGGGAACAGAGATCCCATCACAGCTCTGTATAATTTAGAAAACAAAGTTTGTCGCTACCGTCAAAAATCTGCAATCCAGATGCGTAGAGCAGAGGTTTGAGTCACCCGGTGAACTGAGAGGTGTGGGTGTGCCACATGTGAATGAATATTATGTAGATGATGTTTCCATGGGGTCCTGCTTGATGCTCTCTGTGTGAATCAATTAATGGAGTTAGCTATTAATCTGTTCTTGAAAATTGGATTGGCTTATTGAGAAATGAGATTGACTTGTTTCTCATTAAAAGTCTGTAACATAGAGCCTTTACACAGGGCCTTCCAATGTGGATGGCGTTGGCACTTTTCTCTTTAGCTTTGCTAACGTTCTGGACCGATATCTATAAGAGCCTCGAGGTTTTTACGGCTGTAATGAGTGCTAATTAATTTTCCTTTATTTCTTCATTTTTCGGTCTTTTGATTTATATACTTAGCTTCCTGTTAGCTTCCTATAATGGATATTAGGATGAGACTGGTATAGTGCTTTTATAATCTTACAAATCCCATCTGTCAAACATCTCCATCGACACTCATAATATATCCATTAGTCCCCGGAGATGTTGTAAGTATATCTCACAGCTAACACAAAAATACAGACAACCGATCACACTCACAGCCAATTAATCTAACATCACTGGATTGTGGGAGAAAGACAGTGGCACGACAAGCACGAGGTGAACAAAGTCGACAAGGAAAGAGGATTTGAACTCAGGACCTTCTTGCTGTGCGGCAACAGTGCTAACCACCGTGCCACTGTGATAATTAAATTAATAATAATACATTAATTAAATGAATAATAATAATAATAATCAATTAATAATCAAATTGTTCTGTTCATAATTTTTATGGACAGGATTTCTAGGCGCAGCCAAGTGGCAGAGGGCTTTCACTTTGGTGGCCTCAGAATCTCATCTCTGCTTTTCGCGGATGATGTGGTTCTGTTGGTTCACTGGAACGGTTCGCACCCGAGTGTGAAGCAGAGGGAATGAGGATCAGCACCTCCAAATCTGAGGCCGTGGTTGTCACTACCCGATCCGTACCGGAAACCCGATCGGTACCCCGCATGCGCAAATCTTACGTCACTTCCTCTCTTTGCCAACATTGCGACATTCAATATATTTGAATGACACGGTTAGCGCCCAGTTAGCTCCTAGCATTTCTCAACAGCTCTGCCTCCTTTTTGACTGCCCGGGATATTTAAACAATGGATAATCCGTATACAAACAAATTCATGCTTTTCTCCTCAACAGAGAGCGTTTCCCGATTGAACAACAGCGCCGTAAAATAAGAAGAATGGCGCCTAATTACAGACTTAATAATATTGATTTAGCAATGTTTCACGTGAAGATTCAGCAGCCAGATGAAGTGTTTACTGACAATTAACAGTGATAGCGGACATCATCATCACTATTCCAATCAATCCTCTCCACACAGACAAGCATAAACACACTCGATTATCACTAAATCAAATTTAACACACGTTTGTAATGACGCCAATTCAGTTTACAACAGGGTTCTTTCGCTCAGTCAACAGGTGGCGGTATCCTCGTACACTGGGGAGTACACTGCCATTAAACGAACAGAAGAAGAAGAAAACATCTGCACATGCGCGGTACGGATCGGGTAGACCCGATTTGTACGGTCCGACTTTGCACATGCGCAGTAAGGATCGGAGAGTCCTGATCCGTAACTATCTTTTTATTTTTCGTTTTTGTCTACATTGTACTGAAATGCTTCATTATTGCAAACATTTTAAGAGATACTTATTATTCTTAACATTTTAACAGATACTCTGACCTGTAACTATCGTAAAACGCTTCGACCGGAAGTAGACACCTTTCGCGCATGCGGGGTACCGATCGGGTTTCCGGTACGGATCGGGTAGTGACAGTGGTTCTCAGCCGGAAAAGGGTGGAGTGCCCACTCCGGGTCGGGGATGAGTTCCTGTCCCAAGTGGAGGAGTTCAAGTATCTCGGGGTCTTGTTCGCGAGTGATGGGAGAAGGGAGCCGGAGATCGACAGACGGATTGGGGCTGCAGCTGCAGTAATGCGGACGCTGCACCGGTCCGTCGTGGTGAAGAGGGAGCTGAGTGTAAAAGCGAAGCTCTCAATTTACCGGTCGATCTACGTCCCTACCCTCACCTATGGTCACGAGCTGGGGGTAGTGACCGAAAGAACGAGATCGCGGATACCCTTCCTCCGAAGGGTGGCTGGCCTCTCCCTTAGAGATAGGGTTAGAAGTTCGGCCATCCGGGAGGGGCTCAGAGTAGAGCCGCTGCTGCTCCACATCGAAAGGAGCCAGCTGAGGTGGTTCGGGCATCTGACAAGGATGCCTCCTGGGCGCCTCCTGGGTGAGGTGTTCCAGGCATGTCCCACCGGGAGGAGGCCCCGGGGCAGACCCAGGACACGCTGGAGAGATTATATCTCTCGGCTGGCCTGGGAACGCCTTGGTGTTCCCCCGGATAAGCTGGAGGAGGTGGCTGGGGAGAGGGAGGTCTGGGCCTCTTTGCTTAGGCTGCTGCCCCCGCGACCCGGCCTCGGATAAAGCGGATGAAGATAGATGGATATTTCAGAAATTCATTTTAATTGTAACAGCTTCTGTTTTCAGAAAAGGCTTTTTCCCCCATCGGGTGGATGTGGTGATGTGGTGGATATTAAGAAGTAGTAAAGCCACGGCACTGCCGCAAAAAATGGAAGTGGCCGAGGAGGTTCAGATGTTCAGAAGGTTTTACAATTCAATTTGGTTTTGTCTACATAAGGCCAAATCTTTAACAGTCGACTTAAGGTGTTTTATACTGTGAGGTAAAAACCCTACAATAATAAAGGGAACTCCAACAAGCAAGCACTTGGTGAGAGTGCACAACCACAACCAGGCTCAGGGAGGTGGAGCTATCTCCCATGACTGGTTGGGGGTGAGGCGAGAAAGACAGGACAAACTACAGTTTCATGTTCTTCAACTGGAAGGAGATCCCGGGACAGACCGAGGACACGCTGGAGAGCCTTTGGACCATGTCAGCATTGCCCTTGAGGATCTGTTAGGAGGTGTTAGCCAGAGACTACAGTATAGTGTAATAAGTGATAGAAAATGCATCGGTGCAGATTAATGTTTAAGAGTGTAAAACCAGTCTACATAAAACCAAATTATTGTAAAAACTCACAAAACTATCATTCATCCTTCAAGCCATGTAATAAACGTCTATAGTTTTAGCTATGTTGTAGCAAATGAGCTAAAATGCAAATAAATAATTAAAGTAATCAAGCAAAAATTGAGAAGTAGCTAGTTATAAATAGTTAAGGGAGGGTTTTGTCCTTTAGAGTGGGCATCAACTGAAATATACGAGCCACAATCAGACTTGAGTATGGCTCGTATATTACTGGCCTGATATATTAGACTGGTGCCTAATCAGCCCCATACCATTTTACTCTAATGTGGAAACCATCATCCTATCAGGGGTTCCCTGGACTTTATTCAAGAACCACTCAAATGAACAGATTTGTACTTTAGTGGAAAATGTGAGTTGAAGGAATCTGTGGCCTTCACCATTTTTCTTGTAATTTCCCTTTGACTACATGCAGAGCTCAGGAGTGTTTCAGACCTGCTGTGTGAGTCTTGGAGAGAGAAAAGCTTTAATCTGAATGAAATGAAGTAAAATCTAATCTATCCTGTAACTAAGACCAACTTAGTTAATAATGCATATTTTATATTCACTTCACCGTGTTGTTATCATATTGTGTTGTTTTGTTTCTTAGACTTTCCCATGTGGTGTTTCTGCAGCTAACTGTCCAGTTTCATCCTCTGCTGCACCAAACATCAGCTACCGGAGGCGATTTCAAATATTCTTTCATATCTGCGTGATTGTCGTTCCCTTGACTGCATCTCATATTAATCATGGGCCACTTTGCTTTTGTTTGTTTTTTCCTTTATCGTCCAACTTCATGTAGCTCAAACCGTTCCCTCCGTCACAGTACAGCTGCTCTGGTGACATTTTGCTGGCAGCTGTACTATTATTATTCTCTATAAAACCCTCTAACACTACTGACACTGACACAGATGGATGTTTTATGCATTCGTCTGCTGATTGCAGTATCATTACCTGAAACTCTGGTGGGAAACTCTTGTTTTTAAATTAAAGACCAGGTGATTATTTAAATTGTGCCCTATAAAATCTTAGTAATGACAAAAATAAAGTATGCCCTGTTTCAATTCTGTTTGTATTTAAAATAATATACAGCACCATTCATACATACAGCACATAGTTTTATAGGGCTGAATGTTATTAGAGAATAAAGTATCTCATTGCCGCTTTCACGGTTCAGTGGTTTACCTCCAAGGGACTCGACGGAGTCTGCTTACTTATAAGCTCATGTTTTTTGCCTTATGGAGACCAGATCCTAAACCTCCGGTGGCAACTTTGTGCCTTTACATGAAGGTACGATGGTACACGTAGTGTTATACTTTCAATACAATACAATTTTATTTATATAGCACATTTAACCCTTTAAAACCGGTCAGAGCAGCACGCTCTGTTTTGCATAACTATTTTTAAATCCCGGTAGCTCTGCAACCACGTGAGCTAGCGCAAAATTTTTTTTTGCATATGAAACCGGAGGAGTTGTACTTACATCTTATGCCATCAGCTTGTCCTCGGTCACAGTTTCCTTCCACATATAACTTTGCAAAAACTGCATAAAAAGCACTTGCAGCAACAAAAACATAATATTCCAGAAACACGCTTTGCCGATCCGATCAGCTGTTCATAACACTTCCGATTACATCACCGCGACGCGACGAAGGCTGTCCCAATTCGAAGGCTGCTCCAAATGCGGCCCTCAAATGCGTCCTTCATTTCCCTGAAATTTAAGGACGTGGCGGTGTAGACTTCATGGCCCAACATATCCCAGAATGCATAGCGCGGCGGTGGGTGTGGATAATTTTGCCCAAAAAAAACGGCGGATGAGGGGCGCCGAAGAGTAAACTTTTAAAAGTACTGAATATTATGTCACTTATTTATGTGCAAATGTTTAATAATGAAGAACATTAAAACATTCCTGTTGGCCACATGTCGGCAAAGTTATGTGACATTAGTGACGTTTGTACTAACTTGGTTTTAAAGCCTTTACTTTAAAATATACGCCGTTCAATAGCTGAGCTTAATCAGAGAATGATCAAAGCTCATGTAGAAACAAACAAAAGATTTTCTCCTTCATTTCTGTCAAACAAAGCTGTATGAAACGTTTCCAGCTGTTAGTATCATGGTTGCTAGGCAACCTGGGCAGCGCAACGGAGGCTAGACCGTCCCATTTCACAAGCCTCGCACTTCCGGCCTTAGCGGTCTTTGAGTACGCGGCCCTTGAGGATCGTTGAGGCTGCAGACCCTGAATTGGGACGCAGCCAGAATCTGTAGAGACAGTTTTTTTAAAAATAGGCACTTTTGTTTCACCTTTCACCTTTTTGTTTCATCTTTCTTACCTAAATAGAATTATTCGCTCACTCATTCAGTATTCACTCTACAACAACATTTCCGGTGCTTATTTCTCATCATGTTTGCTGGTTTGGGCCCACCACTGCATGTTCTAATTGGCTCATCTTTAAAAACATTACAAAGTTACAGTTAGGACAAAGTTACAGTTGATTACAGTCAGTTTGTAATTGCAGTACACAGAGATCTGAAAGGGTACGAACCTGCAGAAATGCTGGTAAAGCAGAAAAGTTAACTTCCTAATTGTAAAACCCAACTGAACTGAACGGCGAGGTGATTGTTTTGGATTTTTGATCCTCGCCAGTTGAACAGAATCTGATGGACAGCAAACCAGCTGCCTTCTATCATCACAAGAAACAAGATTAATGACGAATTGAGCCTCCATTCTTCAAATGTCAAAACGCAGCCCGAAGCATCTGATGGTCTTAGATCATCTCTGCCTTTGAGGAGTCTTTGTGGAGTACTCGAGAGGAAGAAGCTGGAGAACACAAAACTCCCATCTTCGCTTTTTTTCCAACCGCAGCTACCTCGGTTGTATTTCCAACCACCTTGCTTTATTTAGAAGTTAGTTTTAGTGTCTGATTTAAGTGCCTGTTCCATTTGTTTCGGCTAATAAAGCCAGCAGCTTCATAGGAATAAAAAATGTTCATTACCTTTCAAAGTTCACCAGGTTTTTATCTGTCCTCTTAAGAGGGTTTTAAGTGCCCTGTTAAGTTGCTCATTAATTCAGGCCATATTGATCTCACATGAGTGCTGGAGGGCTTGCCAACCATCATATTTTTGAAAACTTCCTCTCGACTCTAAAATGCTTACTTGCTAATTATTTTTGAAATGTTGGACCTTCCAAACCTCCGTCTAAACATTAGCGGTCGATACGATTTGATATTTTTCCACACGTGGTAATTATGCATGTCACTGCCTCAATTACTGCATAGCGGTGCAGCGGATATCGATGTGAAGCTTTTCCAATCTCCAGGGTTTCACACAGTCTTAGTTAAACTCGTGACAGAAAGATTTAGCCCTGATCTTCAGCTAATTGTGGAAGTTTTCGTCATCTGCTTGCTTATTATCTTCACTCCGGCTCCCATCTTTGTGAACCTATCAATCAATACGCTCCTCGAGCAGCATTTGATCTCGCAGCTCAGTGATTTCTTTTCTTCTTTTTCCCCACTCGAGCATCCTCTCACCAGCTTCTTGATGTCCAGTCGCTCAGTTCTCATAACGCCCGCGCTGCTACAACAGCCCAGGAACCGATTTTTATCAGTGCGAAAATAGTGCGAGAGACAAAACTTTTCCTGTAGCACCTATGACAAGCCACAACAGATCAATGATAAACACAGTCATGAAGAGTTTCTCGACTTTTCCATCACAGGCAAGTTTCAGACGGCATTACAGCCGCTGTAACTTTCTCCGCCCCCTCCCTCATTCTCACAGATGAAAGTTTCTTTCCCTTCTCCGCCCCTCTTCTCCCCATTCGCTTGTCACTTCTTATGCCTGCCATAAATATAGACACAACCTCAGTATTTTCTAATGCTATTTACATTCAGCCCCATCTACCCATTTCCTCCCTGTTGAGCGGTGTAGTCATTTATATATACGTCTGCAAGCAACACTGCGTCTCCCTGTCATCCGCTGATGCCGAGGTAAATATAGAGCGAGATAAACAACAACACGACTTGATCCCCTGCAATGTACTGCGTGTATAAAACACAATATACAGTACTGTTAAAATATTGAAGTCATGTATCTTTCATCTGAGTCTGTGTTGTTGATTATTCCACCTTGATAACAGAAAGCACGGCTATTAAACAGCAGCTTCTGACACTTTGACCGATGCAGTGCAGCAAAAGTCTTTTTTTCAAGTTAGGCATTTTACTCTTGCATCATCTCCTGCAAGTGAGGTTATTGATTAGGTGGATATGAAAACAACATAAATCTACTCAGAATAATCCCAGTATAGCTGTTGTTTCATATGAAAGCACCCAGCTGATTCTGGATTTTTGTATAAATACAAATATAGATGAGATGATGATGAGATGAGATAGCCTTTATTTGTCAGTTGCAGGTCTTTTGCCCACAGCTGAGATGACAGACCTTGCCGACCGTACATACGATACACAAACATCACATTGGGGAGACAGGTCAGGCTGGTAGCGAGGAAAAAAACATTGAAATGTGTAACACAGAAGGATAATACAGGAATGCACAGATATCAACACACCATAGCACAATAAACACAGACAGCAACATGGGAAAGAGTTCCAGTGTGTACATCTGATCTGGGACCGCTGCAATCTTCGACTGCGCCTCCAGCTGACCCGATGTCCACATCAGAGGGGAGGTAAGCGTTGGAGGTGGCGTTGGATCCGGGGTAGGGAGGGTGATGCGTCGGTGAGTGCTTATCAGATATATAAATGAGAGACAGAGAATACAAAACAACAACAAAACAACAACAATTCTGAACATTACTCCTGTTTAAGACTCTTATCTAGTGCTTTGGGGAGCTGGTGAGAAGCAATTTTGCGTGTTTATTTGGAGGTGGAAATTTAACCGGATGTGCACCTGTTGTGTTGTGTCTGCACTGTCTTTGTTTTGTTTTGGGGTTTTTTGCACACTTGTGCGTTATGTACTTTATGTGTTGATTGTCTCTTATATGTCATTTGTAGCACCACGTCGTCTTGTTGTGTGCTGTACCACAGTCGGTGTTGGGGAGGTTACTTTTAAAATGTATTCCACTACAGATTACAGTATACACTATGTCGTGTAAACTATGTAGTTTGTAACGTATTTTGTTAAGTTACTTAATGCTTTCAGAACTGCACATGACCCATAACCCAGGTAACTACCACAACTAAAACAAGGTAGTTGTTAACTGTCTCCTAGATGACTAATAGCTTAGATCTCAGTAGGGTATCTTTTGACATCATACTGTATCTTTAATGCTAAATTTTAATTTTAATTTTTTTGGGGGACACTTAGAGGTTCAACCGTCCTTTAATTTGGTAGATTTGGTTAACCAGTGTTTATAAACACTGTTACAGCTCTGAGTCAGATTGAAATGATAAACTGATTATGATATTAGTCTGCTACTCAACATCAAAACGTCAAGGCTATTTTGCATTAAACCAAAAAGGTTTCAATTCATATGCGTTCTTTTTTTCCCTTAAGTGTTGTTTTAGAGATTGGGGAAAAGAAGATGTTTCTTAATGGCAGTATACCTTTTTAATGCCCTGGATCTTTATTTTTTTTATTTTACTTTTTAAATTGTAAATTATGTGTTTGTCCTCTGCACCGATGACCATCTGTCCATGTCTCTGGTGTTCTTGAAGACAGAACTACCTGCAAGGTGTCTCCATGTTTGTGTGCCTTTTTGTTAGAAAAACCACCATGTAGATATGTTTCTCAGGAAACGCTAACGTTAGCTTTTAACTTACTTCCAGATGGTTTTTTTAGGTTGGAGTTTTTTGACCCTGAGAGCAACTTGGTGACAAACAGAGTTTGCATTGCATGGTCAGATTTCCGGTCAGAGCCTATTATTGCGTGTTTTGTTTGGGTTTCCGGCAATGTGTGGAATTACCAGGGATAGAGAGGGCATAGCCTAACATATGAACAGAGATGGGCAGTAACGCTTTACTTGTAACGCGCTACTGTAATCCGATTACTTTTTTCAAGTAACGAGTAAAGTAAGGGATTACTATTGCAAAAATGGTAATTAGATTACCGTTACTTTCCCGTAGGAACGCTGCGTTACTGCGTTACTAAAACCGTGATTTTTTTGCGAGAATGTCTCATGACAGTGACGTAAGCGAGTGCGACGTTCGTGACAACAGCTGTGTGCAGATCAACAATGGATCATATATCGAGTGCGGGAGAGAGTATGAGCGTTCAGCGTTTAAAGCGTGGAAGTACTGACCTTACTTTGAGTTTGATTCCATAAAAAGTGACAAAAACATTAGTGTCCGTTGTGCGTGGGAAGAAAACTTCTTTTTACAGCGAAAAAAAACCCTAAACTTCCAAACAAACACCGAGTAGCTACGACGTAATGGGAAACTCACAGAGAAACTCGCGGATTCTTCCACTGACCGCTGCACACCTGCACCAGGGTAAACCTCCGCCTACCCCACTCCTGCTTTACAGGTGAAAATAGAGCAAAAGGACCGCTAGTCTTTGATTTTATTTATTTTCTGCTGTGTTTTACTTGCATCTATTTGAAAGACTGAGTGTAAACACAAAAAATATTTTATTTTATGTGCTGGAATGTGCAGAAAATAGGTTTAAATATTAAACTAATTTCTTCCAGTCAGAGAATGTTGCATATAATTAAATTTTTGCTTGATGCATAAAGTTAAAAGATTAAAACTAATAAAACAAGTTTTAAAAAGAGACTTTTCCATTTGATTACATTTTGTATGATGATTATGTAGAAAAAGTAGAATTGGGCTGAAAGATCTATCACTTTATCACCTATTCAGGTTGTAAATCGTGTTTTTAAAAAGTAACTAAGTAACTAAGTAATTAATTAGTTTTGAAAATAAGTAATCTGTAAAGTAATGGGGTTGCTTTTTTGGGGAAGTAATCAGTAATTAGTTACCGATTACTTTTTTCCAAGTAACTTGACCAACACTGCATATGAAACAGGAAAAGACCACCATGCAGTCCATTTATTTCAACAAAATAACTAATTATCACCTATTAAACTGTAACGGAATACAGTTACTCATATTTTGTATTTTAAATCCATAACACCGGTACATGTATTCCATTACTCCCCAACACTGTCCACTGCACATGGCGGGAATGACAATAAAGCCACTTGAGTTGACTTGATCTACCAAGTTCACCCCGTTAATAAAGGGGAGCACGAACAGCAAATATGTGTATTAAGTTTTGGGGAATTGATTATTGGTTGTTTACAAAGTGGAAAAAGGGCGGGGCTATGTTGAAGAATAATGATGGTCATTGTGAAATATTGACTTTCAAGCTTGTTGGAATTGTACAAACTCTATTTTTGTACTATTTTGTTTATTGAAACATGTTAGCATGTGTTTCACAGCATCTATTTCCCAAATGTAAAGAAGCGAGGCCCGGCTCAAGACCTTTGCACAGTTCTGTATAAAAATAGCAACAGAAATAAAGTGAAGGCGGCTGCTTTAAGTGTGCAGCACAAACCCCAACTGCTGCATTCATGACTGGTTAAAATCACCAGCTTGTTGTTCAGAGGTCGGCTTTGATAACCG
This sequence comes from Neolamprologus multifasciatus, assembly GCF_963576455.1. NCBI lineage: Eukaryota > Metazoa > Chordata > Actinopteri > Cichliformes > Cichlidae > Neolamprologus > Neolamprologus multifasciatus. The sequence continues at coordinate 2,661,532 of NC_140444.1, read as the reverse complement.
ATGATGCAATCAGCCGCTCACAGAGAGTCAGGGGTAATTTTTTGATTCGTTCCTAAACCTGAGATTTTCTTATCAGACTATCAGAGTTTTATTAAATTTTCTGTCTCTATTGCAAATCTGGAGCGCAGCGTGTGACATTCCTCTCCAACATAAAGAAGAGCTCTTCTTACAGCTTGAACCATCTATCAAGTCATGCTCATTACAGAGTATTTTTCTAATCAGTCTTAGCTCAGAGGAGATATGATGATAATGCACGATTGACTTTGGTTTCGTGCTTAATTAGCCAACTAGCCATATGCTCCTCAGTTAACTGGGCACAGCACAGACTGAGCTGCCCCCCCTTTGTAAACCAGAGATTACTTGATTTGATTAAGCTCGTATGTGATCTGTTTGCGGTGATGCAGCCATAGCAAAATGTTACATTTAAAGTTGCCCGTTTTGTTAATTGATTGAATCTTGCAGAAATATCGTGAAGTGTTTGTTGGAGTAACAGATGAACATTAAACACACTTTACATATAAATATAAAACATGCAGAAGATCTTTGAAAGTGGGAAACAAAAAAGTGTCTCACTGATAAAAAGTACCATCCTGTCACCCTTCTGTCCCCATCCCCGCTGTGTAGCTTCATGATTAATCCGGTTGCTCTGGTGCTCCGGCTGGCAGCCAAGGCTCCTGCCCGAAGCACCTTCCTTACTTCAGGGATAGACCTCTGTGCTTTTAAGCACTGAGAAGAACAATGACCTGTCTAAAGTGATTGATCTCCCTGAACTGGCAGCTAGACGACATATTTCCATTTCTTCCTCCTCCTCCAGCTGAATGTGCAGGGAGACTTGTGAAGGTCGGGGAGGCAGACATCATTCATGAGTGCAGGGGTATCCGACACTTTTTTGCTCTTACTGACATACGGACATTCTGCTACTCACAATGTAAAGCTTTAGGCTGACTCAAGATTGAGATGATCTCTTCTTTGTCATCGTGCCTTCTTTCTTAGAGAGTTTGCATAAAGGCTGATGAACACTGCAATTTCATTTTCTGCCAAAGCAGATTTGCTGCTCTTAGCGAACTGGGAGAAAGCCATGAGAATTTTGGACGTCGGCTTTTAAAATTGAAATTAAGCCATTCATCACTTGAAAGTTGTTTGGAATAATGATTCGTTTTAACAGCACAAATGTATTCCTGAGATTTTCTTTTTTTTTTCTATGAGGGTCAAGAGCAAATCCTCTGTTGTCTGCATTGTTGAAAATGTTAGAAACAATTTTAAGAAATAGTTTATAATATAGTTTATAATATATATATATATATATATATATATATTATATATATTTATATATCTATTAAATATATATAATATTTGTTACTTTTAAAATGTATTCCACTACAGATTACAGTATCCACGGCAGAAAAAATGTAGTTTGTATTTCGTTAAGTTACTTAATGCTTTCAGAACTGCACATGACCCATAACCCAGGTAACTACCACAACTAAAACAAGGTAGTTGCAGCAGGCTAACGTTAGCTTTTAACTTACTTCCAGATGGGTTTTTTTAGGTTGGAGTTTTTTGACCCTGAGAGCAACTTGGTTGCTGCCAAACAGAGTTTGCATTGCACACATTTGCATTAGAAACAATTTTAAGAAATCGTTTGTATTGGTGACACTTAAAATTATAACGTGAACCAGAATCATCACTCTGTATTGGGTAGAACTGTGATGAGACCTTCAACGCTGCCCATTAGATTGTACTATTATTGTAGGTTTTTCTGAATATATCAAAAAAAAACTGGCCTTTAAATTAAAAGGAAAGTCATCTGTTTTTGTCACAGTCTGCGGAGACAGGCCGTGCGGTGGTGTGTGTGATGGACCCAGGTGCGTACACAAGTGAGTAGACGGGAGTGAACTTAACAGAAAGCGAGCCTTTATTATGGCTGAAGACAAAGTGTACAAACACAGCAGGGATAGCGTGACTAAACTAGACTATAACCAAACTGGGAAAACTAGTACTGTGACAAACTAAGATGACTCAGAGACTATGGTGAAAACTGCAAAGACTGACTGTGAAAACATGGAGGTGGGAACACAGACGACGCGACACAGACTGCATGAAACACAGAGACTAAATACACATGAGGGATGATCAGGGGAAGTGGCCACACATGGGAGCACAGCTGACACACATGAACCTAGCGACAGGACAGGAGAAGTGAAACTAAATACACTGACATTGAACACAGACTTTCAAAGTAAAACAGGAAACATGGAGATTAGACATGACATGAACTAAACATAACCATGCAGACATGACTCATGGCAGGTAGACGCACGAACCAGGGAGACTGAGTACAGGGGGAGATGACAGAAACGACAACATGAACTTGGCAACATAAGACACACAGACATAAACACATGAAGGGCAAGGGAGACTTAACACAAGGGTAATATAATTACAAATGAGCTAGAATAACTTAATGAACCTAAACAAACAATAAACATCAAAATAGACTAAAACTCAAAACACTGACAGTTTTTTCATGAGACAATTGATTTAGGTGCCAGTTTAGCTCTCTGGGTTGAGCAGGTGACCCATTTGCTGAAGGCTAATGCAAAGGCCAGTCTGCCCAGAGGCTGTTTACTGCATGTCTTCCTCGTGGTTTCTCTCCCAGCTTTCCTGTCTGTACTCCACTGTCTTATCACATAAAAACTCAAAAAGCCCCAAGATATATTTTAAAAAGGGAATATTTGAGTTTAATTGCATTCGAGTGAAAAAGATCGTTTTGTTTATTAGACGGAGAGAAATAATTGGAAAATACACCGATTTCTGTTCAGTAGAGACGAGTCACTGCCGTCAAAGGCTCTGTGATTAAAGTTAGCAATAATCTCTTAGTAAATTAAAAAAAGGCCAACTGATCGTAGCAGCCCTGGGAGTTTGGATGAATTAGCCAACCGTGTCCACATGAAACCATTTTGCTATGAGAGATGGATTGCAATATGTCTGCGTTAGCAGGTATGCTAGTATTAGCTTAGGTTAGCCAGAAGAAACACAGCTAGGGTCAGAATGTATCCCCAAAAACATCTGTTCCTTTTCTATCAAAATAGCTGCCTTTATTGTCTTTGTGTATTTGTGTTGGAGTCGAGGCTAGGAGCAGGACGAATTTTTGTTGAATGAAGTTTTGGATGAATTAGCCAACCGTGTCCACATTGATTGCAATATGTCTGTGTTAGCAGGTATGCTAGTATTAGCTTAGGTTAGCCAGAAGAAACACAGCTAGGGTCAGAATGTATCCCCAAAAACATCTGTTCCTTTTCTATCAAAATAGATGCCTTTATTGTCTTTGTGTATTTGTGTTGGAGTCGAGGCTAGGAGCAGGACAAATTTTTGTTGAATGAAGTTTTGGATGAATTAGCCAACCGTGTCCACATTGATTGCAATATGTCTGTGTTAGCAGGTATGCTAGTATTAGCTTAGGTTAGCCAGAAGAAACACAGCTAGGGTCAGAATTCATCCCCAAAACAAATAATCCCTCCATCTGTTCCTTTTCCATCAAAATAGAAGCCTTTATTGTCTTTGTGTATTTGTGTTGGAGTCGAGGCTAGGAGCAGGACGAATTTTTGTTGAATGAAGTTTTGGATGAATTAGCCAACCGTGTCCACATTGATTGCAATATGTCTGTGTTAGCAGGTATGCTAGTATTAGCTTAGGTTAGCCAGAAGAAACACAGCTAGGGTCAGAATGTATCCCCAAAAACATCTGTTCCTTTTCTATCCAAATAGCAGCCTTTATTGTCTTTGTGTATTTGTGTTGGAGTCGAGGCTAGGAGCAGGACGAATTTTTGTTTAATGAAGTTTTGGATGAATTAGCCAACCGTGTCCACATTGATTGCAATATGTCTGTGTTAGCAGGTATGCTAGTATTAGCGTAGGTTAGCCAGAAGAAACACAGCTAGGGTCAGAATTCATCCCCAAAAATAAATAATCCCTCCATCTGTTCCTTTTCCATCAAAATAGCTGCCTTTATTGTCTTTGTGTATAGTTTGTGTTGGAGTCGAGGCTAGGAGCAGGACAGACAAAAAAGAGAAACTTCCAAAAGATAATAAATCAATCAGTAGATATTATATAATTTAGCATCCAGACATAATAATGCCACAAATTATGTCCAATTCCTCTAACAAACAGCTTTAATGTGTACATGAAGCTGCTACACATGGTGTTGACTCGCAGCCTGGCATGAACCGATTATAATCGAGTTATACAGGAAATGCTTTTTGCAAATGAGGACATTTAGTTTCATCACGGGTGCTTTTATTGTCATTTCTCTGAGCGACACATAGCCCAAATTAGAGCACACCTTTTCCGGTAATTGAGACTCCCTTATTAAATGATGTCCCTGCCAAAACGCATAAAGAAGAAAAAGCTTTTTTTATCCAGCATAATATGCCCCGAAGCTGGCTACTCATTAGGCCTGTGGATAACGCCCACCTGCCCACATTTGGCTTACTCCCGACGTAAAAGTCTGTGTTCGTAAATCGTTTCCTGTATACATATCGAGTGATGGAATTAAAGGCTTACACTCCAGGTAAATCATTTAGCACACAGACAGTTGAGAAACAATCATTAGGCTTCGGAGGAGAAAACTTTTGATTTTCTTCTGTCAGAAATGTGCCGCCGCTGCCTGTGGACCTCTGAACCTCTCTTAGAGGAAAGCAGCATTGATGCATGATCACTACTCGGTGTGAATGATTGATACCACACGTTGGAAGGACTAAATTGCCACAATTTGTTTGGATCCTTGGCAGAGAATATTTTGCATTAATAAAACATTATCAATCATTAGCATGAAACTCTGCGTGAGCCTGGCTGCAAATTACTCTCCAAATTTAGCCAGAGATGTGCTTCTCATAAAAACAAAAACACATATGTCATGTCACCCACAATCCGCCCCAGTCTGGAGATTTGAATAAGTCAAATAAAACACATCGGCGGCACGTTTCTGGGAGCGGTGCTGAAAGCGTGACTGAGAAACAACAACACTTTTTACCCATTTTTCCTGGGAGCACACGAAATGTCATCATTGGTTATAATATTAACAAAACTTATTGGCACCGCTAAGTGATGCAACCTCTGTGTGAACGTAGTGACAAGACGCAAAAAGAAAAGTGATGTAAACCTTTAGCTCGTCTGCTTCTGTGCATACATCCAAACCCTCTCTGTTCCTCTAAAAACAGATGACAGCATGAGGAGTCTTAAATAAACCTCAGGCAACTTACCAAAAGAGAGAGAGAGAAAAAAGTAGATCTGGATGGGAAACAAAAGTGAAATACAAAGGAGTAGGAATGGGTAGAACTTCAGAAAATAATTAGTCTCTGTAGGGATGAGAATAAAAAACTGGGATGTAAACCACGAGGAGGACAGGGATGAAGAGCGAGGCAGCGTTTACATATAAACGAGGCAGGCCCAGCATTGTAAGTGCTGGGCCTGTTATGTGCCGAGCCTTTTTTCTTCACGGCCATCGTTTGTTTCTCCTACCTGTGATACTCAGATCTGTTTGCTCTGATTCTAGCGGTTGTAATTATTACAGCTTTGTGTGTATCTGTGCTGAAGCTAAGGCGGCGGCAGGGGGGGGGTCTATTCTCTGTCCTCTAAGATCTTTTCTGGGCCAAACAATTCTCGTTAAACATGAGTGACAGATGTGAAGCAAATAACACCCACGTGAGTTTTAAATGCTGAGTGTGAAGCCTTCGCCAACTTTGTTTAAGACGACATTTAAGATTCTCGCGACTGTAGAGGAGTAAGTGCAGCTGCGCGAGACACCTGCAAAGAAATCCTCCTTGCACTTGGATCTAAAAGGTCCCAGAGTCGCAAAACGTACACCGAATTATAATCGGTACCATTACGACTCAACGTTCGCATATCTGCCTTCATCCGGCCGGCTGGCTGTATCTTGAGGGTTTGCATTCTCCCCCCGTCACCAATAAGCAGAAGGTTGCTGTCTGCGACTTGGCAGTCTCTCCGGTCCTGATGCTTCACACATGCAAATTAAATAGACAGTATGACATTTAAGTAAGTGCCATATCTGCGCCTTTGACTTCGCTCTCCTCTAGTCGTTCATGCTGTCTTGTCCTGGCCATGGATGCAGGCAATCGTCGACAAGAAAGCTTTGGCAGAGGAACACATGGAACATGTATCCTTCACTTATGCCGGGACACCAGATTGGCAAAATAGTCCGCAATCTGGCCCAGCGTGGAAACGAAGCTGTGCTGTCTTTTTGAAGGCACTTCCTGTGGCAAATCACAAGGCCTCCTGCTGCCACATTGAGTCCTCGAGGCTTTTAGAGGGATCCTGCTGAGCTCTTTACAACTTGTGGTCAGGGAACAGAGGACGAAGAAAATCGACGGAAGATGGATGACATCTTTTGTTACACCTCAAATGAGAAATTTGTTAATTATTCCGAGTTTTGTTTGAGTCCAAGAAGATGTTGCACTCTCTTTTCTGTCATTTCTTGAGGCATCGTTCCATATTTATGGTATGTAAGTGGTTTTTTTGAAGGCAGTGTATCAGCAGCATATGAAAAATATACAAGCTCCAACTGTGTAATACAGCCTCGTGTTGTGTTGAGTGTGGAGCTACCCACAGTCCCATCAACCCAAGAGAGGCCCCTGTCGCATTACCGACAGCTTCCAGCTGACTGGTGCCTCTATCCGCTGCGAGGTGTTTAAGATAAGACCCTAGTGGTGAAGATGGAGAGCGAGATAAGGGTGGTGAGGGAGGCCATTTTCTTTTGTTATCAATCATGCCTTCGGCTCGATGGGATTTCCCGTGAGGTCCAAAGCACAAACAGACCTTCAGGGGAACCGATTGAACAACCCTTTGCAGAACCAATAGGGCAGCGGTGTTGATATCATGGGACTTTAAACAGAAACCCGAGTGGATAGCGCGAGCCAATCAGCCCCTCGGAGAGCTTAAATCAATCAACACATGCTGTGCAGCTGCAGCTTCTTACCGTGCTGTGTTACACGGAGAACACGGGGATTTTATTTACACGTCCTAGCCCTTTAGACCTCATCGTCGTTTCAATCAAATCATCCCAAAGAACTTAATCCCCACTTATGTTCAGGTTTATATACTGATGAGTTTAATGATGCTTCATCGTTCCAAATTGGATCACAGTTTTCAGTATTTCATTGTGTTCCCACAAGTCTTTGGCGTACGGGAGACTTAAGGTACAGTTTACACTTTGTCAGCAGTAACGGATTCCTTCTAATCTATTCAGTCTCATTGGAATGCTCAGTGGTGTTCATTCACCCTACAGCTGTCAGTCTTCATAATGTATTTAAAGCACGTTTTTATATATATGCTAGATCAGCGGTCCCCAGCCTTTTTTGCGCCACGGACCGGTTTATGCCCGACAATATTTTCACGGACCGGCCTTTAAGGTGTCGCGGAAAAATACAACAAAATAAAACTAGTACCGGTACCGAAAAAAAGAAGATTTATTCATAACACACATGAAAAGACCAAGGAAAACCGAGTTAACGATAAAAACTATAACAAAATAACGCTGAAAACCGATAAAAACTCTGAAAACTATACATTTCACACCTGAGCCTCAACTCTCGCGGACCGGTACCGGTCCGAGGCCCGGGGGTTGGGGACCGCTGTGCTAGATTTCAGATGAAGAGATCAATAATTAAGGTACAGGAAGAAGATCCAACATTTATTGGATTAGGGCGATCGTGGCTCAAGAGTTGGGAGTTCGCCTTGTAATCGGAAGGTTGCCGGTTCGAGCCCCGGCTCGGACAGTCTCGGTTGTTGTGTCCTTGGGCAAGACACTTCACCTACCGCCTACTGGTGTTGGCCAGAAGGGCCGATGGCGCGATATGGCAGCCTCGCTTCTGTCAGTCTGCCCCAGGGCAGCTGTGGCTACAACTGTAGCTTGCCTCCACCAGTGTGTGAATGTGAGAGTGAATGGGTGGATGACTGGACGTGTAAAAGCGCTTTGGGGTCCCTAGGCGGGACTAGTAAAAGCGCTATAAAAATACAGGCCATTTACCATTTATTGTTCTCTGATGGAGGTATACTTCTTGTGTTTTCATTGATGGATTTGGTGGAAGGACCAGTTTTTGTAAACTTGAGTTTATCCCCAGAGTGAACTGTTTGTATTAATCATGTATAGAGCAGCGCGATATGATCAAAAATATTTATCACGATATACATTTGAAAATTTGCGATAACGATATAACTGACGATATAATTGACACTAGACAAAATACTTTACAACTCCACAACTTTATTAGTGCCAAAAAAAAAAAAACCCATCAATGTATTTTCACTTCAACAAGCAGCTGTTTTTATCTGCATTAAAGTTTTATAAAAACGTAACAGTGCAAATGCAAATTCCTCGCTGACAGTTTAACCAAAAGACATTTCCAGTGGAAACTGGCCGACATATCCTCAGCATAACCATGTATAATATCCACAAAACTTAAAAAGAGGTTATACACACACAATACGGTAATATTATGTTGAAGCACAGTACGTATCACTCCGCGAGGCTCCGCCTACGATAGCCGTAATGCTCCGACAATCCATCAAGCGGTGCGGCTTCGTAGCTTAGCAAAGTCGCACTAAAACATTTGACAGATTTTCGAGCGCCGTGTACATAAAATCGTTTCGAGGTCAGTAAACACAACCAGAGTTCATACATAAGGCACACGGGATTATAAGGGGCTCTGTCGACTTTCAGAAAAATCAAAGGATTGATTTTAAGTGTGCCGTATTTTCCAAACAACACGGTAATAACGACGGCCCGCTAGCATGCGCTACCAAAAATAGTGCTTTGTTGTGTATCTGACGGACGAAAGCTAAACCAGTTCCACACCAGTGAAGTTGCAGCATTTTTACAAACCAGTTCTGGTTCATCTGTTTCATTCAAAGATCCGCTTTCGCCCTTCTCATTCTCCGTCGCCGCCATGCCGCCAAAGGCACTGCGCATGCGTGTTTTACCCATATTCTATCGCGATTTTTCATATTCTTATCGTTGCCCAACATTATACCGGTATTACCGTGAATGGTATGATATGGCCCAGCCCTAATCATTCTGTTTTCAGGGCATCAACCACATTGTCAGAAACCAGTGATCCAGACACATCTTGTCTTTTGTTATTTTTATCCACCAAAACCACAGGGGTTCCCTACATGTGGTCAGTTTTCATTCATCCTGGTGACCCAATGTCAGATCATCCTGGTAACGTTGATTCAGTTTACTCACAATCAAATTTGGGGAAAAATACTGATAGAAGAAAATAAGGATGTGATTCCCTCTGACAAAAGTTTCAGTTTGATGGCTCTGAGTCATTTTAACAGTAATCATCTGCATGTATGTATTTCCTAAAAAAGGCTGGCACTGTCATAATTATAATGAGAACATCAACTCATACATGTACTGTAGCAGGCTAAAATCGAGTACAGCAGTGGCCAATGCATCAAGGCAGCAATGGCAAAGAAGACTTTGTGTGTGTCTTTGAGACACCAGCTGCTTTAAAACGGCAGCGGCGTTTGGTGCTCGAGGAATGAGAATGGGTTGGTCCCAAACACATCTGTTATCCAAGATGGATGTGGCCGCTGTGAAGTCTCATTTTGAGGAGTCAAACGGATCTTTTGGCAAACTGAATGTGGGGAGACGGGCGAGTCTGCTTGAGAAACTGAGGACACTGCACAGGATGGCAACTGCTGCTTTATCACCTATTTTTGCAAAATGGAGACCATATTTTACACAATGAGCATTACTTCTGTATATAATAAGACTTGAAATGTGCAAAAAGACCATAAATCCACCAGGGAATTGTTGACCGAGGTCACAGATCAAGTAAGCAGCGCTCATAGATCACGTCTAACAGACTTCAGTCTACGCTGTGCTGACACGACTGATAGAATAATGAAAGTAATGCACTTCACATGCAGCTTTACGACTGCCCGAGTGGAAACCCTGCGTATATGGAGAGTCTTTAAGAGGGGATTCTATTAAGAGTCCTTCAGGTAAGTTGCAGAGACAGCAGCTTGGTGCCAATGGGGAGAGAATGACTTTGATGTCTGGCAGAAGTCCCCGGCCCCCCGGCGGGACGCGGAGGACAGAATTTACATAACTAACATCTTGATTTGCTGTAAAGTGAAATTAGGGCCTTCGCTATGTTCAATTAACTCCACGAATCTTCCTGTAATTAAAACTCAGCAGCCCCCCACTGTTCAATAACTCCAGGAAACGGCGAGAGATTGAAAGGTGATGGTTGGTGGGAGGGAGGGGGGGTTAGAGAGAGGTAGATGGAGCCGGAGAGGGAAGGAAAGGGAGGAAAAAGCAGAACGATAAACTGCTGCTTCATCATGTTTTCATCAGATATGACCTTGGCAGTCATAATGGTGGGCCAGAAGATATCGCTGGAGAAGAGCCACAGTATCCATAAGTTGAAAGTTAATGGGAGAAGCATCAGCCACGGCGGCCCCTTTATGGCGCCCTTGCCAGCTGTTGTATGGAGATCAGCGGCTGCGTCGCAGGTCCCTAATGAGATGTTTCTGCTTAAATTGATTACATAGGGTCGGTTTTATGTCCCGGAGTGTAACTCTGAGCACCGTCCTTTAGGTGTTAGGTTAACTCCGAGCTATATCGCTTTGTTAATTGTTGTAATTCCGACGTCTATGACTTTTTATCCTCCCAAGCTGTGTAATTTCAATCCTTGATAATGTTTTTGATTTTGTGTTTAGTTGTCGGGGCGTTACAGCGAGGCGTTCCCAGAGATCGCTGCAGTGCAGATCGCTGTTTGTCATAGGCCGTCGAAACGCTCGCGTCGTTATGATATGCTGCCGTTCTAAAACTGCAGTTTAGCTCCCGAGCTTTTCTTTTATGCAGGCCATTAATCTTTATTAGACATTTACCTGGAAATTGCAAAGTGACAGGAAGGCAGCGTCTGTAGTCTCTCCTTCTACCACGCAATGCATCTAAAGTGGCTGTTTTATGGCATCAGTTAGAGAATTTTAACTAAGCCATAATCCCTATATTGATGAAATTGCCCTCAGATCTATTGTAATGTTTAATTCATGAGCAATAATAATATACACAAGCAATAAATCTGAAAACAAGAGAAAAGCGTCCACGGCTTCTGCGACGTTCTGCTTTTACGACCTTGTTTCGGTTGTTTCTTCTTATTTTTACGTCTCGTTAATGAGACAAAATGTCAGCTGTGTGACCTTTATTACATACAACACATCACGTTACTAAGAGAGGCCTAAAAGATCAAAAGAAAACTTGCATATGATCCATGCATATTCTATTTTAGCTGATGGACTTGAATTAGCAGGAAGCTGAAGACCAGCTTGGCTGTCGTAATTTCTTTGCATCTTCTGCTTATACGTGCAACTTCTGGTCCAAGCTATCAGCTAATATTCCCCAGCTTACTATAAAATGTGCTGCATATATTATATGTTATTAACTGCTTCAGCTTTTCTCCCCACTATGTGATCGCTAAACTCTATTTATAAGATGCAAACGCAGCTGCCTGCTGCGAGCACTTTGGGAAATCCATCTGCAGCCTACAGTTGATCGTGCACGTGTTCACAGACATAATTAGATCAATAATCACTATGTGTAAACGAGTAACAGCCTTTAACATCACGGGGGCATAGCCTTTAAAAAAGCTCTGGCTAGAACGTCGGCGTCTGTCCACTCAGGACGGTCAGAGAGAAGCACGGCTCGTGGATATCATAGATTTACTGACAGTAACGAGGGCCGTGGGCGGTGGGAGCGAGAGGCAAGATGCTGCCTAATGGCCACACTGTGGTCTCCATTCAAAGAGGGGTTTTAATCACAAGAAAAGTTAATCCTCAATCAATGAAAATGTAAAGCGGTGGCTTTCCGTTGTATTTGTGCTGATAGCAGCTTAAAGGATCGCTTTTGAGGGGCTCAGACCTCATTTGCGAGCGCCTGGCACGGCTCCTGGTCATGTCTCGTAAGGCGCACGCGCTGAGGGGACACAGACTTGCTATTTTTATTTTTGGATGCCCCTGAAATTTATCTATTACTGTCCCAAATTTCCCTCAGACGCCAACATTTACAGACCTTTACAGGTCATTTCATGGAGAACACACAATGCAGTGAGAAATTTAGATTCTGGAGAGTTTATCGATGAGGAACGACACACGTATATGATGTACGGCGGCCTTGTCTTCTCCTGTTCCCCTCTAATGTCTGCAGGTCTGGGTTGTGCATGTTGTCAGAAACATATTTAGTTTAGCTGACACCAACAATTCTGCCAAGTCATGAAACTGCACTGCAGCTTGTTATGGTAATACTTTGTCAGCTGGTGTGTCTGACTCTGATAAGAGAAGTCGGGACGTTATTCACCCCTGAGTCTTTATGGCTCTCACTAAGCAGCTCCTTTAAGGAAGGCGGGATCAAAGGGAATGGGGTTGTAGTGTAATAGGCAACATTAAAGATGCATTATGCAATTGTCAGTGCGCAATGACAATCAACTGCAGCTTGTGTGTAAATGTTTGGGAGACGTACTTTAAGTACTTTTTCTTGGCGTCCAAATCTATTTCAGAGCAAAAGCTAAACCTTGGCTCGCGTATGCTAAACTGTCCCAAAATTACACCGTGTCCTCGCCTACAGGAGAGCAGTGCATTCTCCCGATGTTGCACAGGGGATTCATTTGTATCGTGTGAACGCTCCTCACTCTGTCCACAATAAATCATATCTGCTGCACCTCGGAGAACGGCTGCGAGCTAATACAGATTCCCTCCACCTTGACATAGTTGTAATCAGATTCGCCACCTGTTTGTCTTGCTGCTGGGATGTTTTTCCACCTCGGAGACTCACAGTTATGCATCATCTGATGTTCTTTGTGTGATAAAGTTATGGGATTGTTGGAACGGCTTCCACATTCGATTTGCGTGAGCGAGTGACCGCTTGTTCATCATTTTCTTTTCTGCTCAGAGCGTAATTCACTTCATTTAGATCAAATTGACAGTGATATTATTGTGTTAGAACATAACCTTTTTTTTGGAAATGGCATACCTCCAGAAATTTAGTGACCGAAAAGTCCCTCTTGGCATTCGTCCCATAGAGAATCTAATTTTAGCCACGCTGGGGGCACTGTTGCTCTGTGCACCGCAGTGTGTCATCGTTAACCCACAGCTGTGCTTGTGGTGGTGGTGACATCATCATAGCTCCAAAGTCTTTATTGAATCCTTAATTTTTTCAATTTTTGCAAAACTAATAGCCGATAATCATCTGAACTAATCTTTGATAACAACCATTTTTAGCAAAGTGAAGGTCCTTACTCCGTGGTTGTTTTGTTTCATAAGCAAAATAGTTTCAAAATGCCTTTTTCCAAACATCTATTTTTATTTCCTAATGGGAATTTCCTCCTTACTTTCATTCCATTATACTTTTAATTTCATATCACATATCTGCCTGTTGTGTTAAGCCCACACGCTCATCATCTGCTGCAGATGCGTCCAGCAACTCTGTCTTTAAAATTAAAAAAAGACAATGAGGCATTATGAAAAAATTAACAGTAATTATTTGAGTTTTGATGTTTTCAATTATGAATGAATTGTTAAATTTTAAATGGGACACAATTGGTTGAAGATTTGTAGAATAAATAAAATGATTTAGTTTTATTTAACTGTAATAGCTTTGAATTATGTATTTTCTGCCAACAATGAGAACAAAGAGGAAACCGTTGCGATTTTTGTCTGATTCATGTTAGAATTAGTTACATATGATCATGTGAAATAGAAAGGATGGAAAGTAGAGCTCCTTACAGCTGCTATAGGGGTTTAGAGAGTAAAGGAACATGACAACAGCACCGCTGCGCTCTGACTCACATTCTTTTTGAGGACTTCCACTTTGCCGTAACAGTTTCCTGTTGATTCGAGCAAAGTGCAAGCGTGACGTACACATGGACATGTTTCCTTTAGGGGTCACTAAAGTTGATCATCTGCCCCATCCACCTCCTTTGTATGTCCTCCCTCACTACACCCATGAATCTTCTCTTCTGTTGCTGCCTAGCAGCTCCGTATTCAACATTGTTACGTCCCCCCCACCATGGTGGAGGCAAAGGTAGGAAGGAGACAGCAACACTGGACAACCACAATCAATGAAGGAGGAAGACAACAGAACAGTTAAGAATCAGGCAGGGTTTATTGGTTGCTTGCCTTGATAGTCAAACTTAACAAAAGAAAAGAGGTGGGGGAGGAGGACTGGGCGGTTGATCCAAATCAAAGAAATTAATAAAACAAAAAGAGGTCCATAGCTTCCAGGGCCTAACTGAAACAAAAATGCAAAACAAAAAGCCTACCTAGCTACTCGACAAAAGGTCAGTGAAAACATACAAGAGTGGCATCAACCGCATAACCTAGTGTGACTAACAGTTTAAAACCTGCAACCAGTGTATAGGGTACCCCAGCTTACCTGTCCAGCCTCCCACCACACAAAGAAGCCTGTTCGCAAATGTTTGTCATAAAGCAGAAGCCAGCAGCCACCAGATGGCCAGGGAGCTGCTCATTTGTAGTGATCCTCGGAGAGTGATTGGCCAACTGTGCCCAGACCAGCCAATAGACACATGCCAATCAACTTTGAACTGGCCAATAGGTGGAGGCTTGACACCTGAAAGATAAAAAGTACACCAGAAGCAAAGCCACATCTCTTGGCTAGTAACACCCCCACCCTTTAACCCTTTAAAGCCGGTCAGAGCAGCACGCTCTGTTTTGCGTAACTATTTTAAATCCCGGTAGCTCTGCAACCACGTGAGCTAGCGCAATATTTTTTTTTGCATATGAAACCGGAGGAGTTGTACTTACATCTTATGCCATCAGCTTGTCCTCGGTCACAGTTTCCTTCCACATATGGCTTTGCAAAAACTGCATAAAAAGCACTTGCAGCAACAAAAACATAATATTCCAGAAACACGCTTTGCCGATCCGATCAGCTGTTCATAACACTTCCTACGTCCATCAGCGCGAACTATGCATGTCCGCCATGACCTGCCCGAAACCAGAAGTGATGTCATTTTGCAGAAATGTTTTGTTTGTTTTTTTTACCATCAGGGCCTCATGAGCCTATACTGGTGTTTTTAAAAGTTATGTTTGACTTTATGACTTTCTGTGTGGTTTCTGGGATGCTTAGGACTCATATTGCACTGCTGGAAATAGTTTATTTTGATGCATCTGCTGCTTTTTTGCAAATTTGCATCATAATATTTATTTTCGTTTTTCCTGCAGTATATAAAAATTGGTGTATTTCAAAAATAAAACTATGAAGACACTCAAAATAAATTTCCTGTGGTGGGAAACTAGTTTGTGCAACTTTTTTGTATTTACAGTTTTGAGGGATAAGCCTCTTAAATTTCTCTAACTAGAAATATATGTTAAAAAAACAAAAATGATTTTAAATTTTTTTGTAATTTATATAATTACTATGCACTTAATGCAGACATATTATTAAAATCTGGGCTATAATGGTTGTATTGATGTATATCAACTTGAAATGCTCCCAAAAATGGCTCCACAGCATGTAAACATATAATATAAGCTCTGGCGGACTTGGTTCTATGGTAGGTCTTAAAGGGTTAAGAACCAAACTCAGGGTTTGGTGACCTCTCTAAACGGCACAGGAGAGTGCGTCTGCTACAATGTTTTTCTGAACCTTTTTTGTGATGGATATTTGCTGAGTTTATCCACTGTCTGTCTTATGTCTTCTGTACCAGACCATCTTAGCGTTGCCTCTCTAACTTTGTCTCCAAATCGCTCAAGCTGAGCTGTCCCTCTGATGTAATCATTTGTAATCTCGTGCATGCTGGTCACTTTCAATAAAATCTCAGCATCTTCAGCTCTTCCACCTCTAGCTCAGCCTCCTGTCTTTGTTTTAGTGCCACTCCATTTCTCAGGCATCCTCTCACTCTCCAAGAGCGTGTTAAACAGTATGGTTCAAAAGTCCACTGCTCTCTCTCCCAAACATTACCATACCTCCACAGATATGTCATCTGCACCAACTGTCTATCCACTCCCTCCTCTTCACAGCTCCGCTCCCTTCCTCCTGACTCATCTTCTGGACTTACTGACTAACAAACTCTCCTCCACCCATCCTCTCTCTCTGTTGTTATTTTTCTTCAGTCATCAGCTCCTCAAAGTCCATCTTCATCTTCTCTTTCCAGCTTGACCTCTCTGACTAGCCATCATGTACATCTCACTGTAAGACTTATGTTCTGGTCCCTCTCTCTCAGCTAGCCTCCAAGTACTTCATCCTACTTTCTTCATCTCACTGACCCGCCCACCTTTCTTTGCTAACCTCTTCCTTTGAATAGTTTTCTGTACTTCGTCATTGCACCACCAAGTCTCATTGTCCACTTTTCATTGTCCAAAGGATGCACCAAAAAACTTTCCTACTTATCATTTGCAACTCCTCCCTCCACCTAGAGCCTGTCTCAACTTTTCCCCGCAACATTTGCACCATGATTTAATTCTTTCCTCTGGTTCGTTGACCCACAGACGACCATCCAGTGCTACCAAGCTACATTCTGCTCTGACACCACCTTATAGTCTTCTATCACTTTCAGATTTCACCTTCTACATCAGACGTAGTCCACCTGTGTGCACCTTCCTAACTTCCACTAACATCTGGCATTCTGCATTTCTTTCCTTCCCGCCATGCCTGCCCAACAATCCTTCACTAACTCTGTCCCCTTCATCTCTAGAGATGGGTATCGTTTAGGTTTTATCCGATACGGGTGCCAAACCGGTACTTTTGAAACGGTGCCGGTGCTTAAAGAATGAAGAACACAAAATTGGTCCAAAAACCTCTCATGTTCAGCTGTTTTTTTGTAAAAAGATAACAATGTTAGCCTTTTCTGCAGCTATGGGGCATATATGGTGTCACTCTTGGCTGGAAGCAGCTTAAACAATGGAAAAAACACAAACTTTGTCCAAAAACCTCTCATGTTTAGCTGTTTTCCACTTTTTCTTTGGTCATTTCAGCCTTTTTGTCCAGGGTGAAGGGAGTATCTGCCATCAAACAAGAAGACAGCCGCATGTAGCTATGATGGTGTTTGCTAGTTCACCTTACATGCATTAATTTAATAACGTGGTTAGCCTACTCAACGTAAATTACACACGAACAACATTAAGCTACTCACGCAGAGAAGAACGGCTGCTGCTGCATCATCATCCTCATCATTTCTGCTACACTGGCAGGGCTAGGGGCCAGGACTCTCCTCTTCGGGTTTTTGGGGGATGTTGCTAACTCCGGGTCCGATAACAGGCACCACACCCGCAGTAGATGTGCTCGGTGTGAGGTCTCGCAGCAAGCTATCAAATACGGCGCATTTCTCTGCTTTTAAAAAAAACGCTATGCGTCGCCAGGTGTTTCATCAGATTTGAGGTGTTACCTCCTTTGACAGTATCACAGTATCAGCTTAAAGCACTTGTTGCAGCTGCTGAGTTTGCATCTTTTGCTGTGAAGTACAGCCAGACTTTTGTTCGCTTCGCCTTGGGCATTTTTAATCTGTAGCTCTGCTCTAAAAGAACGTACGTACCTGGACCCGCCTACTATCCTCGGAAACGTAAAATGATTGGCTAGAATCTAAAGTGTATCACAGCTCAGGAAAAAAAAGCACCAAAATAAAGTACCGAAATGTGCGCTGCTTTTCGCACCGTTTATGTCAGAACCGGTGCCATCAACGGTACCCATCCCTATTCATCTCCATGTCCACTGAAGTCTGCTCCAATCACCGCGCTCTAAAACTTTCCCTTCTGACATCCAACTTGTGGGGCACACACACTGATAACATTCAACATCACCTCTTCAATTTCCAGTTTGAGATTCACGATCCTCTCTTCCCCTCCACAACACACTGACACATGCTTCCTTCTATCATGGTAAAGCAGCTTGTATCCGCCTCTAATGCTCCTTTCTTTGCTTCCCTTCTACCTGGTCTAATGCACAATATATCTACCTTCCTTCTTTCCATCATATATCCACCTCTCTGTCTTCACCAATCCTAGTCCCTAGACTTAAAGTCTCTACTCTCACCTCAACATGCTGGCATTTCCTTCTCTTTCACATCTTTCACACAAAGATCACCGGTGACCACAAAATTATAGCACAGGCAGAGAGGAGTGACCGGTGCAATTCATATTATGGGTTGTTCATATGAAGGGGTCGTAAATAGTGACTACACGTTGCTAATAAATTATGTGATCAGCAACGTTGATGACCTCTAGAAAAGCAGAGATTTGGACATGTCGCTGGAGCTTATATTCAAACATAAGTGGACATCGAAGTAAAACTGGAAACGTCGTCCTTTTTTATTTAGTATTTTTATAATGCGTGATGTGTTTGATATTTAATTTAAAAAGTTTATTGTTGGAAGTCATTTTCCAGCTGTTGTTCACATGCATTAAGTCAATATTTCATTCAGTTTTTCAAAACGTTATATTAAACGTGGCTATAACAGATTTTAATTTACATGGAGTAAATTAAAATCTGTTATAGCCACGTTTAGTATCATCTGTACGTTTGTTGATATGCCACTACTACAAATATCAAATTAAATGAAACCTCCAGGCAGTTTTCATATTACAATCATCAGATGTGATATGGAAATAAATAAAGTCAACGTGAATAACTCGCATCAGTGGAGAATGTAGGAGTTTCTCGTTGTGCTAACCTTTTGATTTCCAAATATTTTTAGCTTAGATGTTGGCGTTTACAGTTTTCCTCGTGAAACGGGAACAAGAAACGCTTAACAGGTCAGTTTCTCAGATGTAGAAAGTGTTCAGAGTGTGTCAGCGAGCGCGTGCCAAAAGAGAAAAGAAAAGAAAGCTATAAATTGTTTTGGAAAAAAACAGCCTGTGGGATGCTTTGTCTCCTGCCAGAGCTTCGGTGAAAATTGAAGTAGAGTGAACGCGTCTGAACATAGACAGATGAGATATCAAATTGGCGGGCAGGAGTGTGATAATCAGGGAATTGGAGAGGGAAAATTGCATCAGAATGGAATCATAAGCCTGGCCAGAAGTGAGGATTTGCTGATCCCTGACCTTCTGTTTCAGAGCTGAGGATTTTAAGTAATGAGATCTATGCAGTGAAACAACTCCGCTATCAGACTGCCAGTCTTCAGCGTACCGGGAGGAGAGCGTGGCTGCTGCTTCAGAAAGCATAGTGGGGGATTTCACGCATATTTAGAAATGTGCTATGGCAGCACTCTAAGCCACGAAGGGTTAAGAAGGCAGAATGAGTAAAGGAATGACATTTTGCTGCAGTAAATAGACCTCGTGTGAAAGTATAATGTGCTGAGAAGCTTCTGCGCTGTTGAATACCTGATCTAATGGCCTTCAGTTGCAGGAAGGAACTACATGCAAAAAAAGATCATAAGACATTTTTTATTTTTCTGACAATATGAAACTAAAGATGCAGCAACTGTTGCAAGTTTCTTGACCTTTTCAGTCTATTATCATCTGATAATCGAATCGAAGGTTTCCTGTGAAACTGAAAGTCTTCCTATTATCGATGATCTCTTTTTGGGGACATGGAGAGCGGTTTAGTAATAATTGAGACAGTGTATAACACCCCTGCTGAACACGAGTCCTTTCTTTTGTAGCTGAATGCTAATTGCTCCTTACATGTTTGTGGGTCTGGAATGATCCCGGGTTTAAAAGCAGCCAGGCAGCACTGATAATCCTCTCATTAATTCTGCTTTTATCACTGCGATGATTAGATCATGTTTGGAGAAAGCCAAACAGCTTGAGAAGTGGAATTACACATTTTTCACAGTGTTGAGAAACCTTTTCTGTGTTTCCATTTCCATTCAGTTAATTTGTCTCAATAATTAACATAATTGGACTAATTTGGTTCATTATCTTCTTCCAGTTTGTTTGTGGCTGGGCAGTACATGTCTCCATGCCTAATTTAGGTTCTCAAAGACATCACTGCTGTTACAACAACTTTAATTCCAACCATAAAATAAAAGTATTTGTTTTGCAACTAAATGCAATCTTGCCCACATCTAAATATAATAACTCTAAGTTATTAAGTTGGTTTGAAACAACAGCTTAAATGCATTTGAACCAATCTGATCTCAAGTTGGTCTTTCTTTTCGTTGGTTTAACAGGTTTATGAGGCTCACATATTGCAGTGCAGTTCACCAAAGTCCTCGTGCAAAATTACGTGAAAATGCAAAAAAAAAAAAAGCCCTCAAACTCAGTTGTTCACTGAAGCCTCATCAGAAATGTTCTCAATAGAACGGTGGCTGTTATCAAGAGACTTGGGGAGAAACTCTGTATGGACTAATGAATGAAGACACTCATAACAGTGGCTGCCTACAGTGTTGGGAAGGTTACTTTTAAAATGTATTCCATTACAGATTACAGATTACATGCCCCAAAATGTATTCTGTAACGTATTCCGTTACGTTACTCAATGAGAGTAACGTATTCTGAATACTTTGGATTACTTAATATATTATCATGCTGTTTACAACTACATGAATGTACTATTGCTGTGATTTATTACTGTTACTGAAGGTCCGCGGCTCCGAACCGTAGTAAAGGGACCTCTGGCTAATACGGTGGGTTCTGTGTCGGGCTCGTAGCCGAAAACTAGCTTTACTTTGTTGTCTGGGTCAACTTTGCTAGCAGAGACAGAGAGAGGCGTTGAAAGGCTGCTCCAACAGAACTTATTGTTTCAGAGGAAAACACGAACACGGTGTACAGTCGAGTCTTAATAGCTTACTTACAACTGGGCTCGTCAGGCTCTCTTCTTGGCTGCAGTGGTTATTATTATATTTACATGCTTCCAGCTCCCGTTTCTGCTCGATGACAGCTCGTACTTTTCCTTTTTCTCCCTCCCTCGCTCACAGACACATAACGTGTATGGCAGTCCATTCTCCCTGCAGCACGGACTACACTGCCCATGATGCTACATTCTTTAGCGCTATACCTGTAGCATTCTGCCTGTTAGCTTAGCACAACAACAACAACAGGCGCTCTCTCACCCAGGAAACACGCAGAGAGAGAGAGAGCGTCACCCTGTAACCATGGCAACCGTAACGCTGCCGCCTGGAACAACAGAACGTAGCTGTCAAACAAAACCCAAACAGTCCTGACCCGCCACAATATGAAACAGGGAAGTACCGCCGTGTAATCCATTTATTTCAACAAAGTAACTGTATTCTAAATACCACCTTTTTAAACGGTAACTGTAACGGAATACAGTTACTCATATTTTGTATTTTAAATACGTAACGGCGGTACATGTATTCCGTTACTCCCCAACACTGGCTGCCTATATCCATCTTTAAAACACGTTGGAGACATTTCAGCAAGTGGTGTTGGGAATCTTTTTAAACGTGATGGAATTATAAATGTAGCACACCTATTTCCCATTTAACCAATAAAATATAAAGAACTGAAAGGGGTCAAGACTTTTGCAGGAGACTGTAGATATTCAACTTAATACAAGAAATAGTGTTGGGTACTAGAGATAGATTGCTTCTATCCCTGCTTATTTATTATTATTATTATTATTATTAGCAGTAGTAGTATCATTATTATTATTGCATTATACTTACATTTAGGGGCGGGGCTATTTTCACGGTAAGCTGTAGTTGGGGGAAGGGAAACAGGCTGTAAACATAACAGTGATATACTATCGGAATATAAAATGTTGGTAATATGTTATGTTAGAAAACTAACTAACTATATTTGTGTATTTAAGGAGATTCATTTTATGGAGTTATTTTTCTCCTCCTGTGAATATAAATCCACATCTCTCTTTTTTTCAAACTCAGTACTTCTTTACAAGTCTTACGGTGTGGCTTTCACGAGTCTACATTAAAATAAATTGGAGTAGACCTTCTGCTTCTTTATGAGAGCAAAGGCTGACACATTCAAGGAAATCAAGATTCAGCTGAAGGACTAAACATTGCTCACATAACCCCGAGCCACCGTTCTCGAGCTCAAATTTATTTAAAAAGCACAGAATGGATAGAAATAAAAAAAAGGGAGATAAATAAGAAATAAGTAAAATGCAGGCTAGTAGGTGGTTAGCATATACAGGCATGGAGGTGCAGGAGACACCAGACAAAACAGACAGACTCGAATGCCAATGAATGAAAAGAAGTTTAAGGTCTAGTTTTAAAAGACTCAACGGAGCGAGTGAAAGAAATGCAGCAGTAAAAGAAACATGGATATCTCGAGGCCCCTCATTTGAACCCGCTGTACGTAGCCACCGCAGAGACCAGCGCTACAGGTCCTTAGAACAATCACTCTACGCAATGTTGACGGGCTGTGCTCAGCTTGCTCCGGTGAGCGCTCGCCGCCAGCTCACCACAGAAGTCTGCCTAATTCCAAACATCAGCCTGTGCTGTCACTGAATCCCTGCTTAAAGGGATGGGGATGATGGGATGGTGAAAGGGGCTGGAGAGAAGCTGTCTCAACAACAAGAAGGAAAGGTGCTACCTCAAATGAGATTGGATGGGGGTGGTGTGAGGTGGGGAGAGGGTGTGCAATACCGAGTCTAGATTGCAGAGCAGAATGGCAACACGGAGCACTACAAACACTAAAGAGAGAAGAGAAAATAGAGACTTCCTGTCCATCTTCTTCCACCTACACACCACAGTCTCCCCTGAGCTGCTCCTGACTATCCAGACATGAACACACAAGCTAAACTCTTGGACCAGATACGTCAAGACTGCCAACCTTTGGCAAAAACAAGTCTTCACAAAATTAAAGCATCGGGACATTAAAAGTCTTTCGGCTGACCTCACCTGGAAACAAAGTTGTTCCTATCATGTTACTTTAAGAGCTGCTTTTTACAGCGTGCCACCTGCTGCCCAGCCACTTCTGTACCTCCGAGAGATGGAGGAGCGTTAACATGCTATGAGCACCAATCTGCAGCCTTTTTTTCTTCTTAGGAAATGGCAAACCCTGCATGAATTTTGAGCTGGTTACCATGGAAAATGTCAGCTACTGTTTGTTTGTGCTGTGTTTGTCTCGTTTAGCTTCGTCCCTGATGTAGAAGGCAGATGCCACGCTATACAGATAACTGTTAAAGTTGTCTACTTCTTTTCCACGCTTTGTGTGTTTTCTCCTCTTCTCAGTGAACTCTGAAAAGATGGTCTAACAGCCATCAGTGAGCTCTGAACCTACGCACAGTGTACCTGAGTGAAGTGTTGTTGGCGTTTTGAAGGACTGCCACAGGATTTTGAAATATTGAAGAATTTCCCCTTCATGGGTGTCAGGATTTGCTAGATAGATACCAGTTTTCATCATGGTTTGGATAGACATCAAACCTTACATTAGTTTCATGTTTTAGATTTGTTTTTCACAGTTTTGTACTGTGGTGGAATATCCTTCTGTTAGCACTGGAAACATCACAAAACCCTGAGACACTTTACAGAATCTGTCATTTTTACTTGTGAAATGAAGAGCAGCAGCCTGATAGCATCACCATGAAACAACACAACCAGCTTCATCTCTTAAATACGGAGCTCCGCAGGGGACATGGGAGAAAAAAAATTAAGACGGACTTGCGAGATCTCGCAAAACAAACTTGGGATCTCACAAAACTTTTGCGAGATCTCGCAAAACAAACTCGGGATCTCGCAAAACTTTTGCGAAATCTCGCAAAAGTTGAATTCCAACAATGGCGGCAGCTACTTAGTTGTAATATTACTCTTTCTGGGTCACAAAATACACTTTTAAGATATTTTGAGGCGTGAATGTAGTTGTGTAAACGTCAGATACCTGCTCGGTTTACAAGACATCACATATTTGCAAAAGTACTCCGACGTTTTCGGAGATCTGACACCCACTAGCTCGAAGCTAACGGGAGGTCGAGACCTACTACAGCCGCTTTCCCGGCACATCGTGCCTCGACCTCCCGGTCGGCTTCGAGCTGGCGGCCTCCGAAGAATGCGGCTAAAACTTTTGCGAGATCCCGAGTTAGTTTTGCGAGATCTCGCAAAAGTCCGTCTTAATTTTTTTTTCTCCCATGTCCCCTGCGGGGCTCCGTACTTAAACACATTAAACCTCATGCAAATTTCTTTCACATAACTATGCTTTAAACTTCCAGTTATCTCAAGTGTGATTGGGATTGAGGCAGAATACATTACCATGTAAGTGTTATTTAATTTCAATTCAGATATAACCAATGTTGTATTTGCAAAACCTAAAATAAAATAAGAGTTTGTTTGTCGTAAGAAGGTGTAATTAATTTAGCTGTTTAGCTCTATTCAGACTCATTCACTGATTACTATTTGGTGAGCCCTGCTGGCTGAATCGCAGCCTGTTTCTGTACAACGGGAATAACAGGAAGTGGAATGGCGCCCCTCGAAAGTCGCACAAATGGACACCAAGTTACCATAAATCTAGCTTTAGCAAAATTTTCCTCAGGCATCAAAAAAACAAACCTTTACCATGTAGAGTCATACCGCAGTAGGGTACAGTTGATGTCACCCACAGATGTCACTAACCCATGAATGACATGACAGCTCCCAGACATAAAACCAAAATATCTTGACATAAATTTCTTACCGGTGACTGAATGATTTATTCTTCCGGCAGTCATTGTGTTCCTGTGGACTGGTTTCTGCTGGGACGGGTCATGTTCAGTCTGCACCAGTTTGCTGATAGCAGTTAATGTTTTTGACATTGATTTAAAAGCTATTTCTGTAAGCTGGCTCGAAGGTATCCGTTTGCATGATCCTCTGGGCCCATGGGTGTTTTTGAATGCAACTTTAAAGGTCTGGCACAGGAAGCTGATGTACCAATTCTTGAGCCTGCCAAGCAGCAGCCAATTAGCACAACACCAGACCTCTTTGAATCTCTGCAAAGCTTTGAGATGTTGGCATTTCAGTATGGACCCAAGCTCAGGTTGAGGCTGAGGCATTAGAACTGACCAGTTGTCCACGAGTAGCACATTTAAAAGAGATGTGAGCTGCTGTCTGTGTATCTCGTGACAATTTTAGTGCTTCTTCTACCTGAGACTCAAAGGCATTCCTGCCTATTGTCTCTGAAAGCATCAGAAAATGAATTCCAAACGCTCTTTTATACACGTCCGCATTTATGGTGCAGCCTTACGCATGACTAGCAATTACCTCCTCCAGCATTGAACCAACTTTTAATTATAGAAGGTAAATATGCAGGCAGTGAAACTGATCAGGCAAATTACATGTAAGTGCTGATAAGGCAAATATGGTGAGAAGAGTAAAAGAATTGTAATGCTGAGCTGGGCTCTTGTTCCTTTAGGCGCTTTTACATCCTTTCCTAATCACAATATCTCCTGGATACACAACAGTAATTACATTTCACTGAACACGCCATTGTGAAGCGCAATAAAGCTCCTCCATTCGCATTTCTCCAGCCACAGTGAAGATCTGAAAATACAGCGAGGAAAACGTGCAGATTTTACAGCGACTGTCAAAGCCCACAAATCAATCTGCTTATAACTGTTTGACAAATTAGACGGTGACCTTTCACAGATTCACTTTGTGCTTTGATCTTAGTCGGGATAAGTTTCATTTCAAGTCTGAATTGAAATTGACAGCTCAACTGCTGCGAATATTAGTCAGGTAGAAGGTTTGCCGTCTTATTCAGAGCTTCCAGTCGTTTCACTGATGAGTCGTTTAGGTGTTGTGGAAAACATCCACGCCGAAACTCATCTGTTCAGGCCTTTATTTTGTTACTAAAAATTTAATGACTGTTACAGGGTCAGTTCCCCTTGTTATGGATCTCGTCCTTGGTCAATAAATCATTATTGATAAAAACTTAAAGCTACTTATACACCTGCCAGTTGGTAATTCGTCTCTTCTCAATCTGCTGCCGGCTTCCCTGAGGACCCCCTCCCTCTGCTGGTTTTAGCTGACCACAGAGAATCCCGCTGGTTCAATCTACTCTTTTATAATAAGCAGACGTGAGCTGAGCCTTTGTTTTGTGGCTATAGGAAGCCACAGTAAGCAATAAATATACTTGCAGATAACATACGGGAAAGTTATGGTTTACCACCAACTCTGCAGTGTATTTCTCTCTACGGCTGTATTTTAGAGTTCACTCCTCGATCCTCTGCTCAGCAATAGACTCCACAGCCCCCTCCCATAGCCCCTTATTAATTTATGCATTAACTTGGAAAAGGTCCAGTGTGAAATTTCCAACAGCATCCAGGCGTCAGTGCAAGCCCAAATGATACCATGGTAAGTAATTGGATGGTGTTAGGAATGCCATTAAATGCTATAGAGAGGCTGGCAGAAGCAGGTCAACCATCGATCACTCCTGCATCTCGACTCATTTCATTTGCTTAGACCTACATTTTAATAGGAATTTGCCTTGTTTGCGTCCAGCCTGTTGTGAGTACATGCTGTGTTTGACCCACCCAATGATGGCATCTGTGTCATAGGCATCACAGCAACATCTGTCTATTTGGGCTTTGTGCTTGTGTTCAAGTTTTCCAAACCGTCCCTGCTGTGACGCCTGGCATCGCTCTCTCTCAGCACTGACTTTGTCTTTAGATTTAGCCACTTTTTATATCCCCTTACAGATATTTCTCTTTCAAAAAGGCCTAAAAAAACGTCCCCGACTGTAGGCCCATCTTACTGCTTCATAAAATCATCTTGCTTGGCAAAAGCTGTTTCTCCCCCTCTCTGCTGTTTCATTGGGTGAGTGAGCACTGAGGCTTCAGAGAGTGACAGAGCGGCGATTCACAGCGTGAGAGGAAAAAAAATAAGAAACTTTTTCTTTCAGAGAGATTATTTGAGACGCAAGTATAGCACAGCCATCATTTTTACTTATTTCATGACTGATGTGCAGACAGTCGTGCTTTTGGTTTCTGGTAAGTTTCCTGTTTTTATTTGGTAATTAGTTACTTTACTTACTTACACTGATGTCAGTCTTACTTCGTTCCTTTGGTAGTTATTTGTCCCTGAGAACTGTATGTCCCACCTGATCGCTCTCATTTGTGCTGGATTTGCAACTTCTCAGTGTTAGTGGGAAACTTTAGTTGGTTGCTGTTTTCATGGACCTTTCACCTCGTTCCATTTATTTATTTTTTATTTTTATTTTATTTTATTTTTTTTGGATTTCAGAAATGTTATTTCGTCTCTGTGTCCTGGTCCTTTTCCTTTGAGAGTGATAACAAACATTTGCCATAAAAAACCTTGTACAGTATGTGTGCTATAAAAAAAAAAAACCTTGAATAGTTTATGAAATTTTGTTTATTTCATAAAAACGGTCTTGGAATAAGTGTTTCACCTGTCCTGTAGTTCTTATTTTATTTTAGTGTAGTTGACCTTCTCCATTAAACTCATGTTGGTTGAAGGCCATTGAATAAAGAGTGTGAACACACACATACAGACAGACACACACACACACAAGTCATAGTGGAAGAAAAAACAGCCTTTTTTGCCTGTGGAGGATAAAACTCCAGGTTAATAAAAAGGTTTCTTCCTTTTAATCAGTGGCAAGTTCGGAGGTCTTTTATGGGAATTTTAGTTGTAATGTCATAATTGAGGTCATTCTGTGCATAACCGTGACATATGCTCATACAGTCTAAAGAAATTTAATTTAACATATATCCTTAACAAATACGTTTTTCTAACTTGACTAAATATGCGGACGGTCTTTATCCTTCAAGCTCGGGTCGTCTATCAGAGGGAGCTCGAGGGTTCTGCCTGGACAGACATCTTGGATGTCATTCCCAGAATCTGCAGGAGCTACTCGCCCAGTTTGGGAGTCACAGCTCTGAGTGCCTCAATTATCACAGGATAATTTCTCCAGCTCCTCTTTCAGCGCTTTATATTTCTGGAGCTTCTCATTTTCATTCTTCTTGACTTTGTCATCACTTGGTATAGCTACATCTATCGCTATGACCGTCTGTCTGAGGTCCTTTTCTTATCCCACTGAGCACACTGAGGAGGTGGTTTATAGTGGTTTTGGTGGGTATGACTGTCAAGACAAGAAATTTCACGATACAACAAATGAGACGCATTTTATACCCAAATACACCCGAATGACTATGACAATAGAAATATAGTTTTATACATTTTATTTCTGTGTAAGACAAAATTAGAGGAGGATTGTGTGTCATGTGGACACCTTGGAATAGAGATACACTCGCAACACCACCAATGAGTTCAGAGTGCCTCTACCCTTATTTAAAAGGTTTCTACTTTACATAAATGTGTGCATTTGATGACGGTTGTCCTCCAGCCCACATCCTGTATGTGCGTGCAGCGTTTCCTGTTAGTCCAGCGTGCACCAGAACACATCTTCAATCCAAAAGATAAAATGCAGTTTGATGTAATGAATATATCCTAAGGATTCTAATTTTAGGAGCTACTTTTGGAAGGATTTATCACAGCAGTGGTATCGAGCTGAGGATACAGTGTAGGCCCATCATTGACACCGAGCAGACAGGCCACAGCAGATAGACATCGATCATGTTTACTCTTGTCCTCTACATTAACCTGCAGGTAATGACACCTATTCAGATCAATAGTTCTTGTTGCGTCGTCTGCAAATGGATTGTGTGGTTAGATGCCACTGAGCATCTACAGCTGATACTTAGTGAGAGAAATGACTCAATTCCTCTGATTCGCCTGCTTTGCTCTCACTTTCAGTCCTGCCAAACTTGCTCATTTGTCCTTGGATTTATTCCTGCATTAGGGGAGCCAGCATGGCTTCTGCCTCAGCTTGTACACGCACACTGGAGCCAAGGCCGCGGCTGGCTCGACTGCCTGGCCTTGAATGACTTCCTGTGTGGGCTAGGTTGAATTCTTGGTCAGGAACGGCATCACGAGGAGACGGATCAAATGCCAAAAGCATCTCGGCCCGAGTGAAGTCTGAATATTTGCTTTTGACCTTCCCGGGCTACACGGCGTCTCTTGAAAGCAGCGACCGCAGCGCACACGTCACATGATGTTCTGCTGCAGCAAAGCAATCTCTAGATTACTCTGCGTGCCGCACGATTCGATGCTTCTATTAATTGCGTGGGCAGTGATACAACTGTCAATTAACACGTGGGAAAAGGCGTCCAGACTCCCAGGGGACGACGCTTGATCATCTCATTACCGCAGCGTTGAGACAAGGTCACCAGCGTGATTAATTTACATCCCTTTACGATGTATTCCTCTTAACAGACGTGTCAATTTCCTCCCTGAAAAGCCTTATCGTCTTTTGTCTTATCATCGTCTAATTTTCCATCTTCCCTTTAAATACTGCCAGCGTCTCTTTAAAGAAATGCATCGCCAAATGAATTAAATGTAAAATGTCAACATTTGCAAGAGCGATTTATGCGGCGCTTTGATGATACAGGAGAAGAAGGCCTACAACAAAAGAGGGTCAATGTCAGCGCTACATCGATGTCCGTGTTGATTAAGCTGCAGCGGAGGTAAAAGGAGCCACTGAAGTGTTTTTCTCTTTTTTTTATCACAGCTTATCTAATCATCTTTAATCAAATGCAAATGATGAGAACAGGGAATCTTTAATTCTGAATTATGTGAACAAAGGGAGAAAACATAAGAGCTTGTTAGTTACCACCATCGGTTTGCTCTCCAGGCAGGTCCTAAGGGAGCTTCTTTTAATCTAGCATTGCCTTGGGCGTCAGCTACCCAGCCCTAAAGCATCCAAGCGGGATGAAATTACACAAAATCAGTGAGCCTAATTCCCTTTGACAAAGTTGACGAGTTCTTCTTTTTTCCCGCCGCTGCCGTCGTGTCTTGTCTGGGAATGAAGTTGTTAGAAATTTCTTTATAAGCATATTAAACAATTAGCCAAAAAGCGGTGCTTCTAGCAGCACCAATTTAAATAATTAATCACGTTCAGCAGTAAAGTTCCTCTCGTGTGATGTTTATAGTCCATCTACTGTACGTATGATAACAGATTGACATGACAGATTTCCACGACTGTGTTTTCCAGGCTCCAGGTGCCTCTCCACAGCATGACCTCTGCCTTTGTTGTATTAAAACTCCTGACTGTACTTTATTAATACCGCTTGGGGACAAATACATCTGTCTCTGGGCAAAGCATCGCTTGCAGCGCTTCTCATAAACTTCCCAAAAGTCGATAGTCTTTCGTGCATTACACGAATCCAGTCGTTTTTTTTATTACTTCAAATAAAAATATCCCAGGGCAACACAAAAAGTGATACTTGTGATTAAAATTCATATATTCGCTCTGTTTGTTTAAATGACCTGCATAGGAAGATGACGTTGTTCGGCTCGCCATTCAGCACAGTGAGCCTGTTATGTGCGTGGAGTGATGCGCCGTCTGTTATCAGCAGGACGAATGTCCGTGAATTTCTCTTCAGTAATTGTGTCAGGCGTTATCTCCTCTTTATGACAAAGTGCTAAACAGTGATTTATTGACCAAACGCGCAGTCTTCACAGGAACATCGGCGGTAACACAATTCTTGTGCAAGTACACAAATTCAACACTGAGCAGGTTTCGTTCCATGCTTTCACACACAGATATATATCATATGAGATGTGTGCCATTTAGCAATAAGATTATGATATATATGTAAGATTGCAAAGAAGAAAACAGTTCAGTCAAAACTGTTATCATCAAAAGATTATTTTCACTTACAATCGTTTATATTTGGTGATATGTCTTTTCTATGTACATACAGGGAAAGCCAGGGGAAGGGAGACAACACAAACCCCAGAAACGGCATGTAAATAAAACTGTGGTGGAGGTGGGTTGTAAAGCAGCTTGCAGGTGAGCAGCAGCTGCTGGCAGCTTAAACATTGGCAAAGTGCTCAGACATCCTTTGGAGCAAGAGGCCGCTTGTATCTGCGATCCTATTCTTTTGGTCACTACCAGGAGTTTTGCCTGAACCTTCCTGTCATGTTCGGGTCAAATCTGCCCAGCTCTCTCTTTGCCATAGCAGACCAGTATAAAATCCCCATGACTGGAAAAACGGCACTCCTCCACGCTACCATTACATTTGAACAAGACCCCAAGATACTTGAAATCATCCACTTGGGGCATTCCCAGCTTGAAGTGGTCAATCCATTCTTGTCTGGTCGTGAACTACGACCTCAGACGTGGAGGCGTTAATTCGTCCCAGCTCCTTCGAACGTCGCTTCAAATTGTCTGAAGCAATTTGTGGAGCACATTGTTCCCCCAAAAAGCCGTGATCCTGAGGTCACTGAAGAGTGAACCTTGGCTGCACTAAAAGGTATGAACAGATTTGGTAACAAAGGGCAGCCTCAGCCAAGTCCAGCATCCACTGGTGGCTTACCAGCAATCCCAGCTAAGCTCTCTATAGGTCATCATCATCATTTCAAATAAAATACAACCACTTGGCCAAATCTGCGTTTCCTGGTTTAGGAGAAGATTTCTTGTGTCAAATGGGAGTGAAGAGAGAAGCAGCTGTGTTGATGCAAATACGCTGAACATGATGTGAGAAGGTATGGTTATTGTGGCTTTGCATGATAAATCATCACTCGCACGTTAGCGCAGCATTATTTCGCCTCTTACTTCACAGCTAATAGCTAGTTTTCGTGTGTCCCATCATAAAAGAAGAGCGTGAAGGCGCAATTATAATGCAGAGTAACTGCATACTTTTAATGCTCATTACCAGCAAGTATCCTGTTAATATCTTTCTGAAGCCTTTCATGTCTTCAAATGCGTTAGCAGCTCCACACTTGAAAGATTGGCTACTTAATTGCAATAATTTTCACACACAACATCGAAGAAAGAAAATGTGCAAGTTGCAAAGAAGGGTAACGACCAATTAGAGGCTGCAAAAAGCCACGTTTCAGGGAAAACACTAGCGGTTAACCCTGAGACTGCATCGTCGTCTTCACAAAAGAAACAACGAAACAAAGCTGACAGGTCTGCTGGGATCAAAGAGGCGACGAATGAAACAGCAGGCTGCAGACTTCCTCAGTATTCCATAAACATCACAAGCACACACAAAATAATCTGCTCCGATGGAAGTGAAAATAGAAAATGCACGTTTTCTGATATCTTAAAAAAAAGAGGAGGAAATATGAATTTAACTTTCCTACAGCTTCTAGGTGTCATGGTGGAGAGAAATCAGGTCAAATGAGACCACAGAAGACTGATTATTTACTGATAAGCACCCCGATTGGTGAACATTAGCATGCAGTGGTGTGTGTGTGTATATATCCTCCCCGGGAACTGCTGCCAGACAGGCCTTGATAAATTCTGATCTTGATGAAGCTGCATTATTTTTAGATTTGTGACAAGTAGCTGAAAACTATGTTTCCCAGGCATGTTTTACTTTTATATTAGCAATAGGCACAAGTAGTGCATTTTCCAGAGGAAGATGTGACAGGCTAATCCACAGAGAGGCGCGTTCCTGACTCAGTGATTCCCCATGAGCCCGACAGTTTGAGGCATCTCCAAATGTCGGCAGGTAAAACTTGTTTACATCTTTTCGTGTGTGTATTGCGCTGTTTTTCCTCCCCGAGTCTTCATTGCAGAATTAATTTGTAGATTAAAAGGAAACTTAAATGCGTCTCCGTGGCAACAAACTTTTGTCGAGCCGAGTGCGTATGTTTTCTGCTCGAATCTTCTTTTTTCGCAGTAATGAAATGGTGCACAAAGCCCCGTCCCCTGGAGAAATCTGGTCTCACGTGATTACAAAACTGAGATGAGAAAAACAAATAGTTCATAATGCCCTGCAGAACATGAACGCAGCGCATTTCCTTCTTTTGGAAGCTTCAGAATATGTGCTAATGCTCTGCGTTTCATATTTGTTTATTCTGCCTTCTCACGCCCCAGGAAACGGTAATTGTTGTTTGTATATGCATGTTTGGGAATTCTGATCCATGATGATATTTTCTCTCCTCTATCCAAGGACAATTACCAAACGGTATAGGAGATAACAGTGTTTGCTAGCAGCAAAGGCATGATTAAAAAGAAATAATAGGGAGATATTTTAAATACCTAAAGCTTTGCACAGACACAGTTGTTACTGATCCTTACCTCCAGCTACGACTTCCCTTTGCATGACTAATATTGTTGGACTTTTTCTTTGTACGTCTGAAGGCCTTCTTGAACAACTGCGAGAGACAAACTCGTTTCTTTCTTTGAACTTTGTCCTTCAGTGGAAGCTTGTCGAGTTTATCGCAATTTTGGGACTTGAGCAAAGGATAAATTAAATTTTGAAGGTTTGATTATAGCCAAAGAAACGAGTTATTTTGTTTTTGTTCAGCCCTGCGCTTAAGTAAAAGTGTAACTTCTTGGAAACTGCAGTGATGACACATCTGTTTGCTTCGTCTGATCCCCTTTGTGCTATATGATATCTAATGCTGACGAAACAAAGAGGAAATATATGCAAACCTGCACAGTTTCTACAGTTCTAATGAGAAGTCAGTATTTGGTACGAACACCTTTATTGTTCAGCACCAAATTGTTATTGTTATTTCTTTAAAAGTCTTCAGTTTTCCAGGCCTCTTGAAGGAGCTTCAGAGCTCTTTGTTTTACAAATAGCTGCAGACACTCTCCGCTGACCTCCTACATAAATACTGACAACGATTTTGAAGCTGCATATTTGGATTTTCTTCCCTGTTTCTTAAGGATATGGCTTTCAGATACTGTTCCCTGGGTATATGTCGTTTTTTTAGGCCTGCCGCTTTTATTTTTGGTCCACACAGGACACTGTACTGAGATGCACTTTGGGAATCACCTTCTTGGTGCAAAAACACTATTTTGTGCCTGTCAAACTGTTGCATTTCTTTGGCATAGATTCAACAAAAGAAATGAGAACAAATGAGGTGCTGCAAAATCGGCTCTTTGCTAACTGGTCTGTTACATGTAGACACGACACTGTTCATCCCTTGATGAACCAGGTGCTTATTAATGCTTGACAGGTTCATAGGTCAGTGTTAAGTGGCCTAACGAACAAAAAACCGCTGCTCAGTCAACAGCAACAAGCTGAGCAGCGTGACATTAGCTTAGCTGTTGTTCTTGTTTTTGTTAGTGAGCAAAAGCTAGCTGCTTTAGCTTTAGCTTTAGCGCCCACCATAACAATGCTGTTTCTGTCTGTCTTGTTATCTCGAGTCGGGCAGGGACGGCTGGTGATCCTGAAGCCACATTATTGTATATTCTTGACATATGGCAGCAACTGTTTCATCAGTGGACATCATTCCAGTCGTTGTACGGGACACATACTGTACATTTGTGACACCGCTGCCTGTCCGAACGAATATACGCCGACATTGTAAGAGATACGATGCAGTACTTTGCAAAGGCGTGAGCCTGCATGGAGCTTGTTTTAAAGCTTTTTCCTAATCACTGATTCTTGCTGTAACACCAGCTATGTCCCATCTCATTCTGATGCCTTCATGCTCTCCTGCACTTCTCCAAACTGTCAGAAGTTAGCGCGTGTCTGTGCAGAGGTGGTTTCTTCTGGCCTTGATGGAGAAGAGACTTGCCTCGTCGTAGTATTTACAGTAGGAGAAGCCCACAGGCCTAATTGGCACAGGCAGTGATGGAGCATATGCACTTTCCAGTGGGAGCCCATCTGACAGGGCCGCTCGCTGATGGCAGCCCACACAGTCTCCATATGTGGCAGACAGAAGGGCCTGTACGCACACTGCCCTTCAACTAATGCAGCCAAGTCATCGGGCTACTACTCCAGCCTTTTAGAGGACTCCATCCAGAGTCCAGAGCTCTACCTTTCACAGCATGTACACACAAATATGCACGCGCAAACATGTACACAAGTCACAAGGGACGACTTAGGGATGTAAAAGCTTAACTGCTTCACTTCCCCCAGAAACCAGGCGCGTACACAAACACACAGCAAAGTGGCTCGGAGATGTTAAAAACATAATTGCATCATTACCCTCACCTTCACCTCCCCCCTTCTCTCCCTCTCCTACACAGAAACAGTGTTGGGAAGTGAAGACGAAAGGAAATAAAGAGAGCGAGCGCAGAGAAAGAAGGAAACTGTGTGGCGCGGCTGTGAATTCAGCCTCCAGCTGGGCAGCTAAATGGACTTGGTCAGTCATTAGCATGCAAAGGTCTAGTCCGGACATTTAAGGTTATTCATTCCCCGGGCCAATTCTCCCCGCACCGAAAACAGCCAGCCACTTCCTGAACCGCTCTTAATCAATGCCTTTTTACTAGTTGTTGTCCTGACGGTTATTTTCCACAACACATCCTCGACTCCGAAACCCCGCCAGCCGCGGGTCGGCCAAGTGCACCGCACGTTTCGAGTGTTTCGGAGGCTGCAGATGTTAGCGCATACTTAATAAGCCTGATCACAGGAGCCCCAACCTCGCGATGTAATTCTGCTACCCAAGGTGCATCTGTTCTGCTTGTACTCACAGGAACCCCATGCTGGTGGAGCTGTTTCACAAAGTCACACAAGTCATTCGGCGGTTCAGCTGCTGCCTCCGTAACAGGCAGCGCGGAGGTATCAAAGGCAGTCAGGCCGAGGGGAATCAGCTGGATATTGGTCTAGCACAGTGTGCTACGTCTTAAAGGCAACAAGTAGAAACTACACAGATTTAAGTTCTTTATGTTGGCGTGTGCAGTGGGAAGCAACACATATCCCTGACAGCAAAGTCACAGATAAGGATGAACCAGGCCGTCGCAAACAATGCACTATGAACAGATATTTAGATATACACAACCGGTAGAATCGCCCACCTCATATAACTAGACTGTTGCGCCCTGAGTTACCCACAATGCATAGGGGTTATCTGATAATGGAAAGGTCACGGCAAAATACACAGCTTTATCAAAAGGAAACATCATGGAAAAGGAAGGACTCAGCACAACTGTTAAAAAACAGAGTATATTAAAGTGAAACCGCAGCGCTCCCTGAGAACATTTTCCTGCCTCTTCTGAGTTTCATCCATTTCAAATACACCTCCAGTCACAAAGTAAACAGAGGCAGAAACATCACATTTTGCTCAAAGGGTAAAAGAAGTAAAGCAGCACGGAAACTCACAATCTGTTTTTCCCCCCAGACTTTAGCTGACCCACTTTTCCTTATTGCCGGCACCTTCGGGGTCTGAACGGAATAAGGAATATTTATGGCGTTTAGAATCAGCCTTATGCGATTAAGTAATGACTTTGAAACAATTAGATACGATCGTGCTAAGCGACCGCAGCGTGTACAGAAGAAGCTGCTCACACATATGGGTGGTGTTGAAATTCAATTACTTTAAATGTACGCTTCCAACGCCGACGCCTCGTGTTTCACAGAGAATCTCATGAAAACAAGTTTCGGTTATTGTTTCAAGAATCTTCATCGTCCATGATGGGACGAATAACGTGCTGGAGTTTGTTGTATGCACTTGGAGGCCACGTCTCTTGGGTGTGCTGTGCTCTGAGGGCTGCTCAGGGAGTCTTGCGCCCACTCGCTGTTGGATTTCACCAGGGCTGCCCTTTGTTCCCAGTTCTGTTCATAAGGAAATACAGGAAACACGAGACGTCTGCAGAGCTCGTGAAGCAGACTGAGGACGCGCTAGAGAAATGTAATTTAGTTATGGTTGGCTTCACTGTTTGTGATGGCTAGGATGAGGTTTGCAGGTTTGGTGATGAGTGACTGCGTCAGGTGAAGGCGAGCAGGTGTGTTGTGGTTATTCCACAAAGAGGTGGTGATGCTGATATTTTAGCTGCCTGCTGTGGGAAAAACAAAGCTATGCATGAACACAGAGCTTTTAATTTACTTATGATTCAACCTTTACCAGCTGCTAGTGACTGAACAAAGACGATCAGGGTCATAAGTGACAGAAATTGTAAAGCGCTTTGAGGGTCTCGAAAAGCGCTTTATAAATGCAATCCATTAACCCTTTAAAGCCGGTCAGAGCAGCACACTCCGTTTTGCGTAACTATTTTTAAATCCCGGTAGCTCTGCAACCACGTAAGCTAGCGCAATAATTTTTTTTGCATATGAAACTGGAGGAGTTGTACTTACATCTTATGCCATCAGCTTGTCCTCGGTCACAGTTTCCTTCCACATATAACTTTGCAAAAACTGCATAAAAAGCACTTACAGCAATAAAAACATAATATTCCAGAAACACGCTTTGCCGATCCGATCAGCTGTTCATAACACTTCCTACGTCCATCAGCGTGAACTATTGCATGTCCGCCATGACCTGGCCAAAACCGGAAGTGACGTCATTTTCGCGGAAATGTAGTTTTTTACCATCAGGGCCTCATGAGCCTATACTGGTGTTTTTAAAAGTTATGTTTGACTTTATGACTTTCTGTGTGGTTTCTGGGATGCTTAGGACTCATATTGCACTGCTGGAAATAGTTTATTTTGATGAATATGCTGCTTTTTTGCAAATCTGCAGTATAATATTTATTTTCGTTTTTCCTGCAGTGTATAAAAATTGGTGTATTTCAAAAATAAAACTATGAAGACACTCAAAATAAATTTCCTGTGGTGGGAAACTAGTTTGTGTAACTTTTTTGTATTTACAGTTTTGAGGGATAAGCCTCTTAAATTTCTCTAACTAGAAATATATGTTAAAAAAACAAAAACGATTTTCAATTTTTTTGTAGTTTATTGCACTTTTTTGCAATTTATGTAATTACTATGCACTTAATGCAGACATATTATTAAAATTTTGGCTATAAAGGTTGTATTGATGTATAGCAAATTGAATGCGCCCAAAAATGGCTCCACAGCAGGTAAAAATATGATATAAGCTCTGGCGGACTTGGTTCTATGGTAGGTCTTAAAGGGTTAATATTATAAATTAGTGTCCTCTTAAAGGAATCGGGGCTCAGGCTGGCTTGCAAGGGGCCAGTTAAGGTAGTCAGGGCAAAAAAAAGCGGTGAGGTGTTTCGGAAAAGTTCTGCTAGAAGCAGACCTCATGAGGCAGGCTGAGGACACACCGGAGAGATTATGTCTCTCGGCTGACTTGAGAATGCGTCAGTATCTCACGAGAGCTGGAGGAGGTGGTGGAGATTAGACTGCTGCTCCTCTGACCCAAACCTGGATAAATGGCAGAAAATGGATGGATGGATTTAATTTTGGAAATGCTCTGATAAAGTGATTTAGTGATAGCAGTTAATCATACTATTGGCTGGAGTAGTTTAGATAGCATGGGCTCTGTGGAGAAACTCCCTGCTTTCCTCTTCTAATTTAAACCGATTTCAAGCCACATCTGCGGGAGACAAATGGCACAACAGGAAGTGAGTGAGAAAAGATTGCAATCACAATCTCCTGAGCACATCGTTCCAACCTATAAAGTCAAACTGCTAACCAGCACAACATGCAAACGCTGTGTTTGGCTGTGCACGTGTTGCCGGTAGTCCCAAAATCCCATTTGAATAAATATAGAAGCAGGAAATCCGTAACGCTGTTTGCAAAACGTCCTGGTCAGATTGAGTATTTTCTTTTAGCCACTATGTGA
Organism: Neolamprologus multifasciatus; assembly: GCF_963576455.1. Taxonomy (NCBI): domain Eukaryota; kingdom Metazoa; phylum Chordata; class Actinopteri; order Cichliformes; family Cichlidae; genus Neolamprologus; species Neolamprologus multifasciatus. The sequence goes on along the minus strand of NC_140444.1, from coordinate 2,623,143 downwards.
AAAGAAACGGATTCATGTGTATTTTCTGAAAAGCTGCAAAGAGCTTGCGTTCACTGCCCGGAAATGTTTCTTGTTTTTTCACTGCTCCCTCTCCTGAACCTCTTGAGCAGAAGTGGAGACTCCCACCTCTTCCTGCTCTTTAGGAAAGCAAACAGCAGAAGAGTGAGCTGTCCTCAAATGATGTGCTAACTAGCGCTCATCAGCTCGAGTCTACATTAGCATAACTAGCTAGCATAACGCACCCAAAACTCAAGGCAGGCTGCATAGCAGGTAGAGAAAGAACACACCAGGACTTTTTCTGTGACAGGTCTATGTTATACAGTCACGAGTAACGTATTCTGAATACTTTGGGTTACTTAATATATTATCATGCTGTTTACAACTACGTGAATGTACTATTGCTGTGATTTATTACTGTTACTGAAGGTCCGCGGCTCCGAATCGTAGTAAAGGGACCTCTGACTAATACGGTGGGTTCATGTTGGGCTCGTAGCCGAAAACTAGCTTTACTTTGTTGTCTGGGTCAACTTTGCTAGCAGAGACAGAGAGAGGCGTTGAAAGGCTGCTCCAACGGAACTTATTGTTTCGGAGGAAAACACGAACACGGTGTACAGTCGAGTCTTAATAGCTTACTTACAACTGGGCTCGTCAGGCTCTCTTCTTGGCTGCAGTGGTTATTATTATATTTACATGCTTCCAGCTCCCGTTTTTGCTCGATGACAGCTCGTACTTTTCCTTTTTCTCCCTCCCTCGCTCACAGACACATAACGTGTATGGCAGTCCATTCTCCCTGCAGCACGGACTACACTGCCCATGATGCTACATTCTTTAGAGCTATACCTGTAGCATTCTGCCTGTTAGCTTAGCACGACAACAACAACAGGCGCTCTCTCACCCAGGAAACACGCAGAGACCCTGTAACCATGGCAACCGTAACGCTTCCGCCTGGAACAACAGAACGTAGCTGTCAAACAAAACCCAAACAGTCCTGACCCGCCACAATATGAAACAGGGAAGTACCGCCGTGTAATCCATTTATTTCAACAAAGTAACTGTATTCTAAATACCACCTTTTTAAACGGTAACTGTAACGGAATACAGTTACTCATATTTTGTATTTTAAATACGTAACGGCGGTACATGTATTCCGTTACTCCCCAACACTGGTCACAACATAGACCTGTGTTTCAGTATACATAAAAATTAGTGTCTGAGGCTGACTTGGTGGAGGGGGTATGACTTATGGCACTCACTGGATTAATAAGTCTGCATAGGCCGCTAATTGCAACGCTCTCTTTTGTTTTGCAGGTGATTCTGATGCTGACCAAACTATTTGACTTCAACCTCAACAGCGTGACCGAGAGTTCATTATGGAGGTAAGCTTATCACACTACATGAGCTCATGACATTTTCAGAAAAGCCTCAAGCAGAGCAGAGCCTGACACAACAAATTGGTCAAAGGGGACCGAACGCGGTTCTATATACTTCTGATGTTTTTATACCGGGGTTTGAGCTGCTCCCAGCTCTGTTCGCAGGAATAAGTGAAACCAATTTTCACAAAGTTCTCATAATGTGAATTAATGAAACATTCACAGCCTGAAAAAAAAGGAAAAGGAAAGAAAGATCTGTTAATTGGCGAGCCTTAACAGCGATGTCCTCGGTTGGTTTTAATGTCTGTGGGCATCAGAAATCCCTCACATGAAAGTCACTAATCACTGCCAGTGGAGCTGGTGGTCTTATCCGGCAAATTACCTCGACCGGCCTTGTTACAAGTGTAGCCTGACTTAAATCACTAGCCTCATTTCAGACTCTAGTCTGATGTAATATTTGCAGATGCCTTTTAGGAAATAGGGTGTATATATCAATGTCTGAAAAAGAGTCTCAACAGTCAATTTACAAATTCAGAAGCTGGGACAGAAGCACGTCTTTGTTTGGAGAGAATTTTGACGGTTAATAGCATGAAAACAAAAATGAAGAAGTCTCAGACTAGATGGAAAGCAATTTTCTGAAGTTTGCAGAAAACTGAATGTAATTGCTCCATAACTCGTGCTGCACAAACAAGAATAATAATCAGAGGTTTTCAGTGCGTGGCATCTCTTCTTTTGATTTTTTACTTTATTTGAAAGGAAAAAGATTGTGTAAGATCCCTGAAACTGAACTGCAACAATTAAATGGCAACAAAAGCTTCAATTTAAATCACACACAGAAAAAAAGCATCATTTTACAGTTTCACCTGTGTGCAAAGATCCAACTGTAGCTTGACGGTTACTGTGCTGGATTCCCAGCTCTGCTGTTGAGCTTTATTCCAAACCGCAGAACTGATTTGAAATTCCAGTGGCGATAAGAGAGACTGCGTGTCAGACAGAATTACGAGGGAGACGTGCACAAAACATCCAGAGTATTTCCATTTGATGTAGTGTTGCAGCCATAAAAATATAGCAGCGTGGGTTTGAATGTTTAACTTCATGTAGCTTCAGCAAAGTGTTGAAACAAGCTGATCCTTGTGTTGCGATGATGCCGAGTGTCAGCAAGTGTCAGAGTAAACACAGATTCTTTCTTTGTGATATGTTAAAGAAACAATCAAGTGTTTTGTATGTTAGTTCCACTAAATACTGTGAATTAAAGCATAAAGCATTGAGCGCTTGTTCACTGCGTGTGATGACAGGAAACGCCACCCTGCACCTTTCACTTTCCTGATGGACTCAGTTCTTTAAAGAATATCAAACTTTAAAACTCTCAGAAAAGTATACCGAGTCATAAAGGTTGGGCTGATTCGAGATGGTACATCTAAATTTGATTTTGTGGGTCTGTTCATTAAATTTCACACTTCCAAGGTTATTTAAAAATCAAACAAACAAAAACCCTGAACAGACTTTGGTATGTTGGTACAGTTTTTACCTTCTGTGCTTTCAAAACCTCACTTTGAGTCATCTACATAAAGTCAGGTAAACACAAGAACTGACTAATACTCATTTTTCATGATACACCACAGACCAGCTTGCGCAGTAAATTAAAGCAATTGGATTACTATAGTTTGTCTAGAGTATATAAATCAGCAGCACATGCTTCACTAATTTCCAAATCTGTCATGCAGATTTCGATCTACAGAGCAATACCAGCTGGAAAGCATCTGATATGCTTTCACGTTTTCAGCATGGCAGTGATCCCAAACACACACAATGTGCCTTGGTGGTATGTTTTGGGTCACTGTCATGCTGGAAGACCCATCCATGACCCATTTTCAGGGTTCTGACCGAGGGAAGCAAGTTTTCATCCAAGAGTTTAAGATAAATGGTCAAATCCATTGGCCTTCCTGTGTGGTGAAGTCATCATTCAATTCAATTAAATTCAAATCTTATTTATATAGCGCCAAATCACAACAAAAGTCGCCTCAAGGCGCTTCATAGATATAGAGAAAAACCCAACAATCATATGACCCCCTATGAGCAGCACTTTGGCGACAGTGGGAAGGAAAAACTCCCTTTTAACAGGAAGAAACCTCCAGCAGAACCAGGCTCAGGGAGGGGCGGAGCCATCTGCTGCTGAGTGAGAAAGGTGACTGGAAAGGAAAAACTCAATGCATCATGGGAATCCCCGGCAGCCTACGTCTATTGCAGCATAACTAAAGGAGGATTCAGGGTCACCTGGTCCAGCCCTAACTATATGCTTTAGCAAAAAGGAAAGTTTGAAGCCTAATCTTAAAAGTAGAGATAGTGTCTGTCTCCCGAATCCATGCGCCCTTAACAGAAAAACAGCCTCGCAGCATAAAGTTTGCACCTCTGTGCTTGACTGTTGCGATGGTGTTCTTTGGGTCATACTACAAAGATGTCCTTGGACAGCTCTCTGGTCTTCCCAGAGTTGGTGGACAGGTTGCAATGGAAGAAACTGATAATTGATTCTGTGTACAGGTGTGTTTTATAAACGTAATGAGTTGAGTGATTGACTGGATGTGTGAGTCACATGGAATTCTGTGATTTCACTGTATTTCCATGGTTATAGTTATCAAATGATGACATTCCAGTGAATAAACAGAACATTTTGGCATTTGGTTAGAATAAACAATAGTCCTAAAGTAAGACTTGATCATATTTTGCTCTCCACTTTAGCTTCCACAGCTAATACAGTGGCAGTGGCATGGTCATAACCTCAACCATCAAGACACTTCAGGATTCCAGTGGGCCAACGATCCACTTGTACCTAAGTTTCTATCATTCGGTTACATCAGAGTAGTTGTTCTTCTACATGTGAGTGCAAGGCCAACATTACTGTGCACCAGTCTGCCACAGTTAGCATGCACCTGCTGATCTGCTGTAAGTCAAAATGAAGGAAATCTGGCTTCAGGATTCAAGCCCGTCTGTCTTCAGCATCTGCGCTGTCATCATCGTCAATTTCACTAAAGTTTGTGGGTTATTTGCTCTGCTCTCCTGCCTCTATGTTGAAGTTGTGAACTTTCAAACAGGTAATAGAATATTTGAAACCTTTTTGAAGTTGAGGAGTGTTGGAGAGTACCAGCTAGCCTGAAAACAGAGGTGAGGTTAGTTTGGTTTTCAGCAAATATGTGCAACCAATCATTTGTGTTTGTGTTTCTGTGTGAAATCTTTACAAGTGGACCCCAGAGTGTCGCTTTTGCTGTTTTCCAATGGAAATGTGAAGGATGCAAATTAACTCTAAAATGCTTAAATGATTTTTTTGACTGTCTGTCTTTACTCGCACCCTTTGTGGAGTAAAAAGCCACCTGATTCGCAGAATAACAACACAGTTTTCTTCAGAGACAGCCTCGAGGCTTAAGCTCTTATGCACGGCTATAGCAAATGTACCATTAAGTGACTGCACGTACCTCATAGAGGATCAAGTGAGGCTGTAGCTTTGTGTCTCAGATCACGCTACCGCATTACCCTGGTAATGGTGCATCTGCTACTGACGCTTCACTGACATCGTTATAAATCTGACGCGTTGCGAAAACAGAGCGTCTCGTAATGGACACATGATTAAAGGTGCGTGTGGATAGGCCAGACACATTGACAGAAAGACAAATGAGTGAACAGAATGTGCACATTTTGAGCTAGTGAAGAGGATAATGAGAGTGTAGAACATTAGTGGACAATTTACAGTCAGGGAGATAGAGCGTGGCGCAAAGCCACATATACTACATTTAAGATAGCCCGCTGCTCTGCCGGCAATCCAGAAGCTTACAGAGTCTGAAGCATCTCCGCCTGCTGCGGCCCCAAATAGCAGCATGAGGTAACAGCTTGAAACTTCATCATGCCGTATATCTGTCATGTGATGTGATGGGTGCTTGTCAACCTGTTATAGCAACAACAGACAAATAAAGTAAAAGCCTCACACTGATATGCCTTGATATAACTAGATGTTTTTCTTTGTTTGTTTTCACTTCATTTATTGATACAGAGGCTTAAAGGGAGTCTTAAAGACCCAAATGTCTAGTCCCAAATAAAGAGAGACCTGTCAGACCTGCAGGTATCAGGCTGTGTCTCCTTTATAGTGGACAAAAATCATCTTTTTGGAGTGGCACAAATAATTTGTGTGGCATCTTATTGAATGTGGAACAGCTGATTGTTATGTAAATAGTTTGAAATGGTTATTTAAAAAAATCAAGGTAAAAGGTAAATGGCTGCAAATAACTTTGTTGTTTGCAAAACTTGTGCGTATGATTTTAAAATTGACAATTTGTATTTGCATTTAAAGTTATGAAATATGATTCAATAAACATGTTTGTGGTTGTTACAGTAAAAAATATAACTTTTTCTACTCTGATTTTATGTTTTTTGTCTGATTTTAGATCAATTATGTTAATACAGTCTGTGAAAATGAAAATATAACTGTAAATTCAGACACATGAGGTTGTGCTGAAAAGGATGAGACCAAACAAGTCAAAGGAAATCATTTTTAAAGGTGAAATATAGAGGTGCAATTCAAAAGTAGTTAAAAATGGCCAATTATACCCTGGACCCCAGGAGATTAAACATTTTTTTAAAGTAACGCAATAGTTACTTTTCAAGTAATTAATTACTTTTAGAATCTTGTAACTCAGTTACTAACTCAGCTACTTTTTTTGAAGAAGTAACTAGTAACTATAATTAATTACTTTTTCAAAGTAACTTGCCCAACACTGGTGATGGTCATTAACAGCTGAGAGGGGCAACATGCACCACCTCCGTTTACATACTAACACCTCCGCCCGTTGCTACAAATGTTTAACATCTATGAGCTTTGGTACAAAATCAGCAAACACAATCAGCTGGTCTTGAGTTTCCATAGCGTTGGGCGTCATCTACAAGAAACAAACAAAAGTATTGTTGTGTTTACAGATCTAAGGGTTTATTATTATTCTTCAGTCACCTTTCCCACTCACCATGTGTTAATAGACCTCTCTGCACTGAATCATACTTGTTAATATTCCACAGCATGTCTTTATCCTGTCTTCCTTCTCTCACCCCAACCAATCACAGCAGATGGCCCCGCCCCTCCCTGAGCCTGGTTCTGCTGGAGGTTTCTTCCTGTTAAAAGGGAGTTTTTCCTTCCCACTGTCGCCAAAGTGCTCATAGGAGGTCATATGATTGTTGGATTTTTCTTTGTATGTATTATTGTAGGATCTACTTTACAATATAAAGAACCTTGAGGCGACTGTTGTGATTTGGCGCTGTATGAATAAAATTGAATTCAACTGAAAAAACTGAATTGTCGAACACTGATCTGGACCTTTGAATTTTGTTCGCACAAAGACAAGTAGCAGTGGCCTTCATAGTTTTAGAGCCTCTGTTGCAAAGTAGACCTAAAATGATTTTTTTTACCACTACTTTTTTCTTAATCTTAAAAGTTTTATTTATTTCAGGTCTATCATTTCATAAAATACAGCAAAAACATGTTAAAGTATCAAATATAAAATAAAGTATCAAATATTCATGGCACACAACAGAGTTTAATTATTTTCCTCTATTAATAATGCTGATAATAGACCGTCTCAGCTTCATTATGATTTTCAAATATAATTTGCAGTTCTATTTTTCTTGGTTAACAATTACCCAAAAATGTCTGTTTTGATAATTAAGGTTTCTGACCCCCGACCAAGCAGACGATCCTCTAAAGCGAAGGCTGGACTGCCAACAAAGCTGAACTCAAACTTAAACACATTAAGTCTGTGACAATTTCACAATTACAAGTCCTCAATTAATGAGGTCGGAGTCTATCCAAAGAGATACTTGTGAGAATTATTAATAGCGCATGTTCCACATCATCACACCAGAGAGGGATTAGAAACTAATCAGCAACATTGCAACAAACAGCCAATAAACACTGATAATAATTCTTCAGAAATCCTCAACTTATCCAATTAAAGATTGAGCATAAGGCCCAAACACCATATAGTAACTTTAGCTTGTATTTAAAATGTAAAACTACAGGAACTGCACTTTCTGCGACTTTCAGTTTGGTGTTTCAGCCCTGATGCTGCCGCTTGGTAAAAACAGTTTTTTGTTTTTAGTTACAATTCCTGGTTCGGGGACCTTCTCCGATGGTGAGCGTCGGTGTTCCAGGAATTGTGTTGTTTCCAGTGTCTAGTCATCTGAGCCTTGAAATGTGGCTTCACACCATTGTGTCATCTTTCAAAGGATCATAAAGTCGACACATTTACACACTCAGAATTCAGAAGCCCAAATAAAATAGCAGAGAGTTAATATAATGCTCTCTAAAGAAATAATTTCTTGCCACTGTAACTCAACTGGATTACTATTCTGACGATATGCAGTGTTAACATTTTGCCTGTGAATTTCAGACAGATTTATGGATGTTTTCCTCTGCAGAGCTAAAGTTTCTGGCACAACTTTACCTACTTCAGACGTCTGCCAACATACAGAGTATGTCGAGTTCAAAGCTTCAGTGACACTTGTAGAATATAGAACAGCTTTATTGCTTAGCTAATACGTTTCTGCTCGTGGATTTCATCGGGGTCATCAAACGCACCAGGGTGCTTTTTGGACAGTCTGTATCACGCAGAAAGCCACATTATTTCTCAGATAATTCCATTAAAATGCTCCAAAAGGCATCGACATCACAAACATGGTTGAGATGTCCAGTCCAGTGACCCAGGTTAGCAGAGGTGAAGTCTAGCTAGCAGCTGCAGCTGCCTGTCAGGACAACTGTCAGTCCCAGAGCTTACAGATGAGGGCAGAAGCCATCCAGGAAGTCCAACATGTTTTGTTTTTGTGCTATAAAACTGCAAAGTTGGACATCTGAAGATGAGAAGTAGGGATGACTCACTTTTGCAGCCAGTCTCAGGTGGGCAGATAAATGATCCTCCTTAGTTCAGGTTCAGAAAACATCTTTACGCGATGTATAAACTCAGCGAATCACTCTCTGTCATTGCTATTTACTGTTTAAATCACACCAAGGGTCCTTTGCAAGTTTTGAGTGAAAACTACATACTGTGTAAATTAAAGAAAATAAAGCCCTGCTTTTGTTCATCTGTACAACTGGAATTAGAAACATCATTTTCAGAGATATTCTGGAAAAAGTGCAGTTATTATTTCTGGGATGGATTATTGAAGTTCATTATTTGCAGGTTTCTCTAAAAACTCCCCGAAAAGCCTTCAGTTAATTTAAAAAGCTGCTGCTACAGTTCTCACAGAAACTAGAGATTACATTTCTCCCATATTGGCTTCTCCTCCTTGTGAAATCCAGAATTTAATTTAAAATCTTTCTCCCCGCAAACAGGGTCTCAAATAATCAGGCCCATCATATCTTAAATGATCTCATAGATCATGTTCTCCCAACAGAGCTCTTCACTCTCAGACTGTTGGCTTACTGGTGGTTCAGAGGATATCTGAACGTAAAGTGTTTGAGCTATCAGATCCAGATTCCAGTCTGGATTTGGGAGACAGACCTTCTCTCGGTTTTTAAGATTGCATTCACAACTTTCCTTTCTTATAAAGCCAAGGCTGGATTGGGTGACCCCAGATCATTGGATAGTTATTCTGCTATTGGCTTAAGCTGCTGGAGGCTTCCCATGATGCACTGAGCTCTTCTTCTCCACTCACCTTCTTCACTCTCCACGTGTTGACTGTTGCAAACCATCATTAGTAATTACTGATCTGGCTAACTCTCCCTCGCCTCACCCCCAACCAGTCACAGCAGCTGGCTCTCCCTCACTAAGGTTTCTTCCTGTTAAACGGGAGTTTTGTCCTCCGACTGTTCTTGATCTGATTGTTGGATTTTCACTCTAATATCGTAAAGCCTTTACCTTGTAACATAAACAGTGTTGGGGAGTAACGGAATACATGTACCGCCGTTACGTATTTAAAATACAAAATATGAGTAACTGTATTCCGTTACAGTTACCGTTTAAAAAGGTGGTATTTAGAATACAGTTACTTTGTTGAAATGAATGGATTACACGGCGGTACTTCCCTGTTTCATATTGTGGCGGGTCAGGACTGTTTGGGTTTTGTTTGACAGCTACGTTCTGTTGTTCCAGGCGGCAGCGTTACGGTTGCCATGGTTACAGGGTGACGCTCTCTCTCTGTGTGTTTCCTGGGTGAGAGAGCGCCTGTTGTTGTTGTTGTGCTAAGCTAACAGGCAGAATGCTACAGGTATAGCTCTAAAGAATGTAGCATCATGGGCAGTGTAGTCCGTGCTGCAGGGAGAATGGACTGCCATACACGTTATGTGTCTGTGAGCGAGGGAGGGAGAAAAAGGAAAAGTACGAGCTGTCATCGAGCAGAAACGGGAGCTGGAAGCATGTAAATATAATAATAACCACTGCAGCCAAGAAGAGAGCCTGACGAGCCCAGCTGTAAGTAAGCTATTAAGACTCGACTGTACACCGTGTTCGTGTTTTCCTCCAAAAACAATAAGTTCTGTTGGAGCAGCCTTTCAACGCCTCTCTCTGTCTCTGCTAGCAAAGTGACCCAGACAACAAAGTAAAGCTAGTTTTCAGCTACGAGCCGACACAGAACCCACCGTATTAGCCAGAGGTCCCTTTACTACGGTTCGGAGCCGCGGACCTTCAGTAACAGTAATAAATCACAGCAATAGTACATTCATGTAGTTGTAAACAGCATGATAATATATTAAGTAATCCAAAGTATTCAGAATACGTTACTCTCATTGAGTAACGTAACGGAATACGTTACAGAATACATTTTGGGGCATCT